>NC_136245.1:25402500-26602500 GCF_053564925.1 Oryzias latipes | reverse complement strand
AGTATAGCTGCAAAACAAAGACATCTTTGGTTCTTATCTACTAAGCAGCTAAAAATGCCTCAGTATCCATAAAAAATAAAGCCAATGAAAACTAGTGATAAAAAATGGAAATCGGCAGAAAATTGTTATGGCTTGATTTTTATGTTATTTTGTGCTGCTTTTCGTTTATCACAATGATTTCAAGCTGTACAGCACTGGCAGCCTGATGTTTATTGGCGTGGGATAAAAGGGTCAGCGGTTCAAGTCTCTAAATTGTCCAAATCAAACCTCGGTGACATAAATGCCAAGCAGTACTTGTGCCACCCCTCATTAACCCCACTGTGGTGTCCCTTGAGAAAAACCCTTGACCCACTTGTTATACTTGAGCTGGAGTGTGAACAGGGTGTCTGTGTTAGACTTTGCTCTCAGTGAACTTTCTCTGAAAAATATAAGCTAGAACAATGAAATCTAAATGCTCAAAAAAAAAAAAGACTTAATGAACAAGTGGTCATCCAAAAGCTCCTACACTACCAATAACTATGCCACTGGCACCTTTGGCACCATTATGTACCCTTTAACCCTTTGAAGTGCCACTCCGATCATCTTCTAATCTACTTTACACGTGTACCCAATGGTCTTTTAACTGATGATAATGCTTTTTTTAGCCTTAATCAAAAAGTATGCATCATTTTCTAGGACATAGTTTCTGCAGAGCGACAGTAGTTCAGAAATTGGCCTCTCAGTTAAAGGCGGGACTGTTGGGACGGAGCAACCCCGTCCCCCCTACCCTTCTTCGTTGCCGAGAGCTCTCTGTTTAAGCGGAGCTGCGAGCTTATGGCCCGAGCAGCATATTTTCTACATCACAAATAAATCAGTTTTCAACTGCTCCTGATTGAAATTTGATTTGAAGTTTGAGCTCATTTGTCTGATATATGTCCATCATAAGAAAAATGCCACAAGAACATGTTAAAAACACCACATCCACAAACATTTTTATCAGAGGACATTTAACGGACATCTGCGCACATCGACGAATGACGAACGCAAGAAACACTCATGAATTACGTATATCAGGCATGTATCACGAAAGACAAACATTTCATTTGTGAAAAATGCGCAAAATGTACCTAGTGGCTGTGTGAGACGACCCTTAATGCCAATTCCCTTTGCTTTTTGAAGTCTAAGGTCAACTCTTCCAAACACATCCAACAGAGCTTGTGTCAGGCTTTTAGGTGCTAAATGACCACAGTGTGCCAACTGAAAGCATGAACAGTAATTTATTAAAGCCATAACACGGTTACTAAATCTTCCCCTCAAAGGTACATCATGACATGGTTAGTATGCTCTTCTCCAGCCTGTCTCCGTTAGAGGTCACCTCAGACGATCATGTTTCCATCTCCTCCTGCCCTCATATATCATCTTCAGTCATTCCATGTATGTCTGCTGTCACATCATCCCTTAATCTAGAATTTGCCCTTCCTTTCTGCCCGTTTGCCTGGCAGCTCAATCTCCGCCAACGATGTGAAACTGACATTTTTGCTCAGAACATGCTAAACCCACCTCTCCATCTTTAGTCTCAATATCAAATCAACTCCAACACTTTTTTTTCCATCTCAAGGTTTTTTTTGGACAACTAATATGATGTAAAGGGGGCATTTGCATCTGTTGACATAAAAGGTCTAGTTTTCCAAAAGGATTTGGAGCCTTTTTGTTGACTTCTACCAATGTTTTTTATTCTTGTTTTTACTCACTTCCACCTTTACCTACAGCAGACAAAAAGAAGAGTAAATATGAAGAGAACGTCTAGCTCAGAGGAGGGAAACAGAAAGAAAAGACCAGATGGATGTTTGAAAGATGGACAGCAGGGGGGGGGGGGGGGGGGGGGGGGGGATGTCAAACTTAATACAAGTCAATTCATTCATTTCCACTTGAGATGCCAGGTTTTTTTCAGCGCCTTACACCTCGTTGGTTCAGAATCCCTGCTGGTAAAAATATTAACAGAAATTCTCCTTCTAGAAGTTTAGCCGGCACAAGCAACTGACTGTCAGCTCATCAGGATGAAAGACATTTCTAAAAGCCTTTTCTGTGACAAATTTACGTCAACGAGTCATTTAAATAAGAGTTCCTAAAATGGATCTGAAAAAACCCAGCAGGGTGGTTGAGGGGGAGGTCAATTTTTCTCAGGCCTGCCAGTTAAAAAGATTAAAATGTCTTAATGGGTGCCCAAGAAAAAAATGTATTCCATATGGCCACAAGAGCACTGCTGAGGAAAGACTGTGTGACTTCATGGTAAATGAGAACCGACATCAGAACAAACGGTGCCTGAAGCCTTGGGATTTACTCAGAATTTGGCTTAATTACACAGAAAATGTCACTGAGGAATCATTCATATCAAGCTAACAGTGTGATAAGATAGTTGCTTTACCTTTGTGCTCTGCAGGCAGCAAAAAATGATTATTTTCTTCATGCATAACAAAAATGTTTTGGGTGTTTGATGTAATATTTTTAATATTTTGACCAGCAATTCTTCATAACAACAGACTTTGTCTATTTCAAGAACTCCTTCAAAAACTCAATATCTGAAAGTGAATAATAAATGTACAGTATAGCATAGGGCAGTGTAGCTTTTTTTTCCCTTCTTTTTCTTACATGTGAGATCTCACCTGGATGTTTACTCTCTCGATGACGCAGGAAATGACGTGGAGCACCTGCATTTTAGTGTCACACTCTGTCACCTGCTGCAGCAAATGAAACAGGAGCCCGAAGATGGACTCCAGATACTAAAAAAAAAAAAAATACGAAATAGAAAAACACAAGGAAGGCATTGGTAAAGAAAAAAAGGACCACATGATCAACTCAAAAGCTTTATCCGTGTCTTTTTTTTTTTTACTCTCTTTGAAATTGGTACTCACTGGGAGAAACTGTTCTGTTCGGAACTCAAAGTCATCAACAGGTGAACAAAGGGTTAAGGATTGTATTGTTTTGTGAATGTAGAAACCATTCTCCTTCAGACACAATTTTCTTTCTTTGTTCTGGCTATGATGCAGTGAGTCCTGTAGAAAACTCAAATCAGAGTCTCATCTGAAAATGAGCAAATACTGGAAGGATATTAAGCTTGAGGGTTGTAGCAGTCTCAATCCGCACCTATGAAGGAGCAAAGAAAATAAATATAAAAAAAACAGTTTATGACGAAATCCAAAATAATGATTCCAGTCACATTAAAACAGTGCCAAAGATTTAAAGACAGTAAAAGACAAGTTCGTGGTTTAGGCTTCTAGGGTCTTAAAAAAATGTGGATGATAAAAAACTTAACAAAACATTGTAAGATCTGTACCCGGGAATGCAGACATGTCTCACTCAACACACGCAAGAACATAGCACTGTAAACCTTGATAATAAGGGATTTAATGACATGTATAATAAGGTTAAACTGAAGGAAAATGTGTGCTTTATACCATATTTTTCCAAGATTCAACATTTGGTTTATTGTCATTCCACACACAGTATTTGTAGAGAAATACACACAGGTGAGATGAGATGTTGTTTCTCACTAGCATGACAGTGCCAAGAAGCAAGCAATAATAACAATCAAAGAATATAAATAGCAATAAAATAAGATTAGTAAAAATAGAATAAAATAAAATAGAGACCAGCATTTAGATGGTCAAAAAAAGGCAAAAAGGCACACAAATTTACAACCCAATGCATGAAAAAGAATAACAGCTGTTAAGAAAGCTGAATTTAGATTTCCCTGATAGGTTTGCAAACTTGATAATGTCACTCAGCAATACAATTAATCAAAGTTATGACTGCTAAAGTCAGGTCTTTTGAACACTAGAGAATGGATTGCTACTGTTAATGTGCTTTGACACCCCATGTATTTTCTGAGGTTGCATCGAGTAACTTTCAAAATCCAAGGAAGATGAATAAATTTAACCTTCAGCCATTCTTTAGCCTTCAGTTTGTAAAAAGGAAGTCTTTTTTCCTCACTTGCAGTGATACTGTGATAAACCAGAAGAGGTTAGAAAAGCTGTGGTCTTTCACGTGAGATTTTCCCAGATGTCTCTCGAAAACACTACGCAAAGAAGATGTAAATCAACGCGAAAGCCAAATCTGGCCCAAAATTCATGCGTCAGTTACGTAATTTTAACCTGATGTGTGGGCCCTATGCGCAATATAAAAGTTACACATTGGTGGTACATGCGTAAAAAGTCTGTTAGAATAAATTTGCATGTATCTCACAAAATCACGTACAATTCCAAACATTTTACGTAATAATTGAGTATAAACTACAGAAAAAACTATCAAAAACTTTAGACAGCTTCAAACCAAATTCAGGTAAAGATGTGTTGGCCCAAATGGACATCTGCGCGCTTTGACGAATGATGAACACAACAGTTATGAACTATGCACATCACGCATGTGTCAAGACAGACCGAAATTTCCTCCATGGAAAATGATCAAAATGTATGCAGTGGCTGTGTGACTTGGGCTGAAGCAGGGCAAGCTTTTGTCTTTTTACATCGACATGTTTTGAACACATATCACCTTGATGCAACTGAACACACCACCATGCCTGATGTCTCCTAGGGTCATTGGTTGCTTGATGCTTTCACCAGCCACATGTCATCACTCTTTTTGCAACTGTCAGCAGGTCAGAGCAGCTGTGGTTTGCTTTCCCCCAGTCTTGATGAATTGATAATCTGCAGTAGGTGGACTCACCGGCTAATCTCAGGCCTCCCAACAACATTAATGGTATTTTTGAATAAATCTTCTGGGCTTTATAGCAGTAACGAGTTGAATATTTGGGAGTCTTTCTTCTACCCTACTGGATTTTCCCCTTTCAAACATTTAACAGTCAATGTGCCGCAAAAAATATTTTTCAATCATAAAAATGGATAGAAAAAATAAAATAAAAAACTACTAAACTAAATAAGTTTATGTTTATGCAAATACATAAACTGCTAAATGAAACATGCAGAAACTTAAAACAACATTTTAAAACATTAACAAATATTAAGGCTCAGTGAAAGAATATAGTGATGAAAGCCACGAGTTTACTGGCAACTCAAACCAATAATTTAAGATAATAGACTGCTAAATGAGGCAGTCCTCCTTATGCACATGCATGCATTATCCCTCAGCCAAAATATTTACTTTATGAGAACAGTCTTTCTCAAAATGTTCAGATTGAAATATAAGCAGGTTCAAACCGAATGCAGAAGTGATGAAGAGAACTGTCTATTAAATTGAGATTACTGGGGAAATAAGACATCATTCATGCCAGCAACTGACCAATTGAAGTAGTGGATTAAGACATTTCCCTGCCTCGGAAAAAAGTATTCGAAGATCATTTAAAATTTAAAGAAAAACACAACCACAGTCAGCTTTAGGAAATAAAAAAAAAAGAAGATTCAACACTGGAAAAACTGAATCGAGCTTTAAAAGCTAAAACGAACAGTAAAAACACAAAACTGACATGCTTGTTTAGCTCCTTGAACTTCATAGAACAAGGAACAATCCTAAGGTAAACATGTTCCTGTAAAATAAATAAATATAGGCTAAAATTGACAAAACATTAACAAAGAAAAATGTACTTTTCAGGAATTCTAATACAGCATTACTATTATTATTATTATTATTATTATTACCTATTTATTATGGCAAATTAAGATTTTGAAAAAAACAATAACAATAAAAAAATGTTATTTTTTTATATTTTACATGACATATGCTATATTCTTTTATTTTAATTGTTGAATTGCACTTCAATCCAAAAAAAAATAGTGTATTTAAAAAAAAAAAACGGTCACAAGTCTGTTTTTAGGACAAAGTTGGCAAAACTATTACAAATCATTTCTATCTTCTGGAAACACATTTCAAAAACTGTCAAAGTATGCTCACTCAACTGGGAAACATGGTAAGAAACTTATTTGAACAAGCACTGAAAAATACTGAAAGCAGGGTGACTCAAAATCCACAGCCTAACTCATGATATAAAGCTAAATCAGCAGCAACACTGTAAGGCTAAAGTGACACCCTGCTCTGAGAAGACATGAACAGTATCTCATCTGTCACAGGTCTTTTCTGTCAACACCAGTCTCCATTCAGTGTGTGCCAAGAGGGAGAAATGGAACCTAGGCAACAGAGACTTAACGCTCTGAAAATAACCAGGGGTATCTTAGCTATAAGCTGATAAACTGCATTGAAAATAGCTTGAGCTTTATTTATAATTTTAAAAAAGCTGCTTTACGGGAAGATGTTTTTTTCCGTCAAATTAAAAGACAAACTTCAGTTTAAAATAATTACAGTAACTAACAGTAACAACAATATTTTAGAGGGTGAACACCACCCTCTAAAGTAAAAAAAAAAAAACTCTGCAAAGGAATCACAGAGAATATGTCTTCCAAAGTGCCTTAAGCCTTCAGTGAAGATGAGAACAACTATGCAGAAGCCTTAACAAGAGGCCCTAAAGAGAAGAAAAACATGAAAAGGCAGTTTAAAACGAAAATAAATGCCTTGGATTCTAGCATGTATTATGTTATCTACAGTTCATTGTAGCCCACAAGCTTGGTCCCTTTTTTAGATGACCAGCACCAATTTAGTTTTAATACAAAAGAACCATTCTTTTTCTAATGTTCTTCACACCACAAAGGTGAAAATATTGACAGTACATAAGAACTGGACTAGAGTGATTGTGACGTCACCCATAGAAAACAGCTGACAACTGGTTCCATTGAAATGAAGTCAATTTAGTTGCCATGTTTTCACAATACAGACGTCACCGTGTTGGAAACAGACAACACCAGTAAGCAGTGATTGGTCCGACTTGATCTGAGTCAATATTGGGATGCTTGAAAACCAAAGTGACTGGAGCCAGGTTGGTTCATCAGAGAACCACTAGGCATTTTTTTTTCAAGCTTATGTTCACACACTTTAACTTCAGAAAGCAACTGTTTTATCCAGTGATTTGCCACAAAGACATTATCTCTGTCAGTAAAAAAAAAATTAAAAATCCAAGGTAATTGCAGAGGCATCTGGGTTAGTGGTTTAAATTACATTTAAGAAGAAAAAAGTTGTTCATGCATCAGCTACTTTCATGCTTCCAAATCATCACCTTTAAATTCACTTTTTTAAGATTTGATTAAGGATCACATACTCAACCACTAAACACTAATTCTTAAAAAAAGGCAAGAGGAAAAAGACACAAAATGAACTAGGTAGAGATAAAGGTAGCTTTTGCTCTAATGGATATTAGAGTTAATTGAAGTAAAATGGGTGGCCTCCAGTGTTTCTTATTCCTAACAACCATCTGTCATGACAAAGTAGAAGCAGCCTAAAGTTGGAAAACCTCGACCATTTCAGTTCATTGAACCTCTCATTAAAATACATAAACCAAAATATCAGATAAATAGAATAATTATGGCTTTGGGTGATTCCCAAAAGCAGAAAGACCATTAAACAGCTAAATACGCACTGCTAACTGCAGTTCCCTTTATTAGCATCATTAAAAGTTTATGATCAATAATTAAATTTGCCCTAAGAGTTCTATGCTGGTCCAGGCACAATATTGATCAGTGACCACATCATGATTGGTGAGCTGTTCAGTGATCTAATAGAAGGCTTATGTAAAAGAAAGGGCCATTGGAAATTTAGAAGGCATAATTACCCTCATGAAGAATAGAGCAATTTCCACGTTTTAACATGAGAAATCACCAAATCCGTTCAGCCTCACTAGAAGACTAAATGAAAGTAAATCGAGAAGCCAGTATTTTGTGTTAGTGGGCAACTTTAAAGAGGCTCAATCATTATAAATAAAAACAAATTATATGGACCTTAATGATGAATATCTTCAAACTGGGCCACCTGTACACACGTTTATAATCATACACTGCCAGCTAATTCATTTATTTTAATAAGCATCTATGGCAGACATCAAGTTGAAAAGAAGGGGGTTATGAAAAACCACCTATATAATTCACCGTCCTTTTATGGACATGCATGTCTCTCTATAGTAGCAGAATGGGAAAACAGGAAAAACAGGCAGAGGACCAGGGTTGGCCAGCCCTGATCTAAAACATAACTTCCTTTTCCAATGTGGTCTGTTTTTCAATGGCTTTAAAAGAAATTGTAGTAAATTGAAGAGTTACAAGATAAAAAATACATTAAGTGAAAAGAAATGTATTCTGAGGCAAGAACACAAATTAGAAAACATGACATCCTGGTATTAAAATCATCTTTTCTGATATACTTAGACTTTCACTTACAGTCTCTACTAGTAAGTGCATAAACGTAAATGAAAACCTTGTCAAATTTGCAATCTTTTAGAATTAATGACATGTAAACAGGTACAAACACACAGGTGTCTTTCTTACCACCAGGTCAGGGTCCTGCATGAGACTCAAAATGACCTCGTAGAGTAAAGGTCGCAGGACAGATTTAAACTTGACAGAAATCCATTGTCCTATCAGCCAGATGACTCTCCTGCGTATCAACTTGTACCTGAAGGAGGACAAAACAGAAAGAAAAAAATGGAGACTGGTTCAAAATAAATTTCAAGCACCTACCTTTCACTACCTTTGAATCATTATTTTGGTGGATAAACCAGTAAACCTTTTCCCCATTATACTGATTACGACAAATTAAATATAGAAAGATAGAAAAATGTCTGAAGCTATCATTCAAATGATGAAGTATCTACTTTGGTTTCCAAATCTGGATCATCTGATACATGACAAATATTGAGACTATATAAATGGGAGGAGTAAATGCCACTAATGAACAACCAGCTCATATTAAAATAGTAATTAAAAGACATTTTGGCAAGTAGGAGACTGTTTGAAACTAACATGATGGTTTTCTATTACTTTTTTAAGAAGACATGCACAATAAGCCAGAAGGAATAAGAAAGCACTAAATAGAGTGCAAATACGGAGAACACTCTTGGTATAAAACCAGTTGATTCACAGGCCCACTGGGGCCAAGTGGCAAGTGATGTGAATTAAATTGCCTTGCGATGCATGTTAGCTAGTGATGGTTTTTCAAGAACTCTTTTGGCCAAGTGTCCCTAAACATCTGCCCTTTTAGTATCTGAAGAGGAAACTGTGTCAAGGGACCACCTTGACAAAAATGAGGGAATGGAGGGATAAGAAAACAGAGTGATGAGAGAATACAGAGTGTGGGAAGATAACGCTCTTGTTGGCCTCTCCAACATCCATAGAGTCAACAAACCAAACTTTGGTCAACTAACTGGGGAAAAACACAACAAGGGTATGAGTCAAAGCTTTAAGACGGAATATGACATCATGGACAAAACCAAGTGTGTTTTGCTGCGTGTGGGTGGACACTTGCTCTTTAATACAGATTTTTTCCTTTAAATTTCAAAGACAACCATCACAAACGTTGGGCCAAATTCCTATTTATAAGACGATAAGACAAAATGGCTTTAAATGCAAGAGCTGTTTCTTTAACAACCTTTGTAGGGGGGCAACATGTGATATGTGGCTCCAACATGACAGCATGTACACCTGCACCAGTAATCATGTTGGAAACTGCCTGACACCCACTCAAAATGAGTGACAATGCACATAAATAATACATTCACAGGTGATAATAGGCTGCCACACAACCAGAAATGAACTCGGCTAACTTTCTGATTTTCTTTTTTCTTTGCTCTCTAATCTTTAAGAAACTAAAGTTTTTTTTTTTGTTTTTGTTTTTTGTTTCAGTGCTGCTTTTGCCAATTCCAACATTCCAACAGCTTTTGTTTAAAGTACCGTAATACACATTTGGATAAAATAAATAATAGAAATAACGTTAATCCGAAATTGTAGTTATTTTGCTAAACCTGTGGAGAACACTCAAAGTGACAAAAATAAATAAATTGAATATGAATAAATGTGAAACTTCTGCAAAAGTTAACCTAATTTTTTTGTAATTTACATCATTAGAACTGGAATTATTTGGTAGCCATAGATCAACAGCAAAAATACTAGATTGGATTAAGATTTAAAAAATATGCCAAATACATGGTTATAAACCAAAAGTAATTGTGATATTCCACATTCTTTGATACTATTTCTAATACTTATAAATTAAAATAATGAATATTTACTCCGTAATAAAAAAAATGTGACTAAATACAAAATCTTTTTGTCTGAAAGCTATTACAACAACAAAAATAGTAACGTTACAATGAGTAACTTACAGTTCTGCAAAAGGGTATAGT
This sequence comes from Oryzias latipes, assembly GCF_053564925.1. Classification (NCBI taxonomy): domain Eukaryota; kingdom Metazoa; phylum Chordata; class Actinopteri; order Beloniformes; family Adrianichthyidae; genus Oryzias; species Oryzias latipes. The sequence continues at coordinate 26,592,293 of NC_136245.1, read as the reverse complement.
GGTATATTTTTTATCAACGCAATAGAAAGGTTTAAGGTTATAATCTCTAAGTACGGTATACAAATGTATGTTTCAGGACTTGTCAAATACAGAATATCTGTTTTAGCTGCAGCATCAAGAGTTGTCAGCTAAAAAAGTACATATAAAGAATGAAAAAGGAGCTAGAGGGACGAGCTGACAAGAGTTTCATTCTGCCAGTCAAAGGTTGAACATGACTCATCAACTCTCACATGTTCTCAAAATACAACCATGTCCCAAACTGAACTAAACACATGTAACAAAAGCTAAACAAGATAGATTTCCCAAAGTTAGCCTAACCTTTTCTTATTGCAGTGTCATTTATTGTATTTTAAATCATGTTGGCTATCACATTTCAATGATTTCTAGCAATGTACTACCGGTATGTTAAATCTATTGCCAAATCCCTCAACCATGTCATTCCGTCTCTGTTCTCCTAAAACAAGTTCTGCTAATTCAAACAAAAAGAACATCTTCAAGTCAAGATTTCTAACAAAGAAAACAAAATGTTTTGTTTCACTAAAATGCACTCATATCAGTTTTCATGAGATTGATAGAGGTTGCTGATATTGCAGTGCAGCATGAGTGCATGATGAATTGTGCTGCCTTATGCAAAACAAATTCCATGAGTTTGCCAAAGCACTGTGTAAGCTGGCTTGTAGAATCAATCTTAAAGTTTAATTACAATGGTTCACTTTCACATCACCTTCAAGACGTATCATCTGTAAAATCCCAAAGATAGATAATGCCTGCCCGCATCAGTAACATTTAAACAAGAAACTAAACAGCATATTTTCTAAAGATTATCTGGGTCACAATAGCCCAAGTAGAGATACAAAAATCTACCTCCCTTCAGACATTTTCCAAACCTCATCCAAGGTGATGCTGAGCCATCAAAGATAAAAGCCTATCCAGCTAGAATTGGGTTTGCCCTGAGGCCTCCTGCCAGTGAAACATGTCAAAAATACCTCCAGTAAAAGGGTCTTGAAGGCAAGATATCTAAACAACCCAGACTGGCACCCTGTCCATACTAAACAGGAGCATCAGGATTCCAATAGTGTACCTGGAAAAACAAGTCCCCTTCCATACTTTCACAAATTAGACCTGTTGACCTCTGGAAGACTATTGCTATGACTTATATTTTTGATTTATTGGTTTCATGCTGAATCAAGAGCTTATAACTATGATTATACCATGGTTCGGCTGAGTACTCTATTCTGATTGGCTGCTGGGAGTGGATGAAAAAGTGATAATCCACAGTGAATGATGATAAAATGAAAATCAGATACAAACGAAATTATTGGAAGAAAAAAGTACAAAGGTAAAAGTATTACATGATCTTCTTAACTATATAAGCTACTAAGTTACTAGTAACTTTGGCTGATAATAGGGAGAAGGTTAGATTTATTATTGATTTCTTCAATCTTTCTGACAGAATCTGTAAATTTGTAAAAAGGCAAAAATATTCTAGTCCTTCCTAATCCAGCCCATCGAGACGACTGTTGTTGTGATTTTGGGCTATACAAATAAAATTGAATTGAATTAATCATTACACCCTCTTTAAACCTGCTTCTCTTCAGATGTTAGGGTGTCTTACATCTATCCAAAGTAAAGTTAGTCACAAATTCTAAAGCCTCTGTAGCAGATTGTGCTTAAGGGACTCTTTTGAGACAGCTTATTTGATAGTGGTGGTTTCTGAAAAATATGTGAAACATGTATGAGTTCAGTGACGTGCAGTCAGACGAGGCAAGTGAGGCTCAGCCTCACCTGTCATTGTGATAAAATAGAAAAACGTACATTAAGTAAATATTATTTTCCACTGATCCGTGTTAAATAAACATTTTCAGTTGACAAGACACGTTTTCCACAGTTTTTGAGGTTAAAATCGGCGAATTTGAGAGTTGCGCGACCACTTACGGAGCGGAAACTCCAGGAGAGGCTCCGGAGCGCTTCGCCTGGGAGTAATGCCCAAATTCGAAGTCACTATTTTTCCATAAATAGTAGGGGTAGGAAGAAGCCATAGGGAAAGGGGTAGAATTCGGATTCGGTCTTATTGTCATGTTGGACAGTGAAAGCCATTGTTATGGCTTGTAACTAAAGGGGTTGGATCCCTCTGTAAGTCTGGAGGTTCATTCCACACATGACATGGCGTGTTCTTAGGCACTGTTTCAGGGAATTTTAGTGGAAGGTGTGTATGAGACTACCAGTAGGCCAACACAGAATACTCTCCCTGGGTTTTATGGAATGGATGTAATTGCACCCATTTTGTTTTACGCTGTATTGGGTGGGGCTTCTGCGCAAATGTAGGTAACTGTGTATACCTCCATTCAGTCTTTCAAGTAGAGCTTGTCTAACAATATTGAAGTCTCCCATAAGAGTGGTGTAAGAATGTTGGGTTAAGGCAGTGCTTCTCAATAACTCCTTTGCCAGGCCCCCCATAGGAAAAAAAAAAATGTTTCTAAATGATTGATTTTTCTATTTATGATCTCAAAAAGTGCAGCTGTTTTCCTGCATTACCTGCTGTATTTCTGTCAAATACTGACACACTAAACCACAGGCAGACAAAGAATACATTTATGGAAAATAAAGACACGTCATCAAAATGTCTACAATAGTTCATGAAGAATGACATTATTAGCATGAGCTGAGTCATCTAAAGCCACTTGATGATGGTGTCGCAGTTAACCACAGCCCCTCTAAGAGGGAGTGAGAGCCGCGGGCAGCGCAAGAGGTGAGAGGCGCAGTGCAGGGAGGGGCGGAGAACAGTAATAAAAGGTTTTCCCCGGAAACCCTTGAAGTTTGAACACAGGACTAGCAGAAAAATCAATAATGAGCAAAGATGAATGTTTTTCATGTGTCTATTATAGTTCCAATCACGCAGCATATGCAGAACTTAAAAAAAAAAAAATAAATAAATAAAACTTTCCAAAAAAAAATAGTGCGGTGATGCACAGTGTTCGCAGAATTCGACACATGCACAGAATTCACCAAGCGTTGGATTGTTCACCCACTAATAGGGAACGTGAGCTGGGATTAGACCGTCGTGAGTCAGGTTAGTTTTACCCTTACTAACACATTTTTTCTTGAATGTGAGCCTAAGCCAAACTTTTGTCAACTTTCTCCTGAGAGCTCAGACATCTAATCCTTTTTAGTTGAGGCAGATTATCAAGTGGACCGTCACCCCAGTTTGGCAACCCAGATGCATCATCCCTGACCTCCAAAAAGTGAAGTCGACTCCATCTCTTCTTCCCAACAGTGTTTCCCCCTTCTTCATTATCTGACAGTTTGCCAGCACCCCCTCCAGCCACAAAAGAAAGTCCTGTTCTGCAGTTTCACAAAACATCTCCCAGACTAGAGTTGCTGCTTCAGAAATCATGTACGTTTTCAACTCGGCCTGCCCGGGGCCATCAGCTTCCTCTATAGTTCCAAAAGTTCAAAAAAAAGAGAAAATAGAATCCAACTGTTAATTTGTGGCAAACAGGGAGCAAGAAAGGAAAACAAAATTATAGTGCATTAGTCATTCAAGAGAGTGATTTTTCAAACACAAAAAGGTCAAGTCACAAAAACATTGTGTGAAATGCCAAAGTAATTTTTTCTCCTTTTTTTTTTTTACCCCGTTTTATCCCGACATCGAAATGACAAAACACTACATCTGCATCTCCCCGCCTGATATGGAGATTTTTTTTTAATCTATTGAAATAAGCACATGCAACTAAACCAGGGAACATTGACAGGTATTTCTTTGTCAGAGAATGAGTCATGTGGTTACTGCTGCATGTCCATGAACATTTGTGTTTGTGCACTTTTTTTTCCCTGAGCTTTTAACATTTAGGTACAATGATTCATTACATCACATGAAGCAATTAGAGGCTAAGCAATGAAGAACAAACAGGACGTATGTAAAAATCAATAAAAAATGTCCAGCTATGAATGCAAACGGAAGGTATCTAGCATTATACCAAAGTGTGACTAGTAACTATGGTGCCAAAGGTCCAAAACTGAGTTTGTACGTAAAGGCTAAAAGATGATTACCCATTTTGTTCCTGGGTGAAAAAGAAGCTATTGAAATGTACAAACCAATGGCCCTCATATATGAATAATTTCACTACATTATTATAAAATAATAAACTCCACAGAAAACAAGCCCCCCTTTTCAGGCTGACTGCAGGAAATAGTTCTTAGGCCAGAGTAGCCGAGAACTTACTAACGTTGAATTTTGACCAGTTTTTGGTTCCAGACTATAAGAAATCAATATTTGTCTGATTTTCGGTGTTGAGAGTAGCCAATTACAAAAGTAATGTACTACAGTAACATTATACTTGTTTTCTTTAAAGTAGTAAAAGGCATTACTCATAAATTTTGAGTAATATTTTACTCATTATGTAGTCAGTAAGTTGTGTTTTGAGTGACAGCACAAGATTGTTCAATGTGGCAAGAGCATGTAGCATTAAAAAATTAGAATAAAAAAATCACACAATTCTTTCTTTCTACTTAAGTCACTTAAAGATTCTTTTATTTATTTTAATCTACTAAGCCACATTTCCTGATAAGGTTCACTAACACAAACACTTATTCCATTTTTGTGTTCCTAATTAATTCCTCTAGTCTTGTTTTTTAACAGAGCCAGCATCTGTCTGTATAATTATTGTGATCTAACAAGTGTAGCAATTTTAACGTGCAATTATTATCAGGTAGCATTTGTTTAAGTCTTTCTGGGGCACACAGGTTTCAGGTTTGCACTCTTATTTTCTTTTTTTAAAGCAGAAAACCTTAATTCGAATTTTTAATGGGCTAAATTGACTGCAGCTGATAAACGATATTATTAAGAAAGCGGTGTTAAACCATTTCCCCTCTCATCTAAATGTAAAATGTTCTGCAGTTTATTTGTAACTTCAGATTTGACGTTCTACTCCCGCAGGTTTTACAAAGAAAGTAACTTCAGAATGATTCAGAAGTCATAAAATGCTTCAAAATTCTAAGACTATTACAGTAAAGAAGAGAAATAACTCCTATTTAATAACAAGTAACTTGCACAACATTCATAATATAAGACAATTGCTATTAATTCCTACAAGATAAAATTATTTATCTCTCTCTCTGGCGGCTTTGAGTCCGAGTGGAGCCGCAAAGACAGAAGCAGCAGTTCAGGATCCCCGGATTTCAAGAAAAGGGTACAACGTGGAATTTTTGTACCGACTGCTTTGTTTCTTGTAGCGCTTATATGAATTTATTAATGTTAATTTAAAAAATAAATAAAAAATAACAGAAGGGACTAGGGCACTTTGTTATATGAGGCAAAAAGGGCAAGTGTGGCCCCATGTGTGCACATGCCTGACGACAGGACTGCTAGAAGTCTGTCTACAGATTGTGCATAACTTATTATGCTGCATAATTATTTTGGCTCAGTTGGAACTGTTGCTTGTGTGTGAATGCTTGTGTTACCTTTCTTTATGCCTGTAAATCTGCTATATCGGATATTTAGATTAGATCTCGGAAAGTCTGCATGATGGCATTCAAAAGTTATGTCAGAAGTGAGACGAGACAAAGACTAAAAAAAGAAGTTTTATTGCTTAATTAAATACTAGAATATTAACAAAAACATTGGCCTGTTAAAAAAAAGACATTAAATGAAGCTGGTTTGGGAGCTCACAGCAGAAAACCGACTAACACTAAGTAAGTACGTGTGGATGTAAACGGAATTGCTTTTCACCTCATGTCACAGTCCAATAATGCAACTTCTCCTCTTTATCCTAGGAGGAAGTCATGCACTGCCTTCCTGTGCCTTATCCGTAAACTCACATGTCCATTACAATGTTTAAGACTTGCTGTAGAGGTCTGCCTGGTCAGGACGCCCACAAGTCCAACAACCACCACCACCTGCAACTCTAATCTTTTTCTTTTTCTCTCTGAAACTGGACAAAAACCTGATGCAAAGATTTTTATTAGCATAAGATCACAATATAATTAATGACTCAAGTACTCTTGCCATTGAACTATTGCTACGAAATACTTCAAGAGAAGCATATAAAAGTCTTATGAACACAACAGCAGAAACAGATGCTTGAAAATAAAACCAACTGTTAGTCATAAATTGCTAAATAAGACAAAATCTATTGATCAAAAACAATAGGATATAAAATGACAAAAAAAAATGAAGAGGTTAAAGGAAAATTAAAAATCAATAGCACCAAGGATGCCCTTCCCCATAGAGACATCACTGAAACTATCATACAGAGAGCTGGGATGCAAGATAAACTTCAGTTCTCTACATATGAGGCTCAAGTTTAACGACACCATAATCCATTTAAAACAGACGTGTTTGCACATAACTGAGGATATTTATTTTAACACATTTTATCTTAATGTGTAAAACAAAGATGAAGATCAAGGTTTTTTAAAGCATATTGTATTTAACTGCAAATACCCAAAGGACTAAAAAGGCAGACAGTGGAGCAGCTAGGAATATTCTGTTAACAGCAACAAATGTATTAAAGACAGAAGAATAGGCGTCTGTGTCTTCTCCCCATAAGATTACCGGTGTGCCAAAATAGGAAGAAAATTCTGCTATATCGGGTGCTTCTGATCTAAATTATTTGATTTTCTTGCTCATACTAAAATGATGCCTGAAATAATTTCCAGCTATGAAAAAGAAAAGTAGAAAAAAAAAATCACTTCTATTTTTGCTTTTAAGTAGATGCTACATTTAGATAATTTTGAAGCAGAAGTGGTTTGTAGCAGGTTTGCTACAACCAGCATTAAAGGGTTAAAAACGTTCATTAACATCTATAACAAGGGGGGGGGGGGGGGGGGTTACATTACCAAATATTTTCTTATTGACAGAGGAGTTACATTCTGTATTGTTGTTTTTTTTTGCTAAAAATGATTTACACAGGTTCTTTTGTCTTTATTGGGGGTGTAAGATTTAATTGATTATTCGATTTCTATTCCTACAATCAAACCAGATTGATCTGTCTGGATTCGCCATCAATTATTGTTTACTTATTTATTTACACTTGCTTATCTTGCAAGAAATGCAAGGAATCTGGAAAACTTCACCAGCTCTGTTCAGTACCCAGGTCACACTGGTTGAATTTTTGGTTTAAAATGTCCTGGATTGATTTTAGGTCAGTGAATCGGACCGCATTGGATCGTTCAAAATGAACCAAATTTGAAAGGGAATCGAATCGCCAACCACAATTGAATTGAGTCGTATCGTTGCTCAAATGAATTGTTACACCCCAATCATTATTTGTGTTACTACTATATTATCAAAGTTGATTCAGGAATAAATTAAACGGTAAAGAAAGAAAACCCAGTGATGGTGTTTGAAGTTAACACGGAGGAAGGTTAATTTAGGTGAGAAGAAAGCCTTCATATTCAGCACATAGACAGAATATAGAGATTTAGTTGCAGAAAAGGAGAAAAAAAAAACACTCACGAAATAGATCAAAAATACCACAGCTTTTATATTTATGCCGAATCTTTGCTTCTTTTCAGAATGTACATCAAAAGAATAAGTTAATCCAACATTTGATGAAACCAACTTCACTTAACACAGCACAGTGAAAATCTGTGATTTTATCAAGTACGGCAATGCATCCACAACCGACTAATATCTAGGAGAACCTTTTGTGTTTCATACAATGATTAATTTTACAGTTTGGGGGAAAATAAAGCAATTTTTAATAAACTGTTTTATTGCATCTATAAAAGTAAATGATATTGCTACTGCTTTATGAGGCTGTTGGTTTACTTTAATCCCATCAACATAAAATGTATCTGTATATTTGTTTGGTGGTGTAACTTTTTCAACAAAATGTATTATAGTTGTTATAGTTATGTATTATAGTTGTATTATAGTTGTTATCAAAGGATTAGGTAATGAATTTTAGAAGTTTGTAAAAGAAAATTCCAAAATCAAAATGAATATGCTTTTTATTCACTAAACTAGCATACAGAATAGGAGGGTTTATTTTAGTTTATTTTAGTTTTTAGCAATAAAAACTAAAAGAAATGGGGCAAAACTTATACAGGATGTTTTTCTTCAGAAATGTAATTCATGCTAATATATTCCAAGATGACATCTCTTGCTCTGTTTACTCATTGTCTGTATTTGATTAAATTGGAAGAATTCAAACCAGTCATATAGAGACAATCTCCAAATAAAAGATCTAAGTAAGAGTGGAGGGTTCACTCACACATGCACCGTGTAGTTCCAGGGCAGCAGTGACATCAGCCTGTCTCCACCCTGACGTAAGCACTAACCTGAGCAGCTGACCCTCCGAGTGCTGCAGGCTTTTTTGTTTTTGTTGCCGTAGGCCCTGAATGTAAAAGCTAGTCCTTTGTTCTTCATCCCAATCAAAGCACCTTGCCTTTGGCCACTCTGTCTTTTATCCAGCCAGTACTAAAATCATTCGTCTGGCATTTTACGGCTTCATAAACTGAGCTGACTTCACTTCTTTTTCAGTTTTTCATGCATCTTGTTTTTATTTGTCTGCAAGAGTGCTGGAGTGATGCTGTATTACCATAGTCTTGAGAAAGACGATGATAAAGGAAAAAGTATGTTTTTGCTGGGCTGCATTGGAGTGTAGTGGTTAGAACACTCGCCCCAGAGCAAAAAGGTCTTAGTTTGAATTCCTCTCTGTTTGGAGTTTGCATGCTCTTGGACACGTGTGGGTTTTCTCTGGGTACTCCGGTTTCCTCCCAAATGGCAAAAACATTCTTCATTGGTTGATTGAAGACTGAATTGCCCCTAGGTGTGAAGATGAATGTGTGTTTGATTGTGTGGCCTTGCGACAAATTGACAAACTATTTAGGGGGTACACTGCCTTTGTCCAATAGTAGCTTGGATAGGCTCCAGCAACCATGAAACCCCAAAAGGAATTAAGCGTTTTGAAGATGAAAATGGATGGAGTTTTTATTTGTTGTGTAAAGCAAAAATATCAATAAGAATAGTATAGTACTAGAATACTATCTGACTAAAAAGATTTACTTCAGCAATAGGAACAAATTGACTGCATGATGAGTCAAAATAGTAGACAATACCTGTGATGGCTGACTTGCAGCTCTCCAAGAAGCTGATTCTTGAACCACTGATCAAAGTCCACACTGTCAAACAGCTCATACGCTGCAAGTCCCACTGCGTTGTATACTGAGGGGAAACAGAAACACAAAAACCAAACGTGGATTCCTGTGTTCACTAAGGAAAACAGCATGAGCTCTGTTTCAAGAGCTTTAAAATAAAACAGCCTTTAATTAGATAGCCCTTAGTGACAAAAAAGTAAAATAATAATATAAAGAAAGAAAACAAAAAAACAAGAATATTGGTAATAACTTGAGCTCAATGATTAACATATCATATTTCAAAATAGCTTTCACTGTTCCAATTTGTTAAAAGTGCCGTTGAGGCTGGTAAAGTTTTGCAAAAAGAAAAAAATATATCTAAAAGCACCAAATGATATTTTTGTCTCCTGAAACAGTTTTATGACAGCAGATTCATTATCCTTTCCACTCTTAATCACCGCTGTCAGTACACTGCATGTGATCTCCACAGGCATCCGGCTATCTGCGCCTCTCATGGCACGCAATCATTGGACTGTACTTCCAAATTAAACTGTTGAAGTGACAATTCTGGTTAAACAAGGACTAATAAGCACTCAATTGGTGTATAAGAAAAAGGCTGAAACAGGTATTTAAAAAGACAATAATAAATGAACTATTGTTCAAAAGATGAACAATAGCCAAATCTAATGAATGGACGCCCATGACGATGGTCAGACTTTCTGGATAGGGAAAAGTCCAAATTTAACTGACCTGCATCCTTCATCAGCAGCTGAACGGGGTTTTCTACGTTGGTTGGGCCTTTGAAGACAAAAAAACTAGATGTGAGACATAAAGACTTTCACAATAACAGCTAGAGCCACATACTATTTGCTAATAATCACAGCAGTTGGGAGGAGAATAATGGACCCAGTGACCACATCAGAATTTAAAGAGGCCTTGGCCTTGGTGCGTCAATTATGCTCAAGTCCTTTTATCAGCCTGTTCTCCCCCTTTGTTATAATGCATGTTCTGTACCCAGCCTTCACAAATCAATAGATCTCTTCCCTCAACAACATAATTACTCAGTCAGGCTTTTTACCCCCTATTCTCCCGCAGAACCAGCTTTCACTCTTGAAAGAAAGCAGCTTAAGAGACAAGGCAGAAGAAAACTGCTGTTGTCCATAAATATGAGTGATGGAGCCACTATTGCCCAATCTAAGTAACCAAGCAAAAAATATAAGGCAAGATATTTCCCAAAAGTCAGTTTAAGAATCAAAGCTTACTTAAGAAATATTAACTTTTGGTCATTATTTTTTCACAGGAAAAGAAAAGGAAATGTAAGCTTGCACAGTATTTGAGGATAAAGAGCATGTAATAATTCACATTTTCAAACAATTGTTAAAATACCTGCAAGAGTTTAAATATGCAAACGAGTCTGTGGTTAACAGCAAGGTTACGGTCCTTAATGAGCTGCTGCACTTTCTGATTGAAGGGAAACACGACCCTAACGAAAGCGCCGTCATTTGAAACAAAGGAAAGGATTATGCAAGAAAGGAATTTAACACCCAATGTTGCAATCCATCACTGCGGAAACGTAGGTTAAAGTGATAATTGGTGATGAGTCACCGAGTAGAGGACATGATATGGTAATGTTTGTGCAGTCCCAGTTAAAGGTATAATTAATGGATTGTCATTTAAAGCCGCAAGCGGCGTTGTATGGCCCGCAGACGCAACCCGCCTTCCACGCCCACCTCTACGCACCACCGCCTCCCTCACTGCCCTCACTGCCCACAAATTAAATGCTAGTCAAAAAAGCATTTGCTTATTATGTTAACTATGCTAGCTATGCTAATGTAGCTTAAAGTGCTAGCATAGCGATCAGCATCATCAACTGACTCAGAAAAACACATTTCCTAAAATGCTAATTATGCTAACTATGCTAGTAATGCTAACATAGCTAAAAGTGCTAGCATAGCGATCTGCATCATCAACTGACTCAGAAAATCACATTCCTCCATTGGTGAGAGCTATATGTCATAAGTTGATAAAAAAAAACACTTTTTCCAAAATGGCGGCTTTTCTGTTGATTTTATCTCCATAGCAACCATTTTATGTTTTTGTCCCCTTGGGAGGACGAACAGATTGACGTCAGTTTCGGACAAATCGGTAAAAGTAAACTTTTTGTTGTCCTTAGCAACAGTGGTTTTATGCTAACCACGCCCACATTCCTTATATGTCCATATCCAGTGTTTTTCAATGTATTCTGTTTCAGGCATTAATGCATGCATTCAATTTTCACTGTATTGTATTGAAAGGCATGGGAGTTATAACAGTGCGCCACTTTGCTAGCATGCCACGCGCACGCCGTTCAAAATCTACAACTTCTAATTCCAACATTTTTTCCACAGTAGCTTGCCATTGATGCCCAAAAAGTTTCGAGACAATCGATGAAAATTTCAACGACAAGTTTAAGTTTGAATCCAGTGGTAAAGGTGTTTTTTATATAAAATTCAAGATGGCCGCCTTTTCCCGAGGTCAAAGGTCGACGAAACTCCAAAGGTGATTGTAGACTTACGCTAAGGACATGCGAGTCAAATTTCGTCAAAATCGCTCGAAAAAAAGTTCATTTTTCCATATTGTGTAAAATCGCGAAAAACTCTAAATGGCAGATTTTGGCACAAAATGGCCGCCAAACCGTAGGTCGTGTCGCCATCACGTAATGATTTCAAAACTTTATTTGGATATACCCGACAAAGTTATCTGGGTTTCGTTAGCCGATTCTTAAAAATAAAATCCGATTTTTTTTTTTTTTTGCCGAGTCAGCACTTTTTTTTGCGATCGTTTTTTGTTTACCACGGCCACATTCCTTTATCGATTTTGTCGTATGTGATATCGTTTTGTTCAGTGTGGGCCAGGGAATTGCATATTTTAGTTTCAGGCTATTCCGATAAAATATGTGCGAGCTAGCTAAAACGGCGACGGTTGCGAATTCGCCACGCGGACGCGTTTCAAATTCTACAACTTCTAATTCCAACATTTTTTCCACAATTGATTGCCATTGATGCCCGAGAAGTTTCAAAAAGATCGAAAAAAATCCCTAGGACGAGTTTTCGTTTGTATCCGTTACTAAAGGTGCTTTTTTATGAAAATTCAAGATGGCCGCCCCTTGCCAAGGTCAAATGTCAACGAAACTTCTTTGGCAGTTGTAGAATCGTGCTAGTGGCATGTGTGTGCAATTTCGTGAAAATCGCTCAAACAAAAGTATCGTTTTCCCATATTGTAAAAAAACACGAAAATCGCCATCTCTCTGTGTTTTTCCACAAAATGGCCGACAAGCCGTAGGTCGTGTGGCCATCCCATAATGATTTCATAACTTCTTTGGGATATCTCCAACACACGTGTTTTGGTTTCGTAACTGTATTTCGAAATATTTTTTTTTGGCCCCATAAGCGATTTTAGGCCCATTCATTTTTTTGACGGGAACGCTCGCCGTGATGTCATCATCGTGGGGGGGGTGATGTTCTCTTTGCCGAAAATTTATTTTCAATTTATCCTAGGTGTGTGCCAATTTTGGTGAGTTTTCGGGTATGTGGCGGGGGTCAAATTTGCGATCTACGGATCCGTTAGAAACGGGAAGAATAATTAAAGCCGCAAGCGGCGTTGTATGGCCCGCAGACGCAACCCGCCTTCCACGCCCAACTCTACGCACTACCGCGGCCCTCTCCGCCCTCACCGCCCACAAATTAAAAGCTAATCAAAGCTGGATTTGCTCATAATGCTAACTATGCTAACTATGCTAATTTGACTAAAAGTCCTAGCATAGCGATCAGCATAATCAACTCTCTCAGAAAAACACATTTCCTAAAATGCTAATTATGCTAACTATGCTAGCTATGCTAATGTGCCTAAATGAGCTAGCATTGCGATTAACATCATCAACTGACTCAAAAAAACACATTTCCTAAAATGCTAATTATGCTAACTATGCTAGCTATGCTAATGTGGCTAAAAGTGCTAGCATAGCGATCAGCATCATCAACTGACTCAGAAAAACACATTACCTAAAATGCTAATTATGCTAACTATGCTAACTATGCAAATGTGGCTAAAAGTGCTAGCATAGCAATCAGCATCTTCAACTGACTTAGAAAAACACATTACCTAAAATGCTAATTATGCTAACTATGCTAGCTATGCTAACATAGCTAAAAGTGCTAGCATAGCGATCAGCATCATCAACTGACTCAAAAAAACACATTTCCTAAAATGCTAATTATGCTAACTATGCTAGCTATGCTAATGTGGCTAAAATTGCTAGCATAGCGATCAGCATCATCAACTGACTCAGAAAAACACATTCCTCCATTGGTGAGAGTTATATGTCATAAGTTGCTAAAAAGCCCACTTTTTCCAAAATGGCGGCTTTTCTGTTGATTTTATCTCCATAGCAACCATTTTATGTTTTGGTCCCCTCGGGAGGACGAACAGATTGACGTCAGTTTCGGACAAATCGGTAAAAGTAAACTTTTTGTCGTCCTTAGCAACAGTGGTTTTATGCTAACCACGCCCACATTCCTTATATGTCCATATCCAGTGTTTTTCAATGTATTCAGTTTCAGGCATTAATGCATGCATTCAATTTTCACTGTATTGTATTGAAATGCATGGGAGTTATAACAGTGCGCCACTTTGCTAGCTTGCCACGCGCACGCCGTTCAAAATCTACAACTTCTAATTCCAACATTTTTTACACAGTAGCTTGCCATTGATGCCCAAAAAGTTTTGAGACGATCGAAGAAAATTCCAACGACAAGTTTACGTTTGAATCTGGTGGTTAAGGTGTTTTTTATAGAAAATTCAAGATGGCCGCCTTTTCCCGAGGTCAAAAGTCGACGAAACTCCAAAGGTGATTGTAGACTTACGCTAGGGACATGCGAGTCAAATTTCGTGAAAATCGCTCAAAAAAAAGTTCATTTTTCCATATCGTGTAAAAACGCGAAAAACTCAAAATGGCAGATTTTGGCACAAAATGGCCGCCAAACCGTAGGTCGTGTGGCCATCACGTAATGATTTCAAAACTTTCTTTGGATATACCCGACAAAGTTATCTGGGTTTCGTTAGCCGATTCTTAAAAATAAAATCCGAAAAAATTTTTTTTTGCCGAGTCAGCACTTTTTTTTGCTACCGTTTTTTTGTTTACCACGGCCACATTCCTTTATCGATTTTGTCGTATGTGACATCGTTTTGTTCAGTGTGGGCCAGGGTATCGCATATTTCAGTTTCAGGCTATTCCGATAAAATATGTGCGAGCTAGCTAAAATGGCGACGGTTGCGAATTCGCCACGCGCACGCGTTTCAAATTCTACAACTTCTAATTCCAACATTTTGTCCACAGTAGCTTGCCATTGATGCCTGAGAAGTTTCAAAAAGATCGATAAAATTCCCTAGGACGAGTTTTCGTTTGTATACGTTACTAAAGGTGCTTTTTTATGAAAATTCAAGATGGCCGCCCCTTCCCAAGGTCAAAGGTCAACAAAACTTCTTTGGTAGTTGTAGAATCGTGTTTGTGGCATGTGTATGAAATTTCGTGAAAATCGCTTTAACAAAAGTGTAGTTTTCCCATATTGTCAAAAAACACGAAAATCGCCATTTCTCTGAGTTCGCCACAAAATGACCGCCAAGCCGTAGGTCGTGTGGGCATCCCATAATGATTTCATAACTTCTTTGGGATATCTCCAACACGCGTGTTTTGGTTTCGTAACTGTATTTCAAAATATTTTTTTTGGCCCCATAAGCGATTTTCGGCCCATTCATTTTTTTTACGGGATCGCTCGCCGTGATGTCATCGACTTCGGGGGGGTGGCGTTCTCTTTGCCAAAAATTCATTTTCAATTTATCCCAGGTGTGTGCCAATTTTGGTGAGTTTTCGGGTATGTGGCGGGGGTCAAAATTAAGCTCAAAGACGCCGTTATAGGACAAGAAGAATAATAATTAAAGCCGCAAGCGGCGTTGTATGGCCCGCAGACGCAACCCGCCTTCCACGCCCAACTCTACGCACTACCGCGGCCCTCTCCGCCCTCACCGCCCACAAATTAAAAGCTAATCAAGGCTGGATTTGCTCATAATGCTAACTATGCTAACTATGCTAATGTGACGAAAAGTCCTAGCATAGCGATCAGCATAATCAACTCTCTCAGAAAAACACATTTCCTAAAATGCTAATTATGCTAACTATGCTAGCTATGCTAATGTGCCTAAATGAGCTAGCATTGCGATTAGCATCATCAACTGACTCAAAAAAACACATTTCCTAAAATGCTAATTATGCTAACTATGCTAGCTATGCTAATGTGGCTAAAAGTGCTAGCATAGCGATCAGCATCATCAACTGACTCAGAAAAACACATTACCTAAAATGCTAATTATGCTAACTATGCTAACTATGCTAATGTGGCTAAAAGTGCTAGCATAGCAATCAGCATCTTCAACTGACTCAGAAAAACACATTACCTAAAATGCTAATTATGCTAACTATGCTAGCTATGCTAACATAGCTAAAAGTGCTAGCATAGCGATCAGCATCATCAACTGACTCAAAAAAACACATTTCCTAAAATGCTAATTATGCTAACTATGCTAGCTATGCTAATGTGGCTAAAATTGCTAGCATAGCGATCAGCATCATCAACTGACTCAGAAAAACACATTCCTCCATTGGTGAGAGTTATATGTCATAAGTTGCTAAAAAGCCCACTTTTTCCAAAATGGCGGCTTTTCTGTTGATTTTATCTCCATAGCAACCATTTTATGTTTTGGTCCCCTCGGGAGGATGAACAGATTGACGTCAGTTTCGGACAAATCGGTAAAAGTAAACTTTTTGTCGTCCTTAGCAACAGTGGTTTTATGCTAACCACGCCCACATTCCTTATATGTCCATATCCAGTGTTTTTCAATGTATTCAGTTTCAGGCATTAATGCATGCATTAAATTTTCACTGTATTGTATTGAAATGCATGGGAGTTATAACAGTGCGCCACTTTGCTAGCTTGCCACGCGCACGCCGTTCAAAATCTACAACTTCTAATTCCAACATTTTTTCCACAGTAGCTTGCCATTGATGCCCAAAAAGTTTTGAGACGATCGAAGAAAATTCCAACGACAAGTTTACGTTTGAATCTGGTGGTTAAGGTGTTTTTTATAGAAAATTCAAGATGGCCGCCTTTTCCCGAGGTCAAAGGTCGACGAAACTCCAAAGGTGATTGTAGACTTACGCTAGGGACATGCGAGTCAAATTTCGTGAAAATCGCTCGAAAAAAAGTTCAATTTTCCATATCGTGTAAAAACGCGAAAAACTCAAAATGGCAGATTTTGGCACAAAATGGCCGCCAAACCGTAGGTCGTGTGGCCATCACGTAATGATTTCAAAACTTTCTTTGGATATACCCGACAAAGTTATCTGGGTTTCGTTAGCCGATTCTTAAAAATAAAATCCGAAAAAATTTTTTTTTGCCGAGTCAGCACTTTTTTTTGCGACGGTTTTTTGTTTACCACGGCCACATTCCTTTATCGATTTTGTCGTATGTGACATCGTTTTGTTCAGTGTGGGCCAGGGTATCGCATATTTCAGTTTCAGGCTATTCCGATAAAATATGTGCGAGCTAGCTAAAATGGCGACGGTTGCGAATTCGCCACGCGCACACGTTTCAAATTCTACAACTTCTAATTCCAACATTTTGTCCACAGTAGCTTGCCATTGATGCCTGAGAAGTTTCAAAAAGATCGATAAAAATCCCTAGGACGAGTTTTCGTTTGTATACGTTACTAAAGGTGCTTTTTTATGAAAATTCAAGATGGCCGCCCCTTCCCAAGGTCAAAGGTCAACGAAACTTCTTTGGTTATTGTAGAATCAGGGTCTTGGCATGTGTGTGCAATTTCGTGACAATCGCATAAACAAAAGTGTCGTTTTCCCATATTGTCAAAAAACACGAAAATCGCCATTTCTCTGAGTTCGCCACAAAATGGCCGCCAAGCTGTAGGTCGTGTGGCCATCCCATAATGATTTCAAATCTTCTTTGGGATATCTCCAACACGCGTGTTTTGGGTTCGTAACTGTATTCCGAAATATTTTTTTTTGGCCCCATAAGCGATTTTCGGCCCATTCATTTTTTTTACGAGAACGCTCGCCGTGATGTCATCGTCGTGGGGGGGTTGACGTTTTCTTTGCCGAAAATTCATTTTCAATTTATCCCAGATGTGTGCCAATTTTGGTGAGTTTTCGGGTATGTGGCGGGGGTCAAATTTGAGCTCAAAGACGCCGTTAGAAACGAGAAGAATAATAATAATAATAATAATGAAACGAAGCAGAAACAATATAGAAGTTTTTGCGGTTAGGATTTCCCATGTATTTCAATGCGGCCTGTCTTTTACTATAGGCTGGGCATGTCTTTTTGGCTTTAAACCCGTCTTTTGAGGGCTTTTTTGGGCATTTTTGTGTTTTTGTCGTCATTTTTGCGACTACAATTTTAACGTTAGTGCGATGGTGTTGTGCGTGTGTGTGTGTATTTTTGTTGCGTTACACAATTGTCGTGTCGTTGTGTGCTTTGGGCGACTTTTGACCCCATTTTTAGGCGTTTTGACGCGTTTTTTTGACGTTTTGGACTTTTTGAGTGTTCGACCCTCGTACCAGTTACAATATGGTCCTTGCACTCTGTGAGTGCTGCGGGCCATAATTAATGGATTGTCATTTATGTCAACAGGTGTCAAATACTTCACAGTAAGTGTTCTTTTGATACTTAAAGCATCAATGTGTTATTTTTTACATTCTACATAGGTAGTAAAACTTCCCTTAAGGGAAAGCCATAAAAATTTAATGAACATGAGCAATTAAAAGAATGAAAATCATCCATCAAAACACCTCATGTTAACATAAGAATCGATCAGATCAATGCTATTTACATGTAAGACGAAACCTGATCAATAAAGAAAGGTTTTTCTCATAACTGAACATAAGAATTTCACGTATAATTAGTTCTGAAGAGTTTAGTTAAAAACAATTACAATTCATGAGTATATTTAAATCTTTTCAAAAAAACTGTTCTGTTGAATATGCTGTCTGCTTTGCAATGTGTCATTAAAAAGACTTTCACCTCAACCCCCTGCCCCAGAAGATGTATTTATTTGTCTATTTCTAGGGTTATTTAATTATGTTTATTATGTCTTTTTGTAGCACTTTAATGCATATAAAAAAAAAGAAATTAAACTTAAGATGCAATTTAGCGGCAGACATTTGTGACAAAAAACAAACAGACAGTTTCCGAATGCCGTCAAACACCGTCCAACACTTCATTTATTTAATTGGAATTTGAATAAAAATATACTAAGAAATACAACTTTTAGTTTAATTATCTTTATTTACTGGTACATGTCTTCTATCCTGAGAAAAATGCCACAAGAACATTTTAAAAACAGAAAAAACACCATTTTCATTAGTGGGTCTTTAAGTATTGGTTTTAATAGAGTAGTAATAAACCAAGTGGCAAAATATTGCATGTTACCTTAAAATGTTTTTCTTCGATCTATCTATGTCTTTGCTAGAAATAAAGAAAAAGCTTAGACTACTAACTAGTTGAACATTTTACTTACCCTGCAGATTCTCAACCATCTCCAGCAGCACTGGTGTCAGAGTCTGGCTGTAGTTGTGGAAGATATCCAGGAACAACACCTCTGTGCACGGCTAAAACCATAAAACAAAGTAGAAAAGAAACGCACAAAAACAAATCATGAAAGAAGTTAATTAGCATTCATTAGCAAAAGCCTCCATAATTTCTGCAAACACCTGTGGTTTTATTGAGCTCTCAACGCTGGTGGATGATCACAAGAAGAAGGTTTTATGAAACAACAGAAAACAAATCTTTTATTGGTTCAATAAGACTGATTTCCAAGTTCAATAGGAAGAAAAAGTCAATGGGACACTGTCGGGGGATGTTCTGGTAGACTATACCAACATTTATTGGTTTATTGGTTTTTAGAGGCCACAAAAATCTTTAGTAAATACAAAAAGAAATTCAGGCATGGGACTTGTTAGTTTGCACCTACTCAATGCAGCTTACTGTAAAACAAATAAATAAATAAATAACCCCGTCAATATCCGCTTCTTGGATAAAAGAGCTTCATGAAAGCAAAGACTGATCATTATATTGACATGGGAAGTCATAAAAAACTGTCCTCTAAATAATATCAAGGCACTAAGATGAGCCTCACTGAGTGTGACAACATGCCAAAAACACTGTCAAGCTCCAAAGAGCAAAAGCACCGCTGAGGAAGACATCAATAGACAACTGAAAGGTGCTTGGAATGTTGAGATTAAGAACACAACTAATTTTAATAAGTCTGGGGTTGAATCAAATTGTTTTAAAATTTTGCATTTTTTAAATTAATTGATACTCACAATACATGCGATAAATATAAAACAGATTACCGGTACTATTTTATAGGCTAAAGTAATAGGGTGCTACATTTCTCGATTGTGTTTATTATATCATTAAACTGAAGTGTGAGGAAAGTGAATCATACCAGTATGTTTAAGTTGAAAGTGTCAAAAAATTTTAAAGTCCCACTCAAATCATCTTTTATCTATTCTAAAACCGTTCCCAGTGGTCTTTTAATTATGATTATGCAGTTTCTTAGCAAAATAAAAGTAAAAATAGGATACTTGTGGGTGGGCCTGTTGGCACAGAGTAAGTCTGCCCCCAATTCCCATCATCCATTTGTTTACACTCTCTCCCGCTCTCTTAAAGCCCCTAACAACCCCAACATACCATTAGTGGTGCAGTAAATATGGCGAGCTAAAATGGATCTATCCAGCCGTACAGTTTTCAGCCAGATGCCAAAGCGAAGACGTTCATGGATTTATTTGTCTGCAAGTGGATGCATCAAAGTACAGCAGAGCAGGAAGCCTGCGTCTTGCCGTTGTAAGTCCTACGTCACACTGCCAACCTTTTTCCAACTGCGTTTTTTTTTTGTCTGCTCCTGATTCAACACGATTTGAGTAAAGAAACACGTAGAAATTCAATTTTAAGCTTAGTTTTCTATTTTTATGTCCTCCATCATGAGAAGAATACTACAAGGGCATGCTAAAAGAACTTAAGTTTCATCAGAGTGGCCTTTTAAGGATTTAGTATTTATTATATTCATTACATTACACCAGGTTTAGCATAAGCTCATTGATTATCTGCTAATTAAAAAGATTTTTCTGAATATTTTTATTTTTTTGTTTTTGATTTTTAAAACACAAATCTAATTTTGCAACAAAACAAAACTGTGATCCAAGAATCAAGATTTGAACCAAGTGGTGGGGAAAATAAATTGTACTCCTACAAAGAATTTTAAAAAAAGTTTCCTAACTCCTTTAGCCTTTTGGCTTTGCTCTGACTTCTTTTTAAAAGAGTATTTGCCCCTGGTTTCTAATGTGACTAAAACAAAATCTGGTACTTTGCTGGACTTGTTTTATAGTTAGTAGATTTGAAGAACAAATGATCGCCTTTCTAAGGAGATAATCATAAAATACTAGCTGGTACTGTTTATTTATGGAAAAATACATGGAAACCCTCAAGTCTAGAAACATGATTAAACAGCAGTCTTAAGACAGAGCTGGCATTGCAGAGGATTCTCCGTGTCATTGTCCTTTATCCTCAACTTTCCTGGATCCTCATTCTTGTTCTGCTCTTGACTGTGATCCACTGAAATTATGAACAATCTCCATCTACAACATTTTGGGGGCTGATGCATTTAATCATTTTGTCATCTCCGTTCAGAAGCCTGGCAGTGCCAAAAAACTGATGAGCCCCGCTCCGCACCCTTAGCCACACAGACACCATCAATAACTTTGTGCAGAGAACTTTGCAGATTGTATCTTGGAGATAATATAGTGGGGCAAAAAAGTATTTAGTCAGCCACTAATTGTCCATGTTCTCAAAGTTAAAAAGAGGAGAGAGACCTGTAATTTTCTTCATAGGTATGGCTCTATTATGAGGGATAAAATGACAAAAAAAAATGTCAAAAAGGAACATGGCAAAACCATGATTCTAGAAAATGTAGGATGAATGGGTAAATTTGGCAGATAATGTATTTAGTTATGGAGCTTTTGTTTTAAAAAATTAATGACCGTAAATGAGCACATTGCATGGAAAAGAAAAGGTACCGGTAGTTAAATCAAACTTACCCGAAGACTGTATTTCCAGGAGTCGCCTCCTGTTTCTTCAACAGCTAGAGAAACAATGAGAAAGTCCCAGTGTACATTATTTCAGGTCACGAAAGGTCAGAGGTCAAAAGGATCCGTAAATACAAATTCACCAGAATGAGTTATGAAAAAAACCTTTTTAAAATAAAAAAATCATAAACAGAAAAGGTGAGTTAGGGAGAATGTGAAGAACAAGTTATAAAAAGAAATGCTGTCATTTTGTTCACTTATTGAGAAATAACTGGCTACAAAGTAAACTGCCTGGTTGGACAGTGATCAAAGCAAAACGGATTTTTACACTCGCTCTCCAGTACAAATTAGAGCATTTTCATTCTTAGATTAACTAACAGTTTAGTTTGTAAGGCCTGGGTTTTCTTCAGCTTTCCTATATGTTTTTCTTAAACAAATGCCAAACTATTTAGCAGATGGCAAGCTGAACTGAACTTTACAGTGCTGTACATTTCATGTTTTTGTTTAGTGTATTGTATGTTCCTAAAAATAATGTGCATAGTGCGTGTTTCTGTCTCAACACAGAAGAGTCTCTCGCTGCTAGATTATTGGGTTGTGCTTATTCGACTAAAGAAAGCTTAGGCTAGCGCATTTTCACCTCAAATATATTATCCTCGATAAGATTTTGCTTTATGACAGAACACTGCAATTATTTCTTTCCAGCTGAGGTCATCTAAAGTGAGTCTGGTCTCAAATGTCAGCGTATCCGACTAAGCCTCAAATCCCATTAGAACGGCTGATACTAAAAAACTGAAACACTGCATAATATCGTGGATTATGTCCAGGTAGGTCTGAGGTCAGCCCAGGTGTTCCACTACATTAAAAAGCTTACAGACCAATCCATTTAAATGTGCAGCAAACGATCCCATATAATGACAATTCAACCAACCACATCAACACTCGACTTCAAGAGCATCTTTCCTGCAGTCCCGATAAAACATTTAGAACCAGCCTCGGTATGAGGGCATGCACAAGTTACCAAAGCTCTCAGGGTCCTCTTCCCACATCGTCAGCTCCTCCTCCGTCAAAAGAAAGTAATGCGAGACAAGGCGCCGTCCGATCTCTGTCAGGGTGGGGTGAGTGAAGAATGCCGTCTTGATCTTGTGAGCCTCCAGACTTTCTGGTTTACTGTCTGAAGGGCAAAGTGGCCATGTAACAGAGGAGAAAAGAAGAGATAATATAGAAAACATAAACATTAACAGCTTATAAAAATAAACAAACAATCCTATAAAGCAGGGGTGTCAAACTCATTTTCACTGAGGGCCACATCAGCATAGTGGCTGTCCTCAAAGAGCCAGATATAACTTATAAATGTAACTAAATGTAATGAAAAATAAATGTAACTACTCCTTAAAGTTAAATTACTAATTTATTTATTTATTATAACTTTTTAAAGTGACAATTACAGTTGCATAGAAAACACGTTTGCTTGTTACTCTAGCATAAATCCTTTCAAATTGGATTCTGTCAGGTTAGGTTATATGGAAAATCCGATATTTAAAGTCAGATTCCCCTTAGATATGAATAAATACACACCAATTTTTATTTTAAGAAATTAAAAACCTTTATGCTCTCGTGGGCCACATAAAATGACAAGGCGGGCCACATTTGGCCCTCGGGCTTTGAGTTTGACACATTTGTTATAATGTATCATAACGTGCCATTATTAGCATCTATTATCTATACTTTCTATTTAAAGTCCTTAGTTTTATTTTATTTAATTAATTAAAGACAAAAATAAGACAAAAACTTCTCTGTTAATATTCTTATTAAATTTATATTAATTGTAAATTTTGATAAGCGCTTTCTAATTTAATCTGCAACAGAGACTGGCAAAACAGAGTTACTTACTTACGACATTTAAAAAAAACAACATTCATTTAAATTAACTATACATGGTTTCTACACAGGATGTTGATTCCAGGAAAAATCTGGTCTTTCAAAATAAATAGATGACACCAAAAAAATGGATAGTAGGCAGACATTCAGTAGGAAAAATTGAGAAGTGAAAATAACTTATGGAGAAGCTTTACATAACTTTGGTATTTTCAGCAACATGGTTTCTTAAAATGTAGTCCGTAACTTTTGCTCAAACTTCAAATATCCCCCGTTATATGTTTCTCCTACAGTTCTCTTCTTTAAATCTTCATATTTTAATTTCCTCTCTGCAGGCGTTCTTATGTCTTACCTTCGATGTTCTTGGCTGGTTTGTATGCTTCATTCTTTACGATCATCTTGATGAGGTTCATGCACTGAACAATGAAGCGCTCAAAGGCCACGCCCTCTCCGGCGGGCGTGAAGACGTAGCTAACAGCAAACTCAAGAGAGCGCTGGATGAGGGGTATAAATGCACAGGGATGATATTCTAGGAAATCCAACAACTGCATGAAAGGGAAAGAAAAAAAGGGGAACCAAAGAGGTGTTTTAGAAACAAATTTAGATAAAAGATGTTAAAAACTCAAATTGGAACTAAATAGATCAAACATTGTATTGAGATCAGCTCTGTGGTGTAGAACAGTTCTTTAAAAATACCACAAAAACACCAGACAGGGAACATGATTATCCAAATACAGCTTTAATCCCTTGGCACTGCCTATTGATGCAAAAATGCATCAAACCACTTTTGAGATAAGATAAAGCTTTATTGTCATTGTACATTTTGCTTTCAATTTATGTTAATTTAGCATTTAAATAAAAATATAGGTGACATCTTTTTTATTATTTTAATAGCTAGGAATAATTTCAAGCATCTGGGTTTAAGGGTCGATAGTTAAGTCATTGGGTGTAGATTCTTTAGACAGATGTTGTGAAGGACAATCAGCAGGACTTGTTGAAAACTCTTTATGTAAAAACGGGTGAGAATGAATTTAAAAAGTGAGTCTGTTTGTGAAAATAATTTTTGGTTCAGTCCAAAAAGAAATGCAAACAAATGAAATCAAATAAAGTTTATCGTTAAATACAAAAGGGGTTTATGTAAATATACACCTCATGTGTCTGAAGCTACATAATCCCTTTTGTAATGGTAACATCTGTCTAACACAAGAGACCATCAGCTCTTATTTGTTGGCTCCACTGCTGGAAAGGACTAGTTTAAAAAAAAAAAAAAGTAATTTTTGGCTGTCAAAAGAAGAAAAAAGTTGCGTAGAGCATCAAGCACTTTATTTTTGCAGCTTACTGGTGAATACACCACTCATTACAAATAAATGGAGCAACTGAACTTACAACTTTAGTGTAGAGGATGATGGTCTTTTCCAGCTTTTCTCGGCACGTGCTTTCTGGACCAACCTGACGACCTGAAAAACAATACAGCCCCATTTGAAATGCAAAAAAAAAAAAAATCCAAAGATGCATACAATTTATTAAATACCTTTCACTGTTTGAAGTCACCTTGAACTTTGTTCAGTGAAATTACTAAACAAGTGTTGCATGTCAGGCATTAGCTGTAATCAGACAGCCGGTACGAAACACCTTTGCAATTCAGTGTTTTCCATTTCCTGTGTGAACTGCACAACAGAAAGACACCCCACTCCACCCCCTTTTCTCTAACAACTGTCAGCTAAAGCAAGAGTAAGAAAGGCAAACAAGGGTTGTTTGAATAGGTGAGCCAGAACAGTAGGGAAAACACATTGGATCTTAATGAGGTCGCTGTCACTCAACTGATCACACGGCGCTGTGTGTAAGCACACATCGATGAGGCACTAAACCTTTTCATTTACTCTGTGTGAACAGCTCAAGGGAAAAGCAGCAGTTAAACAGAAATGTCTTTTTTGCCAATAGGAAGCATCTAAAAAGTAAAATGCTGTCACTTTTCAGTTTTACAGTTCTGGTCTTAAATTTATCTTGAGAATCTCTTGTGAGGATAAAATGTGCACTTGACAATTTTAAAACCCCCAAAATAAGAGAGCTTATAGTAGAATGGCGACCGCCTGTAAATTTTAATATTGAATTCTAAAGTGCAAAATGTATTTTCAGATATAAGCCAGAACTGCATATTAAATAGTAATTGAGAATTGCATCTTACTTTAAATTATGACTTCAAAAAACTTCCATACTTTTCGGTTCATTCCTAGTCTCTTTAACTTTGTAACTTTCCTCCACAAAGAAAATTTTGCAAAACATTGCTTAACCTGTAGTAAAAATACATCATGTTAAGGTCAGAAAACCTCTACCTTAACAAAAGTTTAAGAAACATTAACAAAGTTGTGCATTTCGTAAAGTTAAATATATACACTTCAACAGTCGATACGACATATTTGAAGAAGAGAAGTCATAGAAGTGTAAGCACTGAGGCAGCAGGAAGGCATCAAATTCATTTTTTTGATTTACTCTCTGTTCTTGGGTTAAATGCCCAATTCACCTTGCTGTTCCATCATGTTACTATGGACTCAGTGGTGTACATGGAGTACAGAGATAGAACTCCACAATAAATGAGCCAATGGCTCTAAAATAAAATTTGACCCCATAAACCCACTTGCGAGGCTAGAACCAATAAAGATGTCCCATGTGCTTCATTTTCTATCAAATCAGCAGACTTTAAAGTCCGGGAAGCCTCAAATTATTGAGAACAGGCCAAGTCATCAGTCCCTTTCACATTATACACGACCTCATTTCAGTCAGCAAATACTGATTTGACGGTAGAATTTAGTTGCTCGGCCTAAAACTGCTTGCCTCATTCATTTTGTATTTTGTAAAGCTTAAGCATTATGCAAATCTATACCGAGCTACATCTTATTGACGATGTGTCCTTGCAATTATTTGTAGGTGTGTGACATCCACCAATGTTAGCAAACCTCGTACAAAGTTATCAAAGTCATTACGATCAAATGTCCATATCAACCAGACCGTCAACGGACACCACTAATCCGATGACAAAAGAACTAAAAAAAGCCATTCCTTATTTCTGACTGATGCATGACTTTGCAAAAAAATAACAGGTTTCATCAATAGAAGTAATGGAAATAGAAAGGTGACCCCAGCTGGCGAGTGCACATCAAACAGGAAGACTCAGACGTCTGAATGAACCACAAAAGCTTGTCCGAAACCATATGCTTATATAGCTTATCAGGCTGTGCAGAGCTGATATGTTTCCGGTCCGGCTATGAGCTCCTTGATGGTTTCCTCCTCCTTTCAGCTGCAAATATCAACAGGGCCCTGATCCTGTCTCCACTGCCATCACCCGAGTGAATATTGGAACTGATGGTAGTGGCTGATACCTGAAGTCATATTTTTTACTAACATAAGCTGCAATAGCAGCTCAAGGAGTAACTGTTTCGCGTATATTCTGGACTGCAATGACCAAGTTGGATAAAAAAAAAAAAAGTAAAATCCCACTTTTAGGTAAAATCAAACACAAGTTTTAGCATTGGAACCACAAGACATTTAGTAAAGTCCTTCACATAAAAAGATACTTTTGCAGTTATTTGGAATAATTTGGACATTAAATGG
Source organism: Oryzias latipes (assembly GCF_053564925.1). Lineage (NCBI taxonomy): Eukaryota > Metazoa > Chordata > Actinopteri > Beloniformes > Adrianichthyidae > Oryzias > Oryzias latipes. The sequence goes on along the minus strand of NC_136245.1, from coordinate 26,565,541 downwards.
TAGTTTTTGAGTTAAGGACTGTAGTCTGTTTAATAGTACAAGTTTTCAAATAATCCTATTTATGCTTCAACAGCAATAAACTGATAAAACTGTTTTTTTAACCAATATGTGATCATCAGATCTGTCTTCAACCTTGCTATTACTAGTGAGACACTGTATTTCAATTGATGTCAGGCCTGGTTGCATTCTTTGGACTATTTTTAGAAGGTTTTAGGAGCATCCTGTGTTTTTGCAATCTTTTTATGAACCGTCACATGAACTCCTATGACATATCTAAATAAAATACAGACTGTAACCTGAAGCATTTATTGCTAGTATAACAAAGTTTCACTGCCATGTTCCCATGTTAGGGTGACAGGCAATGAATCATCCCAAAGCCAGAAAGGTTTGGACTGTTGGAGATTTGGACAGAGCTGAAACTGCTCATTTATTTGTGCTATTGTCGACCACACTCAAACCCTCAAACTCAGACCATCATCGATGCTTGATGTGCTGTGCTAATTAATCTTCTGTGGTTCTTGTTAAAAGCCTTAGTGGGATCAATAAAGCTCTTGTTGGGCTCCCAAATCCTACAAATCCCCAAATCTTAAAACTACAAGCCAGTGCTTCTGTAAATATTGTAATAGGACTTTTTCCATGTCCGACAGATTTCTTTGTGTGACTTCCTGAACTCTAAACGTTAAAATAATTTGACTTCTGACTTTCCAACCTGATTTATACATTTTTTTTTAGATTGAAAGATATTTTTATGTCTATTTAATCTTGATCTGCTCACTTTTTTCCAATATAGACACAAAAAAAATTTAATTAGCATTTGATTAGCGAATGTAAATATTAATGCTACCTAAAGCAATACGGGAAGGAGGAAAAAAAAAGTTTTTTAAAAGTTTATCAGGACTTTTTTTTTTTTTTTAAGTTAAATATGTTTTACCTCTTAGCTAAAATTGTTCTCAATTCTAAATGAAACTGGAAAGATAACTGTCCAACCCCTCCCTCCGTAGAGCGCATGGAACCACTTCTCTTACTAGCTTTATTTAGAATGGAGAAAGTCTCCAAGATAAGAGGTGAATCGTCTTTAACTGAAAAAAAAGGGGGGAGGGGGCAGATGAATTTCCAAATAACTATTTCTATTATGGAACCTTCTGGACGAATGAGGCAGGTACTGACAGAATGAGAGTATTTCACATGCTTTTCTATTTTCCTACTAATTTTATGCAATTAAAAAATCATTAAGTTGCAGCATATTTGTCTCACCCAGTAAAAGGTTATCCCCAATTATTGCTTGTTCTCCTATAGCTTCAGCTTACATGGTGTTAATTAAAAACTTTAAAGACTTTAAAGAATTTAATATAAATAATCTAGATTATTAAAAAAAAAACACTGACTTCCTTTTTGATTACTTTTAAAGCATTTAAATATAAGGTTGAGACATGATTGACAGGGGTTTTAGGAAAAACTGTGATGTTTTCCTTGTTACATCTTACAGTCGGCTACAATTTATTCTAGCAAGTTGCAAAGTTCTACGAACTCCCATTTTTCTACACCTTAAAGTACTGATTGCAGCAGAAAGTCTTTACTTTTAACATGAGATGTGCTGCTTTTTTCTATTTTATTTTTTGGGGGGATAAACATTTTGCAGTTTCAATCATAAACAGTTTTTGTACAAAAGATGAAGACACTCAATATTTCAAAAAGAATATACTGAACTGTTACTCTGTCATTCTGTTATTATTATGGACCATAAAACAAAAAAATGTTTTCCTTCTTTTAACCCCGCTTCAAAAGCAGTATGCATGCAGTGACACTTCATTGAAAGACACTTTCAATATAACATTAAATATGAGGAAATTATTAGAAATTATCATCAAAGGAAAGAGTTGCAGAGCCACACTTTACACCTACAGCGTTGCCCACAAAAACATCATTTCAAGTCAAGCAGCTGTCACACACTTTGCACTTCAGATGTGTGGTGGCAATAGTTTGGTGAGAAAACATTTCACAGTAAAAAAAAAAACCTTTTTAATAATCAATCGCTGGAATAAATGTATACCAAGGGGACGTTTATGGACTTTTCAAGAACACTTTGTAAACTAGGAAAACCTAATTGCTTTGCAATGCAGAGGTGTAAAAGCTAAATAATGCATTAAAGTCTTTCTTATGAACTGTTACTTTAAAAGATAAACTCTTTTTGGAAAAGAAAATATTTTATTTCTAACAACATATGAATAAAACACAATGAACATGTTTATGCATCTTGGAATTTTTTCCAGTTTTTTTTTTAATCTTTAGAGCACAAACATAACTATATATTTTTATCGTAACAACTCTAATGTTTAAATAAAAGTTTAATAAAAATTCAAATGTCTACAAAAAAATCATTGATCCCCAAAGCAGTCACTGTGCTTAATTATCAACAGCAGTTGTTTTAAACTGTATGTGGATGGTGCAGTCTGTGATTTTTATTGTTTAATGTATTTATTAATTTTCCAAGCTATTTTAATAATTGTATTCATTTTATTATTTATTTAAAGATGAATTCTTGTTCATTGAACAGACAATAGTTTCTATGTAGTTATCTGTTCCTATGTGGTCAACCACATCGCAGAATTACTTAATATATCTCATAAAATAACCGTATAACTCTTAAAGAGAGTAATAGCAATGAAATAATTAAATAATAATTTATGGTTTCGCAAGAAAGCTAAACGTCTGACTCCAAGTAAAGACCAATGACTTTCCCTAGAGAAGATGGGTTTCCATTTGGCATTTCACCTCATTTGTTTAGGTTCATTCAAGAAAGCCAAAAGGTTTAGGAAGATAAAAAGAAAAAAAGTTGGTTTAATTCTTTGCAGGTTTATGAAAAACACAGTTGTTAACAAATGTTTTTTTTTTTTTAATCACTCAAATGCCTTATTTGTTGGTGGTCCAGTCAATAATTTGTAAATTTTTGTTAGCTCAAGTGAGCAGTACTCCAATAAAAAACATCAATGAAGGGAAAAATATGCAATGCCAACACTAAACAGGAGCACAAACAGGAGATACAAAGTATATCCCTTCTAATTGGAAGGTTGGTAGTTTGATTCCCCACATTGACAACCAACCAATCAGTCAATGAAACCCCACAATACTTTCATTCGCTTAAGAAAACCAAACAACAGAGCTGGAAAAGCATTACCTGGGATCATCAAATCAATCTCAAAAGTTGAGGGTAACAAACAAATACTTTTTAAAAGCTTACTTCATAAATATCTCAACTTCATCTCAACTTTTAATTTGATGATTACATTATGCAGAGATCTGAAAAGGCTGCTTCTGGCTGTCATATAGTATCTTCGACTGTAAGCGTGCATCCTCTGGAGACATTAGATAAAAAACACTGATGGGTGTATTTGTTTGCTGAGATCAAAGCAGAGATTCGGGATAGAGGAGCAGGTACTCACAGCACTCCAAGAACTCTTTCAGTCTTTCAAACACTGCATTCAGGAAGCCCTAAAAAGAGAGATACAGAAAAGATGAAATGAAGTTTAATCTTTTTCTACATTTCTGTACCTTCAATCACTCAAGACAGCTTCACGGGGATTTCAGGGGAGCTTATACACTGGAACATAAATTGTGCTCATGTGAGCGTGGGCACTCTTGCCACTGGGATTATAAATAAAACTGGCTGGCTACACAGTATAAAAGAGAATCAATTTGCTGTGGCCGGGTGTAGTAGTGGCTTAGAATGAGAAATTAGATGATAGATGGAGGCGCTATCTATTTAATTCGGCATTAATGTTATCCATGAGGTCAATAGGAGCATCATTAATCACAAGACCAGCAAACACATTTCAGACAGCAGCTCCAGCTCCTAGCAAAGTAAGGGCGGAAAGAGGAGTGCCGCAAGAATGAGAAGAAAGAGTGGGTAAGTGATGATGGAAAACAGTTCACGACAGGCATTTGTGAAGCTACTGAAAACATTTTTTGATAAATGGCAGAGGAGGAGCGAATGCGATCAAAATGAATCTGTCACAAGGTCTAACAAAGTAAGACCGGTCAGGCCCATGACACTGCAAAAGAATGCAAAAGGATTGTGTGACAAGTTAAAAAAAAAAAAAAAAAAACAACAGAAGAAAAATAAAAAATACATACACCGGTACACTGGTTCTTATGAGTGTGAAGTCTGCGTGCAAATAGTCTGAGGTATTGGTTTTTGTTGGTATAAATTCAACAATAATAGGGTAGTCCATGATGAAAACTAAAGTTTCCAAATATGTATTAAGATTTTATCCTCAAAAATTTCCAGAATCGATTCAATTCGATTCACCAATCCCTGGATCGGTTCAATTCGGTGTTTACACATTTAGACATATTTGTATAGAAACACAATATTAATCTATATATTTTTTGAAGATATTCATATTAATCTGATAGAGGTTATTCACTGTAAATTTATTTTAGTAAATGAATAAGCCAATGAGACTTTTAACACCATCCAGTGTTCCATGTTTTGTCACATAGAGAAGTTCCAACAAAACTGTGCAGATCATTATGGCTATGTTTGTATTCCCACCCTAATCCCTTGATTCTAAAAAAAACGATATACTGTGGGACTACGTAGTACCCTGGATTTTAAAAGCAATTGAGTGGGCGACGCACTGATTTTGTGTTGGGGAGTCCGCAAGAGTCCCGACATCGCGACTCCTGCTGCTTCATCACAGCGGTGATCAAAAATCCCACACCATCACAGCTCTACTCCAGAGCAGTTTAATAAAGAATCCGTCACTGTTATTCTGGGGGAAACCTTTTATTACTGTTCTCCTTCACTCCGTAACACCAAACATGAATGCGCACTGCTAGAGTGCGATGAATATCACTACATGATTTTTTTGCTGGTTCATCACCGCGGTGATCAAAAATTCCACACCGTCGCAGCTCTCCCTGTGGGTATTTAAAGCTGTTCATTTAGTCAGCAATGTATGCTAGGTGAGCAATAGCATTCGCCATTCTATGAGAAATGCCATTATACATTAGCATCAAGCTAGCAGACTTTAGCTTTACTGCTTTTATGCGTTAGGTCACCGGAAAATGAAAGGCAAAAAAGACTGATCTCTTCTTTAATGGATCGAGTATTAATCTACTAAGCTTGGATCGATTCTGATTGATTTATCAATTTTATTAACCCAGCCCAAATATACTGTACTTACAAAGTACAAACTGCTTTAACATGACCAACCACACAAACCACACATCTTAAAATTGGCTTTCTTAGTCTAGTTTTGTCGCTCATAGTGTCTTACCAAGAACACTTTGACACATGGGCGGGAAGAGGCGGGAACCAAATCTGTGATCTTCTGATCAAACGTTTACCGCTCTACCTCTGCATCACGTGGATGCAGAGGTGAAGTAACCTTAAATCATCCGATCCAGTAAAAGGAGCAAGGATAACTGGAAAATGAGCAGGCTGATAGGTCTTAGAGACCACAGTTGAAGACTACTGCTGAAAAGGAACCCGTAAAGCCAAGAGATCAAAGGGCCAACTTTTAAGCAATTGACATCTGACCTTTCTATGGCTCTAGACCTGAGGACTATTGTTTAACAAAAATCAAGCCAAAAAGAATATTTATTTATCCTGTGAGCATTTTTGTAGACAAAAAAGCACTACAGTCCAAAAGGAAGCTTATGGCAGCATGCATTTCACTACGATGGTCCACTTTAATTTTGTTTGGTGTTCCATCCAAGACAGGATCGCACCAGTCTGCCAAGGAAGGACACCATCAACCTACTGAAAGATAGGAAATGATAATGCTTCATTAATATTATACTAAAAAAAAGGGATGACCCAAAATTTCACTTTAACTTTTTATCTTACTTTAAAGGTTGTAATTTCATGTACTAAAGATTGTTTTTCTAAAGCACTATGGAATTCACTAGGCCTGCACAATAAATCGCAAATTATCATTATCGCAATAACAAGCTGTGCAATATGAATATCGCAAAAGATGGCGTAAATTGTGATTAATGGTAACTTTTAATGTGCTAAAACAATCTTATGGTGGCTTGAAATATTTAACCAATCAAATAAATCCCTTTATGCATTTGACCATTTGGATGGACCGCTTTTATGTTAGATGTTTGCCTCCCTATATAAACTAAGGTCATTTGGAGCGTCATTTAAGGTATGTTGACTCTTTTTTAAATGAAGCTGTTGGAGCAAAAAAGAAATGTTTTTGGTTGTTTTGTTATTTGTTCTTGTATCGCAAGTTATATAGTCATCGCAATACTGATCACTGATATCGCTAATCCCAAGTTTTCCTTATATCGTGCAGCCCTAGAAGTCACTGATTGAGATTTTTAACTAACAATTAACAACAGCAGCTCAAAAAAAGGAGTGGAAGGAAGAAAAAATTCCCACCCCTTAAAAATTCACAAAATAATAATATAATATATTGAAGTTGGCGTCTATTCATATGTAAAATAATCATTTGAGATATCACTACCATCTTTCAATGTCTATTATTCATTAAAACATTAACCATTAATGCATCATTATAACTGTATCAGAACTGTATAATTTCACATTTTCAAGTGCCAAAAGTCTTTATACTTGGAATTATTAATTATTCTCATTTTGTTGAAAGTCTTGAGTGAAAATGTACTTCTTTACATTCTTAGGTGACAAACCTGTCAGAAAGTTAGAATCCACAAATTATAAATCTATTAACTCAATCAATCAATCAAACTTTATTTATAAAGCACTTTTCATATGTTAGATTACTGATTAGAGAATCTAAGGAGAATTTTGGTTCTAAACAAATGTGTATTTGAATCTCCATCACGCAGAGCTTAAAAGTCTATCAAGAAAAATGAAGCAAATCATCCGCAAAAAAGGTGTGAAAAAGTAATAGTGTGAGTCTGTGTGAAACCTGGCAGTTACAGCTTTAGTCCCGGTCTTGTGTTGTAATGTTGCCGATGTGTTCATTGAAAAACTGGCCTGATCAGAGGGTAAATGTCTTCCCCTGGCATGAAACTGCTTGCTACACATTTCCACACAGAAGATGAATGTCAGAAGCTGCTGCCACAGGGCTGTGAAACAGTCACAGTTCAGTCACAGATGGCTGTCATTCAAAAAAAAAAAGTTTTATTTCAACCATCTGCCTAGAAAATCAAACACATGAATTCCAAAAGTGTTTGCGAGTGAGAATAATTATCAACTCAAAAAATTAGAACCCAGCCAATCAAGCCCAAAATTGAAAACACCTGTGATGTGAGAATCCACATCTGCTTGGATTATCATCTGGAAGGATACTGAGTCCAAAGCTTAAATCTGGCATCAGCAAAGCCCAGCTGATTTGGACAGCAATAAGCAGTTACCTTGAACATCAAAGTGAGACTAGAAACTTTAGAAAAGAAAAACTTCAGTGTCATATGCTCAAAAGACGTGTTTCTTAACATGAAATCATTAAAGATGTAGGATTAGTATGATACAAAGCACTGCGGTCTAACGACTCTCTGAGGTTCTCATTTAAATCTTAGTTAGTGCATTCCTGCCTTCATTATTTTTTGAAGCTTTTTTCCTGCTTCAGTTTCAGACTGTAGATAAGCTACTGTAGCTTCATCCCCAAGGAAGGGATTGAGAGAGTATTACCCACAGGTGTGAGTTTGCACTGCTAGCCCTGAATCGCCCATCGAGAGGTGAGCTGCTGGAGTGGTGACCTGTCCATGATGCATTACACTCTCCCCCGAGAAGCCACACTGCTCCAGCAGTGTTAGAGCAGTGCATAGAAGGAATATCTGTCATGATCAGGTCAATTCTAACACGTTTTTATGGGCTTTTTTTCCTAAGTATTTATCAAAATGTTGTTTGACTTTTTTGTTTAAATTTAAAGACCCCCTTCGATCATCTTTTGTGCTTTTTTAAAAGCGTTCTCAGTGGTTTTTTGACTACGATTCTGCTGTTTTTAACCAAAATTTAAAAAATGGCATTTTCTAGGACCGCTGGCAAAGATCAACCCCGTCCCCCTTTCTCGCTCTCTGTTGCCGATAGCTCCAAGCAGGGAGCTTGTGGCCCGCCTAGTGTATTTTGTATGTCACAAATAACGTAAGCTCCTTTTCAAATGGCATATGTTATTCAAATTAATGTGAATTAGGAGCTGACAAAAATATACTGTAGCTTAATTTTCTTTATGTCCTCATCATCAGAAAAATCCCACAAGAGAATGTTAAAGAAGAATAAACTATTTTCTTTGGATTGGGTCTTTAACTCGTTATTTCATCACTAAAAACTTAAATTCTGTGATATTATTAGGACTCCTCCATTATAGGATCCCTAACAAGAGTTTCTATCAGAGTACATTTGGAAGACATGTTCACCTAAATAGTATGTTTAATCTTAATTTTGAAAAGTGCAAGACTCCTCTTTTGTATAAATGCAACTCTGTGTGACAGAAAACAGGCTGTAGCTGTAGGAATTCTAAACCACTGCTCAGCTCTCACCGGGTTTGGACAACCAAATGCTGTATTCAGAAAAATAAAGTTCCTTGAGATTGTTATCTAAAGATTTAAAAAATGGTTGCCAACACATCTCGGTGTCTTTAGATTCTGCTCTCTGGTCACAGTCAAACTCTCTCAAACATATTCCACTGCAAATAATCTCAACACGTCGAATGTTGTTGTATATCAGGTGAAAAAAGGCTCACAGAGACAATACTGTGAGACTGCAGAGACTTACAAAGCTTTAACACCACAGAACAGGCTGTCCCCTGGATCTGAGCAGCTGAGGCTTAACGCTTGTAAACTTGTAACTTGACAAGGCTCATTATTATTACAAAAGCAGGTCTGCAGTAATTAGCTTACAACAAGGTTGGCAGTTGTTTAACCCGTTTGCTTTATGCATTTAAGGTATCCAACAGAGTGAGTGAGGTGGCAGCAGTAGCTTTTTTTTTTTTTTTTTAGAAAACAGACCACCACCTCTAATTAACACTGTACAATAGAGAAGAATGGCATATAAGGAGGAGGAGAATGAGGGTCTAAGGTCTGTTTATTTCAGTTTAGTAATCAGCTATTGTTTTTTATTACTAATTTTATGTTTTGTACAATTAGTGAAGCCCGTCTTGTAATATTGGGCTTTGTAAATAAACCTGAATTGAATTGAAAATACTTGGCACTTTTCACCCAAAGCACTTTACATTTACCCATGCACACACATTTACAAGGCTGAGCTGCTATGCAAGGCGCTTACCAGATCACCAGAGGGAACTTTAGAGATCTGTGTGTTGCCCAAGGACACTTCCAAAAAATGAGCAAACCCACAACCCTTCGATCAGACTTCAACATGCTGAAAACCCTCATTCCAACATATTGGAGTCAAAGTATGCTGCCATAATCAATAAACTGCTTAGAGATACAGCCCAATGAAAAGTGTGTTTTTAACATATTTTCGTTGCATTTCTCTCCGGATGGAGGACATTTATAAGTATCATTTATATGTATCATACCAAGGTCTCACCGCTGCCCCCCCCCCCCCCCCCCCCCCCCCCCCCTACCCCATGTACATCTTTGTCTTTTCCTCCTCGTCCATGCTGGCATCTGGCTCAAAACTGTGCGGCTGGATGGCTCCAATATTGCTTGCCATTTTATTGCGCCGCTAATGTTAGCTTGGTGCTATAAGATTGCACAGAAGTGCGCAAACCAAAACCTGTTAATGCACTGTTCCATTCACGTAGGTCCATTCATTTGAAGTTGCAAAAAGTGATGAAAATGTCTACATCATTAGAATTACAAACATTTGGGGCAGAACACATAAGAGCCCCAGCTACTTTTAAAAGACCAGGGCAACTAAAAGAATTAAAAAAGAACACTGCAGATGTCAGCACATTAAAAGACTAAAGAAGAGCCTCAGGTTAAGCGACACAATTATTTCACGTACAATGCTCACCAGATTTCTGCCCAAAGGTATTTCCGACAAAAGAGCAAAGATGTGTCATCGCTGAAATCATGGATAGTCATTTCTAAAAACATCATATGTCTAAGTTCATGTCTGCCCTAAAACAATAACGGAAATGCTGATCCTTCATCTGTGACTTCATGATAAAGGGGTGGAAGGAAATCCAACCTAGAATGAAAACAAGGATAAAAAAGGAGCCATCTATGGTAACTTGACGACCAACGGAGCTTTAAGTAAAGGAACATGGGAAACAATACTTGTTTAAAAATTGGAAATAAAAAAATTAGATCATATAAAAGGTCTCCACACTTGGAAATAAACAATCACTGTACAGTATGTCATCACAGCATAATTTCAGTGAGTGAGTCGAAGCCAATTATTTTATGTTAAGATGCCTGAAATCTAAATATGCTGGAATCTGGAACAAGACTTCAAAGGAACGAGACATTTTGGTAGAAATGACTCAATTAACTCTGAGCTGCAGGGGAACTAAAGCACATGCTTACCCCCCCCCCCCCCCCCCTCCTTTTTTTAATGCAGATTGAAACTAAATTAAATTATAGTTTCACCAAGTTGTTTCACCCCGAGAACAGTGGAATAGAAATCTTGACTTTTTGAACCCAGGCAAAGTTTTAGGCACTTTATCCCCTTAGGAGCGTCCACATTTTTGGAAAAAAAGGAATCATATTGGAAGTTTGACAATTAACAATATTAAATCCGTTGATGCTTACCATTACTTCCATATTCTGTTGGGGCTCTTGGAATCCATGGACTGTTAATTTACGAAGCACTGAGGGACAGAGAGACACAACCAACCAGGGGTATTACTACTGATGAAACAGGTCATTTTTTTTAATAAAATGAAAACCTTTTTATTACTTCTTAAAATATGATTTTGTATATGCTTACATCAGACCTGTAAATATTGTGGCTACCTTTAAGAGAGAGCAGTGTCCTCTCCAGTGAGCTGAGTGCTGTGGGCTCATCTCTGGCATAGATTTGCTGGAGGAAGCAGTCTGTGTGATGACTCCATAGGGAGCATGCAAAGCTGTAGATGCCTGACGCCAGCTGCAAACACATTCAAAGTACAGTAGGAATACAGCCATACTATTCTGGATAAGAACAAGCCTCTGGGTACATTTTGTTGAACTAGAACTCCAACACGTTTGTATGAACACTGCAGATTCAATGTCCCACTATTTGATGCACTGTGTTACATTACACTGTGTAGCACAATAGTGATCAGATATAAACTGTATAAAAATAAGGTTATATTACATATTTTGCCAGAGAAGCATTAAAAGACAAAATAAAAAGAACAGATGGATTAGGAATACACCATGGATTAGAAAATATGGAATTAAACCAATGTGCAAAAGCAAACAGAATTCTGGATTAGTCTTTGATGGCTTCCTAATAAACATCCCAGAAATGATAGTCAAGAGAGTCTCAGTGTCAACACATATAGGAAAATTGTTGCCAAGAAAAACACTTTCAGATCAATTTCAGTGTTAAAGTTATTGAAAAGACTGGGTTAGTGGAACCAATCCATACATTTCAAATACAGAAAGAAAATGAAATGCTGTCAGAGGAACCGTGTGTAAAAATTGACATTGGTTATACCAAGGGTGGTCATTACGTCGATCGCAATCGATGGACATGTTGAGAGATCGCGGCCATCAAAGATAAAGAATATAAATATATATATTATTTTTTTATCTGTCAGCGAATCATCATCCTCACCCTGAAGTACGTCACTTGATTGACATGCAGAACGGCCAATCGAACATCCTCTGATGCATCACTGCACATGCATGTTTAAATACACTGAGCGCAAATTCCTTCTGCCAGCGGGTAATTCCACACACACACACACACACGAAAGTAGCGTGCCAAAAGTGTGGGCACCCCTGGGTTATACTGAGGAGTTACGAGTCAAATCTCAGAGCCGAAAAGACAAATCACTGCTTTTAGAGCAAACGCTTTAACAGAATCTGTGAGATGGGCAAGTTTCTTCCGAGAAATTTCACTTCAGCGTGCCTAAGAGTTCCAAGTTAACCTCATCAGTGGAAGCTGAAAGTGGTTTGCACGGTAATAAAAACAACCAAAGCTTTTTCAACATTGTTATGTTTAAAATTTATGAGAATGTGCATGTGTGTCGACAGTAACCAAATTAAAGACCCTCTCCAGTGGAAATTGTGTTTTTGGTGTTTTTAACATTTCTTGGCATTTTTCTCATGATGAGGAAAATTTATTAAGAAAGTTCAGCTTAAAATAGTATAGTAGAAATAGAGTACCGGGATTTCTTTAATCAAGTCGTTGAAAAGGATAGTTTTTGTTAAGTAGAAAATACAATGGGCGGGTCACAAGTTCCCTGCTCTGTTCCTTCCTGAGACATTTACTTGTGGACAACCAGATCCATGTGTGTCGCCGTTTGCCTTGTCTCAGCTGGCATCTTGCTCTGCCACAATGGTCCCACCCACAACTCAGAGGCAAATTTCTAATGGACTACTGATGCTCCGCAGAAACTATATCCTAGAAAATGACTAAAGTTTTATGATTTCGGCTAAAAACGGCACAATTATAATTAAAAGATCACTGTGAAAACTTAAAATAGATCTAAATAGAATTGGAGTAGGACTTTAAAAGGATAATTGAAGCCTGGCTTAAAGCAAGTTTGGTTAGACATCTCTATATGCAAGCAAACTTTACATGTAATAATAATATTGCTACATTATCAGCATCAGCAGGTATGAACATTTCAGCAGAAACACTGAGCTATTATCACCATAAAGCGTTCATAGCACTAGTGCAACTGCAACAAACTTTAACACGTTGACTGTTGTAACAATCTGTGTTTATTGCCTCTTTTAGTATTTTTACACACTAATGAAAGCTTACCTGCAGCACTAACATTGGATAAAAGATCCCGCTTGAAATAAAAAGCATCGACCTCCCACCAAATAATGGATGGCGTGAACAGCTGCTCAGTTCAGTGAACAGGAGTAAGGCGGCATCGGAGCGCACAGCTAAGCAGTAAAAACGAAACCCACTAAAGGTTGTTAATCTTCCACAGAAGGGAAAGAGAAAATATCCTTGTCCAAGGAAACCTCCTGGAGTCAACTTCATTGACTCCACTCTGAATCATTCATTCATTCACTTCTGTTTTGGCGGGCCATCCCGACCACTAGAGAGCTAAAACCCAGGCCAGATTCAACCAATTGATAGACTGGATTGGCAAACAGTAAAATATGGGAATGGGTTTCTTACCTTTAGTAGTATTTTTTGATGAACAGCAGTTAAATAAAGTGAACATTAAATGTGTTAAATGTAGTTTATTTAGAAATAGTAAGCCGTGTCGTTTTGCTTGCTGCAGATTTGGTTTGTGGCAAGAACCACCGGTTTAACTCTGTGATCTTCTGAAAATAAAAATTAAAAATTCCCATTTATCATCTGTTTTCGCTAACGTGTCTCGGAAAATTTCGGCATATATCCATCCTATCCAGCCTTCCTATAAACATATGGGCTGCAAGTGTCAAAATATTCTTTCTTCAGCAGATGGAAAGAAGAAAAAAGGAATGAACCGACTAAACGGACAACAAATTCCATGACACACATAATCAAAAAGCTCCTCATATGCTGCAACAGACGTGCAAGCGAAAGAAACTGTTAGTCTGGAGTTCGCAGTAAATGAAGCATGCGGCCTCAAAGGCCGTTTGCTACCAAGCCTGATAATTACATGATATGCTTTTTCCACATTCATAAAAAGAGCCATCGGTAAGGCTAAAAGGTGAGGCTTTTCAAAGGTTAATGTAATTTCCTGTGGTAGACTACAGTTCCTATCAAAAACCCAGGATGCACACAGCTCTGATAAACATTATGAAACAAGAATGGCAGAAAATGAAAGGGGTCTAGTCAGAAACGAAATTTGTACCAATATGGCTCCTATAATTTCCAATAAAATGAAACTTCTCTGCAAATCCTTGATGGATTCTAACAATCATATGCAGAATGGCATCTGGTTGTTTACAAAGCTGGAAACCAAAGACTGAGGCATCATTACTAATATTGAATTTGGAGAATTTTTGGCATAAACCAAGAAGAAAGTGCAGTGCTTCACAAGTAAACACTTTTCCCCTTCTGGGTAAATTATTGGGTTTAAACAGCTGAGCTGTAACAAAAACCAGCACAACAAGGGGTGCGTGGATAATTTTGTCTTTCAATAAAAAATGTTTGAAAAAAATCTAAAGATGATTTCGTTATTAGTTCACAAAACTAACTACCCAAGGAAAATGCCGTTTATTTCTTTAAAACCCCATTCTGTGCAACATTGACGCCACATTTTGCTTTGCAGAGCAGAGCGGCAAACAAAAGCAGCTGTAGAGCAGGAGTTGTGTGTAGACACACAACTTTGCGATGGGACACGACACAGAGGAATGACTGGAGTGTTTGGAGCTGACACTATAGTAAGTCAAATGACCGCTTCCTGCAGCCGGTGGACAGGAGGGCTTTTCCAGATGCGTGTCACACCTCACTAAGGCCGGGCAGTATTGATCTATAACAAATCTCTGCATTTTTCTGATAAAGTAAAGTTGTAAAAATAAATTAATTAATTAAACTAATTCAGAAAAATGCAAAGACTTGTGTGTGCTGCCTTGGGATATGCCATATCTTGCCATGTGGCAGAAGTGCTGCCAAAAGCTGCCAAAGCTTGCTGCAATGATGTCGTATGCTAATTACCATACTCCCCCTTCCCTACTTCATCTCATTTGCATTTTGCTGTGCTTCAGCCGCTGCCAGCTCCTTACATCTGGCTGTTTCCAACTTCCCAGCACTGCCCTTCTGTGTTTTAAAACGGCTACAGTCTAAATTTTCTATTCAAACCCCTTTCTAAAATGAGACAACGTAAAAAAATCAGTTCCAAACAGAACCACTTCCAAGCTCATGTTAGGCGGTAGTGTACATCTGGTATTTGTCGCATCTTTAGGGCTTGTGATTCTTTTACTAAGACTGGAAATTAACTCAGGGTAGCAGACAACGATTTAAACAGACAATGATTTAAACAGTTAGATTACTGGCAAAATTACAAATCAATTAAAACTTCTTGGCTTCACCAATTATTAAGATAACCCCATAAACCCCATTTTTTTGTATTGAAATGTGCAGCCTCTTGGCCAGGACTCCCTTGGAAAAGAGGTTTTTAATCTCAATGGGACTTTCCTGGTTAAATAAAGGTTAAATAAGAATTGAAAAATAAACCACCACTAGAAAAATAAAGCAGAAAAAAATATTCTACTTTTTATAAAGAAGAGCACTTGTGTAATGTTTTCAGAAAACATTTAAATTTAGGTTGATCATGGAAAAGGCAAAAAACAAATTTAATATTAAATTTTAATATTTCACTAACTCTTCATTTGAAAATCAACCATTTCATTTTTAAGAGATTTTATTCTACTGTTATGTCTAGTTCTTGGTTGAGTGTTTCGCTGTTTGTCCCACAGGCATATCTGCAGCTATGAGGTGTTAAATGTGCTCTAAAGCAAACGTTTTTGTGGGATCCATAATCTATTATTCTGACTGCGCTGTTGTGTCGGGTTGGGGGGATTGTAGAAATATATACTTGAAATATCCAGATTTTGTTTTCTTCACCACTGAAGTTCCTTTAAATGATGTCTAAAATAAAGGAGAGTTTACTTAACTGCTGCACAGGTCAAAATCAAATGTCAGGAAATATTCTCAGTAAAAGACCCACTCCGGTGAAAATCGAGATTTTGATTATGTTCTTGCGGCATTCTTCAAACATATATAAAGAAAATACAAGCTCAACATTGCATTTCCGAGTATTTCCTTACAGAAATCGGAAAAAAAATGGAAAAAAATGCAATGGGCAGGGGAAGGGGGGCGGGGTTGCTCTGCTCAACGGTCCTGCTCACAACCTGCAGGCAAATGAAATGAACTACTGCAGCTCTGCGGAAACTAGATCCACAAAGCACAACTTTTGATTTAGGGTAAAAAGAATTAAATAATAATAATAAAATAAATAATAATAATAATTATTTTGTTTTCATGTATCTTTTTGTTTAGTCGGTAAATTTCCCCTTTTTTTTCTTTTTACTTTTGTTCATACATAAAACACTTTTTCCCCATTTTATTCTCTACAGACGTAGACGTCTATCAATACAAAAAAAACAGCTTCATTGAATTCACGACATGTGAACTCAACGACTGAATGCACAGCAGAGCTGAAATCTTTCCTACATGCAAAGCCGGCTATGTTGTGACAGAGCAGAGTGCTGCAGAGGCTATTTAATGTCAAAGTCGTCAGTGCATCATCTAAATGGTGCCCAGCTTAATGGGGCTTGGACTCACTTTGTTTCAAGCTGTGCCCTAAAGGCACACATTTTGGCAGGAAGTCTCTGGATGACAGCTTGTTGTCTCAATCAAAGCTTTTTAAGCCCAGTGATCCATCGCTTTTACCTCATTTCTGCATCTGTGAGGCTCCACCTACAACTTTTTGATTAGTTTCATTATGGAGTTACCCTGCACCCCCCCTCCCCCCCTCCAAAATATGTGTTCTATAAAAACCATTAATAGACAAAAACAATGTTTTTACGTATGTCTCTTTAGCATAACCCCACCTAAACAAAGAAAAAACACCCAATAAAGAATTTTATATTAATTTCTTAAGATCTAATTTCCTGTTTGATATGCATGACTGAATTAATCAAAATGAACTACTATGGTAATATAACCCACGCATGTGAATGCTTGCTTATAAGAAGTTGTGGCAAAAATAGTTTACTGCATATGAGTGTGAAGGCGTATAATATACCCCAACAGCTTCACTAATAGATAAAAACTATCTATTTCACATATTTACTTAATTATTTAGAAAAAAAATTATCGGAAAAAGCAAGGGAAAAAGTATGATACCTTTAAGAAAAAAAGACCAAAAAAGAAAAAGAGTTGTGTAAAACCCCAAAAGCCCATTGTATTTAAGTGTAAAGGTGAGGTCCCAAACATAAAAACTAGGAATGTCCTGATCAGGTTTGTGGCTCTGTTTTGATACAAAGTCTTAGATTTTGAGAATTTGCCAATACCGATTCCCAATGAGACCATTTTGAAACACATTAAAAAAAAAAAAGCAAGATGAACAGAACCAGGTTTGACCCATTTTTAATTTATGAACATTCATCATTTAACACCTCAACAACTGCTCATCTGTCAATAGCTTGATCAATCAAGTAAAAATAGTGCAACTTTCAACTAGAAAAAATAGTTAAGGTTTATCTAGTAAAAATAGGTGATAATTAGTCGTGTGAGAAAGTTTGGTGACTGTAGCTTCAGCATCTTCAGAACTATTCAACATTTTTGATCTATGTGATTCATGTCTCCATGAAAAATCAAAAATATTAAAAACTATTTTAAATCGTAGCATGAATATGATGACGAGTATTTATCAATGTAACCTTTTATATTTTTTACTTTTGTTTTTTTGAGACAGATTTTTTTAAGTTGCTTTTCTCCAGATGTGGCACTTTGTAGACGATCCCTTGGCAGCTGTCTCACTAGCAGGAAGAGTCATTCTCATTCAAAAGAAACTAAAGTTAATCTTTTTTTTCTTTTGAAATACCTTTGTAGCTCATTGTTTGAATTAAAACAAAACAAAATAGACACTTGTTAGTTTTAAATGTCAATTAAAAAGTTATTGAACCTGTGAACTGTTTTAGTGCTCCTCCTGCTCAAACTAGTGAGGATAACATACATTTCCAATCTCTTTTCAGGATGCAACATCTGATTTTGATCAGGTCTAAAACTACGTGAACAGGCCCAATTTCTGATTCTGTGATTAGATCGGGAAATCACGACCAATCACAGATTAAAAATAAGCAATAAAAAGGAAAACTGAGGAGGAGCCGATATGATAGACTTACATCTTGGAAAAGGCGTTTGTCCTGTGCGAGGCGTTTAGACGCCAAGGTTTTGGTGACATGGTAGAAAGTAAGCAGGGCTCTGTGCTGCTGCAGGCCATCTTGACCCTTCACAGATTCTAGCAGAACAGGGATCAGCTCTGGCCATTGCCTCGGGCAGTCCAGGCGAGCCACCTTTGCTATCAGCACAGCAATCTGGGTGGCTATCTGTTGGAAAACCACAGAGAGAAAGACATCACCACAGGTAAGGACATCAGTCCAGCAGAAGCCAGTCAAGACCAAAAAAGTCTTAAGGTGTTTTAAATCTACAACCTTTTCTTTTTCATGAACAAAAACTGTACTTTTCACACAACGTTATTTAATAGTTTGATGCCCAGTCAAGAGAATGTATCATCTACTTCAATTAAAAAAGGCATTTAAGCTAAAACAAAGGCCTTAAGAGAGCTGCAATGATGTACTGCAAGGTCAGACAGGTGACATCTGGAGGAAACGTCTTTTTTATCATCCATCGTCTAAATAAAAGCCAGTCATTTGTAGATTTACAATCCTCAAGATCCAAAGACAACACTCACTCACATTTACTGGCTTTGGCATCAGAATTCCCTCACAGGCCCCATGAAATTACCTAACCTGACATCTTGTTGAATTTCCTTTACATGCAAAGATAATTGTTGTAACTTTGATCTAGTATGATTGCATTTTTCTCTTTAATTTCCTTTTTCACAAAAACAGCTTTCTGATGTTCTCAGATGTCAGAATTATTATATTTTACAAAAAAATGCATGTTTTATCGCCTCAAAAAAACATTTTCATCAAATACTTTTAATAGTTAGTAAAGCTGGTTATTTTTTATAAACCTTAAAAGTGACCGGTTTCTAAGCTAAATCAATCCTTCAGTTCCACAACTCCTAAATAAACGGTTCATTGAAACTCTCACCCTGAAACCCCTCGCACAAATCCTTGTGGAGTTTCAATTTGGCACAGAGAGGCTGTGACTGGTCAGACATATGGTGCTTAAATTGTATTCATTGCTTGCCACATGGACCCCATCATTCCTAACGGTAAAGAACAGCCTCTGTGGAGTCTAAAGTCCACAAAAGCCTGGATGGATGGCCATCATCTGGGGCCCCTTCCAAACCCCCTCACACAAATGTATTACACTCAGCATGACTCCAGAGTTACTTACTGCAGAAAAACTAAGAGAGAGGTCAAATTATTCATCATGAAACTTTATAGGATAAAATACCCGCATGAATTATGACTTATTTATTTTAAGAAATGGATGCTCCCTGCAGACTAACGTAGCAGAAAGACTTCGATGTTCTTTAAACTTATAGTTTTGTGTCATCTTGATGTAAATCTTGGTCCCTGTAAACCCTCATCCCAGCTGACCTGATTGACAGGCTCATTGAAGTTTGTGATGAGACCAGCTCGCAGTGACGTCTTCTCCTCTTCCGATAATGCACTGTGAACAAAGCAATCAAGAAGATACTCAGAACAAGTGACAAGGCCAGGGAAGAAAAGCAATGTGCACACACACACACAGTCGCAGACGTTTTTGGAATGCACCGACATGAGTGCCAGTACATACAGTTAGAATTTAAATCTAGGACATTCTCAGTGAAGGTAGGACCCGTCTGATTGAGATCACATTACGACTGGATGAATGCACCACAAGTTCCAAGAGATCTTGTGGGATCTTTTTCCTTTCCAAGGTTAAAAACTGTGTTTTGATAAGCAAAGATGGAATAAAAACTTTGCCAAGTCAGTATGAAACTGATTAAATCGTGTAAAATTCCACAGTAAAGGCTGGAGGATTCAATTATGAATAGGGGTGCGATCGAAATAATTAGTTAAGATTGATCCTTCTGAGACAAGTTGTTAATCGTATTGAATTAAATAGACCTATACCATTGTAAAATCGTTTCAAAATGAAATAATCGATATTGGAAATACTATTTTTAGTAGGTTTATTTTACTATAACATAAAAATGACCAAGTGTCATCACAGCGGACAACACACATGATGGCAGCAAAAAATGATCAACTGGCAGTGGCTCAGGCGGTTTAGCACGCCAATGATCGATGGGTCAGCGGTTCCATCCCCGCTCCCCCCAGTCAACTGTTGTTGTGTCCTTGGGCAAGACACCTTACCCTCCCTCCAGTGTGGCTCCACTGGTGTGAGAATGTGCATGAAAGTCTCAGTGATGGTCAAAGAGGCCGTAGGCACATACTGGCAGCCACAGACTGTCATTCTGCCCCACTGCCTACAGTCCATGAACAATGGACACAATGTAAGCGCTTTGAGTGTCTGGAAAAGCGCAGATAAATCCAATCCATTATTAAATATTATTACAGTCCAATGTGTGGAAACACTTTGAATTTAGCAGAGACATGTGACCACACAGTGTGGTAGAATCTTCTAATAATGTTGGTATTACTTTGATGTGGAAAAACAACAGTGGAATGAACTTTATGAAACTAAAATGTGAATGGATTTGCCATGAATTCTTGATTACTTGTTTGTTTGTACACATATGTCAATTACACTTTATTATCTTGAAGGAATCTGGAAAACTTTACCTGCACTGTTCAGTACCCTGGTATTTTTCTATTTATCTGGTTGAATTTTTGGCTAAAGATGTCCTGGATCGGTTTTACGTCAGTGAATTGGATCGTTTTACAATAAACTAAAATAGTCTTAAAAATCATATTGGCAACCACAAATTGTGAAATAAATCAAATTGTTGTTAAAGTGATTTGTTACACGTCTAATCATAGAAAACCTCTGAAGTAAATACATTCAAACAAAGCCAAAGTTGTCTTTTACAACTGCTGCTGATGTCTGACAGATGGCATCTTTCCTATAAAGAACAGAACATGAATCAAGAAGTGATGTGCATTTTTTAAGACAGAAAATGGAAAAGAAGCTTGAAAAAAAAACAAAAACTAATATTTCAAAAATAACAAGGAAGTGAGAAATAGGGGGAAACAAAACCGAGGAAAATAAAACCAATTCCAATTTCAACGGTCTAAGTTAAAACCAAATGAAAGTCCAAGTAATGAACCTTTTTAAAATGGATTTGACAAAATGTCAAGTTCATAACGTGTAATGTATCAATATGGACATTATTCCTTTCAGAGTACATGTTTTTCATCACAGGACAAATATGTTAAGTTAGGGTTCAAGCTTAAGCAAAACTAATTAATGTTAAAAATTGACCAATTGAAACTAAGTTAAATAAACTTGTTAGGAAAACTTTTACCTTTCGTTTACCTCTCCAGGCATCTTCACATATGGTAATTAAAAAGAAGAAAGAAAAAGCATGTTTGAAGATTTTAATGCGTGGAGCTGTGGGAACAGCAGGCTTAACGGTGTCAGAAATACTAAAAGCATTATGATTCACATTTGAAACTTGAATGCATCTTTGGTGTTTTATCTTTGTAGGATTTTTTTCCCTCTTGTGCATTTCCTTCATGACATTTCTACCATTTTCAGCTGTCAAAAACCACCTTGATTGCTACAACATGCAATAAAGTAAATGCAAGATTAAGATTTTCGTGCACGTTTTAAATGTTTGTATATTTGTACATTTGTATATTTTCTCCCTTACTCTACCATAATCCTAAATTAATTTAAAAGCTCTTTTTTTTGGGGGGGGGGGGGGGGGGGGGGTAATAGGGGTGAGGGAAACCTAAGACAAGTTTATAAAAACAGAAACTTTCAGCTTCAGTCACATCTGAACTTTTGCGGGATTTAAAATATTTATTTAAAATATAAGGAACACTATAATCTGTTTTTGTTAATAATTGGTAATTAACCTAATTTAGGTTTAGAATAAGGAAAGGAGTTTTTCTTAATCCCGATATGTCCAACCCAAGACTGCAAATAACTTCAGTTCAGATTGACATTTAAGAAAAGCTGAAGAACTTTCAAACTTAAAAAATCCCAGAAACAAAAATCAAGAGAAAAGCAACAGTTTGGAGGGTTCAAAGATTGAACAAAGGCAGAATACTCCACCAACCACCACCCTGTGATTTTGAACACCCCAAAGGCAGATGGTGAAACATGATTACTCAAAGACAATCACCATCAAAAATCCTAAAATAAAAAAGAACCAAAAATATAAAATATAAAAAGAGAAACAAAGGTGAGAGGCCAATCAAGAGAGGAAAATGACAACTGATGGTGCAGTAGAAAAATTGTAGGTGTAAAATTAGAGAAACATAAGAAAAGAAAGTTAAAAAAATTGAAATAAACACAGAACAGTTTCGCCTTAAAGCAGGCTACATTGATGGATCCTGACAAAGGCCTCGAATGAAAGCAGGAAAAAAACTACAAAAAAAGGGAAAAGCGTTCATGGAAATATGAGAAAAGAGGACTGGCTATAGTAGAAAACAGGACAGGCGTGCAGGTACTTACTTAGGTGCTACTCTCCTCCAGTATCTGTCAATGCCATTTTTGAAGTACAGCACGGCCAGCCACCTGACATTCACATCCAACATGTGGTTATTGAAGATATTCTGCAATAGAATGAAGGACACAAGTGGGCTGCCTTAGTTCATTTGTTAGATCAAATGCTAAAATCAAGAGTTAAAAAAGAAATACAATACAGTACTTATACAGAAGGATGACAGTCTGTACTATCATTAAATTAAGAAAAAGCAGCATCAAAAATACAAAAACATCAACCTAATTACCAAGGGTATTTTGTTTGTACAAGTTTGACTTTTTGTGTCTAAAAAAGTTGTAAAATGTAAATATGACCCTATGGAGTAAGCCAGATCATTCAGTGTGTAAAGATTTATTATCCTTTTTACAGCCAGAGCCGTGTCTCTATGAAGAGCACAGTAATCCAGACTGGATCCTGGGCTCTAATTTTTCCAGGCACAGGAGCGGCACAGTTTACGGCGCTCTGCTTTTATATGGTTATAAAGCCTCCACCTGAACAGCACAGGCCATTAGCTGAGCTCCACGCTGTACCAGCTTCCAATGTGCTGGTACAAATCAGCCCACTGCCAACTGCTTTTATTAGACCAGTCAGTAAAATACCATCTTGATGGTTCTGGCTGTCACTTGATCAACTGGTCCCGTCTTTTCTTTACGTTCTCTGTAGTGACATGGGGTTAGAGGTTTCTAATCACATGAACCCCTACGGGGGGGCTGACCTGTACAGGTGCTGCGGGTTTTGGGTTGTCCGTGGCCATGGGGGGGGTCGTAGAGAGGACAGCGACATTATAAGTGGACCACAGGTGTGTCTGCAGTTCCCGTGAGGCTCCTCAAAGGACGTCATGAGGATGGAACGTACCATTGTTGTGTGTTTGGTAAATGCTTTGTAATGTGTAAGAATAATGACAGTTGCACACACTAGTGATGTTATCGTGCGGTGCCCTTACGCCACACTCTGGTCATTAGTAAGGTCCCTATAAAACCTTTAAGAAAACCCAAACAACTACACTCTGATTGTCTTATTTTCTAAATTCTAACAGTCAGGCTGTGCACAAGTAGCAAGGCTCCTTGCACTGTTCACAGGATTCAGGGTGGTTAATATAATGAAAAATCCATATGATATGCCTGCGTTTTACCTACTTAACTCCTAAGGAGGAGTTATATAATGTTTAAGTGTTTGCCACAACCTATTGCCCACAGCACACCCAATGAAAAAATGTGTATTAAAGGGCCTACACCAAGCTACTCTAAAGCCTTTTTTAGTTAACCATATCCATGTATATGGTAATATATTACCTTTCGCAAACAAAAAAAACATTTTTTAATTAAATATTTTTTATTTTCTTGAGTTCTTTTCCAACCTGAAGGTGAGACTACTCGATTTGCTCCTTGTGGGCTCCGCCCATTTGATGACGTCAACCTAGAGTCGGCCTCGGCAGCGTATCTGCGTCTCGCCCACAAAAACAAACAACATCCAAACTTGAGCAAAGATGGATGTGCATATTGTGCATATAAGAGGAAAGAGTTTTTGCAAACACAACTATCTCTGCTGAATCTAGCCACAGGGGTTGCAAGCCAGTTACTTCTGTGCCGGTCCCAAGCCCGGATAAATAGAGAGGGTTGCGTCAGGAAGGGCATCCGGCGCAAAAATTGCCAAAATAACCATGCGAATCATCCACAACACTTTAGACATACCGGATCGGTCGAGGCCCGGGTTAACAACGACCGCCACCGATGCTGTTAACCTACAGGGTGTCGGTGGAAATTTGACTACTGTTGGTCGAAGAAAGAGGGGAGGCAGAAGGGTCCGTGGCCAGAGAGAGAAGGGAAAAGGCAGGAACATAGGTTTGAGAATAGGGACTCTTAACGTTGGCACAATGACAGGGAAAGGCAGAGAGCTGGCAGACATGATGGAGAGAAGGAAGGTAGATGTACTGTGTGTGCAGGAGACAAGGTGGAAGGGCAGCAAGGCACGTAGTATTGGAGGAGGATACAAACTGTTCTATCATGGTGTTGATAGGAAGAGAAACGGGGTAGGAGTGATTCTGAAGGGGGAGTTTGTAAACAGTGTTCTAGAGGTGAAAAGAGTCTCAGACAGGATGATGAGCCTAAAGTTAGAAATTGAAGGGGTGATGGTGAATGTAGTCAGTGGGTATGCGCCACAGGTTGGCTGTGAGTTAGAAGTGAAGGAGAGATTCTGGAGTGAGTTGGATGAGGTCATAGAGAGTTTTCCCAGAGGAGAGAGAGTTGTTATTGGAGCAGACTTTAATGGGCATGTTGGTGAGGGCAACAGAGGTGATGAGGAGGTGATGGGCAGGTTTGGTGTGAAGGAAAGGAATCTGGAGGGACAGATGGTGGTGGACTTTGCGAAGAGGATGGAAATGGCTGTAGTCAACACTTACTTCCAGAAGAGAGAGGAACATAGAGTGACATACAGAAGTGGAGGTAGGAGTACTCAGGTGGACTACATCCTATGTAGACGAGGTCATTTGAGAGAGGTTAATGACTGCAAAGTGGTGGTAGGAGAGAGTGTAGCCAGACAGCACCGCATGGTGGTGTGTAAAATGACTCTGGAGGTCAGGAAGAAGAAGAGAGGGAAAACAGAAAAGAAGACCAAGTGGTGGAAGCTACAGAATGAAGAAACTTGTGAGGAATTTAGGCAGAAGTTGAGGCAGGTCCTGGGTGGTCAGGATGAGCTTCCAGAGGACTGGGAAACTACAGCAGAGATTATCAGGGAAACAGGTAGGAAGGTGCTAGGTGTGTCATCTGGAAAGAGGAAAGACGGTAAAGAGACTTGGTGGTGGAATGAGGAAGTACAGGACTGCGTCCAGAGGAAGAGGTTGGCTAAAAGGAAGTGGGATGTAGAAAGGACTGAGGAAGGTAGACAGGAGTACAAGGAAGCACAGCGTAGAGTGAAGAGAGAGGTGGCAAAGGCCAAACAGAAAGCTTACGATGAGCTATATGACAGGTTAGACACAAAAGAAGGAGAGAAGGACTTGTACAGGCTAGCCAGACAGAGAGACAGAGATGGGAAGGACGTGCAACAGATAAGGGTGATTAAGGACAGAGATGGAAAGGTGCTAACAACCCAAGAGAGTGTACAGAAAAGATGGAAGGAGTATTTTGAGGAGCTGATGAACGAGGAAAATGACAGGGAAAGAAGGGAGGAAGATGTGGTTGTTGTGGAGCAGGAAGTAGCAGAGATTGGAAAGGATGAGGTTAGGAAGGCTCTGAAAAGGATGAAGAGCGGAAAGGCTGTTGGTCCTGATGACCTACCTGTGGAGGTATGGAAGTGCTTAGGAGAGACAGCAGTGGAATTTCTAACAAGGTTGTTCAATAGGATTTTAGAGAGTGAGAAGATGCCTGAGGAATGGAGGAGAAGCGTCCTGGTTCCGATCTTTAAGAACAAGGGTGACACGCAGAACTGCAGCAACTATAGAGGAATAAAGTTGATGAGCCACACAATGAAGCTGTGGGAAAGAGTAGTGGAAGCCAGGCTTAGGAAGAAGGTGGAGATCTGTGAGCAGCAGTATGGTTTCATGCCCCGTAAGAGCACCACTGATGCCATTTTTGCTTTGAGAATGTTGATGGAAAAGTACAGAGATGGTCAGAAGGAGCTGCATTGTGTGTTCGTAGATTTAGAGAAGGCGTATGACAGGGTGCCGAGGGAGGAGCTGTGGTACTGTATGAGGTCGTCTGGAGTGGCAGAGAAGTATGTCAGAGTAGTTCAGGACATGTATGAGAGAAGTATGACGGTGGTGAGATGTGCTGTAGGTCAGACAGAGGAGTTCAAGGTGGAGGTGGGACTACACCAAGGATCAGCTTTGAGTCCCTTTTTGTTTGCTATGCTGATGGACAGGCTGACAGACGAGGTAAGACAGGAATCTCCCTGGACAATGATGTTTGCGGATGACATTGTAATTTGCAGTGAGAGTAGAGAGCAGGTGGAGGAACAGCTAGAGAGGTGGAGGTTTGCTCTGGAAAGAAGAGGCATGAAGGTCAGTCGTAGTAAGACAGAATACATGTGTCTGAACGAGAGGGATCAAGGTAGAAGCGTTAGGTTACAGGGAGCTGAGGTGAAGAAGGTGCAGGAGTTTAAGTACTTGGGGTCAACAGTTCAGTGTGATGGGGAGTGTGGAAAAGAGGTGAAGAGGCGAGTGCAGGCAGGTTGGAGCGGTTGGAGGAAAGTGTCAGGAGTGTTGTGTGACAGAAGAGTGTCAGCAAGACTCAAAGGAAAGGTGTACAAGACAGTGGTGAGACCAGCTCTGCTCTATGGGTTAGAGACGGTAGCAGTGAGACAGAGACAAGAGGCTGAGATGGAGGTAGCGGAGATGAAGATGTTGAGGTTCTCCTTAGGAGTGACCAGGTTAGACAGGATAAGGAACGAGTACATCAGAGGGACGGCTCATGTTGCCTGTGTTAGCGACAAAGTCAGAGAAGCCAGACTGAGATGGTTTGGACATGTTCAGAGGAGGGATAGTGGATATATTGGTAGAAGGATGTTGGAGATGGAGCTGCCTGGCCGGAGGGCAAGAGGACGGCCAAAGAGGAGATATATGGATGTCTTAACAGAGGACATGAAGTTGGCTAACGTTAGAGTAGAAGATGTTCATGATAGAGTGAGGTGGAAAAGGATGATTCGCTGTGGCGACCCCTGATGGGAAAAGCCGAAAGAGAAAGAAGAAGAACTATCTCTGCTGAGAAAGTAGTTGTGTGTGTGTGTGTGTGTGTGTGTTAGCCTGGGGGCGGTGCCAGCAGCGCAGACTTTTCTTGGAAGGGGCTGTTCTCAATGTCAGCTCGGGAAGACCCGCTCGTTTTTGTGGGTTGGAAAGGGGCTAATGCTCAGAGTGCAGGTTTTTAGAGGAATACTCAGAAATGCGTTAAATGGATCAAAATACCGCTTTGGGGTTTCTGTTCATGAGTAACTGATATTATAATACATTTAAAAGCTAAAAAAATGTTGTGGGTATAAGCCCTTTATGGGCTCATGGAGTGATCTATATCCTTGATATTATCTGTGGGCCACCTGCGTTTGCTGTACAGGTTTGACCATTATTTGCCCACAGTCAGCCCGTATCCACCGGTAAGGGCAGTTGTGACTAAGGCAAAAAGTATCGTAAAATCCCAAATCGCTGCAGAAAAACAGGTACAGAGCAAAATGTTGAGGAGAAAAAAAATCTTCAAACATAGTCAAACAAAAAGTGAAGAAGCTTGACATGTTTGAAGGTTGCCTGGAAAAACTGGACGTGAACTTCGGCTCCCTGTGGCCTGCAGTGACTTTTTCTCACACAAGCACAAAGCCAAGAAGTTCTTCAAAGACGCTTTCTCCTCAACCAGAAATCCTCTGGAGAGGCAGCTGCGCGGCGTGCACTAGAGGCATGCCGAGCATATGGTCCAGAAACTGTAGTGTTGTTAACAAGTATGAGACTCCTCACTTAAGTCACAGTGACGTTTATGTTCCCAGCATGTTGACAAGCCTGAAACATCTGAAAACAACAAGAAAACAAGACGCAGGCAGGCAGTACGACAGTGTTAAAAGTATATTTTGAAGAGTCTGGACTATAATGTGATGTACTAACTATACACACCACAAAGATGCACTGGTAAGTGCCTGCTAGGAGAACTTTGACAAATAACCTCTTGTGTTTCTTTGTTTTTTAGCTAGTTTTTGTACATGCAGCACAAGCAAATTACTCGAGTGAACACATGAGAATGTCGGCGACATTACCGTTGATTATGATGTCAAAGATGATATAAACTCAGTTTTATTTGAATTCAAAAGAACCAACGTTCAAGGTGCTACAAAATATCAAACCAAGAAAAACATTTAAAAATTTAGCTTTGATTCCATTTGAATAATTGGAGCATAGTATCATCGAGTTCACTCCAAGTTTTTCTAGCATATTTTCCCTGTGGTCTATATAGGTGACCAATCTTTGCTTGAATCATCCATACAGATGACGCGTTTGGTGGAGTGACTGTAGAAATGACTGGACGGATGAATAAATAGGAAACACCAGCCAAATCAGAACAGCGTATTGTGTGTAGACCTCCTCCTCCTCCTCCTCCTCCTCCTGGCTTTAATAGTCTCTTTGACTCACTCAGCTATATAGAAAGGAGAAGATCGTTTTGCCTCTGGTTTCTGTAAATTATTGAGCAGATAGTAGTGTGGAGCAAGTCCTACTTTGAAAAAAAAACAAAAAACACTGCTCCCAAATTACCATTTTGATGGTGCAGATCCACAACACATTTTCTTTTCCATTGCCGCTCTCAAAGGCAATCCTAAACACAGTAAATGTATGAAATTACACTAAAGGCAGGGGTTAGTGTGTGTGTGATCATTCTTTTGTATTAAAAAGGGTGGAAAAATGTGAAGAAATGATAAGTAGCTAAACAAAAAAAAACTCCTTCTGCAAAGCTTGTGTATGTATTTATATGGACGAATACTTTTTTGTGCTTTCCTAACACATTCTTACATTTGATGTCTTTACTTTTATACGCACAAAGTTGAAATTTCTGTACATTCATGCCCCGACACAGAAACACATCTGCCTGAAAACACACGTCCGCTTTTCAAACAGCTGTTCCTGTTCAAAGATTAAGCAATTAGCCAGACAAATGATACGATGCAGCAGCTACTGATCTCCTCTCCAAGAACTGAATGCTTGGAAATGTGCCATTAATATGTACGTTCACTCAAGCAAGATTATGAGCATTACTGTATGTGATTTTTCACTCCAAGTACCACTAACAAACATTTTTTTTCACCTACTAAATGTCTTTGGACTTCTTTACATAAATTGCAGAGCTGAGTCAGAAATGTATTTTATTTAAAAACCCTCTCCAATGAAAATTGTGTTTTTCTGTGTTTTTTTTAACATGTTCTTGTGGCACTTTTCTGATAGTGGAGGACATATATTACAATCAGCAAGCCACAAGCTCCCAACTGGCATGCGTTCCGATGTGTCCACCAACAAATCCATCCATTAACTTCTTTGTGGAGCTGGCTCAAAACTGTACAGCTGGATAGGGAAAGCAATATTGCTCGCCATTTTTTGTTGCACCAATGTTGGCTTGAGGTTGCGAGTGGCTGTAAGATGGTGGGAGAGTGTAAACAAAGGGATCATGGGAAATTAGTGCACGCATACTCCCTGCTAACAGTCCTGCCAACATCTCAGAAGTGCGTTTCTGATGAACTACAGCCGCTCTGCAGAAACTATGCTCCAGAAAACGACAAACGATTTTTTATTTTGGCTAAAAACGGCATAATCATAATTAAAAGATCACCAAGAATGCTACTACAATAGATCAAAAAATGATTGCAGTAGGATTTTAAGTGAGGTCAGTAAACAGGTATTCATGCTAAAACGTGAAATGAATGAGTTTTGAGGTTTGCTGTCCAACATTTTATTCTTTTAATGGAAAATATTCAGAACAATTCTGCAAACTGGCTTTTATGAAATAAGATAGGATGACTAACCAACATATTTTTTTAACATTTGAAACAAGTGTAGCTTTCATGATTAATTATTGTATGACAAAAAAACAATAGATAAACTAATAAAAGACCTGGGACCTGTCTCTTTATCTACATAATTTGCTCTTTTACAACAAATTTGTCATTAAAGTCTCACTCTGATAATCTTTTGATCCATTTTATCTCTTTTTCAAAGCCTTCCTAGTAGTCTCTTAATTATAATTCTGCCGTTTTTAGCCAAAATTAAATATAGAATATAGTTTCTGCAGAGCGGCAGTAGCTCATTAGAAATTGCTCTGTGCTAACAGCAGCACTGTTGGCACAGAGCAACCCTGCCCCCATTTCCCATCATCCATCTGTTTACATGCTCTTCCACAAGTTTATAGGCCCTCCAAACCCAAATCAAACATTACTGGTGGCGAGTAATATTTGAGCTATCAAGCCCCTCCCATGTCACACTACAACTTTTATTCCAACATTTTCTCATCTGCCCCCATACAAAACGATTTGAATCAAGGAATACTCAGTCAAGCAATATTAAGCTTAATTTTCTTTACACCTCTCCTCCATAATCAGGAAAATCCCACAAGAACACGTTAAAAACATAAAACAATTTTTTGAAGTGGAAGTGGGTCTTTAAAAAAGTTAGAATTTAACTTTATTTCCAAAAACCTCATTCATCAAAGTCTGCATTCAGGGGATTATACCCCCTCCCCCCGTAGGTTTTGACTATGATTGATGTTTCTGTCGTTACCCGCCTTACCAGAAGGACCGAGTAGAAGCCCGACTGAGTCTCCCACTGCCGAAGCTGCTCCTCTGCGGGCTTCAGCACAGCTGTGTCCTGACTGGTAGCCTGGGTTAAGGCCTGCAGCACCACTGAACTGGCACTGTCTATATCCATGGCAGGATATATCTACAGTGACATGCACAGTGGGTCGGAGACGAGAAAGAAAAAAAGAAAAACAGAATATCATTTTTCCAATCAAGAAAAGTTCTTGTTCAAAAACAAACCCAGAAGAGTTCTGGCGTATGGAAAAAGTACAGCAGAGAGAACATCAAGAGGACCCTGAAGAAGTAAATCTACAAACATACGAGGGAGAAAAATAACTGAGTGCATCATTTCCACGACTTTGTATTACAGATCAGGCAGAGATGAAATCACAGTTTGACACAGTACGAAAGAATCCGTGTTGTGGGTAAAGGAAGCACATCTTATAGAAACACCTGAAGTAATCTTTGCCTTGCAAAGAGCTGCTCCTCGTCCCAGATATTCACACATCCCAACTTCACTCAAAGGTGCTTTTCAATCTCAAAGGACAAAACTGACGAATCTGAGGCCACATCCACCAAAAGTGTTTCACTTACAGAGATGACGCCAGTGTCAAAGTAAAACTCTGATCATAATTGCTCATCTCCAGGGGGGGAAATGATTTGGGTTTCTTTTTCTACGCATATGAATATAAGTATAGATTAATACTCATAGGAAATGTTGCTGCTAAAGCCTCTGTGCTTATGGCAACAATATTAAGCAACACTGCCATCTAGAGACCAAAAATAAGCATTTCAGCACCACAAAATGCAGACTAGTTTTAACCCTTGTGCTATCCTAGGCACTTTAACATTGGGAGTGGGGTCATCTAGACCCACTAGACAGTGGTCTGAACCTATTTTCTTCAATGATTTGTGATCTTCACTGGTGTCCATGGATTCCATGAAATCTTTCCACCTTTGTCATGGTAGGGAGAACACGTCAATGCAAGGGTGGGGTCATCTAAGATAGCACAAGGGTTAAAGCTGTCTAGAAGAGAGAGGTCCTTCCACCATGACACAGCCACCTGTCTGAGCCAGGACGCTTGTGGATCATTTCTTTAACATCAATCACCTTCTAATCCTCCCTGGATCAATAAAGAAAAGTCGTTCCCCGATAGCTGTGGTGGACGGTCATTCTACAAAGAGAGTACATCGGATTATGTCACCAAATTGCCCCCCTGCATGTCAAAGATAACGCCCATAGTTCTATTTTATTTTTGATTGCATAATCCTGTCATGATTCTGTGGGTTTTCACTCAATATTTTAAGGAAAAAAAGAAAACCAAATCTTTCATTTGGATCAAAACATTAACACTAAATTAACATCATATGTATCCAAAACCAGTTTGCTGTCATTAGACCGTTTTACAAAACTAGGGATGAAAGCTGAACAACATAGAAACTTTATTCAATAAAAAATCATTACATTTCAGATTACAGGCAAACAAACAAAAAAAAGCATTTTTTTTCTTTAAAAATATATACACAGGGTTTAAAGACAACTGGTAAGTCAATGTTACAATGTTCCTAATTTTAAACAATAGAATACAAACATAAATTTTATTTATTGATTACGTTTATGCCTTACGTAGAAGACATTCTTCAAAACGGAATAGATAATCTGCTTTACTAAAACCTGCTCTCTCTGTCTTTACCATACTTTATATAAAAGCTTAGCACTAACTTGATGAATACCTACAATTAACCAATGAAAGGCATTACATTTCTACAAAGACAAACAAATAAAAAATGTCTTCAACATCACTTTTATTGTTGGTACTCAACAGATCATGGGGTCCTAAAAACGCTGTCATTCTACTCTGCCTTTGAAATCAGTTCATAAATATAAAGTCTACAGTTTTTTTTATCCTTTTATCAACAACAAAGCCCCCATACATCAAACTAGAGGGAATATATTCACCACAGAAGATGCTTCAATGTGTTTTCTCTACAGCAGGAGCTGGAAAACAACCCTATGGCAAAATATTGCCTCTCTGTGAGGCATCACTGGCACAGAATATGTCGAGTTTAAGCAATAGAAAATATATTTCAAGTCTACATTTGTCTACTACCTTTACTAAATGTGAACACTGAAGACACAAATGACAGACCTCCATCGATTCATTGGTGTTAAACCCGAAAGAACTCAAAGTGACATAAGTGAATCAGAAAAAAAACCACAACTGTGTTATGTGATACTCGGTTATCACTACATCCCACATCCTTTTTATTTTAAGAAGAAATGGTTCTTATTAGTTAACTTAACAGCCCCTCCAACAATATATTTTCAGAGTTCAGACTCACTTTGGTTTCTACATTTTTTATGTCATTCAAACAATTGTCCTGCATTTGCTCAGTTACGCAAATCACAACACTGAATATCAGGAGATTCGATTTTAGAGATTTTTCACTTTTTTTTTTTTTTTCATAAAGCGGTCAGTATAAACAGCATTTAGAGGAATATTTATTTCACATTAGATTTTTTTTCCCCATCTAGGTTTTAAAAACCTCATACAAGCTGTCAAGAATGGTGGAGAGAGAAGCGTGATTTG
The DNA here is from genome assembly GCF_053564925.1 of Oryzias latipes. Taxonomy (NCBI): domain Eukaryota; kingdom Metazoa; phylum Chordata; class Actinopteri; order Beloniformes; family Adrianichthyidae; genus Oryzias; species Oryzias latipes. The sequence continues at coordinate 26,532,396 of NC_136245.1, read as the reverse complement.
AGTTTCTATTTCAGCATCAAAAATGTTGCAAGTTATTCTGCACATCTCTTAATCTGAAAGATATCATTGTACTAAAAGAGGGACTTTGACAGAAGAAAGTTAAAATCCACATAAGGAAGATGAAAATGTTTTACCACTGAAAGAAATCCTCTCAGATGAAACAAAAATCAGCTTCTACTGACAGATGTTAAGAAGCGTTTTTTGCTCAAATTCATGAGATATTCATGTTGTGTTTCTACAACAGAAACCGTCTCAGTTACTATGAAGTACTCAAAATATTGATGTGATTTTGCATTGGTAACTGGACCTGGTATTTCCCTAATCTTGACCATTCAAAACATGCTCCAGAGTGCTGATAAACTGAAATAGGTGCCGAGTTTTAATCAGAAAAGGCAAACATAAGGATGAGGAAAAAGACAGGAGGAGATGGATTACTGGTCTGCTGTTGCTTTAACACTAAAACAGACTTTGATTTGGTGTAAGAAGACTTTTATCAGCCTAAATTTTAATTTCTAAACTAATCTGGAAAATGGTGAGTTCATAAAAACCATTTAGGAGGGAACCACATTAGCTTACTACATTGTGTGTATTTATGAATGAGTATATCTGTTAGTTTTGTGAGTTCTTAGTTGCTATGAAAATGAGAAGAATCCATAGAAGAAACAGAGTTTTAGCAGTTTTAGAATAAAGTTAAACTGTTTTACCTCTCAATTTTCATGAATAAATCAGTATTTGGGAGGCCATTCAAACTATTGTGCTCTTACAATCCATTTTAAACTATAAGAACATACAAATTATTATTAAACTTTTCTTTAAGTTTATTTATGACAAAGAAAACCTGAGTAGAAACAACTAAGATTACAACAGCATGTTGTAAATAATTAAACTACTTTTTAACATAACAATGAACGGTAACCTTTAAGCTCAGAAAGTGGCGGTGAAATGGCATCTCCATCCAGTTTCTGATTTTTTTACCCAGCAGCCCAATTGATTTTCCTATTTCAGCCCATGACAGGGAAATGCTAACATCAGAGGGTTTTGGGAGCAAAAACCACATTTTTGTCAAGTTTGTCATTTTGTAATGCAGACAATCTGAATCCTGACAGCTGCAGCTCTCGTTTCGAACACGCCTGCCTCTGTAAAAAAAACAAATCAATATCTTTTTTGTTTGTTTTTAACGTCCAGCCTTCAGTTTAAGGAGGACTTTTTTAATAACATTATGTGAAGTCAAAACAAGCTCACGTCAGACGTCACACTGGGGCATCAATTTTCAACTGCTCTAAATCACAGCGACATGTTTTTATTTTAACTTCAACTTATTTATGTTCTGTTTGTATCGCTGTCTGTGCATATTGTTAACTGTGCATGTATTATTATAAGGAGGAAAACCTTGTTCCAGACAAAATAATATCATAAACATCGCGGCTAACTTTAGCCAGCCTTCAAGCTAAACTTCTTCAATCCCTAACCAAAGGCCATCTACGTCACTGATATGAAATTACCTCTGCGGACACATAAAGAAATATTGGAAAACTGCACAAATCAGAACTCACCAAAACAAAATGCAGATAGAAAAAGAATATGAGCCCGGGACAGTGGCTGCTGAAGCTCTGCCAAAGGTAAAGTAATGGGAGACTGAAACACACGCTGGTGGGAATGGCGCGGGCAACACAGAAAACGCACAATGATGACGTAAGCGCTTGTGACGGACTGCGCCAGGGATGAGTGAAGCTTTAATTGTAACATTGTTATAAATATCAAACAAATCCTCACATATTTCAATTCTGATGATAAAAAAGTAGAGTATAGTATTAATTTGTTACTTCTCCAATCTAAAATTGACATACACAAGTGCAGAATAATTAAAAAAAAACTCCCAAGTTTACTGTATTTAAGATGAAGATGCTTCAGTTTTATGAATACATTAAAAAAAACTAACACACCCAAAGCAAGTAACAATGGAACAATTTGTGCTTTTTTGTTTGATATGTAATCCCTTCCTCTAAGAAAACTTTGTATTGTAAACATTATTTATTTTTGTATTCTCTTTTATATATTTTCAGATCCTTTATTTTCTTAGCAGCAAATTCTATTTTTGATATATTTCTGCTATGTCTATTACTTGATGTGGTTGAATAAGTTTGGAATGATGGCAATGACTGTTGCTGCTGATGATCTGTTTGATTCGTTGATGTTGTGTTTTGTACTTTAATAATATGTTCAATAAAGCTGGAGGGGGACATCCAAAAAAAGGGATGAATGAAGCTAAATCCTGCTAAAATAATCTTTGTTACACAGTTGTTTTTATTATTACCAAAATTCCATATTCATAAAGCCAAATGGTGTAACTCCAAACCTAAATTACAGCATTTTTGAATGAATTCAATCAGTACAGTAACATTATAAAACAACTTAAAAAACAAAAGGCAATTCTAACTAATTTGATTTTTTTAAATCAAAAATTTATTAAACTTCAAATGTTATTGAATTTATGTTTGTCCTACTGGGAGATATATATATATATATATATATATATATATATATATATATATATATATATATATATATATATATATATATATATATATATATATATATATATATATATATATATATATATATATATATATATTCATTTATAAAATGTTGTTTATGTTCTTTTTTCCAATGTGTACACATTCAGATCCCCTTAGACATTCACTATGTTGTTGTATGTTTTTGTCAATAAAGTCTGGGGAAAAAATCACACTAAAATGAAAACTGTACATAAGGGTGAATGAATAAATCCTTTATTTATGCAATATTGTAAAGTAGCAAACTTTAATTTATTTAATAAATTCATATCCACTGCTCTTTTAAGCTAACAAACCTAAATTTGTAGTACTGTTGCTCAAACCGTGCCCCTCCTCTGCTTAAGGAAGGGACCAAACACTGCTAGAAAGGGGGGGGTGGGGTCGTGAGACTGCTTGATACCACCTGATAATACCACCTTTTAGGTCAAAATCAGTGGAAACAATATTTTGGCACAAAAGAAGAACTGAATCTCATTAGAGATTGTTAAATGATTCATTATTAAGCTTTTGATTCCAGTAACAAAAGTGCATACTGATTTTCATCAGAAAAAAGAGATTCAGAATGAAATCTTTCCACCTTTTAATTTCAAACACCTTTTCTTTTACATCAACGAAAAGTCTTGGATAAAAAAAAAAAAAACTCACAACACTGCTGCCGGAACACACAAGAAGAAAATGTGATTTTCTAACTGTTTTAACCCGCTGCCATGCACAAGTGTGAGGCAGTCATAGCCTTGTTTCAGACAGTCACAGCTAATTAATAAGACATTCATGCAACACATCAACAATGAAAAGAACCCTGAGGGTTTGAAACATCTGGCTCATTGTACAACTTCTAAACCATGCTATACATATTTCAAGTGGCCTGTGAATGCAAGTTTGAACAGTAAGAGGACTTAATAAAATTGTTTGTGTAGAGCGTAGGCTTTTTAAAAGGAATTTAAACCCCTTCCAGTCAAAGCTTGAACTAACAGCCATCATATGTGCCAAATAGAACATTTCATTTGACAATTGCTCAGTTGCACAGTTCCAGAAAAAAAAAGAAAACAACATTACGTACTCTCGTGGGAAAGTTAAACACTATAGGATTATCATGGAGCCTGGCGGAATAAATTTTCAAGAATTACAACAGTAACAAAGTATTTACCGCCTGAGACAGATGCATGCTTGGGCAAGCTGATGGTTGAATGGGACCACTTGGTTGATTTTAAGCGTATCTGAAGCTTAAAGGTTTTGTATTTTGGAAGTAAACATTCAATGAGGATCTGAAAACTAAGATAACAAACTCACAGTTTTTGTATCACATTACAAATGTAAAGGTGGTGTAAGAATACCAACACAAAAAGAAACCACAGTCACCACAGGTCACCTCCACAAGTTGCTCTAACTTGTAAGAAAAAAGAAGCAAATTGTTTCCTTTCCTCTTCCGTGAATCAGGAACAGTAACAGGAATTTCAAAAGATTTTGTCAGCATCACTTGCTGAATTTCATCTCTGGCCAGAATTGTCCTCAACTTCAGAGTTCTTGATTTTATGACACAGATTATTCATTCATTTAAGTGGAAGATTGGATCCAAATTGTTAGCTTATTTCCATCAACAGTTGGTTGTTGGATGATTTTACAAGGCAGTTCACAAAAAAGTCAGGTGAAGGTGGAGAGAAAAAAAATACATGTTGAACTGCCATAATGGTCTGGAGATTTTAACATACAGTACATCTAAGTTACTAGTTTGTGTATCTGATATTGTGTGTGTGTGAGAGGTTTTTTATATATTGGGAATTTGTTTTTAATGATTACTGAGCTTATAGGGCGAGTATGACTTTTTGGAACATTTAAGCGTTTCTAATGCAGTGAAACTCAATTTCCAGTCCCCTGGTTGGGTGTGTAAATGAGAGACTGAAACCTTTTACTATCAACGCAATGTCTGTGTGAGTGTGAATATCTGCAAAAGGATTTTGAGAGAGTGTGCATGGATAACATGTTCAGATTTTAATTTTTTGTTGCTTGGTTGTTTTGCACAGAATTAGACGCAGCAATGCTGACTTTTTTTTAAAAATAAATTAGACTACAATCATATTTAACTCAAGCTCAAGGGTCTTAACTCAAGCTCTCATTGTCCTGAAAAGGGGTTAGGGAACTCCAAATGCTTAATTTTCGCAAGAAGAAACCTCCAACTTTTTATCTGGATCATTCCATCTCACAGTAATGAATGCTGGTGGCAACACTTTCTGGGTAACCCGCAGCTGCAGTTAAAGTAGGACAGGTCGAAGCTGGAGAAAGAATGCAACAAGACAACCTGCTGGTGAGGGGGCAGTGAAGCGAAACAGGTTCCCATCATAGTGAAAACAAGCTACACAGTTACGGCACAGCTAAAGTTTCTTCAGGTAATCTTATAATCAGTTAGGCAGAAAAACGTGACACCATCTTTAATTATTTTTAAAAGAAGTGTTCATCCATTTAGGTGAAAGTTGAGAAGATCCATACAGGATTAAATCCTGCTTACCCTGCAGAGCATGTCTCCATGGTGTGTGTGTATGTGTGCAATGAAATGCTCCTGCAATGGGAGTGTTCACTGGCACAGTAACTCCTTCTCTGTGTCACTACGTTCAAACGTTCAGAGTACAGCAAGACAGGCTTTTTGCCCAGGACACCGAAATGGAATTCACTGAACAGTTTTTCATCTCTCTGGGTGCTGCAGTTGTTCTATATTATGGAATTAAACTTTTATTTTTTAGTAGGATTCTCTTCCCAAAAGTTTGCTTTCCGATTTCAGAAACCTTCTTCACCTCTATGGGTGAATGGGCAGGTAAGCTAAGTGTTTCACTGCTCTGTTAGTTGCTTTCAATGTATGTCAGTGAGCAGGACCATAGGCTTGATGACAATTAAGCTGCCGTTATACTTCTGACAAGTTTACTGAATAAATAACATTGTGCATGTTGCAAAAACTCTAAAAAACACAAGTAATTTACAGTTTATTGCTTTAAAAGATGAATCTGGCAGAAAACATACGGGCTCAGACTTGTTTCCATACCAGTTGCTTAACTGTAATAAAAACATTAAGAGACAAGGAGTGACTTTATCGTATTAGTTGTTCTTTCGGCCTATTGAGCACTGACACAAATAAACAGTGACATCATTTATTCTGAGCGAGGAGCAGAAAATTGCCAAAGATGCGGTGAAGTAAGCATTTTCTAGTTAATTACTTGTAAAGCGAGCGTTCAGAAGTCATCATAAACTGTGGCACACCCCAGCCAGTGCAACAAGTTTTCCTTTAACTTTTCAAGAAACGTGAGCACAATGTCACTTTAACGTAAATCTCTACAAAATTATTCAACTGGCCCCAGAACAGACTCAGAGGTTTTCTTTGGCATCCTCTGAAGAAGGTTACAAAGTCTTCCACTAAACTAAAATAAGCAGTCTGCAAAACAAAGAAGACCCACTTGATCTGTCTTTCAAACACCCTCTCTCGGTACGTTCTGGCACAGAGTAAAACATCAGAACAGTGTGTTCTCGGCAGCATGAAATTCAGTCCTCGCCTATCATTTCACTCTTGACAGCTCAAACCACATTTGCATGAGTTTGTGTTTCCTTTTTCAAGTTCAAGTGGACTTTGATGGACTGTATGGTACATTGTGTCAGTGTTTACAGTGTGCGTTTTGGTAATGCAGGGCTTGAGGTCTGTGTGCGTCTGCACAGCATAATTTTCTCCAAAGGAAAAAAAAATCCCATGGGTCCAAAACAACTCCATTATATGTGCTACCATCACTCCAGAGCTGAGTATAAGAAAATACACTTCTTTAGAGGATCTTAAACTCCTTTTTTCTGGGTAAAATCCTGTTTCTCAAGTGCTGAAGGTCTTAAGTGCTTCAAACATGACAAGAAAAATGAGTTAAAAATGGTTATGAATGCTCTTCTTTACACAACTGGACTGTGATGGGCTCAAACTCCCAACCCGGTTGTTTCCAGGCCAGGGCCCCCTGCATCACAGCACGGATGTAATAATCTGAACAATTGAAACACAACAGCAGGAAGGAAACCTTGTTGACCTTTTTCCAGTTAAAGTTCTCAAGAAAAAAAAAAAGCAGGAGCAGACATGTTTGAATTAAGATCAGATTTTATTCTGCATAACCCCCTTTTTTCATAGGTTTTCTACAAAAGCATTCCCAGTTCTGCACCTGTCTTCACAGATTCAGTTTGCCTTGCTTGGTAAACAATAATTAAGCCGTCGGTCCAGTTCTCTTATACAGTCAATGATCCAAACCAGAGATAGTTTGTGAATGAACTCCAAAAATGGAACACATTTTTCCCCTTAAATACCACATTTTTTTAACTCTATACTGCTATCTCTATATCCATGTGCACCAATCAGATTTTTCCTCATATCCTTTGATTTAACAGCATTTTGCTTCTAATTCCAGTGAGTTTCCACTACAGTGGTCAACTGTTATTCCTTTGAGTGTTCCTAACAAAAATGACGGTCTGTGTCTGATGATCTCAGACTCTTAATTCTCAATTCTCCCACTGTTTTCCCTTCAGTTGCTCCCCTTTTGATACGAATTAGCCCTGAATGCAAGCTTCAGTAAATGGTGCACAATCAACTTATTGTTAGGACATGCACAAGTGGGGCAAAAACCTTTCTTTGCAGAATCAGTGGATGCTGGACAGGCAAGGCTTAGAGAGAGCGACGCTCTTATAGCATAAAAGTGCCTCGGATTCCTTAAATTGCTTTTTGCAATCCTTATATTGTGTGCATGACCTTCGCCCTCTGTGTTTTCACAGCAACAGGCCGCCTGAAAACATTGACGTGAAAAGGAGAAAAATCGGGGGCATGAACAGCGTGGAGCTTTCCATCAAGGTTAAATAAATTCGCAAAAGACACGATTGGCCTGTGTATGAGCAACACAACCTCACGCTAAACCACGTTTCTCACTGAACAGCATCTCGCAGTGACCTTTAAAAGCTTGCCTCCAGGCGCCTGAGAAACCCATTTGTGTGAAGAAAAATGTAAAATTAAAAAGGTCTAAAGGCAGATTAGGTAATAACAGTGTGATGTTGAACCCAAAGAATACATTTCAACCTCTGCTGGGAAGCCTGTGGTAAAAAATTAATTTAAAAAAGCTTAACCGAGAATCAAAATTTTCTGTACTTTGAAACTTGAAGACGAGTGGATGAACGATACTTCATGAGCTATAGTAGTAAATAGTTCAAACTTAAGAAAACTAAGTTTGAGCTATTTACTACATTTCAGGCCTGCAAATCATCCTCAGGACTAATCAAGTGCATTTTTTACATTTTACTGTTATAATTTATTCTTATTGTGATTCATGTTTGATTCTGTAAGGTTAAGAAATAACTGGTGACAATGGGAAAAGTCTGCAGAAACTATATGTGTGCATTTCATTGTCAAACCCTGTTTAAAGCTCAGAAGCTAATGGTAAATGTAGCCTCTGTGGCTAAGGATCTGGTTTGCTGTAGGAAATTCCTGATAGTCTCTGAAGATTGAGAAGTACACATGGGCACAAAGAAGAATTTTGTGATCAAAGAGGCTTCCTCTGAAGCAATGTTTAAGATGTTGGATGTTGAAAGCTCAAACAATGGGGTTCTGCATGTGTTTCCTTTCCAAGGTGGAGCTAGATCACTTTCCGACCAGGGTTGTTGATCACAGATCTGAACGTAACGCCCTCAACCGTTAACTTTTGGATGTCTGGGTGTTGTTTCCACTTCAGGGTATAGCTTTTATGTCTTCCCTCTCACATGTCTCTCTGCAGAGCCCTGCTGGCTGGATCATTATTCATTTGTGGCTATAGTTTCTGGTATAAAGACCATTGTTTGTCTACATCTGAGATGTATGGCTTTATGACCCAAACTCTGGATCAATGAGTGAAACGTCTTCATGAGACAAAAAGGAACTTCACTTATCTGCAGTTTCGCAGAAAACTTTGCTTTTTCTGAAGGGATCTATGTGCATCATGTGCTGAGTTTCTTTACATTACTTCATTGCCCTTCAAAAGAGTTAAATCTTTTTTTTTACATTTTAAATGTGTTCTTCTTTTCAACTTTTACAACCTTTTTTGTTAAAGTTCGGGGTTATTTTTAGGTTACTTGCTCTAATTGTGTAACTCGTCTTTGTTGTTACTTTCAGCATTATTTAATCAAGAACTTGAGATGAAAAGGATCAAATAAGTCCTATTTTCTTTCTGAAGTCCTGCTTTTATGTTAAAACATTAGAAAATCCCTCTTTTCTATATAAGAAGTTGTACATTCTAGTTTACGGTTTGATAAAATAAAATACTGTTTCACAATACAATGATTCATGCCGGGAGCACAGCAAGGTCTAAATTCTCTGAGGACAACATTTACAGAAGCAGTCTATGAAAATTGTCAATCGTCATTGAAAAAACAAAGCAAGCGACTAGAAAAAATGATAAAAAGGCAAACAACTATACATACATTTTAATAATTAAACGTACATGCTGAGGAATACATTCTGAACACATTCTAAAAAGTGAGACTTCCTTGCAGCGTCCAGCCTAAAAGTTGCACATTTGTTTGCGACAAAATCATGCAAACTCAAAAAAGACACTAAAATCAAACACCATCAGAAATTTTACTGTTTCAAGTTAAAATAAAACGTTTGAAAAAATATGTGATTTCACATAATATGTTTACTGCATAAAACCAAAGTGTTCTAAGGTATTGTAGACATGTCTGTGCAGAAAAAGTGTCCCTGGAGATGCAGCACAAAGCTCCTGGTTTTTATGCATTACTATTTCTTCCCCCTGAAAATCTGCAGTCTTAAAAAACTTCAAATCCTGTTCAGACATAAAACCTTGTGCATAGAAACCAATTTTTTTAAAGAAGGAAAAGCAAAAAAAAGGTTTCCTTAACCCTTGTGCTATCTTAGATTACCCCACCCTTACATTGACGTGTTCTTCCTACCATGACAAAGGTGGAAAGATTTCAGCGCACTGTCTTGTGGGTCTAGATGACCCAACTCCCAACGTTAAAGTGCCTAGGATAGCACAAGGGGTTTTTTGGGGGGGTGTATTTGAAACTTTCCTTTCTTAATGAAAAAACAAAACAAATGTAAAACAGTTGTGTGTGCACATCTGCCAGGAGTGTTTAATTTGTTCTTAAGTACATAATAAACTCTATTTCTAATATATATATATATTTATTTTTTTTTGGGATGCTGCTCCTAGTTTGGAAATAAAGGGGAAAAGAATGTAGTCAGTAGAATGAGGAGGGAAATTCTGAGAGCTCAGAAACAAGCTGTTTTTGTCCGTTCAGGGAAAAAATCTTTATCAGCTCAGAGGAACATGGTGTTTTAGCACAGTGTGTAAGAACAGAATGTGTAGTAAAGTTAACAAATACAAACAATCCTATGGAGTCCTATGCTGTTCATAATTAAATAAATAAATATTTAATTCAATAAATAAATATGACCCCATGCAAATACACAATCAACCAATAAATCTCTCATAAATATATAAAAAGATCATGAAATTGTGAAAAACCAGCACACTGATTTTAAATTAGCCATTGTATTATTCAATATATTTCATTTTGCTTTAAAAACATGTTCATTATTTTAAAACAGCATTTTAAAATATTCATTTTTAATCATGTTGAATTTTACTATATTTCTGTCTTTTTTCAGAAGCTCATATTTCAAAATCGAATATTTTCCAAAGTAGCTTTGTTTTTATTTCATGTTGCTGTTTTTCACAATGGCTGATTTATTTCATGAAGAGCTTTTTCAGCAGAATGGGTCTTTCTGTCAATCAGTGAAAGTGGGCGGGATCTAAACGCTCATTGGCTGATCCATGGAAATCGACTCATATTCCTCGATACCCGCTCAGCAGTGTGCCAGTCAGAGATGACATATTTCAGTGATATCCGCGAGGCTTTGCTGACATTAGAGGATCAAATAGAGACAAACTATCTGTCTGCTGCAGAAGATGCAAACATCCACAACTCTGTTTTTGTAGTTTGAGGGTTTGTGTGGACCAAACCACAAAGGAGCTCCGGTCGTCAACATCTTTCACACTCCTCATTCTTACGCCATTCACTCACAGCTCACATCGTGACATATGTCGGCTCGCAGGAGGATCGACAGAGTGAGACCAGGCAGCTGTGCAAAGCGGGACAAGCCTGCTCGGGCCTCCTGAACCTTCTGATATTTTTCTATTTTCAATGAGACAATGATTATAATCAGGTCCTCTGGTTTTATTTTTCCCTCTCAAGAAAAATGTTGAACCTTTCCTGCGATGACGTTTCTGACATCTTAACACTCTCCATGTACATTGTGCATCCATGCATTGTTACTGAGATAAGCACAAGCAACCGCTCCATGTGGCTATAAGGCTCAAAACATTAGCTTGTTGCCCCTCCCACACGCGGCATGGTGCGTTCATGGAAACTCCAGTTCATAGAAGCTTAGTGGAACTCCAACAACCACTCAGCCTAACTTAGACCACTACTATACGTTCATGAGAAGATGAAAATTGCCAAACCGACCACAAAACCAACTGAATTATGCACACTCGCCCAAAGCCACTTTTATCCGCAAATTTAGAACCAAAACTGCCCAATTTCTTGTAACACTGTGGATGTGTTGAGGTGCATACTCCCCCTACTGTTGAGGGGTGTGCATTGCGCCATCACGTTTGCTGAAGCATCTTCGATCGATGTAGACAGGGGAGTTAGGGTGCTGCTGCTCATGTCTGGGTAAAGGAATAGCCAATCACAAAAGTGTCTCCGCCTTGTCTAGTTTGATTGACAGACAGACCCATTCTCCTGAAAAAGCTCTTCATGAAATAAATCAGCCATTGTGAAAAACAGCAACATGAAATAAAAACAAAGCTACTTTGGAAAATATTGATTTTGAAATCCGAGGTTCTGAAAAAAGACGTAAAATTATAATATATTCCACATGATTAAAATGAATATATTTAAAATGCTGTTTAAAAATAATGAACATGTTTTTAAAGCAAAATGAAATATATTGAATAATACAATGGCTAATTTAAAATCAGTGTGCAGGTTTTTCACAATTTCATGATCTTTTTATATATTTATGAGAGATTTATTGGTTGATTGTGTATTTGCATGACGTCATATTTATTTATTGAATTAAATATTTATTTATTTAATTATGAACAGTATAGGACTCCATACTATCCAGTGATTTGTCTGACATCACGTGAGGATAAATGCAGGTGTGGCTCATAGCGCCCCTAGTGTTTACAACTGTAACTGCAGCAGAACATGAATTAAATGTCTGTTTCAGTGGTGACCGGAGCCTCAGAGGGGATTGGAAGAGCTTATGCATTTGCAGTAAGTGCTTTTTCAGACACCATGAATACTTCTTGTGTTATTAATGTCATTTTCGGTATAAAGTTAAAGATTCTGGACTTGGAATCTTTTTTAATTGTTCAACTTTTATTTGTTATGTTTTATTTTTTTACATGTGCATGATTGCTTCAGCTTGCTGAGCGAGGAATGAACATCGTTATCATGAGTCGGACCAAATCTACACTGGATCAAGTGGCAAAGGAAATAAGTATAAAACATATATGCATTGTTGTTTTAAAACCCTATAAAAGTCGACAAAACTGTACTTTTTCATGCATAAAAACCTACAGTTTGCAGCAAATTGTTTCATCCCCGCCAGGCAATTCCACGGGGCAAAAGGTGAGGGTGATCATAGCTGACTTCACTGATGAAAACATCTTTAGTGAAATCGAGGAGCAACTTAAGGACCTTTGCGTCGGAATTTTAGGTTCAATTTTATTTAAATTATTTCTGCATGATCAGATTTCAAAGAAAAACAAACAGAAAACATTTGCAACAATACTTTAACTACACAAGCCGTCTTCTTTCTTTCTACCCAGTCAACAACGTTGGCATTCTTCCCAGCTTCATCCCCTATAGGTTTCTGGAGTCTGAAGACCTGGACCAAGTCAGTAAGAGTCAGAAAACCTTGTGAAGTTTGTGTACTTGTGTCAGTGGCGGTTTTTGATATGGGCGATGTGGGCGGTCGCCCAGGGCGGCACTGCATAGGGGGCGGCATTTGCCGTGCCCGATGCGTAATGTGGTACATACTATATTCAAAGAGGTAGCTTGATGCTTTTAAGTTGAAATTGCTTCAGTAGCCAACACTTAATGCTTTTATTTTGATACATCAGACTCTTAATAATGTCTTCGTCCTATTTCCTCTTCACACTTATGGTGCAAAAAAAAAAAAAAAAAAAAAGAATAATTCAGAGTGAAACAACGTAAAACAGGCACATGAAAAGGATTTAGGCATAACAAACATTCGTGCTCAACCCAATTTCGACAAAAGCAGGCAATGGGGATTATTTCCCACAATTCTTTGCTCCGACACAGCAGACCCGATGCGCACGTGACCACCGCCCTCTGCTGCAAGACCCTTGCGGCCACACCTCTTTGCGGTAGTCTTTGGAACATAAGTAAAAAAACTCGAGAGGGGGGCGCAATTCTCCGGTGGCTGGCTGAATCACACTACCAGGTGTGAGGGGAGTCTTTTTCTATCTGACAATCAACTCTGGGCCGCAGCTGCGCCTCCCGTCATGGAGACGGAGCCGCGTGTGTCAGAGGGAAGGGGAGGGGGAGGGGGGATGAGCGCAGACCATTTTTTATGGATTGAGTTTTTTTGGAGGATTTCTACTGTAGGTGTTGCACAAATTTAGGGAAATGCCAAATATTTTTGGAGTAATCCCACTGATGAGTTCTAAGATTTAGTCTTTAATGTTTTATAAGACCTAAACATATTAATCACAATAAGTTTTATTTTTTAGATCTAATCCCTCTGATATGTTTCACAAAGACACACACAGGACGTCACACATTAAGAAATTATTGCTAAAAACGAAGCAGGAGTCCAGCTCTAAAAAAAAATGCTCTAAAGAATGATGAAAGATATTATTTGATATGTAATTTCTTATTAATATTTCCAGGCTTTCTTTGTTTTTTGTCCTGCAGCATGTTCATATTTGTATAATTTTGACAGAATACATTTCTACGGAGAACAAAATATTACAAGTTATTTAAGGTTTAACTTTAGTTATTCTGGATTAATGTTCCTGTTTTTATTCATATTTATGTTCAAAAAGTTCAGTTTAAAAGGTTTAAAAGTTTAGCTTTAGTGTGTTCAGTAAATCTTTATCTTCTTCGGCTCAAAACCTTAAGCGTTTTTTTAACTTAGGCCCCTGTGTGACTGAGTTTGACCCCCCTGTAATATGAGTCTAGAAGATTCATGCATTTTTTGAGTAAAATGGCTAAATAGAAGATAGGGAACACAACAGGATGTTGTCAAATTTTGTATGTGTGCGGGGGGGCGCTGGTGGGGTTACTCGCCCAGGGAGTAAGTTAGTGTAGAACCGCCACTGACTTGTGTTATATGCATTAAGTGACCAGATGCAACCAAATACATGGTTTAATTTTGCAAAGGTTATCATAAAGCATCTGCATTGAAGAAAATGCTGCATGTAAATATATATCATGCTTTCACAAATATTTTCCTTTTTTCATCACAAAATTTAGAATCTACAACTTCTAGGTTCATTCCTTTAGGCTAGACTTTGTCTGTCTGCTCTTACAGATCAAAAATGTATTGATTAGTGTTATTTTTCTGTTTCCAGACAATTACTAAGGTTATAAACTGCAACGTAAAAACCATGGTTAAGGTAAGATGGTAAATGTGGTGTCCGTGTTGATACCTTAAAATTTCAGCAGTAAAGTTTGAAATTGTTTCTTTTCTGCTTCATAAACTGATATCGCTCAAAAACTCTATATTACATCAAAATAAAATTATGAAGAAGAAAGAATTATTTTTTTTTTTCTTTAAGGTATAGCAGGTCTCAGGAATGCAGGTGTGTGTAAAAAAAAAAAAAGTCATCACCGTCTGGCAAAGATCTTACACTTATTATTTAACAAAAAAAACATTTTTCTTCCAAGAATGGAAAATCACTGCAAAGCAAAGCTGAAGATGAACAAAATCAGTTCAAGTTAAATAGAGAAAAAAAAAACATTTGTAACATAACATTTAAAAACCCCAATCATAAGTCTGATTATGATGCTCTGGTAGAGTCTTAAAAGAGGTTTATATATCTAAAAAAAAAAAAAAGATAAACAGAAAACAAAATTAAGTTCTCCATTACCACAGAATTTCACTTTTTAGTGTTCAAGGTTACTCAGCTGGAAGGAATTAAGAGTAGATGATGAAGAATTGTAGATTTATATGTGACTTTTTGAATATCATTTGAATTTCATTTGATAGGCTGTGTGTTTGTTGGTGTTGTTAGAGACACTTTAAATGAATTTAAAAATGTTTTGCAGATGTGCAGAATGATCCTCCCACAAATGGATAAGAGGTGTCTTTAACAGTTTAAGTATAAATAGAGTCTTACGGAATCAAACTATAAATGAAGAAAACAAAGAGTCATGTAAGATGATTGACAGCTTTTTTTTTTAATCTGGCACTAAAGGCGAAAAGGGGTGATTGTGAACATTTCGTCTGGAATTGCTTCTGTCCCGTTTCCCCTCTACACCCTTTATGCAGCATCAAAAGTGAGCATGGCAGAAAATACCAACATTAATCTTTTAAACACTCTGACAAACCCTCAAGGTTGTTTATTTAATTTTTTTTATCTCTCACAGATATTTGTGGAGCGATTTTCTCAAGGTCTACAAGCAGAATATGAAAACAGAGGCATTCTTATACAGGTAGTCAACTTCCGTCCTCAGGTTTCTCTCAGGCTATGTTCACATCGAGCATTTGACACACGTTCACTAAATGCAGGTTATTGAACGCACATTTAGCCCATGGTGTTCACACTGGACAAGCGGGGGGGGGCTTCTTCTTCCTTTTTCTAGTGTTAGTGCGAAATGTGAAAGCGGTGCAAATCTTGAATCGTGCTCCAGGCTTTTTCTCTCCACACACAAACCACCACAAAAAGCCCAACCTGCAGGTGAACAGGTGCACTAAATTTAAAATTCACTCCCTGATCATGTGACATAGTGACAACAATGGCGGCTACATCACTTTACGTATGTTTTCAAAGAAAAGAACCCAAGTTACGGAGGCCGGTGTGAACGTAGCTTCAGAATTCAGATATATGCAGAAGAAACAAATATTTCTTAATTACTAATATATTTAAATCATTTGTATCTTGTCAAAACTTTATTTTGAAGGCAGTGGCTCCATTCGGGGTCTGCACTCGCATGGCAGGTTACCAGCCACCCAACAGGGTGACCTTTTTACCAGAAGACTTTGTCAAGAATTCTCTGCAGTACCTCCGAGCAGGGAACAAAACACATGGCAGTATTTGTCACATTGTTCTAGTAAGTCCCACTCACACATATGTCATGATTCAAACACAAATCCTTTGACAAGAATAAGATAATAGACGTGAACCTTTCTTTTTAGGGCTGGATACTACAATGCATTCCCCTTAAGGTTCTCCACTCAGACTCTCTGCTGCAGGGCATGCAAAACTACGTTAAGAAGACTACACAGCCGGCTGCATCAGGAACGTCTTTCAAAGAACCTTAATAGGAAATACTAAGAAACGTTGTTTGATCATAGACTGAATCAAGACATACTGATGGAGGACAAAATGTACACATACTAGATTTTTAAATGACATTTCAACAAAATCAGAAGGGAAATAAAAAGTCTTTTATTTTGAAGATGTGAAGGGAAGCTGATGGAAATAATATGTGTTGTATTTTCAAAGGTATGCCTAATATGTTCTGTATGTATTTTATAAAAGATGTTTGGAAGGATAATGTTTTCACAAAACTCACGGTAACAAGTGGCTTTATTATTTTTTTTCTCCTTATGAGTCAATGTTTAGAGGAACATGTCTCTGATTTTTTAATCTTTTAAGAGACTGTCCAAATATTGTGGCTCACCTTGTACAGAATTAAAGCCAAAAATACATCTTCAAAGAAGTAATCAAAAAACAGAGGCTTTTTTTTTTTTACGTTCAAGCTGTATCTTTTCATAATGAAGCCTACTTTTGTATATCTTTTGAGTTGGTGTTCTTTAATGAACAACGTCCACAGAAAAACAAACTTAAAATTAAAAAGATGAACTTTAAGCAGCTTTTGGTAAAAGACAAAGAAAAAGGTATAGAATTGTTTTTCCATAACTTGTGACTCTGAAGTTACAAAAGATTCTTGGGCAGTACAGCCAGATACTGTACCATAAAGTGTTAGTCATTTTAAATCAAACACAATTGTTATCATTCAATTCTTTATTTAAGGATAGATCTAAATTAGGTGTTAGTCAACTTTGATTTAAAATATCAATCCCTCTTTGTTTTCTATAGAACCTCAAGGGTGGTTAAGTGATCAATGCTGCCAAGTGGATGCTTAGACAGACCAGACTATTACTGCATCCCCCTCCCCAAAACGTTAGTATCCTTTGAGTTCATTATATTTTCTAAGTCATTTTGTTAGTTGGAGCTTTTGTGTGTGTTAAACTTGTTCAAAGTATGATAAGTTCAATTATATATCTAGTGTGTGTCCTTGGCCAGTCTTTACTTTATGAAGCCTCCCAGTGTGTCTCAACAGGAAGTGAGTTCTCCATTTGGTGGTCAGTACAGTTCAACTCTCCCCAGTCTTTCTAAGTTGGAGTTCACCCCTCCCCATTGACTATTAATTGTAACCCTTTTTTCTGGTTGCTGATAGTTTGACACCCCATATACATTATAAACTAAAACTTGTATCTAAAGTTGCCTGGCAGACTTAGTGAAGGAGAAATTAATTTGTCAGAGTATTGTCAATCCAAAGGTCCCTACTAAGTTTTTCTTTGCACTTAATAGACACCATAACACTGTTTTTATCACTCTGATCATTCAAAAAAACAAACAAAAATAAGACTACTAATGAGCTTCTATTCAGCTTCAGCATCCAAACTGAGGATTTTATTTTATTTTTAGAAGAGTCTCAAACCAAAGGATAAACATGATGAATGAACCTCCCCCACGAGAGAGTGGCCAGAAAGAGACAAAGAGAGGGATGAACGGTCAGACTGACCTCAACAGCAAATGATTCGTGCCTTGTTTTCATAGAAAAAACCCAGCTCCCCCTCAGTGAGAAACATGTTTATTCATGTCACATGATACAAACCACTACTACTACCTGTGGAAGAGGGTCTTTCATGTTTTGGGTCTTTGCACCGTAGAGCCAAACGACATTCACAGGAAATAACTCATTCATGTTTGTCAAGATGTGTTTATTTTCTGATTTTAGATCATGAATAGTGTTTAAACATTCTAATGCAATTAATTGAATTCAATTTAATACATTTATAATGAACCTAATAAAGGCTGCTGTTAAAAGCTTGAACTTGGTTTGATAGGAGGACAAACACAAAACTTGAGAACAGAAGATAAAAAAAACCCTAAGAAAACTGAAAAATCAAACTGAAAGGCATTTTTTTTACTAGATCAAGCCATCATTCCAGTCCAATGTGTGGAAACACTTTGAATTTAGCAAAGATGTGACCGTACAGTTTGCCAGAATGTGCAATTTATTCTATTTTGATGCGGAAAAACAACAGTGGGCTGAACTTTATGAAACTAAAATGTGAATGGATTTGACATTAAATATTGTTTACTTGTGTTTGTACACATATTTAATTTACCCCTGATTATCTTGCAAGAAATACAAGGAATCTGGAAAATGTGAATGTTTATAAAATGCATCTAAAAAAACAAGAAATAAAATACTTTTGAAATTCCTTGGTCTACCATGTTTTTGATAGTTTTCTGTTACTTTTTGAGGTTTTAGTATTCAATGTGGCCACAAGAGGGCACTCAAGGCAAATAATTAACTGTACTCCTAAGTCTACCATAAATATCATCATTATTGCAAATTAAACACATTTTTGTAACTGATGATACAGGCTGTAAAAATACTCATGCGTAAGAAATTGCTTTAAAATTTGCAAAAGGAGCATAATAGATCAACATCGGATGTTATGTGTCAAAGATGTAAAAGAGAAATAAAGAGCCATTATCACACGTCTTATGGACAAACTGTAGGGTTTTATTTGTTACTTGTAGTTTCAAATATATGTCATTTCCCATTAAAAACATTTAAAATAAAACCAACTAAACAATTTGAAGTCACTCACTGTTTTTGTTGTTATAAAAAATGAAAAGTAAAAAGAAAGATAAATTAATACAACAGTAGCAGACCTGTATTTAATTAAAAAAAATACAATAACAGGTCTGTCAAAACAACAAGTGAACAAAAAGTGTGAAGTGTAAGTGTACAGTATAAACAAAAGAATAAAAAAGCTATGATAAAAATACCAATAATACGTGTGGTTTTCATTGCTCTATTTTGTGTTGATTTGATCTGATCTGATTTACTAAACAGGAAATGATTATAATACAGTCTGGCCCGACTCAGTTTAAAAACGTTTTCAGGATGTTCCTGCCCTCCAAACTTCACATATAACATTACAAGCCAGAGAAAAATGAAAATGTAGGGGTTGCTACAGAAAATCATTTGCCTTCACTTTTAACCTGATCCTTTGCTTCCTCTTAATTCCCACCAACCACCCTCATGTCCACTTCATCCATGAACCTCCTCTGTGGTCTTCCTCTTTTCTGGTAGTACATCGATGAAGGTCCTCATTCATCTTGGTGACGTCGTCCTGAAGTTGAGTCATGGCATCTGGACTCAAAGTTTTCTTTCATTGAAACGTTTCATCACTCATCCAAGTGGCTTGAACTGATGGACCGATTAGGCCAAATAAGATGAGTGTTGAAAATTCTTGGTGTAGTACCACCTCCACCTTGAACTCATCTGTCACACCTACAGAAAATCTCACCACCATCTTCCAGCTGTCATACATCCCCCAACAACTCCTGCCTACAACTACACTCCAGACTTCTTCATACACATCACAGCTCCTCTCTCTGTATGCTGATCTACAAAAACATGGTGCAGCTTTTCCTGACCTTCTCTGTTTTTCTCTAGACGCATTCTCAAAATAAATATTGCATTTGTGGTTCTCTTTCAATGCATGAAACTATACAATCACTCACAAATGCTCACTTCTGACTTCAGCCTAACTTCAACTACTTTTTCGCATAACTTTATTGTGTGACTCATCAGCTTTATTATTTTGTCTTTGCCAAAACTCTGCAAGTCTCTCTTCTTAAAAAAAAAAGGCCATCAGAACACTTCTCCATTCCTCAGGCATCCTATTACTGTCTAAGATCTCACTTAACAAAACAAAGATTTTGAAAAGTTTTAAAAACAAACAAATGAATAACTTCACGAAATACATGGATTTGGTTCCTGTCCAACATGCTTTCCAACCAACCAAGCTCCTTATTGGCTAAACACACCTGATCCAGGTAATCAGCAGCAGATAATGCAGGATTTCTGGAAAATCAGCAGGAGGCCACGCACGTTTAAAACTAACCCTGACTTTAACCCTAAACTCTGTCTGAAATCCACTTGAACTTCCTTACTCTGGGTATGTCGGTTCCAAAAGACTGGATATGAGTTAGTGTAATTACACTCGACCTGGTAACCCTGGGTTAATGCGCTTGCACGGCAAGTACATAAAGACATTCTCAATGGATCGCTGATTTCCGGAGTCACCATGGAAACGCGTGGAGAACAAAAGAGAAGGCTAAACTTCAGTAGCCGCTAGTGAGACGGAGTCTGAGATTTTAATGACGGCATATGAAGATTATACTTTAATGGGCTTCCTGTGCTAAAATGAACAAAAAACTTCATCAACAGCCTGGTTTGAACTGGTTCTATTAAACTATACTGAATTTAAGTGTTTATCATTCAGTAAAACTCAGTGCTACTTTGTTCTAACAAAATGATTTGTGTTTATAGGATCTTCACTTGTTTTCTTGCTTTTGTGTCAAAGAATCAAAATGTTACCACGAGAGCACCAAACGCACGTCTAAAGTTCCAGGCAGATAATTCAAAGTTCTTTAACATATTTAAAAGAAAGTGATTGCCTTTTTTTGGTGGTTGTTTTTAATTCATTGATTGTTAACAAGAACTGCTGCAAATGAGTGTGACATCACACATAGAAAATGGTTTACTTCCAGCTCCATTGAAATGAGGTCAATTCAGTCGCCTTTTATTTTTAGAGCCACACCCAGACATCATCGGTAAGCAGTGAAGTTTCTATGGCAGCCAATCTTTTCAATCAGGAGTGAGCTTGTTGGAAGTCCACACCTCTAACACTTAAATATGCTTGTGCTGGTTTGTAGATCCTTGTGGGGACTGTCGTCTAACAAGAGCTTTAGAAAGACTTTCTGTAAAATTAATGAAAAAAGATGAGGTTAGAGTTTGAACCCTTAAAAGTTTATTTTAGTCCTTGGTTTTAATGTTTGGGCTAGACACTCAAGGTAGTGGGTTTGCGCTATCGACCTCCGGCTGAAGCATTACTGGTTAAAGTCCTGATACCTACAGAATTAAACCTGAGTGGCACCGGTGCCGAGCAGTGTTTACTCCACAGTCGTTGGCCTACCATAGTGTCCTTGAACAAGGTCCTTGACCCTAATAGTTCCAGTGGAGCTCCTCAGCGGCCATCTGTGCTCAAACAGGACAACAGACAGACCTCTCCTGTCTAAATAAAAGGTACAACCTCAACTATAAAGGTCAAGGTGAGGGTGAGCAGCTGTACAAAGTAAGGTGTTATCATGCATAAATCAAAATGTATAGGATCAGATATTTTAGGAAGACAATAGGACAGAGATCTGTGTGTGGGGAACAGAAAAAGAAGAACCGTCTTGGAAGATGCTCCCTGTGTGACTCCTTCTCTTCTGCATGGATGCTGCTTGTGTGTTGTTTGAGAAAACAGAAGGGTCCACAGATGATACAAAACAAGCACATCGCCACTGCAGCCCACCCAGGAGACAAGGTCAGGACAGCTAACCTTCAGCAAACACACACAAACTTCATTTGGCACACAAGAAATTTTCCAGATTGACCCAAAAAGTTAAAGACTAGAACTATTTCCTCTCAATGGATGATGCCTGACATGTTGCAATAATGAAACATTTAGATTACTCAAAAATCTCAACCCAACATTTTTGATTGCATTTCTCTCATTCTTATTTTTTGGTTTTATTGTTTTTTACAAGTCTCAGATTATTAAAATCACTTTGACACTCTTTCAGGGAAATGTTAGGATTATTTATGTCCCAGAATGTCTCTAAAACTCAAAAGAATACTTTCTGTCCTTTAACATCTCGGCACGAATGGCTCCAAGGGAAAGAAAACAGGACAAGGCGAGAAGGACAAAAGAGAAGAGAAAGTCAAAAAGTCGGAAAGTGCAAAAACCTTAGAGATGGATGGATTGAATAAGAAAAGGCCAGTGACTTCTCTGAGGGCTGAGCTCTCACATATGGCTAAGCTTTGCTTGCATAGCCTCACTTCAAGGCAAAGGGCCTTGCAAACATAAACAGTGGAGAGGCTGCAGCTGGAGCAGGGAGGCAGCCGCCTGCTTACTGAGACCTCTCCACACTAAACAGTGGATCAAGTGACGTACAGGCTTTTGGCAGGCCAACAGAGACCCAGGCGGCTCCGAAAAGCCTTTCTTCCGTACGTTTATAACTCCACTCTATCAATATTTACACCACGAGAAAACACGCAAGTTTCCACGTCTTTTGTCCAAGGGATCCCGAAAGTACGCCTCCCCACTGTGCCTGTGTGTCTCTGGAGCAGAGCTTAGAAAGAATAAATTACTTTTGAAAATATAATATTGTAATCTTTTTGGGGGGTTAGGCTCCACACAGGTGCTGAGAATAAAAAGTCAAAGACCTGAAAACAAGGATCCGTTTCTTTTGCAGTGTGAGTCCGTGCATCAGAAACCTGATTTGTGGAAGTGAGTGTTTGTGCGCATCCATGCCGCATCTCCTTTATGATGGGGCACAATGCAGAACGGAAAGGCCCAGGAGTCAGTGAATTAAACCAAATTACAGCTAACGGTTGCCTGGGTAACTGCACTGGAGTGAGGGGCAAATGTTGTGTAATTTCCTAATGGCAGCGGCGGTGGTGGGGCCATTTTATTCTTTTTCACATTTAGAGACCTCCGCTGCCTGTTACCGTAACAACAGGAGGGCTTTGGGCCCCTCCAGTGTAGTTGTTTGCAGGCTTAGTCACCCAGAAGGTTTTTCTTAATAAGCATCGGATACAAACTGCTGTTTTTCCCCACAAAAGCATCTGTGGATGTGGGTGACAAGTTCCTGCTTTTCTAATCTTTTACTTTACTAAATGTATGTTTTCAATGATTTGCTGATGTAAATGTCTTGGGAGCCAATTGCCTAAAAGTCACATGAGTGGGTGAGGCTTCTGCTTCAATCTGATCCTCAGATCTGGCCCAAAAGAATGAGATGCTCTGAACAGCAACTACACTTTTGTCTAAACTTTCACAAAGTCTTAAGTTTGTACAGCCAACTACGTACATTTTCCACATGTTGCAAGAATGAAAATTGGTCATACGTGGAAAAAGTTGTGGTCTTTGCGTGAAATTTTCACAGTTGTATCACGTCTGAACCACGTTAAAACCATGTACCATGTCAAAGAAAAACCTCTACATGAAAACAAATGTTTGGCTTGCAGCTACATCAAGGATAATAATGTCATCATAGGTACTAATTCATTAAAGAATTCAGAGCTTGTTTTGCACAAACAAGTACAAAAAGCTCAGTTTTAAGATCCCTACCATGAGCTGGTTCCTCATCAGTGACAGTGTGCAGACCGTCACAGCAGAACCAATGTTTAGAAACCTGAGCTAAAGGGTTCGGCTCAGCACGGATCAGCACTCATTCACAGCTTTTTGCAAACCGAATCAAACTGGGAGTCACATTCTGACATCTGTAAATAAACTCATGCATCCAGGATGTGTCTTCAATACTTCAAAAGGCTGTCCAGCAAACAACAGAATAACAGACGTGAAGGTTCTAGATGGAGGATGGAGAAATATCTGTTCTCCATAAGAGAACAATAATAACCCCTTTAGCTCTGCCTTGCTACAAAAGAACTGCACATTGTAAAAGGAAATTGTAAGATGGTGACATTTGTCCTTTCAATAAAAGAAATGTATGTCAAGATTTATTTGTGTTACAGAAATAACTTTTGGCGGTTAGGCTCTGGACCAATGACGTCTAGCGTGCTTGGGGTGAACTCGGACAATAGATGTACAAACGCCACAGCCTAGACGCTGCACTGCAAAAACAGGCCCCTTAGAAATAGGTCAAACATTCTTACCCCATTGGCAGATTCCTTTAAATAAACAAAAAAAAAATAGATAAATAAAATTCAGCCAAAGGGGTAATAAAAATGGTCTTACCAATAATTCTAAGATTATTTTGTCACTGAAAAACTTTGACACGATTATTTGTCTTACAGGACAGAAAATAAGACATTTTGTTTCTTGAAACAACATTTCCTTTTACTTTTTTAAGATTAATTCATTGAAGGTTGATGGTGATTAGTGCATTGCAAAGCATTGCTCCAGGTGGGGAATGGGGTGAAGATGGTCGGCGAACACTCTAGACAGCAGAGAGAAACAACTTTTTATGATTTTATAGGCAAAAATAGGATTCTTTTTTATCTAAAAGGAAAGGCGAGCAATTAGCTATTGATTTAGATGGTATAGGGTTACGTTAGGGCTGCACGATATGAGGAAAACTTGCGATATGCGATATTAGTGATCAATATTGTGATGACGATATAACTTGCTGTATATGAACAAATAACAAAACAACAAAAAACATTTCCATTTCACTGCAACAGTTAAATTTAAATAAGAGTCAAAATATCTTAAATTATTCTCCAAATGACCCTCGTCTACATAGGAAGCCAACATCTAACATGAAAGCTCCATCTGATTGGTCAACAACATCAAGGGCTCCATCTGATTGGTCAAATGCATAAATGGATTTATTCGATTCGTTAAGCAGTTCAAGCTGCCAAAAGATTGTTTTAGCACATTCAAGGTTTACCATTTATTGCGATTTTCGCCCACTGTTGCGATATGGATCTTGCACAGCTTGAAATCGCGATAACGATAAATTTGTGGTTTGTTGTGCAGGCCTAGGTGTCGTAGATATTCCTCATTCAAATTTTGTCAAAGCTTCACTTGTCACTTTAGTTTTAATCTGTCACTTTTAAATTTGACAAACTGCCTCAAAGAAAGTAGTATTTGCACCTTAGTACACCTGCGTGACGTCTTATCAGCTGCCAGTCATCTGCCAAGCCCCAATGAATTGTCAGTAAAATGCAAAACTCATCCACAATCTCACGTATTTCTAATCACAACCACTAAAAAGAAAAAAACAGATAAATAATTTGCAGATGAAACAGATTTAAGCAAAGAAAGGAAAGCGTTATGGCATTTTGGAAAACAAAGGCCTCTTTATTCTTCAGTGTGGGATTTCAACAGGTGTGACAAATGTGTGGCCTGACCAAAAGTTTGGGAGCAATCTGCCACCCAGAAGATGCACACACACACACACACACACTGGTTACTGACCTGGATGCTCTGTTGAGACATGCATTCCACTCACCTGTTCACTGATTTTTATCAGCACTTTCTCACCTCTGCAAAACGAAGCAGGCGCCAGTGCAGCTTTTTCCTGTTCTGCTTACAGCAATGCAACAACCAGGAGAGGTCAAACCCAAGCGGTCATCTTCAGGGTTCACTTTGCATCAAAGTTCTCAGTTTATTTTCTGTAAATAAAGACAATCATTCCAGCATCATTTGATGTAAACAAACAAAAGGCTAGAGTGCATGCTTTCAGGCTGCGATCCCTCTCAGCTGTCCTTCCACTTGTAGCCCCAGAAAATCCTCAATTGCTCATTGTCATTTCACTAATGGCAGAGCGGCTTTCACTGTGAAGGGGGCCTCTGAGGCACAACTGAGCAAAGCCACAGACCGCTCAGATTACAGCGCAAAGGGCTGCGGGGGAATTATGCCATGTACACTTTGTGAACCCTCTCTGGGAATGCGAGCCAGCGAGGGGTGCAGAGCGATTGAGACAGAATAGCCATTGGGGAGTCTTAAGTGATATCAGTGCAGGGTCAGAGGCAGATCTAAAGCAGCAGTTAGGCTGTTCTCTGATGACAAAACTGTGACAACAGATAGCTTTTCCTTTCCTAAACCTCACTTGCGTGAGAAGGAATAAACGAAAATCAGGAGTCATCACCAGCAGCAAAACAAGAATTTACAAGCTTCAATTATATTGAATTAATTTACATAAACCTTCTGTGAGTCAGAAAAAAGCAACACCTGTTCTTATTTTTTTGAATTTCAGTAAAAAAAAAAAAAAGAGAAGAATCCATGAAAAAAATGGTTTATGACAGTTAAAACCTTTCAGGTTTAGTTGATAAATGAAGTGTGAAAATCTGTAATTTATTCAAATGCAAAAGCCTAAAAGATGACGAATGTCAGAACTGGAAAAGTGGGTTTAGTGCCAAAACAACCAGTCCAGATGCTCAAAGGATTTAAACAGTATTTTTACACTTTTTTTTTAGTTTATTTTATAAAATTAAACAAAAGTTACCAGGATATATATAAAAAATAAACTTTTACAATTAATTAATTAAAATTCTCTAAAACTAAGGCCAGGTTTTGTAGTTTCTTTTCTACTTTTAGATTTTCAAACAAAATAATTACATTAAAACGGTTTTTACAACGACTTTATTTTGAAAAATTATTATATCATGACGTAGTAAAAAAAAATGAAACTACATATAAAACCGTTGCCTCCAGAAGCCAAACCTGGAAAAAGCAGGAGATAATAATCAGATTAACAAACAAGTTTTATTAAAAAATATAAAATTTCCTTAGACTCAGCCAAGGTAAATCTTAAAATCTCGGGTTAATTACAATTTTTTATTGGATTGATAATGATTGCTTTCCTAATGAATCGTAAACTAAGCAAATGGTGTAAACAGTAAAATAAAAAAATTCCAGGGTAAAACCTAAAACAATAAATACGTTAAAAAGAAAATATTTCTAGACAGGATTTCTTTTCACATTTCTGAAAACAGGTAACACAGAAAAAGCCAAAAGCCTTTCAGTAAAAAGTTAAAGATCTCCTTTTTTCCACAGGAACTTTTCATTCGTCTTCCAGAGACTCTTGCTCTCATTCTGTCCAGATTTCCTTCTGGCTGCTAGGTTGGTGTCGATACAAACTCTCTGGACTTCTTCTGGGTCTGTTAACCTGTTGATGCTCTCCTCATTGCCCTCATCCAGGATGTCCCATATGTCTCTGCGGGCTCCCTTTGGCGCCCGCGGCGGTCTGTGGACCTGCTCAGCAGTGCAGGGGCTTGAATCAGGATCGCCTGCTTCTCTTCCACCTGAAGGAGTTTTAGTCAGCTGCTGTTCCACCTTGGGTTTTGGTTTCAGTAATTCATCCAGAATGGACGTATCTCCTACCAGGTCGGTTAGAAAGGAGAACTTACTGGAAGTCCGGGTGGGTTTATGCTCCAGCTCGCCTTTCAGTGCCGCAGGGTTGGATGCTACGGCAGAGCTGAGGTCAGAAGAAGAAGGTGAATTTCTGTCTGTGCGGTTCAGGACAGCAGCAGCCGCCACGGACCCCAGACCACTGATGATGGCCTGATCCATGCCAGGACCACCCCCTGCTCTGTGGGCTCCAGAGCTGGAAACATTAGCTCTCTTTGTCCTCTTGGGTCCTCTGGCAGGGCAGACCTCCTGGTCGGTTAAGTCGGGGCTTGAAATGTTCGCCAGAGTTTGTAGTGCTTTCTTTTGTCCTTTCTTTTGCTTTCTGGGAGGTTCAAGGCCATCGTCTTTCTGGACGTCAGATCTATTTTGTGGCACAGAGACAGTATTTTGTAAACTTTGAGGTTTAGCTCCATCATTCTTGAGTCTTTTCCTGTCCCTCAAAGAGTCCTTCTGCGGGTCTTTTGGGATTGATGAAGAGGTGGCAGATGAGGTGGAGGAGAAGTTTTCTGTTATAATATTAGCAAGTTCAGGATGATTGAAGGACGTGTAATACTGTCGCAGCCATGCCAGTCTGTCAGCTGAACTTCTTTTCAGGATTTCTTCAGCAAACTGATGGACTGAGGCAAACGTGAACTTCTGTGCCATTTCCATTAGTTGTAACCTGGAGGCAAAGGACAATGACACAAAGAAAAGAGAGAAAAAGAGCTTTGTTTCAAGACAAATGGTCTGTCTTGCAAGAAAAACAACCGTATCAAGAGAGTTTTTCAATGGCAAAATATAAACAAATGTATTTCTTAAAATAAGAATTCTTGGTAATTTTACTTACCATTTTTCAGACATCCAATCTGGATGAATTACTGAAAGCATTTTTCTTACCCCATTGGCAGATTTTTTTTTGGCTTATCTCTGCCAAAATACCAGATTTTTTTTACTTATTTCTAATGGACCTGTTTTTGCAATACAGAAAGCCGTGACCCAGCATTATAAACCTGATAATGCTGAGTTACTTTAACCTTTATTAACACGGGCAAAACCAGCACACAATGGATTGGAATAAGTCATTAAAGTCTCACTCCAATCATCTTTTGATCCATTTTAAAAGCGTTCCCAGTGGTCTTTTAATCAAGGTTATGCCGTTTATAAATCAAAATAAATAAATATGTGTTGTTGTCTAGGACATAGTTTCTGCAGAGCTGTAGTAGTATGTTAGAAATTCACCTCTCAGTTGTGGGTGGGACCACAACCCTGCCCCTCTTCCCGTCACCCATAATTTTGAATATCCAGCCGTAACGTTTTGAGCCAGGTGCCAGCTCGGACGGGGAAAACAAAGACATACGTGGATCTATTTGTCTGCAAGTGGATGGATCGGAATGGACGCGAGCAGGGAGCTTGTGGCCCGCCCAGTGTAGCGTCTACGTCACAACTACAATCATTTTCCCAACGGCATTTTTTTCGTCTGCTCCTGATTCACAACAATGAATAAAGAAATATTCAGAAATACAATTTTGGGTTTACTTTTCCCAATATTTGTCGTCCATCATCAGACAAAGAACATGTTAAAAACACCAAAAACACCATTTTAATTGGAGTGGGTCTTTAAGCAGCATTTCTGTAACACCACACGCCGATATTTTGACATTCTGGGCAGAACCTAAGATGAATAGCTTAGGCTCATATCCAGACAGCAGTGTAGCATGAGGTGTTTTTCCTGGGCAGTCATCAAAACGCTGCTTCAACCAGACGAAGGAACCTAAATACTTTAGAGTCACTGGTGCTGCTGCAGCATGCTCATGTTCTTACCATTTGTGGCTTTCTCTGGAAAAACAATAAATAAAAGTAATGGCAGTAAAAAGCTGACGTGCATGTGGATTCAACTCATTAAACAGCAAGGTTAATTGAGGCGATATCGATGTAACTGGAGTGTGTGTTTTCACTGCGCGTTGAGCCTCTGGGCAGAGACCGGGTGAGACTGGAGCCATAAAGGTGTCTACCAGTCTGCGTATGAGTTCTGGGAGGGTAACAGCCGGAGGTGATGCAGTGGTTGTGTGTGAATACTGAGCGTTTGTGTGTGTCGGTGTGGGTTTGGATGCCCCGAGGCGTTCGTTTCTGCTCGGTCTCTGGAGGCCTGTGGTTGTGCAGGGGAAAACTCCTGCACTGATGAGCCTCATCATAACTGGATAATCTTTGGCACGAAATGGGTGGAAGGAAAAGCTCCGAGGTGGTCCGTGGCAAAAACACACAGTAAAAACACGCAGCTTTAAAAGGCCCAGGTGGGGGCGCTAAACACTGCAGCTTTGGTGTGTTTTGGCCTGCGTCCCAACACTGCCAGGAATTCCTGCAAATTAGCCGAACTCTGCAGTCCTTTTTCCTGGTCTCATTATCTTTACAGCCTAATTTCTTTTTTTTTTTCTGTTCACTGTCATTTAGATTATGGCCTTCTGCTTCTCACTACCTCTGTATGGCTTTGGGAGTCTCTCCGATGACAACAGTGGCGTGTCCTTTGCAGTGTGTACTTTTGCTGGAGAAGAGGACAGGATGGTCCGCGTTGGGTCTCTGCTCTGTGACGTTAGCAGGGCAAGGCGGTCTTTCTGGAAGGCTCATGGGCAGACTCTGGTGCAATCAAAAAAGGAGCAGCAACAAGCTCAGATGATCATCAGTCAAGTTTTAGGCATTTAAAACGGATTTTTAGCCAGGATTCACGGTTTGAACCACCTAAAAGCAACAGTTGGGACTCTGGCAGACACACCAGCTGCCTGAATATTAGCTTCAATTCATTACCATTAACTGCACTTACCTCCTGGGTACCAACTAAGTTATTGGCTGGAAGCTGCGAGTACATCTTGCGTTCAAACACATCCCGAACAGCAGCTCTACTGATTAGCTCTTCGGCTCTGCTTCCACCCACGACACGCTGATTTGAGTGAGAAAACACCACCTCCTGTACTCCACCTTTAAAAGAAAAACGAGTCATTCATGTTGGAATTGATTTGGTTCCAATGTATTCCCTATTAAAGCTTTGAATCAAACCTAGCACACAGTCGATGGTTCTATTCCTCTCTTTGGATGCTGGTGACGTCTGGTTTCTCAGACTTGTAAATGAAACGGCCTTTGGCCTCGATGCTCCTCTTGCAGTTGGATCAGTCGTAGGAATTGCTTCATCCTCTGAAGACGTGAATGTCTCTATGTCTGCTGTGTACTTAGATCTCGCCTTGTCCCTCACACTAGTACTTCGTCTCCTTTTGTTGTGGTCATGCTTGCCCCTCCCAATTTCTGCTCCTGTATTGTTTGAACTGTAAGCCTCCTTTTTGGGTCGTGTCTTTGCTTCCAGGTCCAAATCATCAGATTCATCCGAGTAACCCTGAAAGTGGTGCGATTTAGGAAGTAGTTCTCTATTTTTGTCTGCTTGCTCCCTTTCTGGTGAAGAGTTTATACCGCTCTCCTCAACCACTTCCACTCTTTTTTCTCTCATTCTAACAGTTTCCTCCTTTTCCTGAAAAATCTCATCTCTGCAGTCTTCAAATTTTCTCTCTGTGCTCCAATTTTTTAACCTGGATTCTGGAACATTCCTCATCTTTTGATCTTCGGCATCCTCTTCAGATGAAGTGTCTTCAGTTTCTGAGCTACTGCTTTTGTCTGGATTTTCTTTAGCCCCTTCGAGAAGCCTGGAGAAACCGTGCTGGAGGAGATTCATTCGACCAGAAGCTGTGCTAGCTTTCCCCAAGTTGCTGTCACAACTCAGGTTGGAAGCTTTTCCTTTAAGTACTTGTTTCTCCTCTTCCGTTTCGCTCCCACTACTGAAGTCCAGCACATCTCTGGAGGCCTCTAAGGCTTCTTTCCCCTTGGCTGCTTCATTATTAGACCCTGCAGCACCTGTCAGTGCATCACCAGGTTCCTGAATAAAAAAAAATGCACAAGTAATGCATTAGGAAAAAATCCAGTAACGGTTATGTTTTTTTTTTTAAACTCTCAATAAACCACAAAAACAAGATTGAAGAATTAACATATAAATGCAAGGATTGCATGAATGTAAATGATCATTATCTTAAAGACCCAATCCAATAAAATTGTGTTTTTGGTGTTTTTAACATTCTTGTGGCATTTTTCTCATAATGGAGGACATATAACAAACAAAATTAAGCTTAAAATTGTATTTCTTTATTCAAATCATTGTGACTCAGTTGCAGATGAAAAAAAATCGCGATTTGAAAATGAGCTTTTTTATTGGTCGAAAACCTGATGGTGAAGGCACAAGCCTCCTGTTCTGCTCCATTCTGATGCATCCACCTGTAGACGACTAGATCCATGTACGTCTTTGTTTTCCTTGTCTGAGCTGATATCTGGTTCAAAACTGAACAGCTGAACAGCTTTTTTGAAATTTTTGTTTTTGTTGAATCAGTTTTGGGGAAGCTGCAAGCTAGTGGGAGAGAGTGTAAAGAGAGCGCTCAGTTATGGGTGATGGGAAGGGGGGCATGGTTGCGCAGCCCCAACGTTCCTGCCCACAACGTGTAGGCAAAGTTCTTATGAACTACTGCCGCTCTGCAGAACCTATGTTATAGAAGACGACAGGTTTTCTTTTTTTATGTTGGCTCAAAACGGCATTGTCGTAAGAAAAAAAAAAAGACCACTGGGAAGACTTTTAAAATAGATCAAACAATGATTGGAGTGGGACTTTAAAAACCAAAACATTCTAATTTCACAAATGGTCAAATCTGAGATTCCCCAGAGGTTTTGAAGGGTTTGAGCATGTGCCTCCTTCAGCACATTTCCTCCTTATTTCTCGCAACGGTCACTGGACAGCCAGCTATGAAAATATTTTTAAGTTGCAAAAAAGACGTTATGAATGATTTAAAAAGAAAAAGTATATTAATGCCACCCAATGCTGTTTTAGACACTTGGGGATTTAATCCTAACATCACTACACTTGCCACGAGCCTACTATCTTTACCTATTTGAGAGGAACTATAGTACAACCTCCCTGACCAATCAAAAGTCACTTATGACAGAGTAAAGACGCTACAGTGAAATGTGGTTTGCCATTTTCAACAAGTCAAATGAGACAAGGCAGACATAATGTTCCTGGTTGATGGAAGTCCTCCTTTAAATGGGACCTATGAATGAGTGCTTCAATAGGGGGATGAGTTGTGAAAAAGCGGTTAGAAAAGGTCAAATGTTCTGAATCTTTGGACATCTACACAGATACTTACGCCATTCCCCTCTTTCTCCTTTTCATCACCACTGTGAGTTTTCGCTGTCATCACACCAGCCTCCACTAATCCTTCCCTCTGAAACAGAGGAAACACATTCAACACTTCAATAAAAAAAGATATCTTCTCGGCTGTCAGAACAATGCATAAATAGACATGAGTGTCCTAGGTAAAATCCAGATGTTGCTGTGTCTAGGTTTAGATTCTAGGCATGTCAGCAATTATCCACACTCATGGAGAGTGCGGCAACAGAAAACTTCGTCACTGGAAGAGTAAGAGCCGTGTTGGTTATCTAACCTCTAGAATCCTGCGGGTGAGGCAGGTCCCCTGGGTCTGCAGCCTGAAGAGGTTTTTGATCCCGAACAGTTCCCCTTTATAGACGCCGTGGCCTTGCACTGCTTCAAAATACCGCCTGGCGCTCTGCTCGCCAACCACCGAACACTGCAGTTGCTGTTGAAAAATCGAAAAAAGCCAAACTCATTCAACACAGAAATGTTTGCGTTTTTCGTCAAGTACATTCCCCATCATTACAGGACACACTGAGTAATTAACAGGGGAATAACTTTTTAGTTTTCATAATTATTCAATAATACAGAATTTAAAAGTATGGCTCATAAAGTTAAAAGGAAAAAAAGGGCAAGTGTCAACAAATGTGCTTTAAACTTTAAGTTTTTTTTTTTTTTTTACTTGTCCTGTCCAACAGCTAGGCAGGCAGATGAGAGTTAAACTTTAAGTTAAAGGGATATTTTAAAAAGTTACTAAGTAATTTGAGAGACTGTTTTTTGAGTATCAATAGAGTAAACTAAACATTTACTTTTGTTACTAACTGCTCTACAAGAATATTGTATGCATCTTTTTCTCATTAGAATCTAATTTCCACCTTCTAAATATGAAATAATCTGCATGTTTATTTTCTAAAGATTAATTACGAAGAAGTGCTTTCCTGAAATAAATACCGTAAATTCCGGGTTATAAAGCGCACCCGATTACAAGCCGCACCCACCTATTTTAACGTGCTTAAATATTTTTGTACATACACAAGCCGCATCAGTATACAAGCCGCTGCCTCGACAAAGCGCGTCCTGACTACCAGAGTGTGCATGGCTCATTACCACACTGTGGGCAGGTACTGGCCTTGTCTCAAGCTCATGTATCTAATTACACCCACATCTGAAACAGCATGGACCTCTATTCTGTTCACAAGTTCCTCAGTTATGGGTTTTTTTATTTGATTTTTTTTTATTTTTTTTAACTTATTGACAAACTAGGTATCATACATAAAATTACTAACAGTAACCATATAATCAACATTACATCCCTCAGTTATGATGAGGAAATTTACATCCGCGATCCCCCATTTCCCATGAGTCTTAGGGGCTAAAGGCGGGGCCAACGCCCGGCTCGCCACACTGTTGTTCGTGTTTAAGAATGAGCAAGGAGCAGCAGTGCATGGAGGGGTGAAAAGGAACAGCTCTCCTTCCACTTGTGTCGCGGCAGCATTATGGTACTAACGGGGCTGGTTAAAAAACATCAGTAAAATAGCGCGCGCCTCAGCGCGGCGCGTTCGTCAGAAGCTTCCTTTCACAACAAACACTTGTTGCTCCCCGGACGCCTCTGCGCTCCGCGCTCGCCAAGCGGGCTCCTTGTCTCCCCTTCCTATCCGAAAAGCTCACACGGCGGCTGTGAGCTTTTCAATGCAAAATTCCGCTCAGTCAGAAACCGTAAAAACGACCAAATGGATTTGTGTTTCCAGTCGTTTCCCGACAAAATAAAGGCTGATGTTATTCACACATATTTACGTGCAGCCAGCCGAGTCACTATGACTCAGAGGTAAATACACTTCTGAGCATGCGCTGTTCTCTCCGTCACGCAGCTGACCGGCATTTCCATTTACTGATGGGGGATTTTTTCACGCTGCTTTTAACGATTGCTTTTAACTTGAAAGCTTTATCATATTGTAGCGGCGATCAAGTGCACGTTGGGTCTAATGGCACCAAAGGATTCTGGGATGCGGCCGGGCATGCGTGTTTCTTTTTGTTGAACCATGACTGAAGTGTCTAAGACCTGAAGTGACCTCCATGCTGTTTGGCTGCTCAGAGGTGTGTTAAAACAAATGACTTGTGCTTGGTGGTGGATGGCGCATACAACACCATTCACCGAGCCCGAATGTACGTACATGGCGGCCGCCAATCAAATCCTGTGAGCCGCTACGCGCTCGGCTTGTAGTCCGGAAATAACGGTAATTTGTGATAAATTTTGTTATCAAAAAAAATAAACTGTTTATAAACATCAGGACCCAAGAAGTAAGATTTCTTTTTACTTGAAAAGATAAACAATTTCTTTCTGCATACAAAATACCAAGTTTTTCCTAAATAATAAAAAAAAAAAAACTTTTGCCATGATTTATGGAATATTTATATGTTTTAAATTATCTATGAATTTAGAAATAGAGTTAGGTTTTTTTTATACTAAAATACTTTTGCATTGCTTTTATTCTTATGATCCTTAAAGCAGCCTAACATCATCGCCACCTTAAATTTTGTTGTGTTCCTTTTTTGATGACAATAATCTCCTCTCCTCTGCTCTCCATGAGGTCCAGGGTAATCAAGGTAAGATTGTTTTTCTTATTATATCTCATCACAAATGACCTTTCTGTACCTGTTTGTAAACTTGTCTGAGGTAGATAATCTCTTCTACGGTCCCCAACGAGATCAGTCGAAGAACAGTAACATCCCTGCACTGACCAATGCGA
This sequence comes from Oryzias latipes, assembly GCF_053564925.1. Taxonomy (NCBI): domain Eukaryota; kingdom Metazoa; phylum Chordata; class Actinopteri; order Beloniformes; family Adrianichthyidae; genus Oryzias; species Oryzias latipes. The sequence continues at coordinate 26,497,371 of NC_136245.1, read as the reverse complement.
TACGCCCTGAAAACACACAGACATTCTTTGGTCATTCTTGCATAGAGCCGGGATGAATATCATTGACACGATTCCTACAGATATTTACAATGACTAAATAATTATTGGTTTAAAAAAGTATTTACCGGTCAATAGCTTGGAGATCATTGGCAGGATTCCAGGTGGGATCAAACAGCACCACTACATTAGCACCGACAAAGTTAAGCCCAAGACCACCTGCCCTAAAAAAAATGGAGCATAAAAATGAATTTTCTCTTTTTTTGGTTCAGAATAAACACCCATTTTTGATTATTTGTAACAAACTGGTTTTCTTGCAGATTATTCAAAACTTTGACTGTTTAACGAGTGTTTCTTTTTCCTTTTCTGCTTGATTTCTAACTTACATAGTGGAGACTAGGCACAGATTTACATGAGAGGAGCTGTTGAAGTCTTTCACTATCTGGACTCTGTCTTTGGATTTGGTGGTTCCGTCCAACCGGCTGTAGTCCAGACCCTCTGCCATGCAGTAGCTCTCCAGCACATCTAACAGCTGGCATGTAGAATAAACAACCACAGAAAAATGAGCATTTTAATAAACAAACACACATTTTTGGATAGATTATAAAATGACGTCAAAACCACTCTCCTAAAAAACCCACAACTGAAAAAAATGTCACCTTTGTTGACAGAGAGAAGATGAGCATTTTGCTTCTCTTTTGCAAATAGTATTTGAGTAATTTCTGCAGCACCTGAAAATGCAGAAACATGTTAATTCAAAAAAGAAATAAAAGAAAATACACAAGACTCAATCCTTTTATGACAGACCTTCATTTTTCCACTGTATGTTGGGTCGGAAAGAGCTTCGAAAGCTTCATTTCTGCATCTCTGCACAAAGTCGGGGAAATTCGGAAAAACCTTTGCACAAATAGAACTCACATACTTCTCCTGAGGAACACAAAACACTTGCATGCATAAGCGAAACTCAGGAAAACTGGTAAACATAATAATAAAAGCTGCTGTAATAGAAAAAAACCTGTTTTTTGCTGGTGCCAGGAGTGAACTGAAGCAGGGCAGCGTGGTTTGCAACTTTCCTCAGGATGGCCAAGTAACTGAAATAAAGTTCTTTAATCTGAGCCCCTTCGGAGTTTTTCTGGAACAGAGGAGAATTTCATCATTTAGTTTTCATTTTATAAATCGTAAAAATATTTCAGTGTAAAATATTTTACTTTAAACTTTATTAAGAATCAGTTGAACTTCAAAAGACTCAAAACATCTTCCTTTTGAGAATAAACTATGAATAAATGGCAACATTTTTTGTTATTTCAAAACCTACACTTTCAGCTTCCCAAAAATGCTGACTTTGTAAAATGTTTTTTTATTTTTTATTTTAAATTCGATTTTGACACAGGAAGTGATCAACTGTACTGTGACGTAAACTAACTTTATAGCAGCAGCTTCTGCGGGTTCGGCCGCTTTGACATTCACATTTGTCTGAAGATCTCAGCAGCAGAGTCACGTCCTCCGTGTCCAACACAGCCTGATACACAGCCTGCTGAAAGTCTGTTAGAGAGCAGTACACCACCTGTGAACAAACACCACATGGTAACACTTTTCATTTCAAGTCCTGGATTTGGCACAATAACAACAATAAAATGGAGGTTTTCAGATTTTTCATTTATTGTTTTTTATTATATTAGATTCAATAGAAAAGATAAGAATGAGAAGACTTTCAATTTTAAGTGACAACAGGTTGGCATAAGGATGTTTTTTTGAGGAAACACCTTGGAGTCGTAACTATTCTTTAATATAGTTTGAAAAAATCTGGATGATCCTATTTTCTAATGAAAATTATTTTTGTTGTTTTTTATATTACAAACTATTTGATACTTGCAAAGATTTAAAACCTTGTTTTTAGACATTCAAGATATTTGACCAGGTTTGACGTTGTTTTAACTTCTCTTTGCTCTACACCAGATAATGTTTGTCTCGTTGGGAGTTTGGATCTAGAAATAAGGAAATTAGGATTAAACTGAGACAAAAATCCTCCTGCTCCATCGTCTCGGCAGTAGAAAAAAAGGATTTAAAACTCAAATAAAGTCAAATTAAAATGTAATTCTTGGTTCAATTTTAAGAATGTTATTATCAAATTTAATAAATATTAGACTGCCATTCATTGTCATTCTTTTGGAAAGAATGTAGAAAAAATGTAGATCTATGTTCTAAGAATATGTGCTTGAATTGATTTTATAAGGATTTATTAAGATGGACCAACATGTAATAAGATCGTATTCTCATTTTGTTCACAATTTGTATTAAAATGAGTGCTTTTCATTTATTACACTAGTTTTTTGTCACTGTAATCAAAATGAACTACATTTAGGTACATAAGAAAACTCAAAAAATACAACCCATTTGCTTAGAACTGAAAAAAATACTTATTATTGCTTTTTTATTTTTGAATTGAACTACCCGTTTCTAGACTTTAATAGTATATTATAAGATTTCCTGTTAAGTAAAAATTACTAGCAATATGGACAGACCATTTCATTACTTTCCAGCAATTTTCTTCTTGAAATTAGTGTTTTTTTTTTAGCATTTTTAGTTTACCTCGCTTTGCAGTGTGTAACTTTAGGGTCCGGATACTGGCATCTCAGTCCAAAGGTTTACATAAAAGCCTTTAAACGGATGCAGCAAGGCAAACACATTTCTCCATCCTCTTCCTCATACTGACTGCCTGTTTAACTATTGGATACATTTTTAAATTTCCCACAAAAATGGGGCATCAAGTGATTTTCCGAGGTTCCAATATTTTTTTTTTGCTACTGTTGGGAAGCAACAAGGATTCCACAAGGCAGACGATTGGACATGTTCTGTTTGATAAAGCTTCTAAGGAATACTTAAGTGTCCCTCGTCCCTGTAATTATCATGCTGAAGTCTTGAAGTTGAGTCATGGCATCTGGCGTTAAAATCTTCTTCCTTTGAAACGTTTCGCCTCTCATCCAAGTGGCTTCAACCGTCCGATGAACCATCAGTCTGATGAAGCCACTGAATGAACCGTTGCAAAGAAAGAAGACTTAACTCCAAACAACGTCACCTGGATAAATAAGAACCTTCATCGGCATTTTGTGCTCAAGGCAAAGACTTAAGGCATCTTATGATGTAATGGGAACCTTTTTACATTTTGGTATATACAAATATGTAAGAAAAATATTAGGGTATCAGTTGATTGATGAGTTGGGAGTTTCTAAGAAACGGAAACCCATTAAAGTCTGTGTTCAAGTTTCTCATCTTACCCTGTCATCTTTCTTAGGCAGCTGTTCTTCGATCAGAGCTTTAGTTCTCCTCAAGAACCAGGGAGAAATCTTTTTCACCAGAGCTCTAACAGTCTTCCTCCCAGTAGCAAGGGCCCGTTTGGTTGCACTGTGCCTCTGACCTTGCTCAACTGGATCGGAAAACTTGTTCTTGAAATGTCCCAAGTTGCCAAGACAACCTGGAACGGCCCTAGTTAAAGACAAAAAATAAATAAATCAAGAAGTAATTCGAACATGCACGACGACTGCAACAGACAAATATAGTTTATACATTTATTTGTTAGTGTTAAGGTTTGTTGTTGAACCCACCAATCCATGACACACCAAAGCTCCTCCAGATTATTCTGTAAAATGGTCCCCGTGAGTCCAATTCTGACCTGAGGAAAACAAAAGAGAAAGTAATAGCAACCTAACGCACAAATCCCGATATTGCTGGTGTTGCTCACAGTAATAATACTTTGTGTTTTCACTGCATTTGTTCGTTTTCTAATTATTTTAAGTGATAAATACTCTAACAAACCTCAATGGATTTCTATTCATTCATGACTCAAGTAGCAATGCTGTCAGACGACGAACAACATGTCAAATATTCGCTCACCTTACATCTCAGGCCCTTCATGGCCTGAGTGATTTGAGAGTTGGGATTTTTTATCTTGTGGGCCTCATCAACAAACACAGCTGACCAATTTATCCTGCAGGTAGGACAGAGATGTATCTGTGTTTAGGTCAAAAGTCAAGCAGACACAATTCTATAAAGTCAGTTTTTGTGTACCGGTAACTGTCTTTTGACAGAAAATCTGTGTGGCTAAAAACACTAGCAACACTACAAAAACCCCACCAAAATAAGATTTTATTCGCTTCCAAAACTAAAAAAAATAATTGAAAACAAAGGTAGCTACACCTAGGAAATAAGAAAGTAGATGGGATCCGAAAAATATATAAAACCTGTGTGAGAATTGATTTAATATTTTAATAAAGCTCTTCTTTTTTTACCAAAATCCTTACATATTGAACTGATCCAGACAGAGTCGAAGAGTCTCGTAGGTGGTAAGAGCGATCTCAATGCGACCATTGCTGATCCGTGTCAGCTCCTCCTCTTTCCTCAGGCCATGGACCACAACGCAGTGGAAGTAACCCCACGTGTCCAATTCATCTTTCCAGTTATAAAGCACCGACAGTGGAGCCACAACGAGAAACACCTGGACAGGATCATTTAAAAGACATTTTAAAAAGCTAATAATGGAGCAATATTGATCAATAAATGTCCACCAAGCAGCATTTGTTTCAGACAAAAGTAATACTTTGTTTGAATTAGACTCCTTGGAGGGTATCTGACTTTGCAGAAACAGAGGCCGGTTGTTCTCTACATCCTCCCATGTGCCTGTTTTGTGCAGCACAGCAGCAAGAAAACCAATGACCTGGAGCAAAATAGGTGAAGGAAATCGTCATGCATCGCCACATTAAGATTTAACGCTTACATGTTTATAAATCTTGGTGATAGTTTTACAGCCTATTCCGCTTTACCTGAACAGTTTTTCCAAGGCCCATGTCATCACCGAGGATACAACCAGAGGAGCGGATGTAGTTCTTGTAAATGAATTTGATACCTTCCCTCTGGTAGTCTCTCAGGTATCTGTTGATAGTGAAGGGAACTCTGTCTTCATCACTTAAATTAAGGTGGACGAAGAAACTGGAGTCAGTAACACCACCGGGAAACACAGGCTTCTCCTGGCTCAGATGGCTGAACTCAGGCCTCATGATGCTTCCTCTGTCATCTTCTGCATCTTTGGTGAGCGCATCTCTTGAAGCCGGTGCCAGACAACAGTCAACTTCATGGCTTGCTGCAACAGAGAGCAGAAACCATAAATTATACACACACCACAAACTAAACTATTCTCTTTAGATTTACCTCAAAATAACTAAAAGCTTCTTTAATCAAATCTATACTAAACCTATAATCTAGGAAGAAGTTAAGCTGTAAAACGACAGAAATTCATAATCAGTTCTCCCTACAAACCTTCTTTGGCAGCTGAAGTTAAAGCCATCAGGATTCTTGGTTTGGGCTTCAGGAGGAGCAGCAGCCAGGTCGATTTACCTGCTTGCTAGCTAGCTAACTTAGTTTAGCAAGTATTCACGACATAACCGCTGTCGTGAAACTTTCGGAAACCCTTTTAGGTGCATACTTTTTTTTATACCAAACTATTTAAAGACTGTCAAACATTTGTATCTATTTTAACAAACCAAAAACCACAAACATATGGCAAAACCGAGCGCCGTTTCACTGAAGCTTCTTTGTTTTTGTAGTTGAGCAGTCGGCACGGCACTTTCTAAAGATTTCTATTTGTTTTTATATAAATGTTTAAAAAATATATATACACAGATACTCATATGTATATATACTAACCAAATAAAAAAATACAAAAAAGTGTTAAATTATGACATTTTATCTGCATTATCTTATTTAAAAAATTGTTTTAGATGAACATGTAGCGAAAGTGCTGGACTCAATCGACAGTTCAGTGGTATTATCTTGTGAACTGAAGTGATCATTGTGATTTAAAAAATCTCTTTTTCAATCGCTTTATTGAAAAAAAAAACTATTTTAAAGGAAGAACGGCTTTGTGTTTTTTATATTATTAAATTGCTTTTCATTGCTTTTCAAAAGCAAGCATTCATTTGGTAAATAAAGCAAACAAACACGTTAAGTCGAATAAACAATCCTATTTATCGTATTTTTCAAATAAATTGTTTGTTATTTCTACATGAATAAAAACGATAATTAAATGTTTCAATCTATTTTGTTTAAGGTTTACCTTAGCTGTAATAGGCTGCTTAAATATTTAATTACAATATCAAAAACAACAACAAAGATCATCGTACTTACTTTTTTGTTTTTGTTTGTTTGTTTCCTGCAGAGACGTTTTTTATTTATTTATCATGTAAGAGGTACAAAACTGACAAAAGAGATATTTATTTAAAATATATTTAACTCAAACGGTCAGAAAGCTGGCAAAAACTCTTTTTCACAGACATAAATCTTATTGGATGTGTAAAATCCCACCTTTTCACAAAAAAGACCTGTTCTCTATGCAAACTGTAACTTTTTTTGTTTGAATTAATTATTATTATTATTATTATTATTATTATTATTATTGTGTTTTTTAATAGTTTCTATATTACGCTTTATACACACTCTCAAATTATGGTGTCGGTCTATGGTGCAGAAGCTGTAAGTGGCCTTGTGATGAAAGTATTCTGATAAATGAAATCATCATTATATTAACCAATTCTCCTGGAGTTACACAAATAAATGAACAAATATATAAAAACAACTGTAAGTTTGACCTTAAATCCAGCTTTTAAGTAAGTAGAAAATTACTGTATTTGCTCTGTTGGCTAACCTGCAGGTTCTGTTTCCGTTCTGGACCAGTGAACACACATCAACATCTCATTTTTGCATCCCTGATTTGACTTTCCCTAAACTCCACAGCGCAACAGATGAAGAACAGCGAGGTCCGCGTTTTGCCATGGTACACTGCCATACAAAAAATGAACCTTTTGTTCCTTCCCTCTCATCCCTGGAAATTTATTAGGCAGCTGCTGCAGATGTTCTCATAAAAAAAGCCCAAACACTGCTGTCAAATGGTTTACATATTCCACTAGATAGTTCTTTCACACACTTGTTCTCTCACTGAACCACGAGGGCCGTCTTTGGCTCCATTCACATTGATACATTCTCACTGGATCAGTGACTGTGGAGATGAATAGATCATTGGCTACAGATAAGAAGTTCTCATTATGAAACATTTTCACAGATGACCATTTAGTCAAAGCACTGTGGTGAATGTGGTTTAGATTCTCAATTAGAAGACTTTTTTTCCACACATCTTGTTCCATTGCTTATTTGTCAAGCAGTAAATGATTAACTGGCAATTAACTGTGGAAATGTCTTTATCTTAATGTGGCAACTCTAACCAGCTAAACTTAATATTTAAAATGTCCCCCTATTTTTGTTGTTCTGATGTTTTACAATAACCTTTAATGGAGATAAGGAGTTCTGTGTGTGAAATTTGACTTTAAATCGCCATATGGATGAAAATTACACACATTTATGTGTAAAAGGGTTTTTTTCTGTGCTTATGAGCATTTTCTGTCATCAAATTTGAACATTATAAGGATTTAAAAGTCCTCCAAAAATATTATTTTTCAGATTGTTATTCTTTAATTTGGTTCTTTCATGTCCACACCAAGTTATGTGAATTTCCTTGGACGTTTGTTTCATTTTACAAGTATAACTAAGCAATTTCAAGGCATTAAAATATTTTTAAATGGTGGAGAATTTCCTTAGGGAGTTTTAGATCTGGCTTGATCCATCCAAACAGCAAAAAAAAAAACAAACCTTTAAAGTAAAGATAAAAAGATTAATTTGACTCCAATAAATCCTGACCAAGCTTTGTATGTGACAAGTTGGGTGTGAGAAAACTTGAGAGACAAAAGGGCTGCAATTCTTTTTAATAAACTTGTATAAACACTGAATCTCTTCCAAGCATCGTTGAACATCGTCCAGTTTGTCACACATCCAAACCTCTTTCACACGTGCATTCTGTCCCTGCAATATTGATCATTAGGTTCTCTTTAAACGTCACAGAACACGTAGAATCCTCAGATGACCCGATTTTATTGGCTTGTCCCTGTTGTTTGCCCCGTTCAATGGAAAACTCTGCAAGGCAAAGTATGTCAAACTTCCTCTCATTGCGCTAAAACCTAATAGAAAAGCCTGATTTAGTCACCCCAAGCATCATAATCATGATAATATATTTGTATGTTTGCACACAAATATTCAGTAAGTACACAGCTGGTTTTGTAGAGTTTTTGTTCTTTGTATCAAAAACTCTCAAGGTCTGTTAGAGCAGCTGATTAGCTGGCTGTCAACAGGAATGTCGACCTATGAAGCAGAGCAGACGGTAGACAGAGCCTCTGAATTTTGTGGTTTTGCTCCACTCTGGCATTAACCGCAGTTCTGCGCCACAGACCCTCTTTAAGTGTTTGATCTTTCAAAAAAAGATTTCTGGCCACTTGACAGTATTTCCCCCTCTTTTACTCTTCTGAACCACCTCTCTTACCCAACGTGACCGGGGCTCTCCGAGAACTGCATGACTGCACGTCTTCACAAAGAGGCCACACAAACAGCTCCAATTCAGCAGAATGTTCATTTCTCAGGCATGCAATTAAATTCCCCTGTACTTACTGATTCACAGTTACAATCAGGGAGTAGTACGTGGTGTCAGAAGTTGCACATTATTGGGGATGTTTGCAAAAGAAAAAGTACTATAAGAATTTTGTTTCTATATTATTTTTGGCAAGGATCCTACAACTACATGCATGTGTTTTCATATGGACTAGGAAAAGCACGACCTAAATGGCAACTTAAGGTAGATATGCTATGAGAATGATTCCACATTTAGTGTAGTTTCATATTGCTTAGTTTGGAAAACCACCAACGCGCTTTTGTGTAAAACCTTTATGTGAATGTTTTTGCATATTCGTCTCAGTGTTTTATGGGATGTTACCCGGAAGGGAGCAGTCCTGCAGGGAGTCAGGCCATGCGTCCATGCGTGTAGTGCACACTCATTCACCATATGGGGTCCAGAGGGGCTTCCAGGGCCAGGCCGATCCATGCCTATGGACCATTTGTCCCGCATATTACATTTTGCTTCATGGCTTTGCTGCACTCCTCCTCATACACCAGTTCTGGAAAACTTTACGGATAATCGCAGAAAGGCCCCTCAGGACACATTAAATCCACCTCGAAGGATTTATGGTTTTGTATTTATTAGCATATTTTTGGTGCCATGATGTTGTTTCTTCAAAACAATGTGACGTTGTTTGTTTAAATCTGTCAATGCCCCTGCACCATTTAGCCACATCTGTCATTGCATACTGTGGTAACAAAAAATGAAACTTTTCACTGAACAACATAAAATGAAAATATATTTCCTTTACAATCATACCCTTTCGTTAACTTTTGCTTTTACATCCAGATATAACTGGGTTGGCTCCAGCAGCTCAGTGACCCTGAAGGAGATTTAGAAGGTTCTGAAGATGGATGCATGATGGATGGATGGATGTTTGGTCTCAACCAGAAAGGTTTTTTACAAACTGTCCGCTTTGCTGAAGGCTGGTAAAAATCTAACAAGTCGACCCCAGTCTGGTTCAGCTACACCATCAATGCAGACATTTATTAGGTCAGTCAGAGGAATTAAGCATAGGGAAAAGTGCATCTTAAATAAATTAGAGATGAGAGATTTTTCTATTACAATGTCAAAATTATGTAATATCCTAACCTATCATATCACAGCTGTGCCATCCACCACAAATCGTATTTGTTCTGAAAAATTCTCCAAACAAATTTGAGTTCTACATTGTTTTTTGTGTGCTTTCCTGGTGCTTTTTAATGTTAACTAATGTTGTGTACAGCAAAATGAGCAACTAAAAATCAAATTATATGACAAAATGACAAATAAAAGAAATTGCCTAAATTTATTTTCAATTGTGTAAAAGAATATTTTCAGTTTTTTTTCCATTCAAAGTGATGCTTAATGAGGTGAAGCACTGAATTACATACAACGTTGCAAATAGGCAACATATGGTGTGAAAGAGATAAGAATGTTTTTCTGATTTTTTATCATAATGTTAATTAGTTGTTTCTAAAAACTCTGCTCACACATGATTTGTGCTCTTTACCATTTTTTGGGGGGGCTGTTAGGTTTTAATTTTTTAGGCCTCGTGCTGCCCACATTTAATTCCTACTCCAAATTCTTTGATATTCTTTTCACCAATATCTTGTATTTAAGCCTTGCCTGCGAAAAATAATAAATAATATAATAAAAATAAATAAAATAAGCTATTTCTTTTGCATTTCCCATTCAACTAAAATAAAGTCTAACAAACTTTTCTGACATAAACAATAACTCAGTCTTTCAGAGATCAATAAGTGTAAGAATAACTCTTTCACTAAAAAATTATAAAACAGCTTCTATTACAGAGAGCACTGATTGTATCCTTCTGGCTTCTGTTTCCAATCTGTCATGTTAGAAAACTTCAGGAACCACTTTAGAACCAGTTTCACATTGAAATTGATTCTCCGAATGACTTTAAATTGGGAAAGGATTAATGAAAAGTTGGAAAACAAGATTTTTAACCACGCTGCATGCAGGATTAACACAATCCAAAAGAAAAAAAAACTTGTTTTAGGGTAGCTCATTCACTGCATTTTAGACTCCATAAAGTCTGAGTGCATTCTGGCATGCACTCTCCTTGTTGGAGCGCTTACATCTGTAGGGTGAGATTTTGCTTGGCGTCCCAGGTGGAGGGAGATTGAAAGTGACCTTATATTTCTCTCATTTTCCAATAATTGCTCCAACAGTTGATTTCTTCTCATCAAGATGCATAATTATTGTAAATCCCAGTCTTGTTCAGCTCTGTAATCTTGTCCCTGGTGTTCTTTGACAGCTTTTTGGTCTTGGTCATGGTGACGAGGTTGCAGTCTGATCGTTTTGGGGTGGGGATGGGTGTCTTTTATCCAGATAACCAGTTCAAACAGGTGACAATAATACAGGTAACTAGTGGAGGATAGAAAAACTTCCTAAATAAGCTTGGAAAAGGTTTGTACAAGGGACGTAGATGCTACAAGTGGCAAGCCACAGCCTCCCTGCTCAACTCCGTTCTGATCCATCCACTTGCAGTTAAATAGATCCCTGTACATCTTTGTTTTCCCTGTCCAAGCTGGAATCTGGCTCAAAACTGTGCTGCTGGATAGCTCCGATATTGCTCATCATTTTTGTTGCATTGGTAATGTTGGGTTGTGAGGGTCTGTAAGCTAGTGGGAAAGCATGTAAAAAGATGGATGATGAAAAATGTGGGCGGGCTTACATGACGCCAACAGTCCCGCCCACAACTCAGAGGTGAATTTCTAACTAACTACTGCTGCTCTGCAGAAACTTTGTCCTATAAATTGACAGGTTTTTGGGATTTTAGAAAAAAACGGAACAATCATTATTAGAAGACCACTGGAAACGTTTTTTAAAAAGATCAAAAGATGATTGAAGTGGGACTTTAAGACGATGAAAACTTATTTATGTCTTGTCCCTTTAAAATTGCCTGATAAAGTAATCTATAATATCACATACAAGATTGATGTTGGCATTCATCCCTCTAAAAAAGTTACAGAATATCTGCATCAGGCTGTTCTGACTCTTCAGTTAACCCCAAAATACCTTACCTACTCATTTCTGCTCCTGTTTCCTATCTCATTGCTTCTTCTGTCATTCACCTTTCCTCCCTCATTGGGTCTGTGTGTGGTCTGGACACACTGTAAATCCTCAAGTACCAAATCGTGCCACCCAATGGGATACTTATCCACGATATCGGCTACCATGCCAGACCGAGCAGGGCAAGGCCTTTTATGCCTTTATGGTTCCTATACAAGATACCCTTAATGAACTCTTTCCAGTAACATGAAAAGATAACTACTTTCATATGCAGTAAGCAGTCCTTACTCTTTGTAAAACTGTGTCTTCTTGGACAAATAATTCTACTTTGTGAAACAACATAAACATAAATAATCAAACTGGTGGTCTAACTCCTTGTTATCGTTGCATAAAAGTTCAAGTTCATCCAAATATATCCCCCGAATTCCAACAGAACAGCTAAAGTTGTTTTGTTTTTTTCATAAAGAAATGACGCAGTAAAAAAAAAGTCTGACTTTTTATTTTCCCCCTTTTTAACATCGACTTCATCATCGGATAAAATGCCTTTTTTAAGAATCCCTTTTTCTCTAAATGTGGATAAGTGTCATTTGAAACTGTTTAACAGCCATTTACAGACAGTGCAGAAAATCTCTTTGAAAACATACATTTGGGATTCAAAATATGAAACACACTTTGCTTCTTTTGACATGCCTTTGAGCTGGATGTTCCAAAGCTGATCTAGACAGTGTCATAACCACACATGCTGGCGACAGAGCAGGATTAATCTCATTCAGCTCGAAGCTGTGGGAACAGCGGAGGCGTTGAGGAAAAAAAAAAAAAAGAAAGAAAGAAAGAAAAAAGTCTAAACTCTGTGTCTTTTGCCTACTGGCTGGGTGGTCCAACAGGCACAAATATCTTGGTAAGTGACCATCGTCTCAGTGGTTCACATCAGCTTTTCAAATAAACAAAAGGATACAACTTGCTGCCAGAGTGGAGATAGAGGTGCACAACAGTGGACACACCAACTCTATCCTGTTTGGTCCAGATGGGTTTGCAAAAGGAAAACAAATGTTGGGAGAAAGTGTGAGAATTACATGCAACAAGCAAGGAGTGATACTAAAAGAATGATAAAACTGATGGCAAAAAAGTAGGAAAAAGGAGGAAAAGAAGAGGAAAGGAAAGGAAACAAAGAAGGCAAGTGGCAAAATCTCAGGGTTGCTCTGTGTGTGGTCTGAAGACCTCCAGGCTCGTTTCATGGTGACTGCATCCTTCCTGTGCTCATAGAAAAACAGGGACACCAATAAATGAAGAAGAAACAACAAGGTCTGCACAATAAAGAAAATGTTTACCTTTGCTGGTGCATGAGCAACACCCAGTAAACTTTTATTCAGAAGAAACCAAAGCAAGGGGTGTCATGTTTTACTCGCAAATTAGTATTTTGGTTCTCTGTGTAAGTGTGTTAGTTAATCTTTTAAATTGTGTTCTTGTCAGAAAAAGACTCAAGTATCATTTCTGTAATATTTTTGGAACACTAAATCATGCACAAACCAGTAAAAGATATTCATTTGTGTAATTTATTCAACTTGTTTACGACTAACACACGTGCATAAAATACTTATTAGATATTAGATATTGTATATATTTGTATGAGGGCTTAGCACAGATAATGAGTTTTATCAAAATGTTGTTATCTTTTCCAAGGCAACAATGTCCATTATTCCCCCAAAAAGCTGAAATAGGGGCTTCCCAGAACACAAATCTGGTCATTTTTTTTAATTAACTGAGATTGATTGGATACAAAGAGCTCAATTACTTCAAGTAAAGTTAAAAGATGGTTTCTTTCCGCCATTAATACAGTTACTGGTTCAATTTTTAAATGCAAGAGCAGACTACAGTACAGACCATATGTTTGGACACACCTTCTCATTCAAATGAATGGGAAGGTTTTTCAAGGTATTTAGGGATTTTAGCTAAAGGTCTCACAGTGCCCATGGCATCTAATTGGTAAGTTGGCTTCTCGCAAAACCTTTAGGAGGATATAGCTGAGGCTTCTGAGGCAATCCGACAGCAGAACTGGAGGACCTGCTCATGCAAGCTAGCCTCAAGTTTGTTACAGCATCACAAAAATGTTCTTCTGTGTCAGCAAATAATTTATCCAATAATTAACTTACATTTTTATTTGCATGTTTTCTTTTAATTTTTGATATATTTGATATTCTCCCTAAGAATGCCAAGATTTTTACAATTAATTTTAAAACCACAAATATGTCGAGGAGATTAAAATGCTAAATCAGGTATTTCTGCACACGAATTAGCATTTCATCCACACTATTTAGTATTTTCTATTCACAAATCAGCATTTCATTCAAACAAATTAGCATTTTCTGCTCATAAATTAGTATTTTATGCGCACAAATTTGCATTTTGTCCACACTATTTAATATTTTCTGCTAACAAATCAGCATTTTGTACATACAAATTAGTATTTTGTGCTCATAAAGTAGCATTTTGTGCACACAAATTAACATTTTGTGGCCACAGAATATTAATGTGAGGGAATAAGTTTTTTGTTTGTTTGAATGTTTAGTCCAGGGCTGTGCTCTATATGAAATCCTCCCCAGGAAGATTTTGTTTCTCTCTGGTGAAATGTGGTTTGTGTCTAAGCCACAATCAGAGACTGCAAAAACTTGCAGGAGACCTCCAGCTAAACTGGCTGACCCTGTCAGTGCAATGCTTAGTGCCTCAAGTACACTGCACCAAAATAACCCTTCTTCAAATAAAAACTCAAAATGTGACTACAACTGAGACTGAATTGCTCATTTTTCTACCTTGAGCTTCTGTTGTGATTAGTGTGACCAGGTGGGCGTGGCTGACTTTTTCCCTGGTGCCTCCCTACATGGCACACCTGATCCTCATCTCATCAAGGTCTTTAAATGCCTGAGCCTGTTGCTTCTCCATGCCGGATTATCACTTTTCCATTGCTCTACATATCTGTGGTATTCTAGTCTAGCTCCCTGATTCTGCTGCCTGTCCAATTCTGTTCCTTGTCCTGTGAGGAATAAAAACTGTTTAACTGCCCTCGGAGTCAGATTCTGCTTTGGGGTCCTACCGCTCACCATAACAGCTTCTAGGGGAACAGATTTTCCTCATGCAATAGATACAAATCTTTTCAAAGTAAGGAATTTAATGTCAATTTTTGATCAATTCTTCATTTTCTTTGCTTACTTTAAGTAAAAGCAGTTCCACAAAACTTGTTGTCATTAAGATAAAAAAAAAACTACAAACCCGAACAAATATGTATCAGACAGGCAAGCGAATGTCTAAATCTGGAAAAATGTCACCGAAGAGTTTTTATCTTAAGAAATTCATGAAAAGTTGAAATAGACTATTTTTTCACGTGACATTAGCGTTGGTGACTGTTCTTTTAAATGCTTTTAAGAGGTCATCTAGTTTCACACATGTCACCTGATAACATGCTTTCATTTATTAATCATCTTAGCACATATAAAAAACATACATGCACCAGGGCATCTGCAGCCAAATGCAGATTTTTGCACAAGCTGATTACCTCACCAATGGTTCTTAGAATTCCAGCATGTGTTGAGGTCATTAAATGCAGCCTCACACGGTTCTTGGTGCACAGGATGTTTTCTGTCTGACAGCGAGAAACAATCATCATCAGTCAAGCTGCCTCTGTGACACACACTGCAGGCAAAGACCTCTTGGCCGCACAAGAATGCAAACGCAAAGCCTATCAACACACTGAGTATGGAGACACTTAAGTTCATTGACAGTTTATTGTGTGACAAACATGCAAATAAGTCCATGAGTCACCACCGGACTGCACTTTTAAACACTCTGCAGGATAAAAAAGGAGTCTGTCAGATCCATATACGCCAAATGTACATTCAATATTTCTTGTTAATGAAATGTAATACGTTTACATGCAGGCATGTGCACATTGTTTGATTTTGGGTAACAGTTTATTGGGTGCACCTGTACAGGCTAATGGAATGCAATAAAATGAGTGCTGCTTTCAGTTCTGTCAAACCTTTTCCAGAGAGGTTTTAATTCAGTTCTGCTTTGTGTCGTAACAGTTTGGCCGAAAGAATGGTGCGTTTTGGAATGAAGCATCTCCACAACAGAAAAATATACTTAAATGCTCATCAACACCCTGACTGAGTATTGTGGTCTTGCGTTGAACACTGAGATGATGGGAAACCAAATGTATGCACATCAGAAAAACAAATACATAAATCGTATCAATCACGTAAATAAGAAATAATCTCATTCTATTATTGAAGGGGCCAAGTTAAACTTTTACATTTTGTCCTGCAGGTGCTGCTTGTCTAATGTCATCTGCAAAAGCACAGACTAATGAGTTGACACCAGAAAGGTAAATCTTATGCATTGGTTATTGATTTTATGAGAAGTATAGGGTGCTGAAGAAAATATGGATTTTTTGCTAGACCCCCACTCCGACTCACACTCCTACACAGTAGGGGGTGGAATTGCACCTTGATTTTAGCACCAAACACCACCTAAAAAACAAGAAGAAGACAGGAGACAGTTGTGTTTCCGTCATTTGGGCAGAGAGATTTCAAACACCTTCCCTGTTGTTAATGGAGGGAGGTGTAATTTGGATAATGTCTGCAATTAAATTGCATTTTTATTCAATTTTATTAAAGTGCAAGGACCTTCATTAATAGCTGTTCCCGAAATTGTTTGTGCAAAGTGTCCGTCAGGTCATTGCATACTTCCGCAGTTTCAAGTATTAAACTTCTCATCTCTTTTAATTCTTACCGGTACTCAAGAAACATGTTGATGGCACATTCTTTGCCAGCATAATTGTTCTCAACTTTGAAAGACTGATCAATCCCCAGGAAAATCTACATTGAATTTTTGGTGTCTCCAAACAGAGTAACTGTCAGAAACCGGTGATGGAGGACCAAAAGTGCAGGAGACCAGGCTTGTGACAGAAACCCAAAAGTTTACTAAACAAACTTTAACATGGAAGAAAAAAAGGGGGAAAACAACTAGGGAGCAACAAAGGGGTGACAAAGAAGATGACCTGACCACGAAGAACTGAACACCAGACACTTAAATGCACTGGTAGTTATTTACTCAACTCAATAATTTTTAACCTTAACCTGGTGTGACTGACAGAGGGAAAACTTGAAAACAAGACATCACAAGAACTAAGGAAATAAAACTGACAAAAGGCCCAATCCTCAGTATCTTGCAGTGTTGTAACATATTAACAGTAAAGATGACATTGTAGTTAAATCTGAATTTGTTGTCTTCTTCAGTTTGACTTTTAAGCAACTTAACTCCTTCTAATCCTCAGAAATAACATTTTTTCTATCCATCCATCTTCTGAACCAACTGAATCCCTTTTGGAGATGCAGAAGCCAACCCAACTACTGTTGAACCAAGGCAGTCTGTTGCGGGGCTACACAGTCCAAAACACACTGAGGGACAATTCAGAATCTTCAATTACCCTATGAACGATTTTTTGGACTGTGGGAGGAGACTGTATAGTGGGAGAACATGCAAACTCCACACAGAAAGGTTCCAGTCTGAACCACGATCACTGTGAGGCATGAGTGCTAATCTCTATACCATCATGTAGCCTTTCATACTGTTTTGATTTAAAAAAGAAGAATTAAAAACATTTTTCACAGATACCAACCTGCATGTTGATTTGCAACAAGAGCTACAGTGAAATTGTTTGAACAGAAACTGCTGAATCTTCCATCTTACAGTCTCCCCCCACACACACACCTTTAATTGATGAGCATTTCAAAAGACAACCGGCTGTTTGTCAGAAAACACCCTGTGTCGGTGGGGTTGAGAATTGTCTAAAATATCGTCTGAGGACCCAAAATTCACATTTTATGCAATTTTGAAATTACTAAACCACTGCAAAAATTACTTCTGCTGTAAAGTTACAAAGTTGAAGATTGGCTAACCTTAATACAGCATGTTAATATGTCTGTAAGTCACCACATAACTCTATTAGATCTATATTAGCATAGTATTTTGTTCCCCATTTTGGCTGTTGTAAAAGCAATATGAATGTAGCCAAGAGAGTGCCCACAATACAGCAACAAAATGATAAAAGCACTGCTGATGATAATCTTCAAATGATTTTTATTATTCTGGAGTCAATGAGACGTTCAAAGTTGAACACACATACACAAAACTACACTTTCTGGTACAACACAAATGAAGAAGTTGAACAGCCCCCATATTTAGTATTTTCAAAACAGCACACAACTGATATTCAATAAATTAAAGTTGTCTATTTTTGAGTGAGAATGAAAAAACAAACAGTAAAAGGCTCATTTGCATCTCATTAAATTGAAACAATACATAGTGTTCATGTTAATGAAGGTCCTAGTGCAGTCTGTTTTCCTGAGTCTCCTGATTCATGGTTCTTGTGTATTTTTAGCCTATGGTCGATTGTGTCATTTTTGTTTAAAACTTTGGCCTCCAGTTTCAGTGTGTATATAAAGTGTGTAAACTATGTAGCTCTTGTAAACAATCTGGAAAGCTTTGTCTTTCAGTTGTACATGAATACTGTGGTAAAAACGTGTGGCTCTTTGTCTTTCTTTGGAGAAAACCACAGTAAAAGGCCAGTCTACCAACTAAAACAAGGATGTCTCCACATTAGCCACTTGTCAAAAAACAGAATGTGCAATAGTCCAGACAAAAGTAGTCTTTTTCAAAACTTAAATTGTGAAACAAATAAGTATGTTTACAATGTGAAGAACTTCAAATATTCAAGCATTGTGATTAAATTTAGTTCTTCACTTTCTATTAGAGAGTTTGGGCTATGAAGACACAATCCTATTGCATCATCACTGTAATGCATCACTAGATGCTGGGGGGCAGAGACTTCCTTCCACTGGCTAAAAACATGTGAAGGATAAATAAAGACAAAGAATTAAAGACAGAAAAATGTGTTTCTCCTTTTTTCACTCATGGGTGCTTTAACTCTTTCGCACCAAATGTCGCTAATTTACAACGACATTTGATCCAGGACTCCACCTACTTTAGCATCAACCTTAAAAGAAAGAATACTGAAGATAATTTGATTTGGCAAATAAACTAAACCTATTGGCTCCTGAGGAGGCTTCAATGGGAAAGTTGCTACTCATCAAACAACTGAATCCCATGTTTTAAAATCTTGATTTACTTGCAAATGAACCCTGGTGTGGGTAATTACAGTTTGTATACAATCTGCAGACCGATGAGATTTACTCACCCATGGTACTTTGCAAATGCGGAAAAAAAATCAACTTAAAGTGCAAAAACAAAACATCCCAACCATGGAAAGTTTGGTATCGGTTAACATGCTCTCCCGCCAGCTCAGAGTCCTTCACAACTATGTGCAACATTGTCAATGCAATGTAACACTTTCAGAGCTATCCAGTCGTACAGTTCTGAGCCAGATGTCAGCTCAGACGAGGAAAGCAAAGGCGCACACGGATCTACATGCGTCAAGTGGATGCATCAGAATGGAGTGGAGCAGGGAGCTTGAGCGGTAGATATACAATCGACCCTAATCCAAAGGTGTTCAGAATTGTAGAAAAAACTGTTATTGAAGCCATGTCCTCTTGGGGAGCTTGCACTGCGCAGATTGTAGCAGCCACATCACTGCTACAAGCTATTTCCAACAGCATTTCTGTCCTCTGCTGCTGATTCACAATGATTTAATTTAAAAAAAAAACTCAGAAATGCAATTTCAAGATCAAATTTTTTATAATTGTCTTCCATCATGAGAAAAAATTCCATGTTTAAAAAACAGAAAACACCATTTTTATTGGAGTGGCTCTTTCAAGAATATTTGTGTTTTGGGGATCTTGCGGTCTAAAGTGCAATCATGCAAGTAATTTACTTCCATTGTGTGTGTTTATATATGTGCATGCTTGTGTGTGTGTGTCTGTCCACCTACCAAGACATATTTGCTGTTTCCATCCAGCATGCAGGAATGTTTATGATGCTCAGTTAAATATAATAATGCCTTGTTTTGTCTCTATGAATTAGGGCTTTTACTATAAAAAGAAGAAAAGGAGGTTCCCCTGGGGCACGTTTGAGGCTCTTTCCTTGCAGCACAATGGTTTTTACACATAGTTCTGGGGAGCTATAACTGTGCTCGGTACATACACCATGACTTCACGATGTCTGCAAACACAAACCAGAAACCCAATGTGATTTTTTCTTTGTTCTAAGACTTTTAACTAAGCTCCTGTTCTGCCTCATTTCACTTTACAAGGAGCTGCAGGCTATCTTTATGCAACCATACATCTCAAATTTGAGGGAAGTGCCCCACAGAAATTACTTTGTTTTGAATGAGACACTTCACAACACAATTTCATAAAATTTAACTTTCTCCTATTGTTTGACAAATCAATTTCACAGATGTTCCTGATACATCATCTCTTTTTTGATCTAGCAGTAAATAGTGTAAGGGTTTTCAGGGGTGATTGAAAGTGAAAATAAATGCATATCTTTTGGAAATCCAAAAAGACATAATTTAAATTCTTTGTCTTCCTAAGACTATGTCAGAATTATAGACACATATTTACATTATCGTGTTAAAAAATATGAATAATTTTAGAATAAATGAGTTGTTATATAATTAATTAATAGACATGGCAAGAAGGTAAAGACTTTTTGGCAGGGCAAGTTCAACTGTACATCACAAGAAGGAAAGAGAACTGACATGCAGCCCTCCCAAACACTTCCTTAAAGCAGTCCTATTAATGTTACTGTAATATTCCCTCTGGTTTCTGTCGAGTCATGATTGACATTTACACACAGTATTGGTGACTTGAGGTGACAGGTTTTAGGGAGAAGGGGAAAAATGAAACGGGTGTGTATTTTTCTGCTGGGGTTCATTTCTTATTTAAAGTCCCACTATGATTAACTTTTGATCTTTTTTTAATTATGGCCCTTAATGATTCTGCTGTGTCATTTTCTGGACAATGTTTCTGTAGAGTGGCAGGAGTTTGTTAGAAATTTGCCTCTAAGTTGCAGGCGGGACCATTGGTGCAGAGTAAGCCTGCCCCCATTTTCCATAATCCATTTGTGTAGATGCTTTCCTGCTAGCTTACAGTCCCTCATAACCCCAATTTAACATTATCTGTGCAACCAAAAATGGTGAGCAATATTGGAACTATTCAGCCGCACAGTTTTGAGCCAGATTCCAGCTCTGACGAGGAGAACAAAGACATACGTGGAATTGTCTGCAAGTGGATACATCAGAATGAAATGAAGTAGAGGCTTGTGGCTTCCCTTTGTAGTTTCTACTTCAGAACTATGAGCTTTTTCCAACATCATCTTTTCATTTGCTCCTGATTGATTTGAATAAAGAAATATTCAGAAATGCAATTTTAACTCTATTTTCTTTGTATGATGTCTTCCATCATGACAAAAATGCCACATGAACAGCACGAAAAACACAATTTTCACCAGAGTGGATCTTTGATGCTCAGCTGATTCAGTCACGTGGACAAACCATATTACAGTATCATCAGCTGCAAAAGAACAAAAGAGACTCCATGTTTGTCCATGCCCAAGGCGTCATATTATACACTTTTTTTGGTTTTTGTTGAAAAATTGACAATGTTTATTGCAACTTTCAATCTGTTTTCTTCTATTGACATTCTAGAAAACAACAGTGGAAAAACAACTGGGCCTGGTGGGTCCCTCAATCAGAGACCAAGGTCAGCTCGACTAGACCCAGATGGGATTTGTGTGATGCTAATTACGTTTGTCTTGTTTGCAAATGCTGTTAAGAGCCGTTTTGTTTCTGTTTTTTTCCAGAACTTTTTCTCCGCTTCCAGTCTCATTTGTACATTTGGACTTAAACTGCAAACATAAAAAGACTGAGAGTAGAAAACTGCTTTGTTTCATATTGCTCATTTCTGTGGTTTTTGGCCTCAATGCAGCAGCAGGGATCTTTGCGTCAGTGAGATTGTTTCAAACCACTCCAAACCAATTCCAATCGTTTACACTGATAGATGAAAGTGGGAATCTATGAGCAACCAAAATGTGTCATTTTTGAGTCTGAAACAAACAACAACACACAAATGACTTCTTTATTGATAGGCTGCGTTCTTGCTGAGGTTTATGGACCTCACCCCCTCAGCTCTCCACTGTACTCTGATGTGTGGTCAACCAATTCATCCTTTTGGGTTTTTTTATTGTCACCCAGGCAGGAAATGAACTCACACTCTGAGAATGAGCCCTCACCATAAGACAAAAGCCCTTTTCACCTAAGGTCAAGGGTCAGTGGAGTCATGGAGAAGTCAGAAGTCAGTTTAAATGCATGTGAGGGTTTCCTCTGACCTGCTCATATTTAGAGCTTTGTGAGCCATTTAGTAGGATGTAAAGCAAACCTGTAAGATGCCCAAAGAAGCTCCTATTGCGTTATCTGTTATAAATATAAAAAAACTTTCTATTTTAAACAAACCTTTTACAGCCTTAAAACAAAATTCTCCAATGTTTTGATTAAGCTCATCTCAAAACTAAACAAAATTACTAAAAATTGCCTCAAATAATATATATATATTATTATTTCCCTAAAAAAGTGTTTAGGACAAATAAGCTGTCACCTGACCCTAAATAGCCAGCTACATTAAAAAAATTATTTTAGAGTTAAGAAGTTATTTAAATCCATTGATGAAATCCACCCAAAATTGTTTGCAATATCCTTTTTCTATGAGATTGTATCAATAATGCACTGGGTCATTTGGTAAGTTTTTACAAACGCAAATGTTAGTTTAAGATGCAAACATATTGACATAAGGGTTCAGGAAAAAACCCTAATAAATTAGGGAGAAAGCAGAAAACCAGAGTTCAGATTAGAAAGAGGGAGTTCCTATAAGCAGTTGGATGACCCAATAGAGGCACAAATGATTAGACAAAGTGCAGGCAGAGAATTATTGGATCATCCGTTTCTTAAAATGAATTGAGTAAATGCTGTTTACTCAACTCAGGGCGAAAAAAGGAAATGAGAGCAGATTGGCTTAAAATTGGATGGAGGTCACATTCCAATAAAGACGTTTCACAAGAAACATGAAATCATCTTTATAATGATCAAAAAATACCAGCAGTAATTTTTAAAGAAAACATCATAATCCTTTCTCCAAATGTGTGTTTTCTCAGTGCATTCCATCCTCTAGAAACATGTCTTCAGGGTTCACTGGAGATGCAAACATGGCCTAGGGAGTAAATGTGAATGCTTGTTTGTCTACATGTGACCCTGTGATTGACCGACGACTGACCTCCATCCGAAGTCAGTAAGAGTAGGAAGACCACCATGGCTTTGGAGGCAGAAAATATATGGATAAAGTTCTGCAAAGTGTGATCTCCAAACATGTGCATGGTTTGGTTTGTGAAACATAACAGCAGACTCATTAATTTTTATTTTCCATAGCTTGTGGTAACAATGTTGCTGTTTCCACATCATTTTCTCTTATGGTGTATCTCCAGATCTGTTTCAAATGTCCTCTATTCTAAACAACCTTTCAGACAAGTTTGACTCCACATTGTGGACGTTCTGTTTTATATCCATCTGCTCAAGGATAAAAGTGTCTTTTTCTGCACAACCTTTGCATCTTTACAGCCTGTTTACACATTGCAGTGCAGCTCCACTGGATGAGAAGCGGCTCATGGTGCTGCAATTAAAATGTTATGATGTGAGGACAGAGATGAATATAACAGCATCTGTAGTTTGGATGAAGAAACCAAATTTCCTAAAATTTATTTCCCCACTGTTTGGGTCCAGGCTCTCTCTGTCATCGTGTTCATTGCTAAACCAAAAACACTTTCAGTTTGTTATTCGTCCAACAGAAAGGCTTTTATTTTTAAAAAAAACAACTCTCTTGTGTTACGTTTTGTTTGACATTTTGGTACAGCAAGCAGTACGGCGTTGAGTGGACAGATGAATGTGTGTTCGTCTGATGTCCTAGGAGCCAAACATTGAGATAGTCTGCTAGAAAATCCAAAAAGCTGATGCCAAGAAATTTGCTTGGACCTTCAAGGACCAATACAACAGAACACCTTCATCCATACAACTATTACTACAGTCAGTAACCTGTTTATGATAAATCTCCAGCAAGTTGTTGCTTTGTGTTTCTACCCCACCTACTTCTTTAACCCTTTTGCTTTCTCCCCGTTTTTTGTACCCTTATCCCCCATCTCTAACATCCCACTCCCTCCTTCTCTTCTTCTTTTCCATCCGATCCAACAAAAAAAAAATGTATAAAAACATAGTTAATATAAATAAAGTTTAGCCTAGAATACAAAAGGGGTTTATACAAATATACTTGTCGTGTATCAGCTCGTGTCTGTTTGCTAGAAATGACAAGTTAAAAAAAAGAAAAAAGATACCTGTTTTAAGGAAATCTGGAGTTTTAGCTGCAAGATACAAGTCTCCTCGGGGCAGACCTCACAGGAAGTCTTACCCCACATTTACCCCTAACAGTCCAGAATGTCACAAACATGAGGCACTAGAACACAAAAATACAGGAGTGATGTTGACATGAGAAGAAATAAATGGGGAGCAACCATGAGTGCTAATCTTTGTCCTGGTCTCACTATTGTGGATGCCACAGCATTAACTGTGTTGTGGTTAATTGGCCTCTTGAGCGATGACTTCATGATCCTTTGGCAAAAAAACGAGCAGATGATGGCTGTGATGGCATTTTGATGAGCCAGGAAAAAGCTCATGCAGGCACGAAGCTTTGGCTGTATGAGGTGTAAGTTCACAAAATCCATGGATTTTCTAAAAACACAGAGGCGATGACTATTGGTATGCATGCAAATTAGGCTCAGATGAACATAAAGCAATGTTTTGATTTTGTCAGAACACTTTAAGAAATCTTTGTAATGATGCTGAGTTTTGGTCAAGGAGGGATTTATTGTTGACAAAACAGCCACGGATGAGTTATATTTGTTTAAATATGATTTCACTGTTAAACTCTGTAGAAGTTCCAAACATAAAATTAATGTGGCAACGTTTTTTTGGCTACATTTTCAGCTTCCTTTTAATGTAGTTTCATCGCAGAAATCATTTTTTTTTCTTTCTGTCAAATTATGTCACAGAGAATTCCTTCACTTTTCCCTAGCAAAGGTTGAAAGGATGAAAAAAAAATTACGATTATGCTGTTTTTAGCTAGTGGTTCATCAGAAATTCACCTCTGAGGGCGTGTGTCTTTTAGGATTTAAAGGTGGACACATAAGGACTAGACAGGTTTTTTTTAAGTAATTTTGTTTAATGAGATTAAAATCTTCAGAAAGAACTATGTATTCCGTAATAGACCTCCTTTTTAATCCCAAAGTATACCTTCTCTGATAAAACCAGACAAACATGAGCATTTCTGTATATGTGGTGCACATCTCTGAATTTTTGCTTGATGGGGAATGCTGGAACTACCCCCTCTGGATCTTTTGATTGCTCATATAAAGCCTTTAACACATTCGATGAAGTAAACAGAGGCCAGGAAGTAAGCCTGTTGGCGTGGAGTAAGCCTGCCAACAGGCTGACTTCCCATCATTTCGATGTTTACACTCTTTCCTGTCAGCTTACAGCTCGTCACACCCCCAATCAAATATTACCAGTGCAACAAAAGTGGAGACCAATATTGGAGCTATTCAGCCGCGCATTTCTGAGTCAGATGTCAGCTCAGACAAGAAAAACAAAGACGTACAGGGATTTATTCATTTACCGCCATCTGTTGCACCCACATTTTTTCATCTGCTCCTGATTCACAAAAATCTGAATAAAGAAATACTCAGAAATACACTTTTAATCTTAATTTTCTTTATAAGTCCTCCATCATGAGAAAAATGTTACAAGAACATGTTAATACACCAAAAAAAATGACTTTCATTGGTGTGGGTCTAAAAATGTCTGATCATGATACAATTGTGAACAACTCAAATTCCTTAAAGTAAAAGTTAAGATTACTTATAAATCTAGTTTGTATTTTGTGTGCAACCTTTGAAAGATTAGATTAGTAAACCAAGGGAAAACATGGTACCTGATCCGTGCTGTTGATGGAAGAAAATTCTCGTCCTTAGGGCTGATGATTCTCGCTTAGTGAGTGAGAATTCCAGAGGGGAAGGAAACAGTGCCTGCTGTTGTTGAAACTCCCCTGAACAGGAGGTCTGGGTGAGTAAACAAAAGTCTCGACAGCTTATTAAGTTTGTACTTTTAAATGTGTCACTTTTTCCAGGAGGCCTCCCACAGAGACCCACAGCAGTTCTCACAGAGGGGAGCACATCTACAAAACTAAATGCGCAGGAGAACAGAATGCAGAACTAATATATGTGCTCTTATATAAGAGTATGTGAAAAACAATATCTGTTTTAGTAAACATTTTTGAGAAGAAAACTTGAGCATTTGCCTTTTTCTGGACCTATTGCGGTCAACGCTGACATTTTTGGCTTCTTATTTTCTTCTGTGAGCTACCTCATACCTACATGGTGCCACAGAGTTGATACTGTATTTTACTGCTTATTTGTTGAGAGGCCATGTGTATACGTTCAGGGCAGCACACGCTTCCTGTTAACATTGGAGGCTGAACTTGTTTCCAAAAATTACAGCTTCTCTGTCCAGTTCTGCAGAACAGACCGCTGCCTTGTCTAAACACCTGCCAGCATCAACACTGTCCATCCCAGATCTTCATTGCAAGGGTATCGAACAGTGCACCACACTTCCACTAAAAATCTAACTTTGTCTTTCAGGATTTATAGGTGGATGCATGAAAAGTAGACCGTTTTTTTAAAAGTACCTTTGTTTAATCAGATTAAAATCTCCCAAAACAACTATGTATTCTGAGGTAGATCTGCTTTTTCCATCCCAGAGTTTACCTTCTCTGGTTAAACCAGTCAAACATGAGCATTTCTGTATATGTGGTGTACATCTCTGTGTTTTTGCTTGATGGGGAATGGTGGAATTGCCCCCTCTGGATCCTCTCATGGCTGCTCTGATTGCCCATACAAAGCCTTTCAGAAATTTGAAGAGGTAAACAGAGGCCAGGAAGTGCTGCAACCTGTCAAACAGCTCTGTATGATTGAAGACAATCATGAGCTCAAATATAAACATCCCCGCAGGCTCGCATGCACTCAGACTCTACCGCCTCACATGCAGCCAAGATGGACCAGGGGGAGCTAGTTGCTGAGCTAGCTGAGTAGGAGCGGATCATTTTCAAACTGTTGGTTGTAGAATTTCTGGAACTTCCATGTGGATGAGAACTTCCAAGAATATATATTTAGTGGAAGCTAATTGCACATAAAGAGAGAAAAAAACGAACCACAACTTTTGCTGTATTTGCACGACTTTGTCAAAGAAAGCATTATTGTTTTTTTTTTTTTTTGTTTTACTTTTTTGCAAAGTCTGGGGGACTACATTGCTGCTTGAAACAGTCTTTAGCCATTGTAGATTCAGCAGCCTTATAAAGTTATTTGAGGCCAGTGAGGGTTTGTTGATACATGATGAAGCTGTGTAGTCTTTGCTTAACTACATCTCTTTACTTTGGCCTCTGTTTTTGGTTTGTTAACTTAGCTTAGTCCAGAATGACAAGACTTGGATGTTTAAACCATTTGCTCATCATCTGTGTTTTGTAGTATTTGACTGGACTGAAACGCAGTAATGTGGGCAGTATTCCACATAACCCATACTCCTGGTTGGAAACGACCGTTTTAACTGTCTACACCAAGGGAAACCGTTTTCTGCTACACATATCCATGTTTCTATGACCGAGCAGTGGCCTGGAGGCAGAGCAGCTGTGGGGTTGGGGATAGGAGGCTTTGATTTCCGGATACCCCAGTCACGGGTGGGGTGCACAGCCACTCCCCCATCAGTGTGTGAATCTGTGTGAGCAAGTACATTTTCCTGATGATGCAGGACATACTGTATATATATATATATATATATAAAAAAAGACGCTTAAAACTGCATTTCTGAGTGTTACTTTATTTAAATCACTGAAAAAACAGGGGAGGAAGAAAAAAAAGCATTTAAAACATGAGTGTATTTTTTACTTAAAAAAATACAGGCTCCCAGCCCCACTCTATTCAGATGTATCCACTTGTAGACGCCTACACCCATGTCGTTTTTCTGTTCCAAGCTGGCCTCTGGCTCAAAACTGTAAGGCTGGATAGCTCCGATGTTGCTCACCATTTTTGTTGCACCGGTAAGGTTAGGTTGGGGTTTTGGGATTTTTGGATAAAAACAGCCTAAATCATGATGAAAAGACTACTGGGAACACATTTGATTGAAATGGGTCTTTAATAAACCAAATAAAGATCACACTGTTCTCATGGTGGAAGAATGAATAAGTTTCATGTAAAAAGAGGACTAACCCAAGTTTGCTCCAACTGACTAAGCAACAATCAAAGAGCGGTAAATTGGGTGGGAAAGGAAAACAAAATGACACGTTGGAATGGGTGGAGAAACGTGTCAGGTGTGATGTGTGATAGAAGAGTTTTAGCTCAAATGAAAGGAAAGGTGTAAAAAACTGAGATAAGAGCAGCCATGTTCAGCCCAGTGGCACTGAGGAAAAGACAGGAAGCAGAGCTGGACGTAGCGGAGGTTTTCTTTGGGAAGGACCAGGATGGATAGGATCAGGAATGAGTACATCAGAGGGACAGCAAATGTTAGAGGTTTTGGACATGAAGCCAGAGAGGCCAGACTGAGATGGTTCAGAAATGTCCAGAAGAAAGACTGAGAATGTATTGGTAGAACGATGCTGAGTCTAGAGCTTCCAGGCAAGAGGTCTACAGGAAGACCAAAGAGGAGGTTTATGGATGCAGTGAATAAAGACATGAAGGTAGCTGGTGTTAGAGGATGCAGAAGACATGGTTAGATGGAGGAAGGGGATTCGCTGTGGCGACCCCTGAAGGAAAAAGCCGAAAGGAAAAGATGAGTCATTAAGGAATTTGCTCCTTTTTTAGGAAACCAACCTTCAAGAACTTCAATATTATTTCAGGTTTGCTTTACATTTTGTAATGGAATTCAGGGGCTTAGTTTCAATAGATAAAATGTAAAGATACAAAAGGACTCGAGTTTATTTTTGAATGTATCTTCAATCAGTTAATTGGACAACAGATTCTTCATTATTCTGCATAAGTCAAATTTGCTTGGTTGAGGATAAACTAATGCATGCAAGTAGTTTAATTAAGCTCAGTCCCTGTACTGTTGTGATTCCTTTTCATATTGTCATCATGCTTTTAAAACCATATGGGGTGTATGCATACAGGCTGTTTCACTTCATAAAAGGAACATAACATATTAATGTTTTAACAACCTCGGACCCCTTCTTTTTTTTTTGTTTACGTCCCCTATTTTTGGTCAAAGTTAGGACTGATAAAAGACAGAGAAAGGACATTCTTCCTTAATTGGAATCCTGAGCACATTTGTTTTCAATAAAGAGGTGTGTTTACTCTGCGTTCTTATGCTCCCCTTAGCTGTTTTTTAATGGTTTTTGAAGATTATTTTTCAAAATAAAGTCATTTCAAAGTTGTGAGGTGATGCTTAAATAAAAGTAGTAGCTTAATTACCCCTCAGCACCAGATCAGCTTGTCTCATGGGCAAACAAAGACTTGATCTGAATTGTTTTTTTAAGAAAAAGGTTCAAATTTAAGATGTTTAAGGAGAGTTACAAAAGATCCATCTCCAAAACAATAGAAGGAAAATATTGTTCAAATGATAGCTGAGAGTCAAAGGTGATTTTTTGAGGACACACAACATTTTTTATTGAATCTGATTTAAAAGGAGACTTGAGTTTTGAGGTAAGGATAGT
The DNA here is from genome assembly GCF_053564925.1 of Oryzias latipes. Classification (NCBI taxonomy): domain Eukaryota; kingdom Metazoa; phylum Chordata; class Actinopteri; order Beloniformes; family Adrianichthyidae; genus Oryzias; species Oryzias latipes. The sequence goes on along the minus strand of NC_136245.1, from coordinate 26,468,010 downwards.
AATGAGTTGGCACACTTCAGCTTTGAACTGTAATCCACCTGCAAATCATAAATAGTCAAATGCACTCAGTAAGGATTTTTGCTTTTTTCCCCATGGCTGCAAGCCAGCGACCAGGCTGGAAGGGTGTAAATGGCCCTGCCAGAGGTCAAAAAAGGTGATGAAGTCGTTCTGGGATCAGAGCCCAAATTGCCTAATTCCTCAAGCTCCTTAACAAATACTCAATATCCTTTCCACATTGAGAAATCCATGTGGCTGCCATCATGGAAAGGCAAATATTTGTAACTTTGGGAACAACAAAAAAATTGTGAAAATGACTGGCAACGAAAATGATCAGAAAAACTGCTTCTTTATCTATATTAACTGTCTAAACACCATCACTTTTTCTTTTAAACTCTGTTAACAAAAACCTGGTGGATAATTTTTTAAGAGTTGCAGTTTTTTAAGATTTTTTTTCACATTTGGTCTGAAAAGTGCTGAGTTAGTCAGCAATATTCAAAGAGAAAAAGTCAAAAAATGTATATTACAGCTAAACACTGGCATCAAAACTGCATGCCATCATCATCATAACAGAGTAGGAGGGTCACAATGTGTCCGTAACCCTTGTGCTATCCTAGGCACTTTAACATTGGGAGTTGGGTCATCTAGACCCACTAGACAGTGCTCTGAACCTTTTTTCTTCAATGATTTGTGATCTTCACTGGTGTCCATGGATTACATGAAATCTTTCCACCTTTATCCACCTTTGTCATGGTAGGGAGAACACGTCAATGTAAGGGTGGGGTCTTCTAAGATAGCACAAGGGTTAAGACCAGAAAAAATAAATTTTTACAAGTGCAGTAAAAACTTTTAATTTGTATTCCATTTTAAACTTTGATTATATATATTTTGTCTTAATAAATTGACTTTATTCAATTTCCATCTCCACTTTTATTCCAAAAAGATCGACTGAGAATAGTCCATTAAAGGAAAAAAAGCAGTTTGAGTCCATGCATTTGATGGAAACTGATTTAAGAAAGTTTCAGCACAATGTTTTTAGGGTAAAACCAGTAACTACTATAAAACTGTATTTTGGTCAAAATTATAAGCTTTAGTAACATAAAGGAAAATTGAATGAATGCTTGGTATAATGAAATTTTTTTTATAACGTTTGTTTAGAAAGAAAATACAATTTTTTAAATAAAGAAAAAAAAGAGAAAAGTTTGGAATCAAATGGGGGAAAATCAATTTTTGAATATTTTCTGCCAAACATATGTACTCCTGCTATCTGCATGATGACGATTAATGAAAAAAGAAATAGAAAAAAAAATACCCTATTAATAATTGTGAATTGTATACTTAAAAATGCAATCGTATTTTTAATAGTTTTCTATATGGAAAACATTATGCAGTCATTTTACCTCTTGCTACTTTAACCCATTGGAACCCAGACCCATTTTTTCTTAAAAATTAATTTATGTGTATTTTACTACAAACCTTGTGGACCACGGATTCTATTTCTGGTACAGTATTTTTCTGTTACACTGACGTCACCATGGATTCTTATGGTTTAAGAAAGGTTTGTGCCAAATGAAATGGAAGTTATATAAATTCAAGTAAATGGCTTGGTAAGACTACCCATTGCTGTTTAGCCTTCAAAAACCTAGAAATTACAAAAATCAGAGCCATTGGAAGCGTTGATTCTCATTTTAAACATCTAATTATATATGTTTTAATAAATTATGGTAAACCAGCTTGATCCTTTTTTGAACATCACTCATGAATGTTGGGAATGAAATTCCCTCCTGTTTAGTTGCAAAATGAAAGAACACTTTCCGTATCAACTGTCCTTGTTAGCACATATGGTAAATTCAGAGAACAGATCTTTATGTTGTTCAAGGGAATTTGGCATCATATGTTGCATATGAATTTCATTAGCTCACCCAGATGCTTGCAATATATTTTCCCAGAGCATTTTTACTGGCACATCTTTACTCCTCGATGCCCCAGTTTTTGAAAGGGGGGACCAATTTTCCATGATGACCCACAACAGTTCAAAGGAGCCCTACAGCGGGAATGATGTGAAAACAACATTACCATGCCCAGTATAAATGTGCTGCAGGAGCTGTTCAACTAACTGAAATTTATTCAAAGACATTAGGGAGCATTTTGATCCCCCCATGATGCCTTCTCTGACTCAGATAGCAGAGCCGGTATAAACGTGTTATAGGGCTTGGCAGGATGTTGTTTAAATATGTGGATCTATGTAAAAAAAAAGAAAAAATGAGGGAAAATGTAAAGAAGAATCTGGCATTTGGGGAAAAGAAGCAATAAGTGGAAAAAAAGAACTGATCATGTTAATAATTTGAGTAAGACACTACTATTTTGAAGCAAACTGTGCAATATTTCTGTGGCCTTTCAATGTTTGTAGCTTATAGATAATTTATGATAGAATTGAATCGGTTAGTTCAAAAGGGGGCTAAGTCCAAGAGGTTTGTTTTGCCAGGAAATGATTGTAATTGCATAGCCTAAAGGGAGGCTCCACCAAATGATTAATACCTTACCCAGATTTAGCACCAGTTCATAGCTAACAAATGCTATAATATGAAGCACCTCACTTTTATAATTTCAGAGGACTAGCAAACTGAAATCTCTGGACTTGGGCCCTTCTTGAATTAAACAGGGGCGCTGCCATATTGGATAACTAGTGCTGCCATCTATGGGATAAAGCTAAACCCATGCAAGAGAGGCCCAAGTCCAGGAATTTTGCGCCTAATGCATTTTAAATGTCAAGCATAGTCAATACATTACAACGGACTTGGGACTTTTATGCGCATAATCAGATAGCTTTTCCCTTGAAGACCATAGAACATATACAGTATCTCTATTTTGAAAAATTGTGGACTTGGGCCCCTTTTGAATTAACCGATTCAATTAGGACATGGATTATTATATCTGTTTGTGAAGCTATCAACTTCTTGTGAAACAGCCACTTGGATGTGAGGGAACCTCACTTATTCTAGAAAAGCAAACTGACCCGTGTCTAATAATTGTAGATCCATGCAACACAGTGTGATTGTAGTGAAATATATATAGTGCAGACATGGTGACATTGGCTACATTTGTTTTTTTTACTGACTTGGTCAATTTGCATTTCTCTGCATATATGTGCTTTTAGACCTGATTGGTGTAGGGAAGAGTCCCAGCATGTTATATTTATGCCATCATTTTATAAACAGCATTCTTCATTTAAACAGTGCTTCACTTTTTTTTTTTTGCAACCCATCCACTGACAGTTTTTATTAATTAAAATTACCCACAAAGGGCTACATGAACTTGATGTTATTATACTCAATAGGGATACCATGTATGGTCAAAATGTTTTCTCAGTCTACAGTGAGAGGGCAATTTCTGGAACAGTTTACAACCAACCCTGAAAGATTTCTTAAGCTATACTTATGTTAAAGCTTGTTGAGATCAAATCTTAACCTCCATATTTAGCCGTTCTGAGTTGATGAGCCATGGCTGCACACTGACTTGTGCTAATGTGTTTTTCTTCATATTTGTGTGTGCGTATATTGAGTTTGACTGCAACAATGCCTGTAACTCCATATTGTGGTGCTCAGCTTGGTATCTATGGTATCTATGAAAATAAAGATTTAGGGGCAGGTTATGTGTTTGGGACTACAAACTCAATGCAGGAACATATGGCTGAAATATGGTTCACTTATATCTCAATCTGCAAAATTTGATGTTAAATAGGTTGTCCACTTTAAACACTGTAACTGACCCTCTGTCTTCTATGGTGATGGTTTAACACAAAAATAGGAAAATGAAAGTATAAAAACTTCAATTCAAGCATTTATCAGTAAACAGACCCAGACTTTGGCCATACACAAGAAATGCTTTGTTTTTTCAGCACTGTTCAACATTGAAACCAAGTGTTTTATATTTTTTATGGGATGCTCATTAACATTTTTCCTTTATATATAATAAATACATTGTAAATCAATTTTTTTTAAGAAACACTATTGTGCCATTTTAGCTTTTAATATTGTTCTCACTCATCTGTGTGCACACTGATCAAGACTTTGTTCTTCAGCCTTAATTTTGGCTAATAACTTGCTGTTAAAAAACAACAACTTGACGTTGGCTTTCCATACAGTGTTTAATGCTTGTTATTCTCTGCTTGTTTACACGTTTCTTTAAAAGAAATAAATAAATGGCAAATTGAATTTGTTGTCATTTAACAAACACTTGCTTTTACAACTTTGCCTTTACATACTTTCCCCACTCATTTGTGTGGACGCTGATCAAGAGTATGGTTGTGTCCGAATTCCTTCACTACTCACTACACAGTGCACTGTTTTGTCTGTTTGCCATTTTGTAGTGCTATCCAAATCTACAATTCCAAAATCCAGTGCCCTAGAAATTTACCCGAAGTCTTTGTAAAAAATCAGTGAGCAATGATGCTCAGTAGATTGGCAAATACAGACCACAATTGTGTTGCATTTGAATGTTTTTGTTAAAAAAAAAGTATGTTAATTTTTTTTTTTATAAACCATCTATGTTTTTACAATCAGAACACAGTCGATTCATAAATTGTCTTCATAAAATGCTTGTATGTATTAGATTTCTACTTTGTGAAATTCTGTTTTCCATTTAAAAAAAATAGTGAGCCTGGTGTTCGAAATGCTTTAAAAACCAGGACACTAGACAGTCTTTCTTAAGGAGTAGGGAGGGCTTTTGGACACAGCCTATGTTTATTCAGCCCCAATATGCTGAATCTGTTAGACACCACATTTAACGAGTTTGTGTTACTTTGGCTTTCCATACATGTCCTACTCGTGGTATGTACTCTTATCAAAATTTCTTCAGCCTTAATGTGCTGATTCTGTAAAAAAATAAATAAATAAAACATTGAACATTTTTGTGCTACTTTGGCTTTCCATCCTTTTCCTACCTATTTGTGTGGAGACTGATCAAGAGAATATATTTATTCAGCCCTGATATGTTGATTCTGTTAGAGACACCACAATTAACATATTTGTGCTCCTTTGGCTTATGGAGTCCTATGCTGTTCATAATTAAATAAATAAATATTAAATTCAATAAATAAATATGACCCCATGCAAATACACAATCAACCAATAAATCTCTCATAAATATATAAAAAGATCATGAAATTGTGAAAAACCAGCACACTGATTTTAAATTAGCCATTGTATTATTCAATATATTTCATTTTGCTTTAAAAACATGTTCATTATTTTAAAACAGCATTTTAAAATATTCATTTTTAATCATGTTGAATTTTACTATATTTCTGTCTTTTTTCAGAAGCTCATATTTCAAAATCGAATATTTTCCAAAGTAGCTTTGTTTTTATTTCATGTTGCTGTTTTTCACAATGGCTGATTTATTTCATGAAGAGCTTTTTCAGCAGAATGGGTCTTTCTGTCAATCAGTGAAAGTGGGCGGGATCTAAACGCTCATTGGCTGATCCATGGAAATCGACTCATATTCCTCGATACCCGCTCAGCGGTGTGCCAGTCAGAGATGACATATTTCAGTGATATCCGCGAGGCTTTGCTGACATTAGAGGATCAAATAGAGACAAACTATCTGTCTGCTGCAGAAGATGCAAACATCCACAACTCTGTTTTTGTAGTTTGAGGGTTTGTGTGGACCAAACCACAAAGGAGCTCCGGTCGTCAACATCTTTCACACTCCTCATTCTTACGCCATTCACTCACAGCTCACATCGTGACATATGTCGGCTCGCAGGAGGATCGACAGAGTGAGACCAGGCAGCTGTGCAAAGCGGGACAAGCCTGCTCGGGCCTCCTGAACCTTCTGATATTTTTCTATTTTCAATGAGACAATGATTATAATCAGGTCCTCTGGTTTTATTTTTCCCTCTCAAGAAAAATGTTGAACCTTTCCTGCGATGACGTTTCTGACATCTTAACACTCTCCATGTACATTGTGCATCCATGCATTGTTACTGAGATAAGCACAAGCAACCGCTCCATGTGGCTATAAGGCTCAAAACATTAGCTTGTTGCCCCTCCCACACGCGGCATGGTGCGTTCATGGAAACTCCAGTTCATAGAAGCTTAGTGGAACTCCAACAACCACTCAGCCTAACTTAGACCACTACTATACATTCATGAGAAGATGAAAATTGCCAAACCGACCACAAAACCAACTGAATTATGCACACTCGCCCAAAGCCACTTTTATCCGCAAATTTAGAACCAAAACTGCCCAATTTCTTGTAACACTGTGGATGTGTTGAGGTGCATACTCCCCCTACTGTTGAGGGGTGTGCATTGCGCCATCACGTTTGCTGAAGCATCTTCGATCGATGTAGACAGGGGAGTTAGGGTGCTGCTGCTCATGTCTGGGTAAAGGAATAGCCAATCACAAAAGTGTCTCCGCCTTGTCTAGTTTGATTGACAGACAGACCCATTCTCCTGAAAAAGCTCTTCATGAAATAAATCAGCCATTGTGAAAAACAGCAACATGAAATAAAAACAAAGCTACTTTGGAAAATATTGATTTTGAAATCCGAGGTTCTGAAAAAAGACGTAAAATTATAATATATTCCACATGATTAAAATGAATATATTTAAAATGCTGTTTAAAAATAATGAACATGTTTTTAAAGCAAAATGAAATATATTGAATAATACAATGGCTAATTTAAAATCAGTGTGCAGGTTTTTCACAATTTCATGATCTTTTTATATATTTATGAGAGATTTATTGGTTGATTGTGTATTTGCATGACGTCATATTTATTTATTGAATTAAATATTTATTTATTTACCGGGAGCCAGTTTAGCTCGTGCTGGTTTGCGGCGCCTTCCGTCCGTGAAACCCGGGTTCGACTCCAGGCTGCTCCCTGTTCCCTTCTCTACCTCTGCCGGTTCCAAGCCCGGTTTGAGAAGGTTGCGTCAGGAAGGGCATCCGGCGTAAAACATTGCCAAATTTACCATGCGACTCGTTCGCTGTGGCGACCCCTGATGGGAGAAGCCAAAAGTGGAAGAAATATTTATTTATTTAATTATGAACAGTATAGGACTCCATATCTTTCACGTCTAGTCTGTACCATTATGGAGGTTGCGCATCAAGTTACAGTGGTTCAAGAGGAGGTTCTATAGCATTCTGTGGTGTTTTTAACAGTATGAGAACATTAAGGCTGAAGGACAAACTTTTAAACAGTTTCCACATAAATGAGTGGGTAAAAGTATGGAAAGCAAAAGTGGCACAAAATGCTAAATGTGATGTTTTGATCATTTTCAGCGTAGTAAGGCTGAAGAACACACTTTCAATGAGTGTACATCTTATTGGACAAGTATGGAAAGTCAATATGGAGTTGTGCCACTTTTGTGCCACTTTTGCTTTCCATACTTTTACCCACTCATTTATGTGGAAACTGTTTAAAAGTTTGTCCTTCAGCCTTAATGTTCTCATACTGTTAAAAACACCACAGAATGCTATAGAACCTCCTCTTGAACCACTGTAACTTGATGCGCAACCTCCATAATGGTACAGACTAGACGTGAAAGAAGGGGGGGAAAAAGGTTTAAAACTTCACTTCAGACATTCTTCGGGCGTCGACGACGAACAGACCCAAACTTTCGCCTCAGACCCGGGGTCCTCTTTGAGAAATGCCTTGTTTTATGGACCCGAACGTACCGAGTGGTTCGGCTCCGGTCGAGCCTTCCCTGAAGTCGGAGATGCACACACATGAGGTCCGCCCGCCTGGGTGGTCTCTCTACTTTAGTGAGCTGTTGCTAAGCAGCTAATAATAGTCGTGTTTGCTGAGTAATTTTTGCCCTTCTGGAACCAATCAGATCCAAGAAAGTCCTGCAATCTGACAGCCCCAGAGGCGGGATCTGGAGTATTTTTCCCCGACTCCCCTCCTCCTTCTCTGCCTCCAAATGGAGAGAGGTCTCTTTCTCCCCTTCTATTGAATCTCAGAGTTGGCCGTGACGCGCGGCCCAGGGGAAGACTGCAGAGATCTCATCAGAATGCTGCGACCATCGAGCCCTCCAAGCCGAAGACTCGTGTATGGGAATCCCGTTTCTGCACGCCGCGCTTTCTGAAAGAAACCTTCAACTTTTCCCTGAGGATCGGTGAATGCGGTGAGCGCGCTGGAGACCTCCGGATCACGCAATGTTGGGATGGAAGGCGCAGACTTTGACTCGCCGTCTCCAACTGGAGTATGAAGTCCTTCTTCACGGGTGTGAGAGTGAATCTCCGTTGCCTTGGGAAATCGCTACACGCTTTCGGGGATATACTATAAAGTGGGAAACGGTAACCACCGCGCAGTCCCCGCAACATGGCCTCGGCTGCTAATGCACCCTCCGAACAGGAAAACAGAGACCCTGATCGGCCGAGGATAACGCGGAGGAACAGGGGGGACTATACCCGCAACACACCGCTGGATTTGGAGTATTTACAGCGACCGAGTTACTGCGATGCGGGCTTTGCGTTGGAGCAGATCTCAGAGGTGCTCTTTTCTCCTCTTTCCCTCACCAAAATGAGAGCTTCTTATTGTGCCGGTTTCTTTTTGCGTTTCACCAACAGACAGAGGGGTCAGTCTGTGCGTCCCGTCTGTGGAAGGTAACGGGACGGGCTGGGCAGGGAGGGGTGGTGCTGGTTCAAATTTTAGCCAATTTCCTGCCTGGTGTTGGTGCACCGTGGCTTCTGCGTTAACCTGCGGGACTCTGCCCCCCCACCACCACCACCAAGCCTGTGCGCTTCAACACGCAGCTCCCGCCCGCCCGCAGCTCACCACATCCCCGCGCTGTTTCGTAACAAAGCCCCCCCACACACGTGAGGGTGTTTGACAGTCGGGAGATGGGCAGAGGCGGGGGATAGAAACCCATGTGGCTGCCCTCTTCCGTTCACAAATATCGTGGATACCCCCCACCCCCCTGTGACGGCTCCTCCGCTCCCCACGTTGGCCGGAACACGCGAGCAGCTGGACGCGCTCAGGCGCGTGTGCGTGCATGTGTGCGCGCGCGTGTGTGGCATTTGTGGGTTTGACCACATTCAAGATACTTGATATCTGTAGTTGATGAGCTGAGTAAGAGCCACCTCAGGGGTCGAATAGTCTTTTACTCCAAAACACAGACGGAGATGTGTGCGCATTTACGCATGCTGGTTAGTTTGACCAGCCATCTTCATGACACTCCAAATAGAAGCACAACTGACAGATTCATCTTTTTTATTATTATTATTATTATTATTATTTAATCTCCTTTCATCCATATTTGAGGTGCAGACGGAAACCAATGTTGGTTAGTCCCTTTTTCTTGAAGGGTGTCCAGGCTGTGTGTGGGCGATCTGAAGAGGATGATGTTACTATTAGTCCTAAAGTATAAAGTTGTGGTTTATATGTTACTGATCTGCAGTGCTCACTCCAGGGAGCCCTCAGTGGTTTCCACCACAGCAGATCTTCAGGTTAGCACAGTATGTCTGTGTTCCAACAAGATCTCCTTGTCTTGTTTTGCCTGGATTGAAGTTAACTTCACAGATGTGCTTGTTTTTGTTTCTGGGCCTCACCTGTTCAGGTAAGTGTGGTGTTTTTGGGGCTGTGATCGACAGTAACATCAGGATTCTTGTCTTACAGGGGAAGGCGACTGGGAGAAAGGCACCTCTGTGGCTCAGAGCGAAGTTCCAAAGACTTTTATTCAGGCTGGGCTGTTACATACAAAAGAACTGCGGAAAGTTTTTGGTTGTGGGGCTCATGATTTTTGGAGCCTTTGCTGTGGGCTTAAAAGCAGCAAATTTGGAAACAGATGTGGAGAAACTCTGGGTGGAAGGTAAGATACTAAAGTGTTATCTTCATTATAAGTTTGCATGTAACCTGTTTAGTTCTTGCTTAAATGCTGAGATGGAAAAGTCTGTTAGAAGCTAGGAATAAATAAAGAGGGTTATTTGTTGTCAGATCCCACAAGGAGACTTTGAAAATCATTTTTTAGCTTTTCAAACTGTGCAAGAAGCAGCAGTAACAGCCTTCTGGAGAAGGTTGTAATTAAGCCCATAAGCATCCTTTGGTTACAAAAAAAAAGTTTGGTCAAAGCCGCCATTTTGTAAGAGTGTGTGTGTCGGCCCCCAGCAGTTCAAGGCTCAGAGGCTGTGTGTGGTCCTGTTTTGGACAGCTCTCAACTTTCCAGAAAGATGTGTCTCCGGTTGCAGAGAAAAAAGCAGAATCTGGACAGAAGCTGCTGTTTTTAGGCTGGATCTCCCACTTATTATTTATTCCCCTTTTTTTGCTTTTAATGACAAAAAACAAACAAAACAAAAACAATTAAACTTTAGAAAAAAGCTGTGTGCATGGGTTGTGCTTTGATGGAAAGGGGTTGAGGGCTAGGGGGCTGTGCTTTTCTCCTTTCCTTTGATCTGCATTCCTCTGCTTATGGCTGAAGTCAGCAATAGGAGTCATGAATGGAGGAGCAGATTTTGAGAAATTAAACAGAAAAAAGGGGAAGCAAATCAAAAGATTTGTTTTCTGAATGCGACTTTTGCTTACATAACTTTTTTTTAAAAAGTAGCTGCAGAAGTAAAGCAGGGTTACTCCTACAATGTTTCTAGCAGCCCATCTCCTCCCCAGGTTAGCTGTTCTCTCCATCCTGCAAGTGTGTGATAGACAGCTTCCTCTTCTAATCTTTTTGCACCCTTTTAGTCAGTTTGGCAAAAGGGATTCCTTCAAGAGAAACTTTTTAGATTAAACACACTGGATTCCCCTTTTTCCACTGTGTTCATATCAAAAACCAAGATGAATTTAAACTAAAACCTACCTAAACATTAACAGTGCAAACTAGAGCTGTACATTAGAAGAAAACTTGCGATGTGCAATATTAGTGATCGGTACTGGGATGACGATATGACTTCTGATACATAAGCAAATAGCAAATCAAAAAACTGCTAATACATGATTTCTATTTTGTTTATTTAAATAAAAGGCAAAATAACTTAAATTATACTCCAAATGACCCATGTCTACATAGAAGGTGGCCTTCTATCATAAATGGCTCCATTTGATTGGTCAAGGACATGAAGGGATCCATCCGATTGACTTCAAGCTGCCATAAAATTGCTTTAGCACGTGTACATTCACGTACATTCACTGTAACCATTTTTTGCACTTTGGGCCGTCTCGCACAGGCTGATATTGCAAAAACGCTTACATTTGCAATTTATTGTGGGGGCCTATAACAATCAACCGATGATACTGAAATAAAAAAGACTTACCAAATTAATAACTTTTTTGGCTTTCTGAACCAATGCAAAACAATTATATGAACTTGTAATGGGACAAACATAATAGTAACATTTCTAATTTAAGTTCTGCAAAACCTTTAATTTTTTTTCCTGTCTTAACTGTTTGTACGCATTTTAAAAATTTAACATCACATCATTGTCTGTGGATGATTTAATGTGGTTTAGGTCAGCTAAAATACACTCTGTAGGCACACCTCCATAAAGCAGGGTCGCTCTGAACCACGCCAAAGCTATTACTCTACCCTCCCAACTGTAGGTGGCAATGTGCAATATTTTGAATAGTTTTCCATCTGCTAACCAATGAAAAGAAGAAGAGTTGTTGCCATACTTGCCTAACCAGTGTGTGAACTAAAGTTAGTTATTAGTTAAATTTTTATGATTTGCATAGATTTTAATGCACCATGGTTCTTCTATGTAGTAGATAAGAATTCTAGTGAGCGCTTGTTTATATTTATCTAAAGTTTGTGCGTCTGTTTACACAAACCTTACACGAGTCATGTGTGTGTTTACGTTTTATTTTCTCAGATTCTTGTCATCTGATGAGCAGCTTTGCTCTAAAATTTTGTGGGGTTTTGTTTTTGTCTGCTTTATTTTGGGATTGTTCTTACACTGTTGTGTTGCATTGACTGAAAGCTGACAGACACTTGTTGTGTAGTGACCTATGGGAGACATCTGCAAAATGATTTTATTCTGGCCTAAAGTGATAGACACAAAGCCGCTCACACACTCACAGACGCTGTTAAGGAGGCCGTGCTGTGATGGTTTCTCAGGTCCCGGTTCGTGAGGGGTTCCAGATGCTGGCAGGGAGTGATCTGTTTGTTTAGATTAGACTGCACAGCTGAGGGATAGATTAGTTCTGCCTGGGCCATGGAACAGTGCGCCGGGCTGTGCCGGCTCTCTGGCCCACCGTCCTAGAAGAGAAAGAGGAGCGAAAGTGGAGAGGACAGAACAGCTGTGTATGTTTCATGTGGATGGGCGCTCTGCAGCGACCTGCGTGCGACCCCGCCTGGAAGCTGTGTGGCCTATTGGACTCGCCTACCCTTGGCGCTGCATCTGTCAGTCCCTTTGACCGGACCTTCTACTGTGAACTCGTCGCCTGCTCTCTGGTTGGGCCACAGTGATTGAGGCTTACAGCAGAGCGCCATTAGCTGCATACTCGAGTCACCTAATGTGTATATTTGACATGCCGTTCTGTGCTACAGCTTTGGCAGGAATTGTCTCACCTCACTTGCTTAGCACTGTTTATAGATACTCAGACACAGGAAGTTCTGTTTATAAGACGAAGTGACAGAGACCAATTGGAAGTGAGACCTTGTAACCCCAAGGCATGGTGGGAAGTATATGACTTTCTCAGCTGGAAATGTGCGTATGGCATGTTCACTCTGCAGAAATACCCTTGTGTTTATATCTACTTGATGTCCACAGGAAATGATTAGCTCAACCAGGAAGACGTAGTAGTGCTTGTGGTCGATCTTGATCTCACCACACAAAAACACTGCTTTGGGTCTTTTTGCGCATTTCGCTCAAACATCCTCAGCTTGGAAATACCGACATATTCAAGGAGCCAGAGTAGAGTTTGGGAGATATGAGAGGGCTGCACAGTCCCTCCTGGCTTCGAATCATAAATGGAGCCATCCTCTGGCATCCTGGGTTAAGGCAAATACGGGCCAAATTGTAAAGAAAATAAGAGCACAGGCTACATCTAATTAAAACAGTATCACATAAACACTGGCCTTCCTGTAGGACAGCCCCTTGCTCATTTGCTAAAGATTGTATGTCTGAACCCCTGGGAAGAGAGAGTACTGGGAGGACGAATTTGAAATCTTTAGGCAAGATTTTAAACTTACTTTAGCAGATGAGCCTGGATGAATCAGGGCTGAGTTGTGGTTTGGTAGCAAAGGATAGAGGATAAAAGATTTTATGGTACACCGTCTTTAACATCTAGTCTAAAGAGTTATTTATGAACGGATCAACCTCAAATGAGCTCATGGTCTCCAGATTTGTGATGGGTTGTATCTGGACCAAAGCCATGGGATATAAGGCCATGGGTCCTGTAGCTTTTTCTTGGGGTGCAGAGGTCCAAGGGCCACAGGCGGGGACCCCTGGGACCCTGAGGTCATCCTACAGAGGCCCCACTATTTAAAACCTCACCTGATACTCACCCTGTGGCCTGGGTGTAGAGTGAAGACTTGCAGCAGAGGGGAGGGGTATTTGCGTGTGAGTGTGTGCGCGTAAATGGAAGAAATGCAGCAGAAGGCGCAGCTGTCACCAGTCGCCGTTTGTGTCCTGTGTACGTTTGTGTCCTGTGTACGTTTGTAAATGTGCATTTGTATTCCCACTGTGAGTCCATCTAGGGATCCAGATGCTGAAAGAAGGGAGCATTTTATCTTTGGACTGTATTTTCACATTTGTCTGAAACCTTTTAAAAATATTTCTCCAGTAGAGGGCAGTAAATCTGATTTCTTTTAAATTAATTTTTATTTTATTTCTAACTAAATTTTACATGGTTCCTGCCAGTTTTCTGTCAAATCTCTAATAGAGGTTAAAAATGTTTATATCTTAGAACACAAAAATGTATTTCTCCAGTAGAAGGTGGTAAATCCGATTTTTTTTAAATGAATTTTTATTTTATTTCTAACAAAATTTTACATGGTTCCTGCTAGTTTTCTGTCAAATCTCTAATAAAGGTTAAAACTGTTTATATCTTAAAACACTTAAAAAAAAATCTCCATTAGAGGGCGGTAAATCTGATTTTTTTTAAATTAATTTTTATTTTATTTTCTAAACAAATGTTATAAAGTTCCGGCCAGTTTTCTGTCAAATCTCTGATAAATGTTAAAGAATTGTATATCTTAAAACACCTTTATTCTACCAAAAAAGAAACAACTCTGATATTTGGTATGTGATATTTTTATCTAACGTGCTTGAATCTCTCCTGCAACACTTCAGATAGTAACAGCTGATGTTTTTGTGCACACAGGACATTATAAAATAGTTTAGTTTTTTTTTTTCCACAGTAACTTCTTCACTTTCTTGTCTGTTTACTTTCTCTTACCTCTTGGGATTTAGAACAGGGTCGAGAAAGCTGGTGTTTTTCTGCCTCAAGAAAGCAGAAAAGTGTTTGTGGAAGGTGGTCAAAGATGATTTAAAAAATGAAGCTTTAATTCTTTTTGTGTGTTTGTTGTTTTTAATATAATCTTTTAAATTTACTGAAGCTGAAACTTAAACGGACATAGTTTGGATCCACTTAAAGATCAACACCAGTGAAAATCATGTTTTTTGGTGTTTTTAACACGTTCTTGTAGCATTTTTCTCTTAATGGAGTACATATATGAAGGAAATTAGGCATATAATTAGCATTTCTGAGTATTTCTTTATTCAAATCTGTGTGAATCTGAGGCCGGTTTAACAAATGCTGTTTAAAAAAGCTTCTAGCATTGATGTAGGTGCTAGAGTTGGTGGGCTGCAAGCTCCCTGTTTCTCTCTATTCTGATGCATCCACTTGTAGAGGACTAGATCCAGGCACGTCTTTGTTTTTCTTGTCTGTCTGGATAGCTCCAAAATTGTTCTCCATTTTTGTTGCAACACTAATGTTGGGTTGGGGTTGTAAGCTAGCGGGAGAGACTGTAAAAAAAAAACGATGATGGGAAAGGAGGGAACGCTTAAGTTGCGCCAACAGTTCAGAGGTGAATTTTTGAAGAACTGCTGCCCTGCAGAAACGATGTCCTAGAAAATGACATTATTTTGTCTAGAAATATCATAATAATAACTAAAAGACCATTGAGAATGCATTTAAAATAGATCAAAAGATGATTGGAGCAGGACTTTATGTGTGTGTATGTGTGTGATTCAGTTTGCTGCAAATAAGATTACATTTCTTAAAAATATTAAAAGTTTCAGTTCATTTTTTAAAACTTTAAAATTGACTAACCTACAAACAACGAAAGTCTGTTCCATGGTCCCAACTGTAGCCCTGTTAGATTTATCCTGAAAAAACTATGAGTCATTTTAAAGTTTTTAGGCTACCTGTGTTGTGTGTCAGTGTGTTCGTGTGTGTATGTGTGTGTGCTGAGTGCACTCCCATTCAAAAACAACTTCCTGAGATGCCTCCGAGGTCTCTGTTTACATTTTGCATTCTTTCGGGCGCTCTTATTCAAAAACCAGAGCCCTCCGAATGACCGACCACAGGAGACTGTGGAGAGGTTTATCCTTCCCCCTCTACCTCCCTCTTCCTTTCTTCTATCCCTCTTTTTTCCCCTTTTTTAAAAGGTTTCTCTCCCTCTCTTTTTAACTGAGCACCCCCTCTCCCTGAGCCTCCTCCCGCCTCCTCACCACCTCTTTTCCCCCGCCCCTCGCTGGAGAGAGTTGCCTCAGAATGCCAGATGTATTACAGAGCGAGCCACGGCAATGTAAACACTCAGCCCTGCCATGAGAGCAGGGTGGTCTGGCCTCCCTCCTTCCCTGCCCTCCCTCCCCTCCTTCCCCTTTCCTCTCCCCCCTCCTTCACCACACTGGCTGCCAGAAGGGTGGAGAAAGCACAAAACAGCAAAGGGAGACTGTGTGTGTGTTGGAGTGGAGACAGAGGCAGTGAAGAAGCCGGAGTATAGTAGCGATAGTGTGCTTGTGTTTTGGCTGCTGTACCTACCGTACACTAGTAGAAATTGGCATGTGGATTGATGCTTCTCAGGCTGCAGTTCAGAGAACCTTTATGGCAAACAATCTTTTATTCTACTACACACACACATATATATATATATATATATATATATATATATATATATATATATATATATATATATATATATATATATATATATATATATATATATATATATATATATATATATATATATATATATATATATATATATATATATATATATAAATACACACACATCCCCTCAGGTTTACTGCTCACATATGTAGCTATATAGTTCATTGCAATTCCTGCAGCGCATCGTCATAGAATCTGGCAGTAACAGCAAGTACCACATGTACATACACAAGGCATAAAAAGCAGGAAGATAACTGTCTGTATCGCACATGATTGAAAGTTTGAAGCTTTAGCTTGGAGCATTAGGGGATATTGTCACTAATTTGTGGGAGTTAATAGAATGTAGAATGCAGTGGAGAAAGTTTATCAGACATTGTTTAAATTTTTCTTTTGTCAAATTACCTTGGGTGCCTAAAAATTGGTCATTTGATGGGTTTACTTTGTTTTTATGAAGAAAAGTGTGAAGAATTTCACACTTTTGTGTGATATGTGCAGGGATAGCATCCAGGGATTGCATCCTGTCTACAACAGGTGTACCCAGTAAGTTTGGAGATGATGCCTTAATGACCATTGACCAGAAAAAAATAAAGGATAAGGAAAAAGGAACTATCTGCACTAGTCCAAAGATCTTTTTGTTTTTAGCATAAAGCATTCACACTTGACTGTCACTCCCCCATACCAACGCATGGAGTCACTATTGGAAGAGGCTTGGTGAAAACGGTTGAAGCGGTGCAAACCTTGTGAATCTTGCTCAAGGCTTTTTTTCACAGATCTAATTGATAGATGAAAGACTTGGTGTTATATAATTCTTACCTAGCACAATTCCAAATATTAATTTCTCCATGATTGATTTCCAACTGCTTGGCACTTCCGTCAAATCTGAGTCCCTGGTCGGTCAAAGTTCAACTTGTGGTTTAACTTTTGATGCGCGCTCAGCTGCTGCATGTTTTGCGCGCAAAGCCCAAAAGTTGACCTAAAAACCTGCAAAGTTACGTGTGAATGGAGCATGCATTTCTAGATCTGGTGTGAACAGAGCATTAGTGTCTGCACCTTTTTACTGCTCTATGTTGACCCAATGGTGTAGACATTGCATTTTACTCTTTTTGGTTCACCTTTAATCTTGAAATCACTTAATAGTCCATCTGCATTTAGACTGTAGGCAAAACGTATAAGAGTTCACTTTTAAGGGAACAGGAATACTTATTCTTAAACAAACCAGAGTTTAGTTATTTTGTTGGAATGAGGATTTGGAGAATCTATAACAGCAACTGTGTTGAGAAAGTAGACTGTTATAGGAAACAGGGTTAAAGTGGATAAAGTCAAACAATCAAGACGAAAAATAAAATGATCTGCATTGTGCAATTGCTTTTTTTGTGCTCTTTCTGTCCCTGTATATGCCATATTTTTCAGACTAATAACTATAGCATTAAAACATTCTAGCATATGAACTAAAGTCTTATATTGCTTCAAATCTGTATTCATCATCATCTGTTTTGCTTTGGAACGACTCCACAGAAGCACTGCTTCTTCTTCTGTGTTGCTATCAGTAGCAAATACTTATAAACACCTAAAGTGCCCTCTAGAGGCTATGAGTGGTAAAATAACAAACACATTAGCCTATATGTTGTTGTTTTTTAAATCACATATAAGTAGCACCTGAGTGTAAGTTGCACCTTGAACCAAACAATTAAAAAAAGAACATGACTTTTACTCATTGTTTTGTTTTGTTCAGCAAGTTGCATCCAGTCCAGAAGCTCCTGACTTTTGGAAACTCTCTCTCTCACCAGTCACTTTCTAAGTTTTCTCTAAAAAACATTAAAATAAAGAAAAGTTTGCGCTTTTTTTGAAATGGACAATTTACACACCAAAAGTGATTAACCCAACCACTAACTTTGCCATGTGTTATGTGTGGTATTTAAAATTTGTGCCTTTTATTTTGGTAAAATCATATACAAACAGTTGTCCTTTATGCAAGGGACTTTGTAGGTGGTGTTGTAGGTGAGGCTTGTTGCAGTTACGCTGCTCCGAGCAGTAAAACACACCTTTTTCTTTTTTTTTACATGCACTGCTTTGCCGCATTTCTAGGTAACAGCAAAGAATTTCTCTGCTTGTATGCTCTTTGACTTTGTGTTTTCTGATTCACACGCAGGATTGTGTGATTTTGGGATACCTAGAATCACCGGCCATTTTTACAGGAAATGACAGGAAGATGGCTGGCTCAGATTGGCTGCTCAGGCTTATGTCACGGTCTGTTATGACTGGGCACTGGGCCAATAAGAAGGCTGTAAATCTAGTAACATGGGGTAGACCTCACCTAGAAAAATGTAGGTTCTTAGTGACATGTTTTTTTCCCCTTTTGGGATTCTATTTCATATGAAATATATTGACAGAAGTAACTTTTTCTCAGTGTTGTCTAAGCTGCAAAAACATATCAGCACCTGCATGATCATGCTACAAACAAACTTTTTCTGTCTTCAACTACTCTTTCCTCTGTTCTGTGAATCCATTGCCACTGAATAGGATTTTTTTTTTTCATAATAGAGGTGGGAGAATGGTGGGGTGGGGTGGTGGGGAGAGAGGAATCTGAATGAAGGCAGCAACGTGGAAGAATCTGCCCATTGATTCCTGTGTGAATGTACACCTCGGGCTCTAAGGAAGCTGCATTGGGAGCCAGCCGACTGCTAAATACACCCATTTTAGGGGCTGCAGGGGCAGGACAGGTGATTAGCATAATCAGGGGCGAGGGGAGCCATACATATGTTAATGGTGAGGTTGTGAAGGGTAGTGAAGGTTGGCGGTATGGGTAGGGATTCAGGGGAGCAGTGGTGGGCAGCTGGGGAGGAAACACAGCGCTCCAGTTGTGCCGTGTGGTGCCAACAGCGCCGGATAGGGTTGATTCCTCACCATCCCTGACTCCACTTATAAACTCTTTTTACCGCCATTGCCCAAACCCTACTAATGCTTCCTCCGGTACAACAGGGGGCGATGTTTAGTCCTCCGGTTTAACTCAATATCTGTCAACAAACCTCAATCCTCTGCACTTCTAAAAGGGTGGTGGGTTCCCTGTCACCAGAGGAATCCCAAAAATAAAAAGAGCTGTACTTTGGGGCCAAATGGACTCTACTGTTGTACTGCGAGTATGCTCCTAGCCACTAATGTGTGTCCAAACACTTAAGACTCCCTTTTTTCATATTTGTGCCTTACTTTCCTGTCATCTTTTATAATTTTTACTCTACTGTTTAAAGTCTATTCCCTCCCTCTGTGTGGCAGCCCCCCTAGGAAAGCTGTCAAGAAAGAAAAAGGGAGACCATGTGGGGGAGAGAGCCTGATAGGGTCTCGGCTCTCAGTAAGGCCTTTCATCACATATTTGTGGCTGTGTGCACACCTGCACTGCCGAGTCCACATTACCAAAACCTGTGCATGCTGCTGCAACGGTGCTACCGCAGCAATTTCTACTCACACTGCTTTCACTTCTGCAAAAATAGATGGAAAAAGATCGCAAATTGCAGTAGAAGTAATCAGTGGCTCGGTAAATTTTTTAGTGGGACAGCACTAGTGTGCACGTTTACATTGAAAGTTCTTAGCTTATTCAGTTTGTGTCTTTTCAAAAGAAAACTATATATATTTAGGTTGGCTTCACTACTCACTGCTTAGTGCACTATATAGTGCATTTGCCATAGAGCTGTCCAAACTTACAACTCCAAAATCTAGTGCCATAGAAATTTCCAGAAGCTCCGGTGAAAAACTAGTGTCCTTAAAGCATTTTGGGATTTTTTTATGTTAAAAAAAAAAATCAATTTTTTTTTAAAAATGTAATTGAATTATTTTAAATCATTCAGGTTTTTATTATCAAAACACTGTGAATTCATGATTAGTCTTTCTAAAAATTTGATACTAATTAGGTTTTTACTTTGGGGAAATTTGTGACACCATTTTTAACATTTAAAAGAAAGTAGTGACGGTGTCCAAATTGCTTTTAAAATCCAGAACGCTGAGTTTTCCCGCAACATATAGTTTGTTAGTAGTTAAGAAGTAGTGAGGTCATTCAGTTTTTATTTCTGTATAGGAGTGGTGCACTTAGCACAGATTGCATCAATTTCTGACACCATTTGTAACAGAGTGGCACAAAGCAGCTAAGCTAAAGTTACTAGTCTGAGTCTTTGTGGAGTAGAAAAGCTTTTATGTTCACCAGCTACCACGCTCTCAATAATAAACTCCATTCATTTCATCCCTTTTTTTGGCCCAGTGTACAAAAACCTCTGCCTTTATAGCCTTACCTCAATTGGTAAAAACCACCACAAAGGGGCTGTTGGGATGGTTTTTTTTTATTTTCTACATTAACCAAACAACCAGATAGAGAAAAACAAAAATGGTTCCATCTGATTATTCAAAATGGCTGCCAAACAGGTTAACAAGTATTTGTCAGATCATGACCTGAACAGGAAGTAGGTAAGCAGAACAGAAATAATTTGCCAAACAACAGGTAAACTTAAAAGGACACGAAAGAAGCAATGCCTCTTTGTGACAATATCATACTCTAGGATGCGTCAATATAAATGCACACCATTTTTTTCTTTGATATGCAAAGGCCATTTTGATCTAATAAGATCTGAGTTCCCACTTATACACATATGTGCAGATTTTTTGTCCAGTGAGGTCATATTATCATTTTACTCCAGCGAAACTCATTTCTGATTCACATTAGCCTCATTGTTTTGTAGAAAACTTTTCTAAAGATATTTTCTACAAAAAAAAACATGTATTGACAGCAGGTGGTACAAGGGAGACAGCAATGATGGTCGAAGGCAACAGGTGGGATTTTATTCTTGCTGATCAAAGTTCCGGCAGGTGATTGATAGCGGCAGCTGAGGAAGACACAGCAGGGCATTTTTGGGACTTTTGGAGCCGACGTAAGGTCGTGTGGACATTATCTGAGGAAGTTGTCTTAACGATCATCCCAACAAATAAAATAGCAAAAAGCATACTTGTTAATGGGATTTACCAATATTTTAGGTGTGATGTTTTGGTGTGTGAGTATTAGTGTCATCCATACCTTGATGGTCAGCCTCACCTTCACCACAGCTTCATGTGTGATAAACTTCCTCCCATAAAGAAAACTTTCTATCTCAATCATTCTTTCTACTTTTCTACCTTTTTTTGTTTTTACTCTGTAGACACATATCACCACAGTCTGATAGAACATGCGCCGGCACTTAAGGGACCTCAGTTAGGGACCGCAAACCACACATTTCTAAGGTCCAGAGATAAATTCCGGACACAGAAATACACAAAATTGCCCAATAGACCTAAAATTATGCAACTTATTAATATTTTACATCTTGCTGATCGCCTTCTTTTTGCGGCTAGAAAACAATGGGAAAACTTGGTAATCACAGGTAGATACATCAAGGATTTTTGGTCTTTTCCAGTACCACGTCTTCCCTATCTGTGCTCTAAACGCCATCAATTTGAAGATTTTTGAAGATTTAGCCTTTGTGGTGCCTACCTCAGTTGCCTGAACAGACTTCTCTGCCTGTTTTTGAAAAGCATCTGTGGTAAAGAGACCATTCTAGCTTCTTACCCAGGATAGCTTTACGACGCTATTAGGAGTGGCAATTTTTGCAGCTTCATTGACAAAGCCTGGATCAGTGGTATTTTTGACTTCCACCCATATTGTTTTAGTCTTAGGCATTGTCTGAATTCCCTCCCTATTCTCTATCAACTAAACAATATTATAATAGAATATTTATGAACATTTTATTAAGACTAGTTATGAATCCACTGTGTTCAGATGAGGAAAACTTAGATGGTACCGGTAGTTGTTTGTTTTACAAATTAATTAAACGCAACGCATTGTGCTCTTTGTTTGCCAATCTCGTGGACATTGATGCACATTGGTTTTTCGCACAGACTTGAAATTGTAACTTTGGGATTATAGATTCGGACAGCTTTACAAAATGGCAAAAACCTTTTATAGTACACTAGTAGGGAAGGAATTCAGACACAATCTTGGTGACGTTCAGAAGGTGGCGGTTCCCCTTCATAACTGTCCCTGTAGGGCTCCACAAATACACTTCCTCTTGAGCGGCACCACACACATGCCACCACAGCCGTTTTATCTGTAAACCTTTGAATTTGACAGGCCTTGGAGTTGTATTTAAAATCTTTTGTATACGCCATGAGCAAGAAGGGCTTTAGAACAGTCTCCTGTGGAGCTCCCATGCAGCACTACAGCTTCCATGAGGCACAAGACTTCAGGCTTACATGGGGCAGTCTGGATGTTAAATAGTCAGCAATCCCAGACGTTAAAAAGGGTGTTAACATTGCAATTGTAACGAATTGTTAGAAAAATACAAACTTAGCTCATATAAATGATACCCATATAAATTGAAGTGAAACCTTATCCCAAAAAAGGAAAAATCCACAGTAGAATGTTTGTTTTTGACTTGCCTTTCTTCGTTTGGTGTTATCTACTGATACTCTGAAGTAGTAGGAGGTGTTTATTTTTCTCCTGATATACTTGTATCAGGTGTGCTCTGTCAATGGGAAGCATCAAGGGCAGGATAGATTTAAAAGTAGCAGGACACTGTCCCTCTAAGACGAGCATCTGTCTAAAAAGAAATTGATAATGTTGTGTTGTTTCTTAACAAACACGTACAATTTGCTAGTGAATCCAACCACTTGCAATGTAAGTAAATTAAGATTATAGTGCAAAAACTATCCACTTGACTACCCACGGTACATGTAAAGTTTTCATTTCGCTTTCGGGGGTCGACTATTTTTGCGTTGCTCCGGTGATGCTGGGGTTCAGTATATTGGCGGCTGCATTTGTGGCAGAGAGGTGGTATTTAGTGGGGGCTTCCTCCTCACAGTGGGGGTTCCTTTCTTAAATGGAGCCTAATCCAGCTAATCCATTCTGTGAACACCTTGGCACACACAAAGCTATTTTTACACAGCTATTAGTCCATAGAGTACAGTTATGCACATACAAATCAGGGTTCTAAGATGATGGAGAAAGTCGAAACAACATCAGATCAGTTATTAATCAGAGGGATCACTTTGTGCACAACATGAAGTGCCGTCATATTTTTTGTGAATGCTGAATGGTTCCACAAGTGTGTCATGCCCAGGAGGAGGAACGATTGCTTCCCGCCGGCGGTGCATTTTTTTTCCTTGAAAGTGTGAGTTGTTTCCATTTTCAAACACAACAGATGTGCCTTGGGGTGGGGCTTCGGTTTGTGTGCGCTGCAAGACCAAGAGAAAGGGAGCTGGGCTGGCTTTGCCAGAGGGGGCCGGGCTGATTGCCATCATGATCTGGCCAATCGCAGCGTAGAGCTGAATAGGTCAAAGAAAGAGAAACGAGAGAATGAAAAGAAGGGGAGTTTGAAGCTGAAAGGAGGACAGGGCTGATGTCAGTTCCTTTCTCTCCCTTCTTGCCCACCACCTCCACCCACCTCTCCATTCCCTCACTTTGAGAAAAGGGAGGATCAGGGGTTAATGTTATGCAACATGCTGAATGCCCACACTGAGGGCTCTTCTACATTGACACAAACAGGTCTTCACTTTTCTATCTTTTCTGTTTAGCAAAACAATATTTTTCAGAAAAATAATTTATTAATAATATATTAAGGTGATATTAGTTTAAACTTAAAATCCTTGTTCAAAGGTGAAGTTATACAATCCCTCTTTTTCTTGATTGCCATGTGGATGGGGTAGTGTAGGGGTCGCTCAGCAGGCATGCTGGTTATTCTCTTAACTTTAAGATTTTCAACCTCAGACTGTTGTTGGATTTAGAAGTTTCAAAATTATTTTCTTAGTTCCAGTTTATTCAGTTCAATGCCACCTTCTCTTTTGCAGTTTTATACGGATGCATTAAATATATTTCATCCTCTTAAAGGCTGTATTTTTTTTATTTTAGATAAAAATAATTACAATATGTGAAGTAACAAGGGATGCTGACCTCTGTCTGCTACATACATATGTACATATGTTTACACATGTTGCTGTGTGTGTCAGCAGTAATAAGTAGATCCTACTTCTATTTTGTCTCTTATTTTGTAGCACATTTCCATTTAAACTGTAACCAAGAAGTTGTAATTTTTACACCCTCTAGAGATTTCACACAAAGTATTGAGGTCCCTCACAACTGTACACATCTGTATTTGTTTAAACTGTCAGGAGGAATAATACTGTTAGTTTGTTTAAAAAAAGGACCAGCAATGTTTACAAAAAAAATGCTGCTGATTGACGTTTGTCAGGATCATTTTCAGAATTATCATTTTACATATACTTCCGGAAATGAATGGGGTTTGCGAGTTGTGGCTTCCTTTGGTAACAAGCATGGTACTTCAACAAGGATTGGACAAGCTACACTAATTGTTGATCTGCCTCTTTGCATGAGTGCATGAGGTTTAAAAACATGTGTGTTTTGAGCTTTAAGCTACACTTTGAGCTCTGGAGACCATTGTGTTGACATGTCAGAAAAAGTGTAAATAGCTACCCCGTCCCACAAGAAATGCATACAAATATAATTGCTATAAATAAAGTTTAGCCTCAAATACAAAAGGGGTTTATACAAATATACACCTCATGTGTCCAAAAGATCCAAATTGTACCAATAATATCTTTCCAAAACAAGAGGCCTTCGTCTGTTTGCTCCACTGCTGGACTAGACAAGTAAAAATACAAAGTGTACCGGTAAATGTAATTCTCTATTGAAAGTTCTCAGCAGACAAGCAAGTTAAATAAAGACGTTTTGCATTCCCCTTGCCAGCAGAGGATGGGGATGCAAACAATGGGAAAAAAGTAGTGTGTTTTAAAAATGTGGTAAAGTGGAGTTGATATTCCCAAATTGGCGTTGGACAGTACTTTATGATGATGATGATGATGATGATGATGATGATGATGACTTTATTAATCCCACAATGGGGAAATTTCATAAATCTGTGGCAGCAAAAAATGACATTCAGAAATAATCTATATAACATCAAAAAAGGACATAAAAAATGACATTCATATTAAATTATTAAGAATATTAAATTATTAAAAATTATAATTACAATTATTATTGAAATTATTATCGAAAATGAGATTCATCATACATAAATAAATAAATAAATATTAAATACTACTACTAATAATAACTTAAGGTCACAACTAATAACTAACTAACTAGTTATAATTAACAACTTTAAGGTCTGTCTGTTTGTGACACTTTTTTTGGTCACAGCCGCTGCGCTTAAAACAACTTCAAGTTATCAACACATGCTGGGGTCAGCCAGTTTTCCTAGGAGGAATATATGTGTCACTGAGGAAACACAGCTGTGTGTACATACCTTCAAATGCACATGCTTGCACGTAAGCAGAAATGAGCGCACTCTTGCACATTTTCTTGGTCCAGCTGGGGTGTTAATTTCACCCCAAGGCTGTGTGAGTGTTGACCCCCAAACGTTGTAACCTCGTGAAGTGAGGAATTCTTTGCGCTCGAGGCTGTAATGTGCCGTTTCCTGCAGTGGGAGAGTGCATTCTTTCAACTTTCCTGTTCCCCGATGCAAACTCCACGTCTTTGGGTGGCAGCCCACAGCTCGGTGAGCTCTTCTGCAAGGATGATGCTCTCATCTTTTTTCAATCAGATCTCACTGTAGACAAAAAAGATGGAAGCGATTCTTTCTCTGTGCTCCTTCTCTTTCTCTTGGTGGCGTACTTAAGCCAAGTCGCAGGTTAGTTGGACCGGACAGGTCGACTTGTTAGTGCACTGTCAGTGCGCATCAGGTCTTAATCAATGACATGCATGCTCTTTTGACGGTACTGCTAGTGTAACATAGCCGTTTAGCTGGCCTAGCAATAGAAAGCATGTCGCTTGAATCTGCCAAATGCTGCTATTAATGATGAGTATTACAAACATGCCTTCAGCCAGGATCAGATGGAAATGCTGTTTGGGTCCAGAAAAAAAGAAATCAAGTGTTTTTTCCTAATGCCTCAAGACATGGCCCCCCTGCCTCCCTGTTCCATTGGTCTGGCTGGGTGGTCCGGCCTCGCAGAACAGCCATGCTTATGTTCAACTTTAATGCCATTACAATGGAGTAAAAACATTCCGTTTGTGCCCACAGTTGCAAGAATTGAGGCGAAATTGTTAAATTGGATTAAGGCATAATAAAATGTTACAGATTTTTCACACAGTCAGCTCTCTCACAGGTTATTTTTCATGTTTGGTTCGTGTGTGTATGTGAGAGACCAAGTGAAAGAAGATGACTATAAATTGCTTGAGCTTTCACTCAGCGCTTAGTCTCTGATGATGGAAAGGCTCAAATCCTCTGCTTGTAAATCAGACACACCCAACTGAAGGACGCACACACCCGGCTCCAAATATACCCCCAAAAAGAAGTTGAAATTTCAGAAAGCTTTACATTTTGGTTAGTTGTCATGACTGCATTTGCATGCATTTGTAGGTGCCAGACTAGCTGCAGTTGGGTGGAGCCTCGGCACATAAATGGCTTTGAAGGCAGTGCTCTCCAAGTTAGCTCCGTCTAATGCACAGGGGTTAAGATCAGAGCAGAGCCTACAGAGCCCCTCTATATCAAACATACACATGGGCTTAATTTCACATATGCAGACAGTGTGCCTTGGCTCTATTGTTGCAAATTTATGTGTAAACAGTAAGAGTGGTTATTAAGGATATATCATTATTTCCGTGAGAGAGGTTTTTATCTACTCACAACAGTGACAATGTGCTGGCATGGTGAAGGGATTTTGGGTTTCCTCTGCAGAAGGAATGGGGGTCAGATTTTGAGTAGTAATTGGAAAAATGTACCCTTGCCATCTTGGGACGACTTTTCCAGAAATGGACAAACATGCTGTCAACAAACTTGAAAGTTATTTGTACTTGCCTTTAAAGGGCGGAGTACAGCCAAGGATTTTCGGTCACTTGTAACAAAAAGACCATTGCCTGTTTGTATAAATGGTAACTGACATATACTTAAATAGCACTTTACAACCTTCCTAGAAAACCCAATGAGCTTTTAAATCACAGTCCCATTCACCCATGCACATAATCTGGACATTCACACACTGATGGCGGCTCCACTGCCGAATGCTGGCGCCAACCTGTAACCACCATGAGCAGTTTGGGGTTCAGTGACTTACCAAAGTAACTTCAACTCATAGGGCAATATTATGATCAAAGGTTGACCGCTCTACCACTGCACTACAGCTGCCCAACACAGTTTGAGGATAAGAACCATGTTCCCCAATAAAGTTAATATTTATTGTCAATTTAGCTGGAATCTAGGCTGTAAGTATGTTTAATTCATTGTAAAACAGATTGGAGGGAATATCGACAAACTAGCTTATGTATAAAGCCATCGAGTGGTTACTTAGAAAACTGCCTGGCACTTTTTTACTGTTCTTCCTTCGGGAAGTCAAATCATTAATGGGGGATGCCAGTCATTTTGAGAATGTGCTTTGCTGACAGACCTTTAGTATAAAATTTTAGGGGACGTTTAAACCTTTTTTGTTCCCAGTCTTAATGTTTTGTGGCATTTTCCTTGGTGGTCTGAATCTACAAATGAATATAACCATTTGTTTGCTCAAAAGGGTTACACTTTTCTTTTTTCTCTTGTTTTTTGTCCAGTTGGTGGGCGAGTAAACCAAGAACTGAATTACACACGGCAAAAGATGGGCGAGGAGGCCATGTTTAACCCCCAGCTGATGATCCAGACGCCACGCGAAGAGGGAGCCAACGTTCTGACCGTGGAGGCCCTACTGCAGCACCTGGAGTCAGCTATGCGAGCCAGTAGAGTTCATGTTTACCTTTATAACAGGTAAATCCCATTTTCATCTGCCCTATGTTGGTGTTTTAACATCAGGATTGGAATGTCAAATTGTATGCTTCTTTGGAGTAGAAAAACCTACTTTTGCTTAATTTAACTATGCTATACTTTTAGCATCCTATGATCAGTGTAGGCGATGATGTCGTAGAACAGCTTAAAACGTAGTTATGTTTATATTCTTTTCAGACAATGGAACTTGGAACATTTATGCTACAAATCAGGAGAATTAATCACAGAAGAGAGTATGATGGATCAGGTGAGAACTCCCAGTTTGTTGACTTCTTCCACCTGAATGATATGTAAAATCTATCAACGCAGTATTTGTCGTTAAACACTTTTTGTCCTCCTTTAATCAGATGATCGAAAAGCTTCATCCCTGCCTCATCATTACCCCTTTGGACTGTTTCTGGGAAGGAGCTAAGCTCCAGTCTGGAATGTTCTATCTCCCGTAAGTCAAAAGGACTCCCTCCTTATTGCACACTCTCAGTTTTTAAGATTCACTGTAATTCCATGTGAGAGCAGTAAGTTATTAGACCAATTTCTTTCAAGCACTCTGGTTGCTGATCAAATGCTTAAAAAATTCTAATTGGGCACACATAATGGTTGTTGTGTTTGCCAGGCCAGTTGAAAAACCGGTTCAAGTGATGCTTGTGGGCTGTGCTGAATGCTGAGATCAGCAGTACTGGCCATGGCCATTATGAATACCAATGTCCTAAGATTGTTTTGAAGAAGGAAACGAGAATCAGTCTATATGAGTCTACACTTTTTTTTAATTTATACCCATTTAACTCCATCACACTCAGTCTGCCCAAATGGAAACCGCATAGGAGCAAGTGGGTGTGATTGTGTGTCCTGAACTCGTCCCCTCTGAAGGCTCTATTGTAGTGGTTTTTGGCATGCGTATCACTGGCGATAGTTTCTCTCCAGCCCTGGGCCTCACACCATTGTCTGGCCGTTCTGCTGCTAATGGCCTGCTGCTACAGTAATACTCAGCAGACCTTCACCTCTGCACGGGTTTGTGCATGCGCATAAATGTGTGCCCTTGCCGGCGATGCTAGCATGTGTTCTGTGGATGTGTGAAAGCACGTGGGCTTCAGTTGCATTCACCATACCACCATGGACATGTGCATCTGTGTTTCGCCTGTTGGTTTAAGATGGCAAATAACAGATTTTACTATGTTCTGGTTGGGAGGTTAAGAATAATAACCCAAGCCTGGTTAAGCACATACAATGTGGTTGGAATGACACAGAGAAAGAAAGATTCAGAGAAAGAGAGACTGGAATGTGCGAGGAATAGACCGCATAGAGAGTTGCGGTCTGTGATAGAGCAGGAATTTGGCAATTGCATGATAGGTAACAGTAACCTAGCCTGCAGAGGTTAGTTCCTGCTCTGAGAGGTTCATCTGTGGAATGAAGACACTTAATATGTTGCATTACAATTTTTGTTGACAGTGAGAGGCTTGGACTGCTGAATAATATTTCAAAACACATCTTAATGAAGAACCTCAACTTCTTTAGCTGAAGAAACCCCAGATCATGATAGTATCCCCGCAGATCACTGTGGGCACTTGATGGATTCCTTCATTTGAACTGTTTTTTTAACTTTTATGTGAACTTGTCTCAGGAGCATAAATCAATTCAGTTGATAATCACTGCTTCAGGTTCACTCTTTGAAACTTTTATAAATAAAAGTATATTTTGATTGAAGATGTGCAAGTCAATTCTAAAACTTACAACCTCCTTCTATGTTATTATTATGTGTTTATTTGCTGTTTAAGAGTCTATTTCTATAATTCAGTTATTACTCAAAAGTGGTGCTTTTTCATTTTTTTCCTGCAAAAATACATACTATTCACCACATTACTTGTTGCTTAGTATAAAACAATTCATTTTCTTATGAGAAACTATCCGGTTTTTGGAAGGGGTTGTTTATATTGCTGGGTAGTCATTTGTGACTATATCGTCATAACGTACAGTTTTATTATTCCTGAGACTTTAGTTTAAGGCAAACTTTAGTTTGGGACTCAGCCAAAACTGAAATAGCATATGTGTACACCCACATAATGTAATTTCCTTCTTTTTTAAACAAAGTCATCTTTAATCAATCCAACTTTTATGTCAAATTTTCTTTGTAGGGCTTAATTTCAAACCTTTAAATAACATTCTATATAACGTCTGCTAATACTTGTAATTAACTTTACAGAGGTAGGGGCTATTTACAGTGGACCAACTTCGACCCTAAGCAGTTTCTTGCGGAGTCAAACTTCCTCGTGGAAAGCTTTGAGAGCATGCTGGAAAAGGCAGACATTGGACATGGCTACATGGATAGACCCTGTCTGAACCCTGCTGATCCCGATTGCCCCCTCACTGCACCCAATAGGAACTCAACAAAGGTAGGAACTGTATTGTACACCCATTCATGTGTTTTTCTAGGAGTGTTGAGTTTAAACTGAGCTTTTGATGTTTTTTTCTTCTTATTGTCTTATGTCAGCCTTTCAATGTGGCACGGGCCCTGAGCGGCGGCTGCCACGGTCTGTCCAGAAAGTACATGCACTGGCAGGAGGAACTGATTGTAGGAGGGACCACCAAGAATGGCAGCGGACCCCTGCTCAGGTAACACACCCAATCTCTCACACCCACACCTTTATAAACACTGAAGCGATCACGACAGGGCTTATTCTGGAGACACCGAGTGTTTTCTGTTCTCCTTCACTCTCTGAAGCGGCGCATGGATGTGTGCCGTGTGCTATAAATCTTGCAGTCATTAGCAGATTCCATTGAAATCTTAAGAGCTCCAGCTGTTCCTGCTCAGCTTTGGCTGCTCTGCTCGGACAATGCTCGCATACACACTAACGCAAACGTACACACATGTCCACCAAGTGATCTATTGCCTGACTAGTTTGTTCAAATATACAGTGATCTGAGGTACATGGACCTAATTCTAACACAAGTACCAGGTCAAAGCTCATAGAACCTGTGAAATACTCACAGGTGTATGATGGAAACAGTTTTATGTGTGGACCGTAGAGTTACAATTGGAAGCATTCATTTTGATAAAAGTTAAACGTTTTCTTTTGTAACTGCAAGAAGTTTTCTTCTGCACGTCTCACTTTAGTGTTGAATTAGTGAAATTGTGCTTTTGGCACATGGACACAAAAGCACGCAGTCCCAGAGTACAGTGGGGTGCGTTGTTTGTGTTTTTAGTTGTGTGTTTTCCTGGCAAGGTTGGGTCATTAAAGTGTCTGCGCTTGCCTTTCCGCCCGCGTGCGTAAGTTGTGTGTGTTGTGTGTGTGTGTCAGCCTCTCTTCACTGGGCTGTTGCCGCTGGCACCTAGCTTCGACATCTTGTTCGCTAACTGCCACCATTATAGTGATTATCACCATATTACAAAGATCACATTCATAAGCAGCATGACAGACGCATGTCCACTACTTTGCTTTGTAAGATTGTGATGGTGTGAAGACTCACTGATGTCTGATGTCACTGATGTCCAGACTCATTAGTTAATGACCAATCACTTATATTAATTAATAGCCTTGCTCATGTTATGTGCGATGCTGGTGCTTGATATCATGGCCTTTATGATCAGGTGTCTTGTAGAAGGAGACCAGGAGAAAGTGATGTGGCTGTTAGACTCTTGAATTACTCTTGTCTTTATTAGTTTACCTGTATATTTAAAGTCCCACTCCGATCATGTTTAGATCATTTTAAAAAGCCTTCCCAGCGATCTTTTAAATATGATTGGGCTGTTTTTAGCCAAAATCAAAAAACCTGTGTCGCTTTCTTTTGGAAACGCCTTCTGCAGAGTGGCAGGAGTTCATTAGAAATTCATCTTTGACTTATGAGTGGGACTGTTTGCACAACAATGTAAAAAAAGAAATACTCAGAAATGCAAGATTAAGCTTAATTTTCTTTACATATGTCCTCCGTCGTCAGAAAAATGCCACAAAAACATGTTGAAAACACCAAAAAGACCATTTTAGTTGGAGTGCGTCTTTAAGTTGGTGCAAGATCAATGACAGTTTACTAATTAAAAAAAAGGAATCAAGGCCATACCATAAAGTATGATTTGTTCTTTCTGTTCGTTTAACTGATTGATGGAGTCTCAGAATATCAGAAAAAGATGAGACTGGAGCTTTTGTGGGGGAACTTTGAGGGATAAATGCTTTGCTAGGGAGATGAGAAAGTTAAAATGATGCACCAACTGGAACAATAATGTACAGACTAGTGGAAATGTAATTTTAATTTTTCTGTTGCATAGGATACCCATTAATCCTAGGCTTAAATGTATTTGGTGGTTACTTTATGTTGCCATCTTGATTTTAACTGTCTGTTTTTGTCTCTTTTTTTTTCAATAATGGGTTTCAGTTCAGGTTGTCAATTAGGCACTCCTCAGTTGTCAAGGCAATAATTTATCATGAGGCTGCGTCTCTATATCAGAAATGTTAAAGTTGTGTCATAGATTACTTTACAAATGAGGGAAATGTTTCTTTTTACCTTGCATAAGTTAAAAATGTTTCTTAAAATATAATATATATATAAAATATTGCAAATAAACCTCTACTAAATATGAACATAATCCCTCTTCCTCAATGGACTTAATTTTTCCATTCACATCTTCCCAACTCCGTTTACATTTCTTATTAAGTTATTTTGGCATTGGAAAGACAGTATACTGTTTCTTTTATTTGTACACTGTCAAAAAAAGATTTGAATCATGCTGATCACCCACCAGACACTTGACCTCCCTCCTTATGTTCTCCCCCTTCTCATTTTTCCCTCCAGCGCTCAGGCCTTGCAGACCATGTTCCAGCTGATGACTCCCAAGCAAATGTTTGAGCACTTTCGGGGCTACGAGGAGGTGGCCCACATCAACTGGAACGAAGAAAAGGCTGCTGCTATCCTGGAAGCCTGGCAGAGAAGATACTCCGAGGTAAGAGCTAAGTTCAAAACGTAAATGCACAATGATAGACACCAGCCGGATGCAGACAGGGCCTTATCTAGAGCCGGGACTGCTGATAGCTGAAGCTTTGTTGACGTGTGCTGAGTGGCAGACATTTATCTTTCGCTGCTCAACAGAGAGAATTGATGGAGCAAAGGAGCAAGCCTATCTGGAAGACATTAGGAGAGTTCTGGACGTGTCTCTTTTTTTTTTTGTCCATCTCACACTCTCTCTGTCTTCACACAATCACTTTCCCAGCTGTGGCTCCATTGGTGGCTCAAGTGTGACATCATCTGGTCTTTGTTTTTGGGGCCCCAACCTCTGTTCCACATGGTGTGACCCTGCATGTCTGCAGAAATGTGTATGTTGCTGTGCACGTCTCAAATCAACATAAGGATAATACACTTTTCACGTTTAGTTGTACGTTTCTGGGTCCTGAAGTGATTCTGCAGGAATACTTGTTGATATGCGACTTACGCACGTGCAAGTTCACTCGTGGGTGTGCAGCAGAAAACTTGTCAGCTAGCGTTACTTTTCACTGCTCTGTAATGACAAATCCCGGTGATAGTGAGAGGAAGAGGGATAGTGGCTCAAGGAACTGTCTGCAGACTTGCCTACAGCTATGTTTTGTAAATATACATAATGAATTTATTGTATACGTGCCGACTGATTTTTTTTTTTTTTGTTTTTTTGGGGTGTTTTAATTAGCTTCAATAAATCAGTAAATCAGTAAAATACATCTGGGTTCTGTGTGTCAATTAAAATCTAGCAATTTCTATAATTCTTCTTTGCTTAGGACCATCATATATCCACAGGCTGAAAATAATTCCCTCATTTGTCTCATTTTCTCTTTTTTGGGGTTTTTTCCTCCTTTAGTGCTTCTTCACGTTGGATGGCGCCAATATGCAATGTACCATTAACCCCTTGATGTCCACTGATGCAAATTTGTATCAAACCATTTCTGCTCCATACCTTAATTTACCATTTACTCGAAAGCAAAAGAAATTATTTTTTTCTCAATGTAATTTGTATTTATTTTGTTATCTGTGGATTTTTGCAGGCCATCAAATTTAAGTGGGCTGTCACTGCATTAAGGGGGGTATTGCCCCCCTTTCAAATGCCTATATCCGGCCTTACATGAAGGGCTTAACTTTAAATTTTACTTTTTAAGGTTGAAGTTGATCTAGTTGTCTCTGTGTTCCCCTCTTCAGGCAGTGCTGCAGAGTGTGGCAGCAAACTCGTCTCAGAGGGTCTTGTCTTTCACCACCACCACTCTGGAAGATATCCTCAAGTCTTTTTCTGAAATCAGTGTTATCCGTGTGGCCAGTGGATACCTGCTGATGGTACATACACGCCAAGAAAAAGACTATTTTTTAGGTTTGAAAATCAAAGACTGACCACCTTTATGTGCTCACTGTTTGTGCTTAGCTTGCTTATGCGTGTCTGACCATGCTACGCTGGGACTGTGCCAAGTCTCAGGGTGCCGTGGGGCTAGCGGGGGTCCTGCTGGTGACGCTGTCTGTGGCAGCTGGTCTGGGCCTCTGCTCCCTTCTTGGCATCTCCTTCAATGCAGCTACCACACAGGTAATGAACACACATGCAGCAGCTTTTTAAATGATACAGCTGTTAAGTCCAGACCTCAAATCTCTGTCATGTGCGGCTTCACACATCTTTTCTTCCCTTTTTTTCTTAATCTTTTCACGGTGATACCTTTTCCAAACACAGTGTCATTTGTTCACAATATCTACCCTATGTAAAATTCTGAAAGCCTGACAAATAAGTGCAGGAAATGTGGATTTGATGGTTTTAGTTTGGGGTGCAGAGCGGGATAGCTGGAAAGCTTTAATCTCCTGGTTTGGCAGATAACACTCTCACCTTCTAACGGGGGTCAGGACCAGCTGAATAGCTGAATAGACCAAAATTTGTCTTTCGATTTCTTTCAAATACGATGAAATAAAACCTTTTTTAAAAAGTAACAACTGAGTAATTGTATTATTCCAGCTACCACAATTGTTTGAAGCAACTTTTGAATTTTAAGACAGCCAGAATAGAGGAGGGAAAAGCTGCATGATTTGAAAAAAGCAAAAGTGAAAACCAAAGCAAAGAGTTAAAAATGAGGAGATAGTCTTGCCCCTTTTTTGGAGTATCTGACAATTTAGCTGGGACATCTCAATAATGACACGATTTGTATATTTTATTTGTTTATCATTGTACATTTACTTTTTTTTTGTACAGTTTTAAAGTAAAAAGATAGTCTGTATTTTAATTTTGTCAGTTAAAAGAAAAAAAACAAAAACTTTGCTGCATAAAAGTTCATTTTTATATATGGCATCACTTTAATTTAAAGGTGACTGCACATGTTCTTGATTTGTATCTATTCTCTGACATCAAACTGCAAAACCACAAGCTTTTGCCGTTAGCTCATGTGTGTTATTGTTTTTTGTGTGTTCTGCAGGTTCTCCCCTTTTTGGCTCTGGGAGTTGGAGTGGATGATGTCTTTCTTCTGGCTCATGCCTTCAGTGAGACCGGACAGAACAAGAGGATCCCATTCGAGGTGAGGAAAACATGAACAAGAATTCTGTCTTTTATCTCTTATCTTTTTCATAAAGGAATGTGTAAAAGCCTGTCTATGCCTGTGATGTAGCACCATAATTGCTGTGCCACACAGTCAGCCCATAGGGACTGATGTATATAAAAAAATGCTTACTTTTTTTGGTTACCTGTTATTTATTATGTGTTTATTTTTCAATGATAAATGACTTAGAAAAATGCGGATTTTCGTTTTTCTTGCAAGTTCTAAACTATTAAAAAATCAGATTGCAACAACAAACAAGCAGAAAATTGATTTCATCAAAAGAAAAATAAACGATAAAACGAGAAACGAAACCAAATCCTTTGACAAGCCTCATATGTGTGTGTGAGCGAGGTAATATTTCATCTTGAGCAGAGTTTGGAAGGGGGGGCGCACAGGCATGTATTTGCTTGTTTTTGTTTTCCACTGCCTCCCTCTCCCTCCAGCTCTTATCTTTCCGTCTCCCTCATCCCCCAGCTTCCTTTGTGTGGCTGAGATGAAAACTAAACAGAGCTGAACTTGATCTCTCCTGTCTGACACCTAAACACACACTCGCACACACTGACACACACATGTGCACTGGCCTGCAGGCACTCCCTGTGTGGTCCTGCACGTCCTCAAACATACACACAGTTACCGAAAAACCTTTCATGAATTTTTGCGCACTTATCGCTGCGTATTTACTATAAGAAATACTAGTCGGGAGGCAGAACTGAAAGCATCCTCCTGCGTCTGAATTTTTCCCCTTCAGGCCTCAGAGGGATGCAGACAGGCCCAGGTGGATTATCCGAGCACTTGAGGGCTTCAAAATGCAGCAATCACTGTCGCTCCTATCAACATTATGATAATTGTTCATCATCTCTCAAGTATTACACATATGCCGGAGGCTTCTAAATAGAGCGTTTGCTTTTTGCTTTTGTCTGTTAGGACCGCACCGGAGAATGCCTGAAGAGGACGGGGGCCAGCGTGGCTCTAACCTCCATCAGTAACGTCACCGCTTTCTTTATGGCCGCCCTCATCCCCATCCCGGCACTCAGAGCCTTTTCTCTACAGGTATGCTGGACTTTGAATAAAAATAAGTTTGTTGAAAGGAAATTGGCTCCACATTTATGCAGACGACTGTGGACTTTTTGATTTCATTTAGCAAAGTAAGAGTATTACTCTGTGTATGTCTGAGCATGAATGTCATGTGCGATGTTTTGACCCCCCCCCCCCCCCCTTTACCTTCATCGTTTGCGCTGGGTCGAGTGTCTGTCCAGATTGTGGCTGAGTTCCATGTAATAGAATCCAACTGCATGTGTGCGCTCTTCTTGGATGTCACACTTATGTGTGTTTGGGTGTGTGTGTTTGCGAGTGCAGAGAGTTGCGGCGTCCGTGTGGGAGGCTATGATAGCAGCGTTGTGTCCGCACATGTGCACACAAAGGTTGAAGGGGGAGGGGGGCTCAGTCTTCTCCAACATCTGTCATTAATTATGGACGTCACCAGAACAGTGTCTGACAAAATGCCTCCCATAATCAGTGAATTGTGAATTCATTTAAACACTCTCAGTCACGGTGATTCATACTGTAATGAGAGGAGAAGGTCAGGTTAAACTTTTCATGATTCTTAAACAAAGTCTGAGTCTTTGCAGCATGAAAAATGAAATATAAATACAAAACTTAACCTAAACATGCAGCTAAATTAAATGTGCAGATTAAACTATACTGATGGTCTGGTGAGCTTTGGGTTAAAGCCATTCAATGTAATATGATGCTATTATTTCCAGATGGAAAAGAATAGATTTTGCAAGAAAAGTGTTAGAAACAGCTTTGAAGACATTATTTGAAAGATACTCCTTTGACTTTTTGTATTTACAAAATTATTGTACAACATACACATTTTGTATGTTCTTGTGCGTGACAATTTTATATTAGTTTCTATTTGACTTTCCCTTAAGACGAAATGAAAATCTTTTTTAAATCAAGTGGTTTATGGTTACAAAATTATGTTAGGAAATTCGCACCATCTGTTTAATAGATTGATTCAAAAAATCCAAAATTGTTGAAGAGCAGAAGTTCATCTAAGCTTTTTAGATTTGGCCCTGATCAACATCAACACAAAAAGTATTCACTTTTAGACAGATTTCTGAACAAATAAAGGTTTATCAAGAGGTCCCTTGTCAACAAAAATAGCAAAAAAAAGCTTGTACGCAGTTCAAAGCTTAAAAACCTACTCCAAAGAAAGTTTTTAACATGCTCTTGTTGCATTTTTCTAAGGATGGACAATGATGGACACATCTGAAGAAAATTAGCCGTAAAATAGCATTTCTGAGTATTTCTTCATTGAGATCATTGTGAATTAGGAGCAGACGGAAAAATGCAGTTCGAGCTCTAATGAAGTATTGTTGCTCTGCAGAAACAATGTCCTAGAAAACAACAGTTTGGGTCTTTTTTGGGCAAAAAACTACAATAGATTAAAAGATGATTGGAGTGGGACTGAAAATATTTCTGAAACCCATTTAGAAAATAGAACCAAAGCACAAAGATTCAGTTTTTAACATTTTAAAGTAAAGGTGGACCATAGTGCATTGGAACTAATTCAGATTGACTTGTACAACGATCCCCTAGTGGGTACTTAGGGAATTGACCTGGTTCCAATTAGTTTTTTTTCAAGAAGCCAAATTGTATCTAGTAATACCAAATAATTGAATCCCTGCAGCAATAGAAGCACAGAAGAAGTAAATCAGCATGTGAAATGATTTTATATTCCCTTTACAAATGCTTTTGCATTTGTGAAACCTAACCGTCCCATTTAACCTTCTTCTTCCAAACTACTACTCACTAAATGATCTAAGCAGTTGCCACTTTGAGTGCAATATTAGTATGTGTTGATAGATGGCTTTAGTACAGCAGGTCTGTCAAACATAAGCCATGTATATTATTCAGCCTGCCACAATTGATACACATGCACTCACATGCATACCATGCACATGCCATGCATGCCTTACACTTGCGGTTTTCTAACTGGTAAAAGGCAAACTTAATGGACATAACATGATAGGAATCTTCTATTAAGAAGCACATGATATCTATAACCAGCTGTCAGGCTCCTCTCAGTGCAAATCTTCACGTTTGTGTGTTTTGCTTTTTGTTTTTACTGCAGACAACTTATGTAACTTAGTCCAGTTTGTCCTTCATTTTGTTATTTTTTTATGAAAAAAAAAAGCTTGGCGCTCCTGCAAACAAAAACACAAATAAGGGACTCATACAAAGAGGACAAATTTACAGATAGCTCTCTCTGTGGGGGTTATCCAGCGGTCAGTGTGTGTGAAAGCGGATAAATAGCTGTCTTACTTACATGCAATTTCTGTCTTTAAAAAATGGTTTCTCTCTCATCTGAGGAGCAGAGGAATGAGAGGATTTGTGTGTGGAAGAGGTGAGGGTGTGGTTTCACGACGAGGCTGTGCAGTCTTCCTAAAACTGGCAGTAGATAAATGCGTGGATGTGCATTCTTGTGCGATCGTGTGCGAGGTGTGCGTTTGTAGAGCCAAAGCGCTCGCTCATCACCTCAGGCCCGCGGGCCTCTGGCTCCTTGGGTGGTCTGGCACACATGTGATTGTGCGTGTGTGTTTTAGTGGTCTGGCAACTACGCAATATCCAGATTGTACTCTGGGCTGGGCCCCAACCTAACCCCAACCCCCACCGTCCTCCACGACACCACCTCCAGAATTTCA
The DNA here is from genome assembly GCF_053564925.1 of Oryzias latipes. Classification (NCBI taxonomy): domain Eukaryota; kingdom Metazoa; phylum Chordata; class Actinopteri; order Beloniformes; family Adrianichthyidae; genus Oryzias; species Oryzias latipes. The sequence continues at coordinate 26,428,901 of NC_136245.1, read as the reverse complement.
ACCACAACTCTGTTTTAGCTCTTATTACACACAAGCCTCGCCTTTTCACTGCATATTTAGTACGTTTCTGCTGAAAGCAGTTTTTTCAAATTGTGTGAGTATTTTTCCCCTTAATATTTCAACTTATCTTAGTGTTTAAATGATCTAGAAAAGCCTTTCTTTTTCTTTAAAACCTGAATTTACAGATAGATCATAACAAAGAATTTTGGTTCTATAAACGCATTTTCTCATCTCTTCAAGACACACTTTGCTGAAACTTGTCTTTTTAATGAGTTCTTGTGGCATTTTTCTCACGATGGAGGACATGTATAAGGGGAATTGATCCCAAAATAGCATTTCTGAGAATTTTTTTTATTCAAATTGTTGTGAATCAGGAGCAGGCGAATAAATGCTCTTCGAAAAAGACCATATTTGTGACATGTCTATGAAGACTCGCATTCATCCAGGTTGATTCCATCATAGTAGTAGGTTTAGGGGCTGTCATTTGGACTTAGTTTTTAAAGTTAAAAGACGTTTCTTATGCAAAAAAGAGATGACCAGTGTGGGGAGGTATTCACTGTCTCCCCAACCCCCAGCTGAGGACAAAGGACTCTTAACGACCCGAAACCATGTAGTCTAACTACACTATACTACTAAGTCAACACTATCCAGTTTCAGGTCTGACTCCTCCCCCATGAGCGCATATATACCAGCTCTTTTACCAGCAAATTCAGAATTGACAAAGCCTCTTGGATAGGAGGTGAAACGTCTTCTAACTTTAAAAACTAAGTCCAGATGACAGCCCCTAAACCTACGACTGTGACACATTTGTGACATTGAAAATACTCTGGGCCATAAGCGCCCTGCTCTACTCCATTGCAATGCATCCATTTATACATGACTAGATCCATATATGTCTTTGTTTTCCTCGTCTGAGCTGGCATCTGGCTCAAAACTGTAAGACTGGATATCTCCAATATTGCACATTTATGTTGCACTGGTAATTGTAGGGTTTGAGAGGGTCCGTAAGCTAGCGGGGGAGCATGTAAACAGAGATCTCTCAGTTATGGGTGACAAGTACAGTCTCACCTACAACTGGGAGGTAAATATCGAATGAAATGCTGCCGCTCTGCAGAAACTATATGCTAAAAAAACAACGCAGGTTTCTTGTTTTGGGCTAAAAGCTGCATAATCATAATCAAAAATATCACTGGGAACGCCGTAAAAATCACTCAAAAGTTGATCAGAGTGGGTATCAAAGACTTTTTTTTCCCCCATGCAGCAGCTTTCGGGTGGCCGGTAATATTGGTTATTTTGCAGGCTGCTGTGGTGGTGGTGTTTAACTTTGCCATGGTGCTGCTCATCTTTCCTGCCATACTGAGCATGGACCTCTACCGCAGAGAAGACAGGCGCTGTGATATTTTCTGCTGCTTCTACAGGTGTGTGCACCAGTGCAAAGCAAGTTCTTGTGTTTCTGATTATCTTGTCGTTGAAATAAATTGCTTCCCTCATTGAAGTACCCTTACAGTAATCCCCTCCCTCAGCCGGAACCTAATTACCTAATTACCTAATTATTTTTCCACCTGGCTGCTATGTTTTTATCTTTCCAGTCTTCATTAAGCTTCACCAATCTCCTTGCCAGTCTGAGCATGTTGTTAGCTTAGTGATACTGCATATGTGTACCCACACCATTAAATGCCATTCTCGGATCTCAGCTTTAATGTTGCTGGCAAAAAATAGAAGATAGACGGTGATGGAGTGCCTTAAAACATTTTCTACAGAATATTTTTATTTCATAAAATCAGATTTTGTATGAATATGTTAAAAGTCCCCCATTTATTAAGTTTCTTTCCCGCTATTTATCCCCGCAGCCCTTGTGCCAACCGTGTGATTCAGATTGAGCCTCAGGCGTACCTAGATGGGCCAGAGGCAAACCATTATAGCCCTCCGCCGTCATATCACAGCCCTCCTCCCTCGTATCACACACCTCCCCCGGGCTACAGTAGCCCCCCTCCCTCCTACAGCAGTCACAGCTTTGCCCATCAGACCCAAATCACCATGCAGTCCACCGTGCAGCTCAGGACAGAGTATGATCCACGCACCCAAGCCTTCTACACCACAGCGGAGCCCCGGTCCCAGATCTCAGTGCAGCCCATGAACCCACCCCCAACCAGGGTCAACAGCGATTACCGCAATAACAACAATAACAACACAAGCAGCAGCAGCAGCAACCACGGCAGCGGAAGCCGGGGAAACGGCGGATCTCGAGGCACCGCCACCTTCCCCCAACACTTTTCGGCGCCTTGTGCTGCCATGCCAGCTTCAGCCTGCTCTGCTCCTCAGGGCGACACCGCCTCATCAGTTGGACACATTCCTGAGAGCAACAGTTCCACGCGGGATCTGCTGTCCCAGACTGGAGAGGCCTCTTTTGGCCTGCACTGCTGGGAGTCGCCCTGTTCTCGCTGGACGCTTGCCTCATTCGCCGAGAAGCACTACGCACCATTCCTTCTACAGCCCACCACCAAGGTGAGCTTAGCTAATGAGAGTTTTTATAGAAGGAGAAAGCAGGGAAACGGGGTGGGGGGCGGCTTCTGTCTGTGGTGTAGGTACATTTGTGAGCTGACTTGGTTTGAATGGGGGAATTAGTCACCGAGTGAACAAAGTAGAATAGGAAATATCCGAGGTAGAAGTTGTGGTCATATCTGAGTCACACACACACAAACACACACACAGTCATGTGGGTGGTCAGTCCTCTCACAGACTTGCAGAGCTGAAATCATCTGGTGAACTGTACTTGACATTGCAGTCTTTCTCAATTTCACTAAACTGACAAATGTTATTTCAATCCTCCAAATGACTTCATGTGGCCTTCACAATGCCTTCATCCAAACTTCTCTTTTCTACTAAACGCAACAAACTCCAGAAACTTTTAAGAAGTCAATTCCTAATTTATTTACAATTGGTAATTAAAATGATTTACTTCTCTGTGCAGCTTTTCAAGTTGATTATGAATGATTGATTTCTTCTGTGTGCCTTTTGGAATATTGCTAAATTACATGTTAAATCATGCACCAATCATTCATGCTTCTCCTCCTCTGCATCCCTCTGACTGTAGGTGGTTGTGATTGTTTTGTTCCTCTGCCTGCTTGGAGTCAGTTTGTACGGGACCACCCAGGTGAGGGACGGCCTGGAGCTGACGGACATCGTACCGAGGGAGACCAGCGAGTATGACTTCATCGGCGCCCAGTTCAAGTTCTTCTCCTTCTACAACATGTACGTGGTTACGCAGCGAGCTGATTACGCCAAAAACCAGCAGCTCCTGCACCAACTTCACCAGAGGTTTCATACCATTCGCTACGTGCTGAAAGAGGACAACGGCCAGCTGCCGCGCATGTGGCTGCACTTCTTCAGGGACTGGTTGCAAGGTAGCATATAACCTGATGTCTTGTTATATCTCCAACCGGATGTCATTGTTTATCTGTGTGTACCTTTCAGTCAGATTTGGCATTTGGGTTGACACATTTCAATAATTCAATTTAGATGAATTAACTGTCTCATGAAAGAGTTTCGACATCATGATTGTCTCCGCAGTTTTGAAATTAAGCAAACAAGATGTTAAGAATGACTAATGGACATCGACAAGGGCTAATTGAAATCACCTGTTTCTTCTACAAAACAGAAAGACATGAAAAGCTCATTTATTTATTTTTTTCCCTCCTATCAAGAAATCCATCTTTCACATGTCAACCATGTCCTTGCACGGCTTAACTTTCAAGCAAGGAAACAGCGACCGCTTCGCTCTTTTCAGCGATATAAAAAAAAGTATGTTAGCCGGCTGGAAGCCACACAGAGAGCGTGCGTGTGGGTGAGGGAGGCAGAACAGTGTCTGATATTGCTTTCTGCAATGGTGGGACAAATTGGAGCCAGACAGGCCAAGGAACGAGACCCAAAACAACATCTCCCACAGACGGACCACAGCATGGCGTAGGAGGTGGGAGGGCGAGAGGGGAGGGCTGTAATACACATATGGATTGGAGAGCACCATAGAGAAGGAAGCATATGTTACTGATAGAGGCTTGAACGCTTGATTTGAGTTTTAGGCTATGGAAGTCTGGCTTGTTGGTTATGAATGAAGTTACATGAAATAAACGGCACTTATTAAAAGGTTGAGGATAGTTTGCAGTGTTCTGTTTATGCTGCTCTGAGTTCATACATGCTGTGTTTTCTCTTTACAGTTGTTCCTCAGAGAAAAAAAAAACAGAGTTGACAGAGCCAGAACCTTTCAACCACCAACACACCTCTCTACTTGTGGTTTACAGGACTCCAGGAGGCTTTTGATAAGGACTGGCAGGCCGGTCGCATCACCCACAGTAGCTACAAGAACGGTTCTGATGATGGGATCCTGGCGTACAAACTTCTGGTGCAAACGGGACGCCGAGACAAACCCATTAACTTCAATCAGGTATGCTTATTTTTTTAACTCATGTCTGTTTGTAAGTCAACATTTCGATTAAGTATATAGATGGTTTGTTAAAACTTGGGGTGCTTTCACAGCTGGTGGTTCAGTTTGGTGTCTTTAATGCTCTTCATTTCTTAGTCCAAACAAGAAAATCCTAGTTTTCCTCGAAACAAGTCTCAGTTTGACTGTGAGTAAATCTTAGTAACAATACTCCGAAGGCAGAAAACAAACCGAATAGTAAGTAAAGGAATAGAAACATACCTACAGGTGAATTTAAATCAAATCATATAAAATCGAACTTTATTTATAATTTAAAGGAGTGTGACTCAATCAGACAATGGTCTGTTGGACTCTTTGAGTACTCAGCGGTTCTAGTTTATTTTGTTTTTTGTGTTTTTTTTTCTTTCTGGTTGCTGCTCATAATGCCTTATTCACAACTGTCCTTAGTGGTGGATACAGGCTGTCTGCGGGCAAAAAAATAGGCAAACTTGCACAAAATATCAAGGTTGTAGACCACAAGGTGAGCCCATACCGCGAAAATGTTTGTGCATAGTTTTCTACGGGCTTGCTGCAAGTAAGAAGTCACACAGAACACTTGAACAACACCCAAGGGTAGGTTAGGGTAAGTAGGTGAGACACAGGCACGTCGTACCTATTTTCCTCTTTTTTTAAGCTCCCCCCCCAAATCCTGCATAAGGAGCCCGTTAGTGCTCTTCACGTTATAAATGCAAGCCCTGACTGTTAAAGATTAGAATATTAGACAGAGCGTAGTTTGTGTGGACATAAGGATAATATGCACACCCAGTGTATGCCGAAATTTGCACACGGTCAATAAGAAGCCAGTACGCACACCTTGCTAACAACTAGAGTGTGGCACAAGGGCATCGTACAACAACCCCCATATGTCATAAGTGCGAGCAACTCACATTATAGCTACACATTTTTCACAATACACTTACTAACGCAAAACAAACATACGTTCCATTTTTATAATGTTCCTTAAGATGGCCAGATGAGCCTCAAGGAAACTACAAAACACACATGTGCTCCCCTTAAGATGCAGCTGTTACAACCCTCCATAGGCCCAGACAACCCAAAATCCCACAGCACCTGTGAAGGTCACCAACCCTTTGGGTGCATGTGACTAGGGCCTTTGGCACTGTCACACCTAAGCAAGCTCCTGTTCTACTCTGTGAGGTCCACTCTCAAAAGTGCACCGTGAAACTTAAGCAAATAATAAAACCTTTTTGCATTCTTTAACCAATAAAACTTCATCTTTTGAAATATCCTGGTCTAAATGTGTGTGTCAGTGTGTGTTTGTACTCTGGGGCTGCTTCACTTGGCTTTTAAAAGTTTCTGCCATTCATACTTTTTCTCTCTCCCAGCCTGGTTTCATCTGCCAATCGTTATGACTTTACTGACTCGAGGAATTTAAAGCTCTCACTGGAGCTTCTTCCTGTCCTGAAAAACAGATCAGCTTAGCATTTCCAACTTTTAACTGGTTGTGTGTCTGTGTGTCTATTGGAGTCGTCTTGACAGTGTAATGTTCCCTGCACAGGTGTTGTACAGTTGGCTCATTGGGGCTTGAAGCTTTTTGCACACCAGTTGGATAGGGAGGCAACATTCTGGTGTTCAGTAGACTGAGTTCAGTCGTCTCCTTTCTCTCATTTCATCACGAGAGCTGGCAGAACCACAAGAAGTCCATCACGGTGCATTGCTGAAAGGTTCTGCCGACACAGCAGTTGGTTGGGTGTTGATATTTTCACCTCAACTTAAACCGAATGCAAAAAAGAAAAAGCATGCATCAAAGGTATGCAACAAAAGGATAATATCTTAATTATCAGACAGTTTCCAGTTTGGCTGTTGAAGGGAGTCATGTCTCCAGTCTGGTACCATTTAAGATTCTGATATTCAATGACTCCAGTCAGAACAGCTTAGATCTCAGATGGAGGTCAAAAGAGGAAATTTGCAGAAGATCAAATCTAGTCTCTAGTATGTCAGCAGAAAGATACCAATGTGCTGATAATGAGACAGATTTGGGCGATAAAAGGAGGAAATGAGGGGAAAAAGGTCCTGGTTAAACAATCCATCTCATGATTTTCCAGTGTGGTACCATTGCATTTCAAAAAGAAAAGACAGACAGAGATGCATGGCTGCATTCTTTGGCTGGAAAATGGGAAAACAGAAGATAAGAAAGTGAAGAAATATAAAAACAGCATTCTTGGCCAGGACTCCCGCAAACCTCAAACACAAAACAGTCCATGTGCTTTTCACCACTAAGGTCATTTTCATCAAATTTAATCCGCTTAGCTGCATCTTTTGTTTATTTGTGTTAATAATTTGTCTATGAGTTTGCTCAAGTCATGCATGTCTACAGATTAGAGTGAAAGCTTTTCTTCCATTTTTTCATTCATGTGTTTATTTTGGACATTTGTCTTACCTAATATACTCCACAGCTGACTATTCTGCCCATTTCTTTCTGGGAATGACAGGAAGCAGAGTCAGGCCTTGTGTGCGGCCCTGTGATTTCACTTCCTCTGCCTGTGAGGGATGTGCGCTTGCCATGAGTTGTAGGGGCCGCCAGCAGAGTTGCCTGGGCTTCCCGTGACAGCTTAAAGACATACAGTTGTTGCATATCCCGCTGTTAAATTCAATCCAGATCGTCTGGAATCCGGCTCTCCGTCTCCGTCTCTCCCTGGCTAACTCCTGCCCTCCGCGCTCAACTGCTGTGTCCGCTTTCATTGAGGGGAGTTGGATCATGTGCTTCCTTTGAGCCAGCTCTGTGTGGGCATTTGTATGCACTGGGTGTGTGTTCTGCTTTTACAGTAGATGTTTTCTGTGTCTTTAAATGAAGACCAGATCCTGGCTGACCCTGGCAAATTGGAAAGCTAGATGTTTTATTTTGATATGCCGTTCTATGAGTCTGTGCTCTAGAGCTCTGTCTCCTGCTCGCATAACTCTGTTCCTGGCGATGCATACATTCCTTGTGTGGTTTGAAAACAAGGCGACAGAACGGTGTGAAGAAATAGAGTAAAGAAGGTGCTGAGGAGAATTAAGAGTCCAAATAAAGGTCAAGCTAACGCTATCAAGATTTCTTTTGTTTTTAGGGACGGGTGGCTTTGTGGCGCCAGGCATTCTGGGTACCCATAGGAGTCAGGAGAACCAAGTGTTAGCAACATTTGTACAGATGTTGTGTTATTTTTATAGCTCTACTCCATTTGCTGGGTGGCATTTCCTTCGGTGTTAACAACCAGGTTAACTGCACACAGACGCACCCAGGGACTCCAGCCAAATTTTTTATTGTTACGCTAACTCAAGTAATTTTTTTTCCACCGTCCCCACCTTGAAAAAAAAAAGAGAAAACCTTCTCCTTTCTTCATGTACCTAACCCCATGAGTCCAGCTTAACCCCCGAAAGCTCTCCCTGCCTCTGTGAAAGAGGGATTTATAGTTCCTAGAAGGGAGAGTGGCGGAGCAGTACAGTAATGGTTTTACCTCTCATGAAGTAGGACTGGAAGGCTTCCCCTTATTTTTTCACATGGTTTCTTCAGGTTCTGCTGTGAAAGAATACTGATTTTTTTTTTTCGTCTGACAAATTCACATCAGTAAAGTCCAGCACATTCCCTGTGATTTCAGCTGCGTTTACACGCTAACAGCTACTTGGAGAGAAAACATAAAGCGTTGAAATGCCTTTCTTTATTCTCATACGCTGCATCCTTTTTTTAGAAAACACCACAGACACATTAAAAACATAAGCCTGAATGAGTTGATAGAAATTTGAAAAACAGAAAGACTGATATATTTTAACAAACAATGCTTCTGCCCAAAAATGTGCTGGTAGTTCCTCGGCCACATTTAATAGTGTTTCTGGGTTGCCAAGGAACACATACACAATAAAAAGCCTGTTTAGCGACTGGAATGACAACAATCCCATTTTTCATTGTGCTACTGTCAAAATAGGAATTAATTATCTTAGCTTTACTCTCAGCTTTTATCTGACACCTTTTGAAAGGGTTCTGTGATGGCAAAATCATGTTTGCTTGTATTTTTTAGTAGAGTGTATGATCAGTGATGAAGCAATTAGGTCCAGTGCATGAGCCAGCATGAATGCAAAAATCACAGTATAAATATGGGGATTTGACAAAATGTGGTTTCCCTTTAATGTTCTGCTTTGTATTTATAGTTGCAAAACGTACAGGGACATTTTCGTACAGAAACAAATGTCACTCTAGCATCACGTGGACATTTTCTTAGATTACATCAAAGAAATCTGTAGAAAAGAGAAAGGATGTAAGCAAAACAAAGAATTCTGCTCAAAACGTTTTAAAACTTCTTAGATTTTAAACCTTTTGATTTAATCATAGCAATATTTGTTGACATATAAGTCAGTATGAATAAGCTCAGTTCCAAAAACAGCCTTTTTTATTCACCGGACAGCCTGTAAAATAACCGAAATGTGATTATTTTTCCTCCTCTGAAGCAAAGGTGAATTATACTTGTATATTTAGACATAGGAGGTTCTGGTTGCATAGTCATCAGCAGCTGCAAAGTGCTGCAAGACCTCTTTCAGAAATGTGTTCAGAGTGGTCAGGACATCAGACCTGAGGTTGGCCCTCAGTATCCTCTGTAAAGTGAGACGCTGATTCGACATTTTCCGTGTTTTAATGTGGCATGTTAATTCTAGGAAGTACGGGAATTTTCAGAAAGCTAGCCAGTATTTGAACTTTCGATTTTTTTCTTTTCTTGCACTCATGCATGCGCATAAAAAGGAATTTTTGCTGTTTTCTTTCAGTAAAATGTTGTCCAACTTCCACAATTCCTTTGCGTTTCCAATAACATGTGTTAATTGTGACCTGATGCATGCCAATCTGCAGAATTGGGTTGCCTTTGAAGGGTTAATGGGGCCTTCATTAACTTATCTCTTTTGTTGGTTTTCTAGCTGACCAGTCAGAGGCTTGTTGATGCAGATGGAATTATCAACCCTGGAGCCTTTTATATCTACCTTACTGCCTGGGTCAGCAACGATCCAGTAGCATACGCTGCCTCGCAAGCCAACATCCGTCCACACCCTCCTGAGTGGCTCCACGACCATACGGACTCCATGCCCGAGACACGCCTCAGCAGTAAGTTGTATACTCCATCCGTCTATCTGCTAAATCCCTTTTGGGGTCACGGGAGCCAACCCAGCTACTTTTTGAACAAAGGCGGGGTTACACCCTGAACATGTTGCCAGTCTGTTTTTGGACTGTGGAAACCGGAATGCCCAGAGAAAATCCATGCATGCACAGACAGAATATATAAACAAAAAAGGTCCTAGCTGGTATTCGAACTGTTTCACTGTGAGGCGAGAGTGCTAACCAGTATCCCACAGTGCAGCCCTAGTCCTATACTTGTAATTATCTGATTGAGAAAGTGTTGCAATTCAAAGAATCACAGTAATAACGGTATTTCTGCAGCTCGATTCCAGTATTTGGCATCATGAAGTGGGAAGTTCCTGTTTTTCTAAAATATGTGTACCTTTTACAGAGTTCATTGATCCCATAAGGCAGCTGCCACGTGTTTATCTCTTGTGGTTTGCTCAAAGTGAGGCATACTTAGCTGTTGTTATGGTGCGACTGCGCATACGTGAGATCAGGTTGAAGCTGAAAACCAAGACACAACTAAGTGTTGTGCTTGTGGTTTAATGCTATAGTCTTGGCTGCCATGGGGCCCCCGCATTACACACACATTACACACACGTTATTAAAACTCACTGACCCTAAACACAACACGCACTCTGTTCTTATGTCTCTACCACAAACTCACAAAAAAAGTAATGTTATTTGAGTCCAATATTTGATTTTGAGAGAGTCAGAGGTCGAGATTGGATAACAAAAAGAAAAGTGGATTCGGATGGGCTGAACAATTGGATAACAAGCAAGACATGTGTGACACAGGGAAAAGTTATTGGATCAGCAGCCTTGGGGAAAAAAAAGACAGGGATCTGGATGGCAATTGGTTTGCTCAGTTATCCTTTAAGGCTGCCATGTGCAGGCACAAAATGAAATCTCTGTTGGCTTAAAGTATGACATCACCGCCGAGTGACGGCAGGTATACGTGTTTGTGCATCTATGGTGCAGTAGCAGGTTTAGGGTTTGGTAATGACCGTGATTGTGACATTGTAATTGTCATGAATCACCGTTAGTTCTGACAGGCTGCCGCGTCTGGAACTGATAGGCCCTCATTAGGGAGTCTTGACCACAGACTGGTTAGGTTCAATTCAATGGAGCTCTATTTCTCCTGCCTCCCTCACTTCCACCATATTCTTATACATATACATTAACTTTTAGATATATTTCTTCGCTTGGAGCAGGCAGTTAGGTTGAGTAATTCTAAAATAGGATGATCAAGATTTAAAAAAATTAACTGGAAAAAAAAAACAAAAGAAGATATAATGCAAAGTCCATATTTGGGTACATCTTGAACAATTTATTTTGCTAGTCAAATCAAAGAGTTAAATTCATTTAATTTTTGAAAAAGATGTATTGCATTTGAAAATCAAGGTCCCAGAGCTACAGAATCTAATTTGTTTAAAATCCAGTGGGATGTCAGTGATGATCATCCTATGTTTTTAGAAATCCAAACTCAATGGGGCCGTCTTCACGATGCCGTCAGCTGACAAGCTGTATGGAAATGCCGATTTTATTTTCCAGTGGGAATCCGCAGTGAGCATCCGCTCACATTGCCAAACGTACCAAAAGCTTCTTCAATGACCATGATGTACCCATATTTCTGTGAAATTCTATAAATTGCGTTGTGTCAAAAAAGTTTATCTCTGGCCAGGAGGCGCTTGGTTTCCAAAAATCTCTACAGGGGGTGCAACACTGATAAATGTTAAAAACCACTGGTTTGCTCTGTTAATTTCAAGAGGGACCTGGCTGCAGACAAGATGGTGGCTGACATCATCAGCCAGAGGCAGGAAATTTACAACTTACCTTATTCCTAACCATAACCCAAAAGTGTTCAAAATTGTAGAAAATATCTTATTAATGCCTTAAATGGGAAAAAAAACATAACTGTTAAGGTTGCCAGTTATGTTTTTTTTTTTTTGGGGGTACTTCCAATTCCGGTCGGGGATTTCTGGTTCTTGACGTTAATGTCTACACCCAGGTCCTCTTGTTAATTTCTGTCTCATCAGTTAGTGAAACGATTATAGAGTGAGTTCACCTTACTGTCATTGATTTCCCTTTCAGTTCCTGCTGCTGAGCCTATTGAATACGCACAGTTCCCCTTCTACCTCAACGGGCTCAGGGAGACGCCACAGTTTGTGGAGGCCATCGAGAGCGTCCGGGCGATCTGCAACAACTACAGCAGACAAGGCCTGCCCTCCTACCCCAACGGCTACCCTTTCCTGTTTTGGGAGCAGTATGTTAGTCTGCGTCACTGGCTTCTCCTGTCCATCAGTGTTGTGCTCGCCTGCACCTTTCTGGTCTGTGCCCTTTTCCTGCTCAACCCGTGGACCGCTGGCATTATTGTAAGTGTTCTGGCACAGTTTAATGGATTTTATATAATCTTCTGTACATATGAATTGTATCTATTTTATTTGTTTTTCTCATGGTTCACTTGTATGGTTCACTTTTTAACAACTCTTCAAGACTTTTTCATTGGCTTAACATTTGTAGTTAGTTATGTTTTTTTAACCAGTATATCTCCTCTCTTTTCCCTCCAAAATAGCTCTCTGTTTTGACACTTTTCCCATATTCCGATGATAACTAAATTGCAGCGTAACGTCTGATTGACTTATCTGGTGCTTTAGTGTGTGTTTCGTGTCAGTTAAACAAGCAATGCAAAATAAACTTGTGCATCAAGCCGTGCACTACAAGTCCTGACAGATTCCTCAACAAGATCTAAAGGATATGAGAAATTATGCTGTCAAACGGACAAAAGCTTTTTTATTTGTGTATGCATTTGGTCTTAGTTTGTCACTGTCTGAACGAGTAAATTAGTTATCTCAAGCTTTTGTTCTCTTCTTCTTTAAGCAGTAAATCCGCTGCTTCCAATTACCTTCTTTTTGTTTTAAAGGTAGTTTTAAAAGTAGGGCTCATTATGGCGGTGATATAATAACTACCCAAGCAAGAATAAAGTAACAAAAAGGGGTTTATACAAGTGTACGATCTGGTTTTTTGAAGTTATATAACCTCTTTTTGTGATAGTAAAACCTGTCCAACACAAAAGGCCTTCAGCTCTAATCTGTTTGCTCGGTTGTTGGACAGAACAAGTTAAAAAAAAATAAAAAAATAACCACCCAAGCTTTATTGGGTTGTGAAGAATTAAATTTACTTTAAAGTCCCACTCCGATCATCCTTTGAGCTATTTTAGAAACATTACCATTGTTCTTTTAAGTATGATTATGCTGAATTTAGCCAAAATCCAAAAACCATTGTCATTTTCTAGGACATAGTTTCTGCAGATTAACAGTACTTCATTGGTAATTAACTTCAGAATTTTGGGCAGGACTGTTCCCGCTTACCCCCTTCCCCTGCTTATTGCTGAGAGCAACCTGTTTACGCACTCTTTCACTAGCTTACAGCCCCTCAAACGTCAACTTAACGTTACCGGTGCAACAAAAATGGTGAGCAATATTGGAGCTATCCAGCTGTATTGAGCCACATGTCAGCTCAGACAAGGAAAACAAAGACGTACATAGATCAAGTCGTCTACAGAATGGATGTGCCCAGCATATTTTCTACATCATAAAAAAAGCCCTTTTTCAAACACCACAATGATGTGAATAAAGATTTAAAAATAAAAATTACTCAGAAATGCAATTTTTAGATCAATTTTCTTTACATTTGTCCACCATCATTAGAAAAATGCAGCAAAACGTTAAAAAAAAATGCCAAAAAAACACAATTTTTATTGGAGTGGTTCTTTAAAGGAAGCATGTTAGGAGAGTTTGCATTACATGTGTGGCGGATTGAAGTAAATTTGTGCACTGCATGCTTCTTATGCCCTTTTTTTAAAATCACACAATTTACTTAATTCTACTGCTCCCAACCCTTTTATAATTATTTAGAAAATGTTAGGTTTCCTGAGCATAGAAATTACTTATTATGTTTGATCCTTACTATGATTTTAAACTGAATTTACTGCGAACATAGAATTCCTGTAACTTTCTCACTGTTTTAATTATTATCTTTATTGTTTGGTGAGATGATAGATTTTGTGTCAAGCTCAAATTTGTGGTAAAAAAGCAACCTTAAGGACTTGAAAGCAGCCTTCTGTTGTACTCTTAAGTCAAAAAATAGGGCCTGCGGTGTGTTATTGTAGCCCCAGTCAGCAGCATTTATTTTGTGCTGTGTTGTTTGAGCCGTCTGTTTAGTCTAGTCCAACACTCCCACACAACAGCATTGAAATCTATGAGGACAGGAGGCAAAGTTGCTACAGCAACTAGCTCCAATTGTTAACCTATAATGTCAGATTTATATATTTCTCCTCCCCATCTTCCATTTTCTCACAAAAGGGTTTCCACGGATACGTGCAAACACCCATTCACACACACAGTTAGGAGCATAAACACACTTTGGCAGCTCATGGACGTGTTTATACTCGCACGCATGCTGTATGAACGTGTAAACATGCAGGCTCATAATTCACAAAGAAACTCCAGCACAAAGAGGTCTGCTTTTTCTCTCTGGTAGGTTGTATTTGCTAACAGGCAGTAGCCGGGATACCTGAGCCCTTGAAACAAGGGGAGGAGGGGATAGTCGTGTACATCCTTCAGGCTGCACCAGCCAGATCAAAAGGCCACTTCTGGAGAGGCGTCAAACATCAATAGCTTGTTGCTTCTGCTTAGTACTGATCGCTTCCTGTCAGGCTAAAGTTAAAGTGTATTAATCATTTAACCTAGATTAAAAGCTGTTGTCCATATTAATGGAAACACTTACAATTTCTCAAGGTGCTAAAATGGCGAAACAAGATTTTTTTTTAATATAATCTGGATACTTAAAAACTTTTAGAGCTCCAACTCTGACTATCTAAGGTGCACTTGAGAGTTCTGTACACAAATCCATATCCACACATGCTCCCAGCTACCCTTCCTGCCCACATGAGGCCTCTTCAAAGGATTTGGGCCCCTGTGTAACTTGACACATGTCAGCTGATGATGGCATTTACGCTCCTGTCCCGCTCTGCTGTAGAGCTCCGACCCTCAAAGCTTTTCAACCACACGTGGGTTTAACACATCCATATCAGAGAGATACCCATGCGTTTTAGGATCAGAAATTACTGAACCCCTGTTTGATTTATATACATAAATTCTAGACAGCTGTAAATTTATGCTGGATTATACTTTTTGTTGCTTCTTTTTAAAAAAGCCAGAACACAAGTATTGGTTAAAAAATTACTTCAAAAATTTTTTTGTGTTTGTGTAAAAGGACTCACAAAATGGAGTTTTAAAAATCCAAACTTGTCTTTTTCACAATATGGAAGGTAAAATCTAGCCTTTACATACAGACAGCTTCCTTTCTGACCATGATGTGATTTCTCCTCAGGTGTTGGTCCTCTCTCTCATGACGGTGGAGCTCTTTGGCTTCATGGGCTTGATGGGAATCAAGCTGAGTGCGGTTCCTGTTGTCATTCTCATTGCCTCCGTGGGTATTGGAGTGGAGTTCACTGTTCATGTGGCCCTGGTGGGAAAACTTTCTAGAATCATTGACTTTCTTTAAATGGTTGTGCCATAACCAGTAGAAGTTTTATCTAACGTTTGTGGATCTCTGTGTGTGTTGTAGGCGTTCCTGACAGCCATAGGGGATCGTCACAAGCGGGCAGTGCTGGCTTTGGAGCACATGTTTGCTCCAGTGCTGGATGGAGCTTTTTCCACTTTACTAGGAGTCCTAATGCTCGCAGGCTCTGAGTTTGACTTTATTGTCAGGTGAGTAAAAAATGATGCTTAAAAAAAACCTGTAGTGTTAAGAGATTCCTCTCAGAAAGGTTATCATGTTGCATCCATGTCCTGTTCAAAACTTAGACCATGCCTCAACCTGCATGTCATAGGAATCTACCATACTCAAAGCAGCAACCATGCATGAAGGCTTCTCTCTTCTTCTGTTTCCTTTCTCGATCTTCCACCCGCACCACCATTGCATTCCCGCTCTGTAAACCTCATCCTTTTCCCAGCTTGACATACCTGTTTTTATGTCGGTTTGTGTGTGGTGGTGTCTACAAAAGTTTTCTTTCGTCCTTTTGCTTTGCCTCTGTGTGTCCCTTTCCCCTCTTTAATGTCTCTCTAGCCTGGTATTTTAGAGAAAAGAAGAGGAAGGAAGGTGACCTCAAGGTCAAAAAAGGTAAAGAGAAGAGGAGAGGTTATAGCAGGGGTGATCAGAGATCAAGTTAATGGAAAGAGAGAAGGAGAAAGCCTTAAGGTTGTCTGGCTTTTGTTAACTCCTTCAACTAGTTTAACTGCCTTTACTTGACATTTATAAGCAAAGGAAGGGGTAACAGAGTGGGAGGCGAGAGGACATTTGGGAAAAGACAAGAGAAGTGGCAATAAGAGCCAACACAGTGAAAGCTGTGTTTCATTTTTGTTAGGGTGGGAGATTGTACGCATCAAACACAAAGTTAGAGATCATGCAAAGAGGGGTGGAAAAAAAATTCACATTAAAACTTTTCAAAGCAGTTTGAGCTCCAAAGTTCAGCACAGCTCGGAGCATGACTTAAAGTGTGCACATCTGTGCCATCACTTGCTTGAGTTTAGGTGTTTAAAGACTACTCCGATCATCTTTGGATCTATTTTAAAAATGTTCCCAGTGTTTGTTTTTAGTTATTGTTATGGAATTTTTAACCCAAACAAAAAAAACTGTTCTTTTCTAAGACATAATCTCTGCAGAGCAGCAGCACTTCCCTTCCTGTTGCAGAGCAGGGAGCTGGTGGCCCACCCAGCGTGTTTTCTACGTCACAAATAGGCTTTTTTTTAGACTGCAATTTTAATAAAGAAATACTTAGAAATTCATTTTAAAATTAATTTCCTTTACATATGTCCTCTATCATCTGACAAATGTCACAAGAAAATTTTAAAAACAACAAAAACACAATTTTCATCGTAGTGGATGTTTAATTTAGTCTACTTGGCTCTAGGACCCACTCTAGGATTTTGCCTTAAAGGGCATAATCATACTTAACAGATCATTTGGAACGCATTTAAATAAAGATAAAAAGATGATTGGAGTGGGACTTTAAGAGAATGGGGAGTATTGCACTACTGATATTCACCCTGTGTCATGTGCACACGCCTGTGCTCACATATGCACACTTAGAGTGTTACACACAGTCCCCTGCATTTAGACAAACACATCAACCTGCTCCCTGACCCCGTAATCACTGGGGTCAACTGTGGCGTGCCTGGAACTGAGCACACACATGCACTCAAACACACAAGCATGGCGCCCTATAGACCTTCTCTCCTCACCTCCAGTGTTGTGCTGTGCTCTGGTTTCTGGTTCAGTCCGGGGTTTTCATTTAAAATTTCTGCTGTTGTTTGAACAAACAAAGCAGCGCCCCAAGACGGTGCAATAACAACAGTTCGTATTTTTCTGCTTGTGCCGAAAGAAATGTTTCCCTGACTTTTTCCACGGGCCCTGTGAATGTTTTCACTGTAAACAGCACAGCAGGGCACCCGGCTCAGTCTGTGGGCTGCACGCGTGCATGAGTGCAGTTCGTGTGTGCGCAAAGGTGACACAATATTTAATCATGCTGGTGTGAAAGTAAAGGCTAAGCGTGGTGATGACACAATTTTACTTTGATTTACTAAATCGGTTAGGAGAAATGACGGGCTACTAAAAGCACATGAGGGTCAGGCAGGCTTTAACAACCGTTAGAAAAATGTGTGTACTGGAGCCCAGTGCGCTGCAAAGCCTTTAATTGAGTTTCACTTTAAAATGACTTATTTGCAACCATTTTTGAACTAAAGGGTTTTGGAATTTCTTATTGCAAATAGTTACTATTAAAAATTAGGAAAATGTACCACTCGCACAGCTACAAACGAAGTCCCCGGGTATGCTGGATTGTGTCCCGTGACATTTTATTTTACTAAGGAGCACATAATCGGCCCATAAAGCAGAAAAAGTTATGCATTTTTGTGTTCCATGAAGACATGAAACTGATTCTATTCAGGATCATAAAGCAATGACTCATTCTCAGAACTAGTAGTGTGGGACAGATGAATTTATCCACTTAGATGTAAATTCAGTTGAGTGCAATGGAGTCATAAATTCACAATTTTTTGCTGTTTTGCTTTACACAATTGATACCCTAATCACAAAAAATATCCAAACTGATGTGAATTCTGAAGCAAAATATTACAACAATGTAGGTTATAACGCAGAACTTTACTAGAATTTAGCCAAGGCATGATAGGGTCCTATGCATAAAGGCCATATTTATTTGTAATCCATGGGAGACCTGGGATGACAAACTAGGGGTTCTGCAAAGCCTTAAAATATTTTTGATTTTCAGTGTTATGTCCACAGTGGAGATGAATAGCAGTGATTTTAAACTTGTTCAATCACATGTTCTGTAAACGCAACATTTTCCATCAGCGGTGGAAAAAAAGTAGATGAACTTCAGCACGAGTTTGTATTATTAAAGTTTATGATAAAGATCCGAGTCCTCGCTCTACACCTCAGCTCATCCCTGTTTACACCCCCACACATGCAAGCAGAAATCACAGTGTGGGGTCAAGCAGAAGGGTTGTCGGTGCACGGAGGTTTCTCTGATAACCTTTCACAGGTAAGGCCAACAAGGAGGTGGGCCCTGCCTAATGAAGGAAGCAGGAGAGCAGAGGGGAAGATTAAGAGTGGAGATTGGTGGGCTTTTACCTTATACATCGGAGATTTAATTAGATGGAGGGGATTGTGGAGTGGCCGGGAATTTCACAGGAGCTTAGCTGGAATGGAGGGAGAGAAAAGTGAGGCGGAGAAGATAAAGAAAGAAATAAAAGACAGGGAGTGAGGCCAGGGAAGGGTGGTACTCTGAGGGTCCCCTTCTCTAGACTAAATTGTTTAAATTCTATACCCTTCACTTCATTTGTTTGCTTCTAGCTCTCGCTTTTTTTTTTTGAGCCAAAGACGAGTGAGGCCCCTGTGCTCTCGTAACCCCCCCTCCATACCCCCCAACGCCTCTTCCCTTACCCCCTCCCTTCACATTCCTCCGCGCTTTGTTTTCCCCATGTTTGCTTATACACCACACACCCAAGAGAGTACCCTCACCCACAGTCACCCCCCGTCCTCTGGTCTTTTTTTTTTCCTTTCCCTCTTCTCTTCTTTTCTTTTCTCCAGTGCCTTTGAATTAACCAGCTCTGGCTAATTATGCTTCCCCTTTTTTTTTCTCTCTGCGGCTTCTTTAAGACTAACCCTCTTTGGCAGGACTTAGAAACACGCAAGGTAGCTTTCTTTTCTGCTCCTAAAGAAAAACCCAGTGCCTGTCTGTCTGTCTTTGAGGTGTGTTTGTTTGGGGCACAATTATTATTTCGGGCATGTGTGATGCTTGCTCATACGTCTTTATGTCTGTAGGTTGTATGGTGTGTACAGGTATTTTATGTTTCCTCTTGTCAGTCTTTGTTAGCCAAAACAACAAAGGTTTAGTTGGGGTTTTTTCTAGTTTCATAAATATTTTGTGTTTTGCCATAGAGTAAGCAGCGCGTGCACTGTTACTCAGCTGTTCCCTCAGAGTTTCATATGATGTTGAACGGTCTGCGCCTTTGCTAAAATCTTTTTGTGTTTCTATTTATTTATCTTTTTCAGGTATTTCTTTGCAGTGTTAGCCATTCTAACAGTTCTGGGAGTACTGAATGGATTGGTCCTTCTTCCAGTATTATTATCTTACTTTGGACCCTATCCGGAGGTGAGATCTTTCAGACTAAAACTGCCAAACAATTATGTGTAAAATATGTTTTCTATTGATACATTTTTTGTGAAATTTCATTAGCAAAAGTCTAATCCAAAATAGCTTTTTGGTTTTACACGAGTAGAGTTAAGGTGGAGAAAATTTCAAGTACAAAATATACCGTTGTTGTATTTCGGTGATTTTTTTCGTAACAAGTGCTCTTAACGCAGCATCACCGCTAGTTTCTCTTTAAAGACCCACTCCAATCCTCTTTTTATCTGTTGTAAAAGTGCGCCCAGTGGTCTTTTAATTCTGAATGTGCTCTTTTTAGACAAAAAGAAGAAAACGTTTTCGTTTTCTCGGGCATAGTTTCTGCAGAGCGGCTGTAGTTCTTTAGAAATTCACCTCTAAGTTGTGGGTGAAACGACTGGCAACCCCGCCCGCCATTCCCCTCCTCATTGCGGAGCAGGGAGCTTAGCCCACAGCATTTTATGTCACAAATAAGCTCTTTTTCAAAGGACATTTCTTCGTCTACTTCTGATTTACAACTATCTGAATTAAGAAATGCTCATAAATACAATTTTGCACTTAATTGTTTCAATACAGTAAATGCCCACAAGAGCATGTTAAAAACAAGATTTTCATCTGAGTGGATCTTGAGGTCAACCAGGACTTTATTCTGCAGCCTTGTTCTTAAGCACACTCTCCCTCCCCTCCCTGCTCAGGTATCACCAGCAGATGGGCGCAGTCGGTTACCTACTCCTTCCCCAGAAGCCCCGCCTCACATGGTCCACTTCTCAGTCCGTCCCAATCGTGCAACTGCCGGCACCACCTCCTCAGGTGTAGCTTCAGACTCATCAGACTCAGAATACAGCTCCAATACCACAGGCTCTGGAATCAGCCAGGAGACGCAGAATTACAACCTGCCGTCCCGAAGAGGACAGACCCGGGCCGTGGAGCAGCAGTACCACGTCCAGACCAACAGGGGCAGAGAACCCAGGACAGAGGAGGAAAGGAGATCAGGACATAGGCGATCAAACAGAGAGTCTGATGCACCGGCCTATACTGTGTCTTCGGTAAGAAGATAGCCATCATAGTATCACTTTTGCGTAAACAGGAAAAAAAAACAGTATTTGATTGGGTTGTCCTAAAGTCTGTTTCCTCTCAGGGTGGCCATTCTGGGCTCCAGCATGGGGGTACGTGGCAAAATAGCAGCAGGGACCCCAGGAGCCAGATGCACTGGAAAGCCCCGCCCCCATCCTGCCCGCGCATGGATGCTTTTGAAGCTGCTACTGAGCCCGGGAACCATCATGGCTCCCACAGCCATAGAGAACGCTCAGCAGGCCACAGAGGCCGCTCTTCCCACAACCATCAGTCCCATCACCACCCCCCACCACTCCACCTCAATCCCACCCCATTTTGCCAACCCATTACCACAGTAACAGCATCCGCCTCAGTTACCGTTGCTGTTCACCAAGGTCCCCTCTCCGGCCTGGACCCTGTTTCCCCTCACCTTGGACACGCTGCAACAGACAGTTACAGCTCGACTGGGCCGGAGCAACCAGAGCCTGCATTCCAGGACCCACATGTGCCACTGTACACCTACACAGGAGCCAGAGGAGTCCAGGAGGAGGCTGTGGAGCTTCAAGATTTGGAGTTCGAGGCAGCTGAGAACAACATTGGCAGGCAGGCTAGCTGAGGTGAGATTTCAGCTTCTCTATCAACAGGTTGTCCTCTCTTTCTCTTTAAAGCAAACACCTGACTGTGCCATCTCTGCTCCGTTTACAGTTCTGGACGACAGAAGCACTATGGCCAAAGACAGACTACTCTGTGTTAAAGAGCAGCTGACCCAGCTTGGCAGCCGGTCTTTGCTTCACCTCACACGCTCCAGCCCTACGCAGCCAGAAGCTTGCCAGTGTTGCCATAATGGTGCTCATTGTTACTGTATCCCATCAAATCGTTGTCTTAGACATTTCTATCTATATTTAAAAGCTGTATACATATGTAAATATGAACAAAAAAGTAGATATAATTTTAGGAGCTGTACAATTCCTCATGTTATAGCTGGTGTGTCTGCTTATGTGTGTGTTTGAAGGAGAGAGATTTCTGATTAACTTTCATCTGTCTGTGGATCTGTGCCATTTGAAAGCTTCGTCACAAAAAAAACCCCATCAGCATTCACTGCTGCTGCTCAAAACATTTTCAACATTTATTACTCTATGCAAATGTCTCTTAACGTGAAAGAGGTGTCTAAATATGTTTGTGTGTGAGCAGAGCTGGGCTGTATGATGTTAAATCAACCTCATTTTCCGCCTTACCCGTCGGACAAATCGTCAGATCAAACTACCATTAATACTCTGAAATCATGAGGGAATCTTGTTTTTTTAAAACAAAGTTATTGGATGAGAGTGTGAGTGTTTATTATTGTAAAAAGGTACGCTTGTAAAACTATTAATTTTTCTTATCACAAACCTGTGGTAGATATGATACAGTTTTAACTTGACACGCCATGCGTGCTATTTAAGATGAGCTGGTATGAAGAAATTTAAAAAGTTGTTTTGTTTCCTTTTTTGTTTTTGTTTTTAACGCCTTGGAACCTGTTTCTGCACTCAGCTTTGTATCACTGTCTGGTTGTACTTTACTGTAAAAGGTTATGAGTTGTTTTGACCATGTCAGACTCCACGCAGGTTCTGCTCAGTTTACTGACCCTAAGAGCGGTAAACGCACCTCAGAAATCCACGCTACCTTTACAGGAACCGACACCGTCACTGGTTCTGGAAGAGGCTGTGTCTTGTTGGATAAGCTAAAGCTCAAACCGTATACTGTACGACCCGATTCAAAGTGGCACTTGACTGCATCTCATTTACAGGAAAAACTTGCTTGAAGTAGCCGTTTCTGTCCATCCGATAAGCTAGCCCACTGAGGGCTAAAAAGTGTATGTCTTACCGACATGTTTTTTTTTTGTTTCGTTTTTTTTACGTGCGAGGTTAATCATTTGTGTATGTATCCTCACTCTGTAGCAAAAATCCCAACTGGTCCTAGTTTGGCCACAGCTGTCCCCACTGACCTCAGCTCACAGAAATCCACAATTGAATGCCATGAAACTGATTGGACGTCTCCCTTCAGCTGCTAAATTGCACAGCGCTGAGCCCTGGGAGGTCAGTGTTTACTCCGCTTTAGTTGCCTGCCCTGCCTTCACTAGCTCCATATGTCAGTGCCGGCAGGCATACCTATAACTCCCTTTGCCCCCTTTGGCCTGCCAACACACACCTCCCCTCTGAACTTCCTAGACGCAGTTCTCTTCCACTCATTTACATCAGCTGCTTGCATGAAATAGGTTGTTATTTTGTACGTTTTCTCCAGATGTCATATTGGCAGTAGTGGAGAAAATCATAGCTGGCAACTATTTTATTCACTTTTTTTTTTGTTTGTTTGATTGCGATATTTATATTTTTGTAATATATATTTTTTCCATTATTGTGATGCCAGTGGATAACAAATGCAGGGATTTTTATGTTTGTTGAAAAAAACACTATTACATGTTAATGTTTTTGTTTTTTTTACATTAGTGGAGTTTGATCTGTATAAAGTGCTTACTAATGTTAAATAGGAAAAAAACAGAGTATATAACTTGTTACATTACAGGTCTCATCATAGCTCTTAGAGGATTTTAAAAGGAAAAAAAAAAACGTTTTTGCCAGGTTTTCACTCTGGTCCCAGTTGGTGTGGATTTATGTTGTTTTCAGTTACAAAGATAAATGTATGCCATATAATTTATTTATATTAAATTTTATTTTTGTAGTGTACATAGTAGTTGTCAAGGTATTTGACAGAAGTATATTTCTAAAGAGTTTATATGTAATGATATACCATAACAGAAAAAAGCCTTAAGGTGCACACTTTCATTGCTGACTGTTGTGAAAGACAACATTGACACCTCCCCTTCAGTATTACGTTCCGATCCGAGGAGAGACGCAGCTGTTTCTATGGGTTTGTCAGAAGCGATCCATGAAAGTAGAAAGTTGTACTAGCTCTCTAATTATTAATGTTCAAACACTGATAGAATTCTAACAAATAAAAATATAACTTATTTGTCTCTTTGTTGATAACTTTTAATAAATGGAAATTCCAAAAGACTGCTTTTTTTCTGCTTTTTTGTTTGTAGCAGGTAACCCCTCCCCTCCTTCCAGCACCTCCCTCTGTGTAAAACATCCCACATCTGGTCCAGAGGCCTGCAGCCCTCCCCTAAAGCCCACCCAGCTCCGCCCCTGCACCCCATACCACCACTCTGTATTCTGAATGATTTTGATTGACAGCTTTATAGAGTACAAGGAAATTGGTTGTACTTACAATACAGCTGGCCTGTTCAAAGTAATGAAAGAGGGCATGTGGCCTTGAGCTTTGCTATACCGATGGTGAAAGAGGGAGTGCACCTTGTCAGCTGCATGGGTGGCAGCGATTTACTCTCATACTCCAGGCCGGTAGGGGGGAGAAAAAAGCCGGAGTCGCCCTGCAGGAAAATTCAAATTTCAACAGTCCCTCCTGTTTTTTTTAATCGCGACCAAACTTATAGCGGGACAGTCTCAACTTGAGCCTTAGAAAGGCCAGCACACTCGCTCAAATTCGATCAGCAGTAAAAGGGAGTCAGTAGGCGTGTAATTATCTTTTAAAGCCATAAAAAGTACTTGGCTCACCTGCTTTCTGTACGACCATTGCTAAGAGGCTACACTAACATTTAACAAACTACCTGCAATGTTAAAACAGTCCCCTTAGAAATAAGTCAAAAATTCTTAAAACCTTGTTTAAATAAGAAAAAAAAAAGGCTAATGGGGTAAAAAAAAATTGTCTTACCTAGAATTCTTATCTTAAAAAAAAAAAATCATTTTACTAAGTCATGTTTTCTTAAAGACTCACACCAAATACTCTTTTGATCTATTTTTTTAAACTGTCTTTTTCTAGGACATAGTTTCTTCTGAGTGGCAGTTTATTAGAAATGGCAAGAACTATCAGAGCAACCCAACTGTACAGTTTTTAGCCAGATACCAGCTCAGACGAGGAAAACAAAGACATACATGGATTTGTTTGTCTGCAAGTGGATGTATCAGGATGCTTTTGGCTTGCTAAATGTATACGTCACTGCTACAAGCTTTTTCCAACAGCATTTTTTCGTTTTTCTCATTCAGAGCTGTGGTTCCGCTTCCAAACTTCTAGACTGGACTTGGTTTCATGATGGTTTAAAATATTCAGCTGAAAAAACAACTTTGTAATTTGAAGATTTAAAAAACTATTTAAAATAAGTTCTCACACCCACCCTAAAAAAACAAAACAAAAAATTAAAAGTCATCCTCCACATTGATGAAACTTGGTGTGCCAAAGAAAACTGTCCACCCAGCGCTCGTCGGGGGTGACATGGTTCACTGAGTTGCAATGTTGTTAAGATCGGTTTCACCACCACTCCCCTCATCTGTTGGAGGACCCTGGGTCACCACACTAGCACCCCCCTCCACCCTCTGCCCCCACTTTAGCCTTTAGCCCCACTCACATCACAAACACATGCACACACATATATCCAAGCTGCCCTTACACTGTGAAGAGTGCTTCAGCGACGCTAACGAGCTCCAGGTTGTTAATGAATAAGTGTTTCCGGTACCTGTCCTCTCAGCCCGCTGAGAAGGACTGGCAGGGGAGGGAGATGGAGGAGTCAGGAAAGAGGAGGCAATTAGGATGTTTCTTCCTCTCTTGACTTGTATGAAGTGGAACTAGCCTATGACAATGCAGCAGACACTTACCAACTCTTTTTTGTGAAGTCTGCTTCCTGTCCTTCCCGCTCCAGTCCTTCTCCTCCATCCATCCATCCATCCATCCCTTTTCCCATCCCTGAAAGGCTTGTCCATCATCACCTGCTACTAAAGCTAAACCCTCCCAGTGTATACTCACCTCTACATGAATGATTGCTCTGTTGACGGGACTGCATCGGGACCCACACAGCCACACGCAGCAATTCGGGGTTACTTCGATTTGCACATTCTTTATGAAAAGGGAGTTTAAGAATAAGTCTGCAGGAAAAATCATATGGTGTGTTGATACAAGCCCAGCCTCTGACAAACAGGGGCTTTGCCTTTGAGGCCTCAAAGACACCTTGAAAATCATTCAGCTGCAAACCTTTGCATGCTTCTATGTCAAAGCTGCTGGATGTCTGTGCAGGCCTGATGTGATTGGCAACCAGAGATTTAAGAGAGTATAAGAACTGCGTGTCTCTGCTGATATTGGCTCCACATTTTAGGTTAAAAAACACACACGTCTGTCAAAGAAATTGCATCACAGAATTACCAAAAAAAAGCTCTTGTTGAATATTAATTTTTCATGACAGCTCATCCCATAATGCATTTTTGCTTTGTTTGATTCTTTGTTCATTAAGATTTAAATGAGATCCCTCTGAGAGTGTGCTGCATATGTTGCCAAAGCTTTAAGACAAATGTGCTGGATTAACTAGAAGCAGGGACCAATTTTAAGATGACAGACACCAGAGATGCATTGTTTTCTTGATTTATCTACCATAATGTCCTTTGAAGTATGCATTCTGAAGTTCACAAATTCTTTGGAAGCGCAAAATAATGTCAAATATTTTACAAGGTCTGGCGTCATGACAGAGTTAAACTGTCTCCTGTTTTTGCTCTCATGTGGTGCAACCTCATGTTGGGTGGTTTTTGGGAAGTTCCTGCTGCTGCTGCAGCTTGATCGCTCTTTGGAACCCTTTTCACTTTGGCAGGCTCATTGAAGAGGAGTAGCATTCTTTTATACAAGAGCAATCTGTGCAGTTCCAAAACCCCCTTGACCAGACTTACATAAGTTTTGCATGAAAAGAACAGCTTGACAAGCTGCCACGGTGAAAATCAACACCTTTCAAGAATAGTGCTAATCAATCAGCAAACTTCATGAAAAACTTGATTCTGATTAGCAAGAATTAATTCTGATTGATTCTTTTTTTCCCCTCACATATCTATATTTTTTAAAATTGCGCCTTAAATTTGGTTTCTCTTTCCTTTTTTTTTAAGTTTGGACACAGGATTGCACAGTGGTGCAGGGTTTGGCACAGTAAGAAGGTCCTGGTTCAAACCTTTCTGTGTGGAGTTAGTATGTTCTCCTCCAGCATGTGTAGATTTTTTTCGAGGCAATCTAGTTTTCTCCCACTGTCTAGAAATGTGTGTCATAGGTTAATTAGTGACTCTAAATTCCCCTTAGGTGTGTATGTAAGTGTGATCACAACAAACTGGCAACCTGTTCAGGGTACATCCTGCCTTCACCCAGCAAAAGGTTGGCTCCAACAACCTCAAACCTCAGAATGGATTACGCAGGTTCTGAAATGAATGGATGGAAATTTATGCTAAAAAATAATCTCCTTTTTTGTATTGGTTGGGAAGCTCTATTCTTTAAACAATGTTCGAACAGATAAAAACGAAGTTGATTTCTGCGCAGCATAAATAAAAATGAACTTTGTTATTATTTGTTTCATTTTATTTGTTTCTGAAAGTCAAAATATGACAACTTCTACCTGCAAGATCATTATATAAAACTATCATTTTTTTCATGTTTTGTGCAAACAAGAAAAAACTTGGAAGATTCAAGGAAAACAAAAGCTAATTCCAGTTTGATCCTATGGCCGTTCCCTTTCATTAAAATTCTCTTTTTTAACAGAGAGTGGGAGACTTCCTTTTTTAACTCTACTTTTGCAAAGAACCACATTACAAACAAAACAGAGGGAGAAATGTCATTTTCTCCATAGTAGTAACAACAACAATAAAAGGAAAAACATTTATTTTATCCTTAGTCTTGTGGTATTGTGTAGGTGTGACATGTTTAATAACAATAGAAAAAGAAAACGTTGTTCTATTGACCAAATTTGACCATAACTGATATATTTAACAACAGTTTGGCATTCTTGTATTTATGAACCTTTAAAATTTTGGGTTTATTTTGTATGTGGCTCATTTTTATAAACTAGCTGTTATTCATTATATTTTTTACATATACAACAAGATGCCGGTAGCAATCTGAAGATAGATTTGCTCCAGAACAAGAAAAACAAAAGATTCTATTGGGGTTCTGTGTTTTTCAGACCAGACCTTTTTCCGCTTAAGCTGCCCACAATTGACAAATGTATTAAAAAAAAGTGTAAAAAATATAAAAATAAAAGCAACATTCAATTTTTTTCTTGTGGAATTTAAAAATATTTGCATTTAAATATATCACTCTTTCATTCAGGCTTTACATGAGTGAGTGCTTTTAAAGCCGCTTTTCATCACATTTTTCACCACACAATCAGAGCTTTCCAGGAAATGTTTGAGAGAAAAGTAAGCACCAGGGAGAGTGCTAAGAGCACGATGGAAACACATCCAATTCTTAGAAACAGATGACATGATTTACCACGCATGAAGTAGATTTCAAGTCGTCTGCTGCAAGACACATTCAGTGCGTGTACTTGTATCCCTGCCCCTAAAATCAACAAAAAAAGAAAATCTTGGACTTCTTGTATATTAATTTTACATCTGGCTGTTGTCTGTCCATCCTGACAACACTCACCGAATACTAATGCATTGCAGTTTGTAATGTTTTTCTCTAACTTTCACAGCCTCATAATTCTAGTCTGTTATACACTTTTCAGCTTGGGGGAGAAAAGCAAAAGCTGCACCATCTGTAGAGAAGACTGTGATCAACAGGTAGAACTTGTATCTCTGAATGTAAAACTCTGGATCAGCTGGTGAGGACAATAGGGAGTGCATGGAGGTTTCTCAACAACCGTTTGTGTGTTTTGTGGATGGGGAAAAAAGGTTGCTTGTGCTACTTGTGGCAAAGTGATTCAAGATTACAGATCTTCTATGCAAGTGGTGTAAAAAAAAACTCTTTTAAATAGGTATTAGGCTTTGCCAGAATTGTCCTTTGTTACTTTTTCTCGTGTATTTCTCCCCACAAGTAGCATTTTCCTCCTTTTTCAGAAAAGTGTTGTTGTATCTACTTTTTTGCAGATGATGTACTGTCAGGTTCCCAAAGTGAACTCTTTTAAAAGACATTAAGAAAAAAACAGAGTCCAAAAAAGATGAGTTTTGCCTTTTTGCCCTGAATGTATTTTGTCATAATATCTCTAACTGAAAGTAAAATCTATTAGATGAGTCCAAAATATGTATTCAGTCAAATTATGTGCAGGAACAAGGGGGGTAGGGTGGAGTTCAAATGTTTACATTATTAGTGGGGGGTTTTCTGATTGGTGGTTGGATGGACCCAAAGGCAAACATAACAAAACACTTAAGTTTAATATTTCCCAAAAGATCACAGATTTAGTGCTTAAATCTCTATGGTTGAAAAATGTTAGGTGGCTGGTCATGCAGTCTCTGATGTCACATATCTGGCAATAGATTGTCTCAGTGATCTCTGCAGAAGCTGGATAATGGTAACTATGGGAGGCATGAAGAGAGATGGCAGCTAAAACAGTTGTCTTTGCATTCAAAATATTGGACACATTTTTATCTCCTCTGAAATGAGAGGTGCAACATGGATGGATGGGTTGTAACGCAGGTTCAGGGCACTGTAAGGGAAACACTGTAAACATCTATGAGATGTTTACAGACAAAAGAAGCCATTCAAGTTTAAGAAAATAACATTGTTTTCTCTTGTATTTTGTTTTAGTATCCAACTCAATTGCTATGGGAATACGTTTTATGATCCTCCTTTCATTTTGTATTGGAGAAAAAAAATGTGTTCACACAAGGACATGATATTTTGATTGGTTGTTGAATTTTTAATCAAGAACTGCATCCTTATGTATGTTCCAAAACCAATCAGGGTTACTTGTCCCATCTATTTGCTCGTTTCCTTAAAGACTGGACCAATTCTGGAGTCGAATAACGATGACAATGGAGGTGACAATCATTATAGCCACTGGACAAGAGTAACTACTACAAGAGGGAAAAAAGAGTGACAGAGAACCCTGCAATGGACTGGCAAACTGTCAAGGCTGTACCCCACCTTTGCCCGACAGTAGTTGGTTCCAGTCTCTTTGTGAACCTGAACAAGAATAAGCGGGTTCAGAAGATGAATGAATGGGTGACAGGGAGTAAAAAAAATACAGGTGTAATCAAGTCAAAGGGAAGGGGTAGAGAAAAGAAGTAGGAGTTAAGACAGATGGAAAATTGAGGGAGGAAGAGGGTGAAATGGGGAGTAGGGGGTAGTTGATGATGCATGGGAGTAGCCGTATGAGAGTAATTATAATGACTGATGTTGTTTACTCCCATTTCCCTTCGCATCGTTTATTTTGTGGAGGTGGAAAACCCACCCACATTTTTTTTGCATTACAGACGAGTGCTGCAGAGAGGTGCCAAGCCCTGTCATAATCTCCCCCTCTTCTGTTTCAAACTGGAAACATTTATCCTGCCTGCAGCTTTCTGCACCCCTTCGCTAATTTTCTGCTGCTGTCTGACTTTGCTCTTTTTTGTCTTTTCCTTTACTCTCCATTTGTCTTTATCTCTGTCCCTCCCTCTGCTCTCTCCTTTCACTCTCTTGTTTTCATTAATGCTGTGTTGACACGGCCATGTGTGACTGCTGAGACCGGCCCGAGCACATGTAAGATGTTAGCATGATGTACGGCCGTTTACACTGAGGATGACAAACTGAGGCTGGATGCTGTCATGCTTTCTTCCTTTTGTTTAATGTACTCCTGGTGGCATGCAAACACACACATACACACACACACACACGCATGCACGCATGCAAACACCAGATGAATCCCTAGCATCACCACCATCCAGTTCTTTGTTAAAAATGCTGTTTGTTTGCCAGCAAACATGCAACAATGTATGGAAACAGATGCATCATGAGCAGACACAGGGACTTTGCCCTCTTATCTCTGAGAAGGCAAAGCAAATACACACTTCAGCAAAGCCAAACTGGAACAAATGATTGTCACAAGTCTTTAACAGGCAAAGCCATAAAAGCAATAATCGCGGGAAGATTTACCAAAAGTATAGCGAATTTGAGGAGGGTCTTTCCGAGGTGATGATGGTATTCACTTTGGAATTTGCTAATGATCTGCCCATTCACAAAGAGGCAAGGAAAGGAGAATTTCCTCTTCCCTTTTTCCATTGTGCTTATTGATTTTTGCAGCATGAAAGAAGCTTAAGGGGGAACAGTGATGGAGAAAAATCTGTGAGCACCCCATCTGCATCTATAGAGCTGCATGCAAAGGAGATGTGCATTGGTCTGACATACTGTGGGTGCAAACATGGATGAGCCTCCACAGTTTAAAGCAAGTAATAGCCCTGAATTTAACTCTACAGCTCATAAACAAAATCCAGGATGCTTTGATATTTCCTCAAAAGTGTTAAGTGGGAAAAGTGAAACAGAATAATCGACTTTTCCATTCAGTTTGTCTCATGTTATTGTTTAGAATGGCATTACACCCACCTCTAATAAGAAAAGTTATGATTATTCACACATGCATCAGTAGGTTGGAGTATCGGAGTGTGTGCTGCATCTGCAAACTGCCTGCAAGCATTTACACACACAGAGATGTAAACTCCAACTGAAATAGAGACGTGATTGGAGTGGAAGCTATTTGAGAAGGATTTTAGAGCAGGAAGTGTGTAATTATTGTGGACAGAAGGGCAGATAGATGGATGTGTTTGTGTTTAACACTCCCACTCAATTTCCCTGCAATCTACTGGACTAATAGAAAGCAGGTGTCTATGTGGGTATGAATGTGAGAGTGTGTGCCGTGTGTGTGTGTGTGTGAGAGTGGGAGACTTCCAGTGTGCATGGTGTAATATCTCATGTAGAAATGAAGGCAAAGCTTTGATTGTTCTTGGAGGTTGTCGGGGCATGGGGTATGAATGAGCAACAGTCACAAAGTCACAAGAGGGCAGTTTGTGTTCAGAGCAGCTTATGCAAACCTAAAGTCTGGTTTTGTCTTGGCCATTCATGTGCATTAAAAACAATTTAACATAAGTCATTGAGTAAAGGTTAAAATAGTCTTTTTTGCAGGGAAACCCTAAAAAAATTAGGTGCTTAAATTTTATTATCAAATCAAGCTTACTTTTTTCATGTTTAAAATTACCTAAAACAACTGATTGCCTTGCAGCATTCATAAATGTGCAGTTCTGAGTAGTCTGACTTTTTTCAGTGGTGTCTGACTTGTGTACTGGTGGATGTATGCAGTGCTGTTTCAAATTGGTCACAGAATCTCCTTTGCTGTTGTGACCAATCCTCAACTTTTTCTTAAAGCAATTAAGAATCATGCTTTGTAAAAAAAAAAAAAAAAAAAGGCCCTGGAATTGACTGACTGTGTATCCCTGTGACAAGGGGTTTGCACAGGTAAAATAAAAAAAAACTTTCAAGAAATTTAAAAAAAAAAAGACAAACATCTTGGTTCCAAAAGATTCAAACTATGAATAGATTTTCTCCCAAAGTTAATAATTTGATTTTATTGGACAAATATAGACATGTTGTTATATTATCTTTGACACATGCGAGAGTATTTACATACTGTTAGTAGACTTGGACAAATTACTGTTATGACAAGTCCGAAGCAAGTGTTTTAGCAAAACTTAAACTATTACTAGATATAATAAAATGGAAAGACACCGCAACTTAACTTAAAATTAACAATCTGAGACCAATGAGCAATATCACAAATTAAAAAAATGTTTAAATAATTATAATAAACTTATTTAAAAGCGGTTGCATGCAATTAGAAATGCATTGATGAAAAAGCAGTTATATATGTTCTTTTACCTCCTTTTGTTAGGAAAACTTGAAATCCTGTTGACCATAAAGTCGTCATGTGCTAATGTGGGAAGCCTGTTTAATAGAATACATGCTGCTTTTACCCTTGGTTCATACCCTATGAGGAAAAACAGCATTTGGATTTCTTTCTGTAATGATCTGACCTTGTTTAGTACGTTTATGAAAAGATTTTAGTTATTTTTATACATGGACATATGTAAGAAAACTAAATAAAAATAAATCGGATAAAAAGTATTCATCCAAGAGCATATTACATTTTGGTATTGAAACTGGTTTGTCTTTTAATCAGATTTATTGTGACTGATAGACTCTACACACTCATCTGGATAATCTGATAACTCCAGAAATCAGATAATGGTGAGAACCTTTTTGGTCTGTGGGTAAACAAGCTCACTATAAATATTTACTAGTGCTTGCAGGAAACCAAAGTGACTGTGGGAGTGACTGGCAATGAGACAAATTTGTTTCTGTACGTCACGGGATCATTAGCTAAACCAGAAAAAAGGAACCATGAAACAAAGCTGGATCAGGTATCAAAGGATCAGACGAGAAGCAGCAAATAATTCACCAATATTAATAATATGAGGATATCAGAAACTTTGCAAATGTACCATAAAAGTCTAAACACAATTTAATCAATAAAAGAAAACCTGTGGTATTTTTTGTGGCCAATGTGTTTAAACTACTGTCTTTCTTTATTCTACTACATCCTCCTCTTATAAAAAATTCTCAAAATCAAACATTTGTGAATTGAAAAGGTACATTTCTTTTTTCTGTATACATTTTTACTTTTACTCTTATTTTGAAGTCAAAAGAGTAATGAAACCCTCCAGTTGCCAGATGGTTTTCCTCCTCAAGTAGTCTTTCAGGTTTGGCATAAAAATCACTCAAGTAACTGAAGCAAAAGCAAACCCCAGTGACCTTAGCCTGACATTGTGGTTCTGATTTGGTGACAAAACACACTTTTTTCCCCCTTATTTTACAGGAACATTCCATTTATCACATGTATGTGATTATTTATTATAATTTAAGACTTTACCGGATTTCAAAAAGGCAACCCAACTTTCAAAACTAGGAATCTTAAGCAAGGACAACTTGTAAAGATTTTTTTCAAGATGATAAATTGACGATGCACTTTTCTTTGTTTAAAGGCATGGGAAAGAACAAAATCATATCAAGTTATATACTGCCACAGACGCAGAGTCAGGTTGTTTAATGTCTTTGGCCTGGATAAAAAAAAAATTGGTCAGTTGTGTAGTGCCAGGTCTCAGTGAGTCCAGCATACAAACCAAAGACTGATGTCTCAGTTCTCCAGCTGGCTTAAACCCTTATGGGCCAAACCACAAGATCAGAAAATGGGCTTTACTTCAAAATATTGAGAATCAGGGATTTTCTTTTTCATTTCAATGTTTTTTTGATATTTTAGATTTCGTTTTCTTTGCTTTTAATCAGTCGCTACAACAAAGATGAAAGTCTATTTTTTGACATGCAAACAAACACAGCCGTATGGACGAGATGTGACCTCAATGTCCCGACTTTTGGTTTTATAATAATCACATAGCACAGTAAAAAGCATGCGTGGTTCAAACTACATTTCTTCCATCCATAGCATCCACATGTGTGCTCATTCAAGCAAAGAAAGAGTTACACACATCGGTTGCCACTGGTGGCCAAATACACACTTGCATAAACACACATGCATACTTACATGAAAACATCAGCTTGTGGGTTTCCACTCCTGGCATCAAACCATGCTTCCAAGTTTTCACCATGTTTTTTTTTTCCTTTCCTCTCTCCTTCTTTTTTTCTTTTTTAAAGAAATGCCAAGGACCTGGTTCCAAACCAGTGTGCTAGTGTTTTTACAAGACTTAGACACACATGCTCAGTACCAGGCATGTGGGTGCGATTAAGCCCTAGTTGACCCGGTTCAGCCAGGATACCCAGGTGAAGATGGCAGTGAACCTGGACCAACAAATGTCTTATTTCAATTCCTGCTTTCCCAATACATTATTGGAGGGGATTGTTTTCCAACATCAGAAACAAAAGCATTTTTATTTGAACAAAAAGACTGGTTAACCAAAGTTAAAAAGACAATACTAGAAAAGCTTTGAAGTGGTTGGCTGTTCTATCAATGCGAACTTTCCACTAACTTCTTAAATGAATTAACAACTGTTAGTGTAATATGAAAACATCTTAATACATCAACAGAAACTGTGTTGTTAATCTATTAAAAAAGTATTTTCTGCCTCTTAACTGATCTTGTAAAAAATAGATGAATTTTTCTTTTTTTTAAGTACCTTTTGTACTTCAGTGTGGTGCAACTCAGAGGGCATGCTTGAAGATCCCAATATTAGCAAACACCTGTTACGGGGAGAATGGGAGGTACCCAGGCGCAGAGAGGAGTGGAGGCAGGAGGATGCAGGGAATGGAAGGTTTAATAACGTAAACTCGAAACTACAAAACAAAACCACTGCAACAGGCAGGCAAACTTGAAACTCGAAAAACTCTAAACCGGGGAACGACACAATATGGACCAACACAGGAAGAAGGGAAGGACAGGACTTAAATACATACAAGGCAACAAGACACAGGTGGAAACACTCAGGACTGATGGGGAAGGGTAAAACTCGAAACAACAGAACAGGAATTAGTACAAAATAAAACAGGAAATCAAGGAACAAAGAAACCGAAACCGTTACAACACCTGTGCATACATACTAGCAGACAAAATTCTTTGGCCTGGGATATCCAACCACAAAAAACTTGAAGTTCAAACTTCAGGACCTGTTCAAAAATTGCCATTTTAAGCTGCATGCATAACTGCAGCTAAAGCTACAGCTATTTGCATATATTCGAGTTTAACACCGCTTTTAAAAAAAAGTTAGGGAGGGGATTTAACTCTTTTGCTATAATATGACCCCACCCTTACATTGACGTTGTGTTATCCCTACCATGACAAACGTGGATAAAGGTGAAGAGGATTTCATGTAATCCAAAGACACCAGTGAAGATCACAAATCATTGAAGAAAAAAGGTTCAGCGCACTGTCTTGTGGGGTTTAGATCAGTGGTGAGTTCTTTAAGACTGCAAGGGAAGCTAAGCTTCCCTTATAATGTCGCAAAATTAATTGTCAAATATGTACTATTGTATTAACATTTTATTGACTAAAAATGCGTTAGAAAACGTTCATCTCAAAGACGAGTTCGTTCAGAATCAGTTACATATAGCAGGTCGGCTGACTCGATTTCCTTCTCATACATTCCCACAGCGTCACAGTGCATTTCCCTGTTGAAGCCCAGCGTTCATTGACTTCAATGGGGCTGCTTTGAACATTTTTTTTCAGCGCTTCAAAACTAGATGGTCATTGGATAAACGCTGCGATTATGTCCCGCCCACGGACGCTCAGCGTCTATGGGGGTGAATGGGGAGTGGGCTGGCCCGGACTCCGAGCTTCTGCGTGATGATTGGCGGGTCTTTCGAAAGACTGCATCTCCTTTTGACTGACAGCGATTCTGTACTATAAGGAAACACTGAAGCTATTGGCGCTCAGTCCCATCACAGATTTCTCAAGTTCAGTCGAAATAAAAACTGCTGCAACCTATTTCTTTGATATTTGCTTGGCGAAATTGCTTGAATTTTTACTTTTAAATAAATAGACAATTTTATGTTGTAAGCCGAAAATGAGCTTCCCCTCTCTGACAGACCAGTTGTGAACCTGGTCTGCTGCCACTGGTCTAGATGACCCAACTCCCAATGTTAAAGTGCCTAGGGTAGCACAAGGGTTACAGCCTCATACAGGTGAAGCCACTTAAATAAAGAATTTTGAGGTAAAAAACATGTTTCAGGCTTGCTCTAATGAGGACATGCAAAACACAGAAAGCTTATTAGCAGATGAAATTGCACATTCATGCTATGTCCTAAAGTCAGGACTGGGTCTTTATAGAGCATCTGAGTAATGTCAGTTTAGGACCATGCCAGCCAAAAGAATGTGCAAAGGTGGGACCCAAAGTTTTTTCTATTGTATGAACCAAATCTTTCTTTAGATTGTTTGTCGTACAAATAAATAAAAAGAATGTAATCCAACGAAATGTCCAAATTGGCAAAAAATAAAAAAGAAGGGCATTCAGGCCTGCCTTTGTAGAGGTATTCACATTGTTGTGCAAAGAACTTACTTATAATTTAAGACATAGACAACTGTCTGTAAAAATTATAAGCAGCAAACATGTCATTGTAAATATAGTTTTACAGATTTTGCTCTACAATTGCTCTTCGACACAATCTTATTATTCTTATGCATATAGTGTTAATAAGCTACCGTAATAAATCAATAATATGTAAAAAATAATTCGATTTGGACAGAATAGGTCAGTAAAACAAAAGAGCATGAATAAAAATACACATTTAATATTTCAAAAGATGAAAAATGTTAATGTATTAATGTATGAATTTCAAAACATTTGTTTTTAAAATTTTTTTATTGAATTTGGCTTTACATCAATTTTAGGAGCCTCTTTATTTAGTCTGTTATCCAAATTAATATGTAGGTGTAAAACAAATCCTAGGAAATTTAGTTGACTTAATTGGTTTAATATATTCTTAATTCCAAATCAAGTTGAAATAAAAAAAAAATTTCAGGATATTTTATTTGCTCTTTGTTAAATCTAAGGATAAAAAAACTAGGTGACATGCATGCAGTCTATACAGAAAAAGTACTATTATTCTAACATTCTTGTTCAAAAGTTTGTCACTGACATTTTATTTTTTGAGCATTTCGAGTGAATACTCCATTTCCCATCATTCAACCCCGGTGGCGTGTGCGCGCGCAACAAAGCTCTCAGCCAATCGGGTTTGTCTATGCGCAGACTACCGGGAAAGGAGGGAAGTTCAGTTGTTTAACTCCGTGGAAAAACAGCAATGTCGGCACAGCTGGAGACTTGACGAAAGTATGAGTATTGGCGACTTCTGCTCTGCTGACATGTTAAGATGACACCTACTGAACTTGCGTAGCTGTAAGTTTTAATTTGACGTTTCTGTAACTACGGTTACACGACTATGAGTAATATGCTCTCGAGTTGCTAACAAGCTAGCAAAGAAAGAATGTGTCAAGAATTATTAGTCAGATTTTCTCTGAGACATGCTGATGCTCTTGCCACCGCGTTGTTTGTTAAATAATTTGACGCAGATTTTTGTATGTACGTCTTTTGCTTAAATCAAAGATTTTTAACCAAATGTACCTTCAAACGTGGAATAAGTCACTGACATCCTGCGGTTCATCGCTGCAGGTACACATTACTGCTTCTAATTTACTTACTGTGCAGGGTGCCATCATGTGATGTGGACAGGTATGTTTAATCTTACTCATATATGTAATAATTTTCAAATAATTGGCAAATATTTGCTCCACGGTTTTTGGATTTGGATTTACCTTTAATATCCTGTTTGACATGCTGTAAACACAGATGTGATGTTGGAAATTGATGTGTAGCATATTTGGTAGTACAGAAATCATGCAAACAATCTCCCAATTAGAAGAGCAAACACAGTAAAACCCCAAATCAAACAAGCTAAGCCTGACAAATCTTCAAAATAAAAATATTTGACCAGTCACATCTTGTTCCTGCTCTGAAATGTTCAAGTCAACATCAGTGCTGCAGGCATGCTATGCTATATAAACTAATATACCAAGGGAATCAGGCTGTGGAGAAGCATTTTTACACTTTCACTTCAGATTATTTTGTTTTACACATAGCTTAGGGATGAAACATTCAGGGACACTTTATGCTACTATAACAACTGCTGCGCTGAACTTGTCTTTCTTTTTTATCTTAAAAAAGGCAAAAAAAAAGTATTCGTTTATAATTTGGTTTGGCTTTTTCCTCCCTTAAAATGAGTATTTATATATCCACATCAGAGTGCCATAGGGGCTTTCCAGCAGAGATGATGGCAAGACTTTAAACAAATCTTGTGTAACCAGGTGATCATAAAATCTAACTCTATGATGTGCCACACAGACCTGTCATTATTGTAAGGAACAATAAATACACACATACCATCCACAGGCTATATTTAGTCATAAAATGTATCCTCATCATACACATCCTTGCTATTAAAACCCCACACTTTCCTGTCTCCATACGTATAAGTTCATGAATTCACTTTTCATTTCCCGGTAGGTCATAGTTTGTCTGAAGCTTAATATTGTTAAATGTATACTTGTACTGAATTACCATATTTGCTGTTACAAGAGGCAATATTTATTTATATAATTACATTTCATAATAAAGTAACTTAAATGTGAAAAGTTTTTGTTTAAACCTGAAGGCCATATATATGTATAATCAATTTTATAGTGTAAGATTTTTATTTGGAATTTCTCTGTCTCGTAAAGATGAGTTCTTCTTGGCTTTAGATAGGCTGTTTTACTGTTTTAGCTTCAAAATGAAACCAAATCTTGAGCAAACTCAAGAATTGATTTAATTTACACCCCTTAATTGTTTGTTACTTATAAAGAGCTCTAACTGGGAAATTTTGGTTTGAGGGTGCAGTAAATCCACACTAGACTATCGTTATGTCATTTTCACTTTTTATTCATTTTTCACTCTTTCTGAGTTTAATGATTTTGTTTCCAGATAAGTGCTTCAAATCCATTACATTTTAAAACTTTTATGAGGTTTAAAGCTTATTCAATAAAGATGTTTGATTGTCATTATGCTATTAACATATTGATGCGCACAGAAACAAAACATCTGTGTTGTAAGACTATGGCTGAATCCAAATTCTTCCCCTACACCTACGGCTTCTCCTTACCCCTCCAGTTGTAGGGGCATTTGGTGCGGTGGTGTTGTCCAAAATAGTTTTTTTAGGGGCTAGCCCTAGTGGCCGAGGGATGCCGAAAGAGAAGTACTTGCATAATAATCTCATCTGGCACACACCCAGATCTTTCCTAACTAAATTTCTTCATTATATAGAAATTCTAAATTAACACTTCGATTTATAAAAGCCAGAGTCATATAGGTTAAAATTATCTAAGCTCTCATACCAAAAAATTAAATAGAATTAAGCTTAGATTATGCAAGATTTCTTTTCTGTAACACTTGTGCTTTACTCTGGTTTTATGTTTTATAGGATATTTCTTTGCCTTGGAAGTTAATTTGCCTGCACATACAACATGACAGAGCTGCAGCAGCCATTGAGCCAACTCCAAGAAACTTCAGAGCCTTTGCTGGATGCTCAGAAGATGCAGTTTTGGCTGGATAAAGCTGTGGCCTGGGACCAGGCTGGCGGTGCACACGCTCAGAAAGATATCCTCCGACATTTGAGGGGCCTGACGGATTTCCTCAAGCAAGTTCTCGCACAGATCAGCAACATAGTAAGCTGCTTTTGCAATAAATTGACAGTAAAAATTGCTGAGCTGTTGGTTCTTGTGAAAAAATGCTCACATACCAGTTAAAGCTCCACTTCACTAATATCTGTTGTAATAGCATTCCCAATGGTCTTTTAATTTTGATTATGGCATCTTGAGCACAAATCAATAACTGTGTTTTTTTCTTGGACATAGTTTCCGCAGAGCACACGCACTCCCGCTAGCTTACAGCCCCTCACCACCCCAACCTTACATTAACAGTGCAACAAAAATTGTGGAGAATTGTGGAGCTCTCCAGTCTTACAGTTTTCAGTCAAATCCCAGCTGCATGTTGATGCCAAAGAATGAAGGAGAGCAGGAATCCTTATTTACTGCCGATTAGGGCTGCATGATATGAGGAAAACTCGCGATATGCAAGATAAGTGATAAATATTGCGAGAACGATATCATTTGTGGTATATGAACAAATAGCAAAACAACCAAAAACATCATTCCCATTTCATTGCAACAGTTTAAAAATTATATTCCAAATGACCCTCGTCGACATACTGTAGGAGGCCAACATCTAACACAATAGGGCTCCATCTGATTGGTCAATAACGTGACAGGGTTCATCCGATTGGTGAAATGAGTAAAGGGATTTATTTGGTTCTTTAAATGCTTCAAGTTGCCATAAGATTGTTTTAGCACATTGCGATATGAATATTGCACAGCTAGATATTGCGATAACCATAAATTT
Organism: Oryzias latipes; assembly: GCF_053564925.1. Classification (NCBI taxonomy): domain Eukaryota; kingdom Metazoa; phylum Chordata; class Actinopteri; order Beloniformes; family Adrianichthyidae; genus Oryzias; species Oryzias latipes. The sequence continues at coordinate 26,388,711 of NC_136245.1, read as the reverse complement.
GCGGTATATTGTGCAGGCCTACTGCTGATTGTAGCCTCTACATCACAACTACAGGTTTTTCCCAACAAAGTATTTTTGTCTGCTCCTGATTCACAGTGATTTGATAGTAGAAATACTCCAAAATGCAATTTTAAGCTTAATTGTTTTTATACATGTCCTCTATCATCAGAAAAGCGCCACAAAAACATGTTAAAAACACCAAAAAAAAACACAATTTTCATTGCAGTGGGTCTTTAAATGGTCTGTATTCATAACGAGGACTAACAGGTCTGTTTCAGTCGTATCACCAAATAAAAAGGAATCGATTGCATACATTAGGCTGACCTGCATTCATTTGATTCTTGAACAATTAATTAAGTGAAACACAAATATGTCCATTACACATGGCCAAACACACATGCTCTTTCAGAGTCAGTGTTTGAGCAGTTAGTCCGGCAGAGTAACAGAAGGTGCTCTGTGCTCTGCAGAGGCTGTGTATAACTGGCTGGCAGAGGCGCAATGTTGAGTTAGTCAGGTAATAGCCGCGCTGGGACCTGGAGCGCTAACCTAATGTATCCCCATATCAGATCCAGCAAATCTGGGAAAGGGGCCGAGGACAGGAGGGCTGCAGTGTTGCAAGATTTCACTGCTGGGTTCTCTGTCCAGCTCCCTCTCCTTAGGATATCACCATCTCTAATACATTAAAAGCATGATTTATTTTGTCACAATTATTGCACTCCTGCCACTTTTGAGCTACATAATTTACTGTCATTCCTCTGAAATGATTAAAATCAGTCTCATTGTCTCAGTCTGATTATCACATTTCTCTGCAACCCAATCATATTTTTGTAGATGAAAGCGCTTACTGTCAAATCACTTTTCGCTCTCTTTTTGTGTGAGCATTACTTTGGCTGTGCGTCATAAAGAGGCGTCACAGTCCGTGGAGCCGTTGAACGAGAAATAAATAAAGAGAGAGAACGGTATAGCTTAATTGGGTTGAAATCTTTTTTACTGGCAGTGGGCTCATAAAAGAGCAGCCGAGAATACCCTGCCTCTTGGCAGACTTTTGCCTCCTTTGATGACTTTAAAGCTTTCTTGTGGCTTTTGGCCCACGATGAGACATTTTTGTATTGTTAATTTGCAGGTTTATACATTGTTAGAAAAGCAGAGGATGTTTTCTATCTTGATATTTCCTTTTGTAATTGAATGGTAACAATGTTAGAAATGTGGTTTGTTTCGTCATATTTATCCATGTATTTGAAGTTGGAGCTAACGGTAAGCTTATCGAACTGGAAAAAGACAGATAACGTATCCGCTAAGTCGTTTACTGCTGCATTTAATTTTGAATAAATCAATGTATACAGAAGCTTAAGGAGTGCATTGTTGGGTGGTATTTGGTACGGTTGTCTTGTTTTATCTCATAGGGCTGCATATGAGGAAAACTCGCGATATGCGATACTAGTGATCAGGATTGCAATGATACATGAATACAAATAGCAAAACAACAAAACATTTTTTTTCCATTTCCCTGCAGCAGTTTAATTTAAGAGTCAATAAAACTTAAATTAGACTCCAAATGACCCTCGTCTTCAGAGGAGGCAGGCATCTAACATAAAGGAGTCCATCCGATTGATCAAATGCATAAAGGGATTTTTTTGAATCGTTAAATACTTTAAAAATGTTCTTGATGTCAGATTATATTAAATATGATTTTGTTTTTCGATGATCTCTGAGGTAATTTTTCCAGCTCTGTTGGTACTCTCCTCTGCATGTTCATTAGCAGAAGTGTTTCTACACCGTTTACTTTCATTTGACGAAATTCTTGCTTCATTAAGCTCCTTGGCTTCAACATAATCCGACAGTTGTTTCTGAGATGCCTTTGTGGCTAATCAAAACAAGATCCATGGCTTCAAATTCCACATGTAATTACAGATATTACTGACAGCTCTTTGATGCTGATTGTGCCCTGGAAGTCAGTCATAATTACTTTGTGTCGTGATGGCTTTTTTTTTTTCCTTAAAGGCATTCCTGTACTTGCAGAACATTGAATGGTTTCTATTGTAAGTGAGCATTCCTTTTCTGTTGCATCAACACACAAATAAACACATGTACACACATTCACACAAACACACCGTTTACCATAAACGATCAGACTAATCGGAGGGCCCACATTGAGGCCTGTGTAGCGGGCAGCAATAGTTGTAGGGGTTGTGGGGGTATTTAGTGGAATTCTGCTAGGGCCTATTACCATTATGCTTCCCATTAATGGTGATGTCATACTCTTGAATGAGTTAAGTCAGTCTCCTTGACAGGGTAAAGCTTTTGAAACCTAAAGGCCTAAAGCTGCATCATTTTCTTTTCCCGCCTTTTTGTTCAATATGTTTTGATGCAGCTGTGTCCACAATGGTACAATATTCTATTAATACAAGGATAGAAAATGTTTTTTAATGCACAAGTTTATGTTTTTGCCATTTAATCATTTACAGATTAAACTTGTGAAGAAATATTATGGATGAGGGATTTCTTTCACTTTGCTGACCTACAAGTCATAATAAATAAGGACTTCTGGCTTTAAATAGCTTTGTTGTGCCAAGAACCAATACTTTTTATACTTAAGTTCACCTCCTTTACATCTTGGTTTTGAAAATGTTGATTTATTTAGATTAAATGTTGGTGGTCATTTATCATTGGATTAAAAAAAATGCAATGTATGCGAGTCACGATTAAGGGCGTCCTGTAAGCTGTAGAAGCATCTGCCTTAGTTTAAAACCTCCATGTCTGTTTTGATTGAATCACATGCTTTCCCAGAGGTATAGAAGTATTTAAATTGAAACCATGTACGGCATGACATCAAATCTTTCTCTCGTTCTGAATCTGTCTTTCTCTCAGGGCTCCACAGCAGAAAGCATGAAGGAGCTGCCCTTTTTGGGCCAGATTGTAGGCCGCCTGTGCTGGAACCCTTATGTCACTGTGGGAGGTGAGCGTTTACTGGATACTCAAGCAGTAGTTGTTTGCTGGACTCCCTGGCAGACAACAGTAAAAATGATGGTAATGATTTAGACATGGTGTGTAATGAGTTGTGTGATTATGCTTTGTCTGTAGATACAAACAGAGGGCTGCTCCTCCAGTGTCTGTGGGGACTGTACTCCGAGAACCCTAGCAATGCTGTGGAAAGAAAAGCCAACCAGTGGATTAGGGTAAGAATTTGGCCTTTTAAATCTGTTAATGTAGAACCCATCATAGGTCATCCATGTTCATTTGACATTTCTTTCATGCAGAAGTATGAGGAGGACCATGTCTTGTATTTTTTATCTACATTGTATATCACAACACAAAGAAATAATACAGATTAAGTGACTTTCCAAAAAAGTCAAACTTCTTTAATCATCCATGGTAATATGTAATTATATGTTCATACTGGTGTTAACACTTCACTACTTGATTCCTCAGTTTGATGCCATTAAAAGAAAAAATATTATGGTTGTAGTGATTGCAAGTGGAACCAACCTATAGGTAACCCTACACGAGATACGGCAATCCCCACACAAAGACTATCATGTCCTCTCACAGATACGACAGTCTTGCTCATACTGGGTCTGGCCGAAAAATCGATTGAATTAATTAATTCGAATTTTTTGTTACGGGTGATTTAAAAAAATAACTAATACGAGTTTTTGTGTAATGGCGTATTTTTGGCTCCCCAGAGCTTCCGTAGCGTTAATTTCACACGGCAGTATGGGAAGCGACAAACGACAACATAATAGCACACACGAAACAGCAAGCGACTACGTACATGGCTCCCGGTGAGAGTGGGAAGTGTGTTCCCAAAAAAATGATAAAATCCTCTGTTGTTTGGAACTGGTATGGGTTTGCTGCCACAGACTTGGAGAAAGAGACCCCAGGCAGCAGCACCACAAACCTATTCCAACACCTGGGGAAAACCTTTTATTACTGTTCTCCTTCACTCCGTAACTCCAAACATGAATGCGTGCGCACCCCCAACACTTGTGCACGCTCTTACTCACTCTCGGCACGCGGTCCTTCCAAACGCAGCGTGCTGACACACATACACATACTCATTCTAAAACACCTATATAGTTAGTTCATTAGTTAGATCAGTATTTTTCAACCAGTGCGACGCGGCACACTAGTGTGCCGTGGGAGATGGTCAGGTGTGCCGTGGGAAATTGCCCTCATTCACTGATCTAAAAACATTTTCCATCTCCAGGATATCAGCTCTTTGTTCATCCAAACAGGCCCTGATAAAACACTGAGTAGTTAGGAATATGAAAGATTGTAAAATTATTTTTTCTTTGTGTTTATTTGATTATATTGAAGACATTTTGATAAGATTGACGGTAACGCGATTTAGCCGCAGCTGCAGCTGTATTAAGAAAAGTCCCGCCCCTTTAACTGTCTCCACCAACCATTCTTTGAGGCTTAATTGCATGTCATCAGTCTGACCAATCAGAAGTGGTTAAAGTCTTCACTTCCTTGTTCAGATTCTACTCATAAAGTCTCTCAGTTCCAACAATAATACCAGCTAAAGCTCGTCTTTAGCGGTGTAGCTTTCCACAGAATCCAGTGTCAGACCGTGGAACAAGTGAACAAAACAATGAAGCTCAGAGACGCTAGTCTGTTTGCGTTCGGCGGCTATTCGCATTACATTTCCCATGATGCATTGGGTTAAAGTGACAGCATCTCAGCGCACAATGAGTCGTCCTTGTTAAACGTCTTGAAACCACAACGAAGACACATCAAAGAGTTTTTAAATCTTCTAACGTAACATTTATTACATCTTTTGGAAAAAAAAGCTGCAACTTCCAGCTTTTTCTGCCACAATTCTCACAAAAATGCATGTGAGATTGTGAAGCTCAATACAGACTATGAGTTTCTCCTTTTTTTTCTTCTTTTTTTTTGGATGCCGTGGCTCAAAAAAGTTTGAAAAACACAGTTATTTGTTAATAAAGAATACTGCGTTGTAATTATTACTTGTACCGGTATTCATTTGCGACGCGGCCGCTGGGGGATTTTGTGTTCGGCGGGGGGTGCGTGGGTGCGGTTGACTGCGACTCCTGCTGCTTCATCACCGCGGTGATCAAAAATCCCACACTGTTACAGCTGTAGTTTATATCTTGTGGGACACAAAAAAACGCGACTTCTCCAGTACCGATAGCAGAATCGTTGAGGTCAGATCTTACGGATACTGCGTAAAGAGCTGATATCCTGAAGATGGAAAATGTTTTTAGATCAGTTAATGAGGGCAATTTCCCACAGCACACCTGACCATCTCCCACGGCACACTAGTTGAAAGACACTGGTCTAGACTACAAAATGTGACTCAAAACACAGCTGAGACTTTGATTTCAAGAGTGTGTTCATTTATTTATTATTCATCCCAGAAATGGGGGTTACATTTGTCTTGCGTTTGATTAAATAAAAGCAAAATTTGCTTTAACTTAAGTTGTCTGCCGTTTGTACTTAGTGCTTTCCTTAAGTTGGGGGGGGGGGGGGGGGGGGGATCAGGAAAAACTTGGAAATCGAATAAAAGAATAAAATAAAAACAGAGATTTTATTTTATTTTGAGGCCATATCGCCCAGCCCTAGCTCATACACTGTCAGAAGTCAGAGCTCTGTCTCCTCGTGTGGTCACCAGTGGGAACATCTCCAGAGTTCTTACAACACTTCCTGGATCCGTACACCTGACTCTCATTCATTCATCAACCACAGCATACTTAAGCTCTGCACTGAGATGAGCTCAGTGCGAAGTATTGTTCGTGTCTCTCTGCCTTCTTTTCTGAGTGATATATTTGGATCTGATCTTCTGTCTTCTGACCCTGTTTCTGACTGTTTGCCTGCAGCCTGCCCCGACTCTCGCCTGGATTCTGAGTACCCCGTCTCTCCTCTGATAATCTCATGCCCTCATGTTATTGACCCCTGCCTGACCCTGATTTAGCTTTCTGGACTTTTAGCTGAGCAAATGAACCTGCTGCATTTGGATCCGGGCGTCGGCCTGTTCTTGTGACACACACTTTTCTACCCTTTCTGTCTGTGCTGTTTGTCTTTTGATTAATTTAGCCTCAACAAATCTTGGTAATTACTATTTGGTCTTTTAAAAGTAAGTCTTAAAGATCCACTGTGATGAAATTATTTTTTTGGTGTTTTTGACAAGTTCTGATAGAATTTCTCTGATGATGGACATATTTAAAAAAATTCAGCTTAAAACTTCATTTCTAATTATCATTATTTATTTATTCAAATTGTTGTGAATCAGGAGCAGATGAAGAAATGCAGTTTTAAAAAGAGCTTATTTGCTACATAGAAAATACGCTGGGTGGGCCACAAACTCCCTGCTCCAAGCTCTCAATGACGGGGATGGGAAGGGAGGCGGAGTTACTCGGGGCCAATGGTCTCGCCCACATCTCAGAAACAACTTTCTAATGAACTACTGCTGCTCTGCACAAACCACTTGGAATGCTTTTAAAATGGCTCAAAAGATGATGAGAGTGGGTGATTAAACTCACCAGATGATCTTTGACCTGCAAAAGAGACGGCAGACTTGCTTGAGTTTTAGAGGTATAGCAACTGTGGTAAAGTGTCATAGTTTGTTAGGAAGTCTAACGACACATTTTTGATTTTACCTTACTTATTGAAATAGCTTAGTTTTATGTAAGATTTTATGTCTGACTGTTTATGTTTTGTTTAAAAGACAAACACAAGAATTCACACAAAAAAAGTCACACTTGTAATCAAAGTGTGACTCCATGTAGCAAAAAAGTGAGACTGTTGAGCATACTTTTTGGATATAGTGTGGATATATGTAGTTTGGTGCTGGTCAGAAAACGCAGCACTATTCAAATGAGTAGAAAGGGCTAATAGTTGGTTTAAGACGCAATACTGATTACTAGTGAACAGCTTATGGAACCTTTTTTTACTAAAATGTTTCATGTTACTGTGGGGAAGATCTAAGTAAAATAAACTTGTGAGCACCTCTGAAACATCATTTCATTGTTCTTTTTTGTTTTTGTTTTCTTACCCTCACCACAAATGGGAAGCACTGATCAGCCTGTTGGGGGTGGGGGTTGTTGATGGTGGTGGTTTTAAGCCAGGAATGGTCGGCCTCGGTGTGTAGAATGCAGTCTGATCACAATTCCCAACATTGTTTTCTTACAGCTTTCACAATGAGCCTTTTTCTACTGACTTGTCTGTAACGTGACATTTAAGGAGTGCGGTTCTCATTGATTTATTGTTGACTCTGCAACACTTGGGTGTCGAGGTTTTCTGTTTAGAAATCAGCTCAGTTCAACAAATCTTCAATAACGTGCATGACTTTAGGTTAGCAGCATTTGTGCTAACCTAAAGTCCGGCCAAACATAGTTTTGCACATAATGGCTAAACACAAGTTCAGGGTGTTTTTTTAAACCCAAGATTTAACAAGGAAAGCTCAGTTAAAGCTCATAGAGCTCATAAAGCGAGGTTTAACTTAGTTAGTCATGAACTTTCTTCCAACAAATGTATAATTTTTGTTTGACAACTAATCTAAAACTACCGTACTTTAAAAAAAAAAAAACGACCTTTTTTTTTCCTGCAAGGCTTTACCAATAGTCAACATACTTTCCTCATAATTGTGCAGAATAAAGTTCGTATTTTTTTTTGTCAGAGTTGTGTTCTTTTTATTGTCTAACTATCTCCTGCTCCTTTCCACATCTGAGTGTTCTCCATGGATTTGATGGATTCTGGGTAAAGCCACATGGCTGCGGGCAGTGTCATACAGTTATTAACTCAGTCAGCTCACAAGGACCACACAGTACTGCACTAACATGACAAGGAGATCAGAGAAGGAATTGTGCTTTCATGTGTTTCTTCAGTGACTCGAGCATTGGAATGCCCTACAGCCGCTATCTTGCTGCTTTATAATTTTAGACTATGTTTTATGCTATTTAATTATATTGATTTTATCTGTTTGAAGTAGTCATTTTCCTCGTATATCAGATCAACCTAAAGTTTTTTAAACATTTAAGCAGAAATAGATGACTCTTTCTTAAGCTTTTGTGTTCAGGTTGTAATTATCATTCGCTGTTATGGATATCCAACATTTAACTTGACATTTTTAGGATCTTGCTTTTGCTGAAAAATGTGTATGGTGTATTAACATTAAGACTTTTGGAGGTTTTTCTTCAGCTTGGGTCTTGTTTGTTTAATGAAATACATACATTATTAATTTTTAACTTTGGGTAAACAAATAAAGTTATAACATGTATTTTGGTTTTAGTAAAGTCCCACATCAATCATCTTTTGATCCATTGTAAAAACCTTCCCAGTGGTTTAGTGGTTTTTTAATTAGGATTATGCAGTTTTTTAGGCAAAAAGAGCCTTTGATATTTCTAGGACAGTTTCTGCAGAGTAGCAGGAGTTCATTGGAAATGCACCTCTGATTTGCGTTTGGGACTGTTGGCGTAAATTTAGCCTGCGCTAATTTTCCATGATCCCTTTATTTTTTTACTTTCTCTCACTATCTTACAGCCCCTCACAACCCCAAACTAACATTAGCGGTGCAACAAAAATGGTAAGCAATGATGGAGCTTTGCAGCTGTACAGTTTTGAGCCAGACGCCAGCTCAGACCAGGGGAAAAAAGACGTACAAGTGGATGCATTGGAATCGAGCAGAGCAGGGAGCTTGTGGCCTGCCAATTGTAGTTTGTACGTCACAAATATAACCTTTTTAAAATGGCATTTTTTCCATCTGCTCCTGATTTACAACGATTTGAATAAAGAAAAACTAACAAACGCAGTTTAAATCTTAATTTTCTTAATGTATGTCCTTCATCATGAGAAAAATTATGCATGTTGAAAATATATATTTCTTTTTCATTTTAGTAGGTCTTAAATTCTCAACTCAGATTATTTTACAGTTGAGAATACAGATACCTTTACATTTGTGCACCACAGTTTCTAATTTTGAGGTAAATGAAACCTCTCTGCGTTAATGTTCAACTGTGTAAAATAAATTGCGATAAAATTCAGAAATTGGTGCTGAACAATTTAAGCTCTCACTGTCTATAAAATCTTTCCTTTCCCTGCCTTTATTTCTCCAGTCTTGCTCTGAAACGCTGCTGTTTTGACTATCCTAGGCTATACTTAAATCTTATATTGGTTTTAGTGGAATTCTAACATGGCTTAGTAATTGTTAACAGACACCCACTGAAAGCTGCCTTAGTTTTTGCCTTCTGCATTTCCCTTCCTCTGTTTTAATTTTAGATTTATGGAGGGATCTTTTTCATGGCAGCAGCCTTTTCTTTTTTAAAGCCATTTTACCCGCCTTTTTTTTTTGTTTTTCCCCTGAGAAAGAACGATGCCTTCTGACCTAAAATATTTGCCATTCATCTGCTCTTCATCCCATTCTTCTGGCGACCACACCTATTTTTTTCTACTTCACATGCAGCCATCACAGTCAATTCTAGTCTCTTGATATTTTTTCCTAACCATTCCTCCTTCCCTCTAATTCCCCCATCCCCATTGTGTCTCCTGACCGACTGTGTGATGAATGTGATTGGTTTGCCATGCGCTGAATGTGCTGTGTTTGAGGGCTGTCAGATGGTAGTCATTGGGATTGTTTTGTGGGAGGGTAAGCATGGAGCTTGGAGGGTAAGCATCCCCGGTTGCTGTAGAGCATGGGCAAGGAAACTGCACAGCCCCACCAGCTGTTTTGTTCTGACTTTTTCCCATTGCTTTCTCCTTTTGTTTTTTCAACATGTCAAATGTCCTACTATATATTTTCTTTTCTGTCTGTGCTTTTAAAATATGTTAGATGTGCTAATCGGTGGCAGATGTTCACTTGTTTGTATTGTGTGAGACCAGTATGTTTTTATCCTTATTTACAACACTCCCCTAATTCAATCTAAAGCTTGAACGTCAAAAATCAATGATCAGTTAATTGGTTATGGGTTGGTTTTTTTCTAGCTTGATTTGCTTTTGTCTGAATACCAACGAAGAAAATGTATCAAACAGTTAGGCTACAAAAATTTTGATATCTGAGTTTTCTGTTGAACCTGTGACAGACATAAAGTCCAAAATGTTTTTTTAGACCTTTAATCTCTTTTGACCTGGTCTCCATCTTGAATAGTATATCAAAAAAATATATCAAAAACCCTAACTTAAACGTTTTGCATTGGCAATTACAACCCAGGTTAGCTGACCTACTATTACTAAAAAGTGCAGGTATTTAAAAGTGTGTCCTACTTTTTGTTTTTGTTTAAAAAAAGGCAATTCTCAGTATAAGAAAATTACATACTGTTGTCTTTTTCCTAGTGCTTTTCTAAAGCTTTGTGGAAACTTGAGAACATACAGCATCATGTCAAGTCATTATGAATTAGGCAAATGTTGAGGCAGGATGTAGAAGTTGCTGCTCAAATCCTGCAGTTGTATAAGAATCCTAAGTCTTGATCCCTCTACTACTGTGCTATGGAGTTATTTAAGGTCTTTACTTTGATCTTGGTTTTTTTATTCCCCTTTGCAGACCCAAGATGAGCTGTCTTTTTGTTTTTTCCTGAAACAATAAGGGCAGCTCACTTTGGGTCTGTCTTTTTGTTTTTTTCTGAAACAATAAGGGCAGCTCACTTTGGGTCTGTAATCGTTCTTTCTGAGTCGAGTTGCTGCCTTTCTCCTGCCAATCTTTAAAAAAACTAGTTTTCTAACTCGGGTCTCAGGACCCTCCATCCTGCATGTTTTTTGCTTCCATGCTCCAGCACACCTGTCTTCAATAGCTGCCAGTATCAGGCCTCTGAAAAGCTTGATGATGAGGAGCTGGAGCAGGTGTCTTTTAGCAGGAGAGTTGCTCATGAGTACAGGGATTGGAAAACTCTTCTTCAAAACAGCAGCGTGTGCTGTCACTAACTTTTGCCTCTAACAGTTAGCGAGTGGCTGAGACGCAAAAGGACTTTGATTGTGAGAAGTTCTTGCAGTGGTCGATCCCCAGGCACTACCCTGTATGCTTTCCACATGTTAAATGTCTTGGCATTTACCAAGGAGTGGAAGATTTCCAGTTTTAGAAATGGTATTTAAAGGCCTGTTGGATTGAAGAGCAGCAATGATTTAATCTATAAGCGCAGAATTCTCCAGAACAGCAAACGTATACTTTAATAAAGCTCCGCACATCTGCTGATGATCATTTGATCAAGCGCATTTGATTACAGTTCTTGCACCTGGCTGCTACACACCCTCTAAATAACAGTTTTTGCATACTTTCTGTGTATTTGGCATCGGTTCTGTGCCATGTGTTTATATGATCTAAGAGACAAACATTTTTTTCTTTATTTCAAACGAAAACACGCCATTTGCTACCCTACATGATTCTGGATGGCGTTGTGATGTCTGAAACAAGTCTATGTCCCATCACTCCTCTTGTTTAACACCACTCTTGATTGTAATCATACATTTTTGTGGGTGTGTTTGTACTGTAAATGGTTTAAAAACATCTTGCTGCATAACAATCCACACTATGAACACTTTGTTCGCTTTTATTCCTTTATTATTACCAATATTTCTCACAGAACAGAATTGGCAGAGTTTATTAGTCTGATTTATCAGGCTGTGATGAGGCCCTTTTTAAAAAAGTCTAGTAAAACGCTGAGGGCCGATGTAACAAAGAATGCTCATTTTTGAAGTCGCTCATGTGCTGCCCATGCATTCTCACTTACTGGAATATGTTCTCACAGCTCATGTGTTTCATATTTTCCAGTAATCAGATTTGAAGTAATGAGTCGACATCAAAGTCCTGTACGCTGCTGTCCTCATGGAGCATCTGTGCTTTTCTTCACAACGGATTGCATTTTTCCCCCACAGAAAGTATTATGTCGACTCGCGACAGAAGAAGAAAATCCTGCAGCTGAAATACTTATGAAGAGCACTGGTGTTCCACCTAAAGAGTACCATCTGAGAGTACTAAAAAAGGTATCGTTTCTTATTTGGCCCTTCGTCTAAAGGTCCATATATTAAGATCTAGTACATTTATAACTGTATTGTTTTCAATAGATATGTTCCTCTTTTTTTTTTAGATGGTAAAACAGCATCAGGAAAACATCGGAAAGACCTGTTGTCCAAAGAAGAGCACAGATCCTAGTTGCAGGTAATATTGACAACTAGGATAGGTACACTAACTTATGTTGGTTAACTTTCCAGACAACGGTTTTGAAGTATTAAATCAGCAAAAAGAAAGCAGTGCAGCTCCTTATCAAGAACAATAACATCAGAAGGATGATTATTCAACTGATTTTGAAACATAAAGTAGTTTTATACCAGCACATGGCTTTCTGTATAGATTTTTTTTTTCACAACAATAAGATAGAAAAACAAAAGCTGATGTAGTTGTTAAATTTTATACTTTGTTTGCTGAAATCCAAAAAAAATGTTATTTTTCTAGGAGACAGTTTCTGCAGAGCGGCAGTAGTTTATTAGAAATTCATCTCTGAGTTGTGGGCGGGACTGTTAGTGGAGAGTAAGCCTCCCCCTGCTTCCCCACATCATTCTGTGACACTCTCCCGCTAGCTTACAGCCCCTCACATTCCCAACCTAACATTATCAATGCAACAAAAATGGCGGGCCGTATCAGAGCTATCCAGTCGTACAGTTTTTAGTCAGATGTTGGCTTGGATGAGGTAAATGAAGACGTACTTGGATCTATTTTTCTACAAATGGATGGATCAGAATGGAGTGGAGCAGCGAGCATGTGGGCTGCCCAGCAAATTTTTAACTTAACTACGAGCTTTTTCAAATGGAATTTTTTCATTTGCTCCTAATTAGCAATGATTTGAATAAAGAATTGCTCAAAAATGCAATTTTAAGCTGAATTTACTTTATATGCTGTGGTGGACAAAATTGTTGGTACCCCTCAGTTAAAGAAAGAAAGTCCACAATGCTCACTGAAATGACTTGAAACGTTCAAAAGTAACAATAAAGGAAAATTATTGAAAATTAAATAATCAAAATCAGCCATTACTTTTGAGTTGTTGATTAACAGAATTATTAAAAAAAACCTAATTAAATAGGGCTGGACAAAAATTATGGTACCTCCATAAAAGACTGAGAACTAATTGCCCTGGGGTCATGATGAACTCAGGTATGTCCTTTAATTGACATCACAGCTGGTTTCAAACCCATAATCAGTCAGTCTGCCTATTTAAAGGGAGACAAATAGTCACGTTGCTGTTTGGTGAAAAGGTGTGTACCACACTGAACATGGACAACAGAAAGCGAAGGAGAGAATTGTCCCAGGACATTAGAAACAAAACTATAGACAAACATCGTAAAGGTAAAGCCCATAAAACCATCTCTAAGCAGCTTGAAGTTCCTGTGACGACAGTGGCACATATTATTCAGAAGTTTAAGACCCACGGGAGAGTAGCCAACCTACCTGGACGTGGCCAGAAGAGGAAAATTGATGCCAAATTGAGGAGACGGATAGTTGGAACTGTATCCAAAGAACCCAGAACAACCTCCAAAAACATTAAAGGTGAACTCCTAGATCAAGTTACATCAGTGTCAGATCACACCATTCGTCGTCGTTTGAGCCAGAGTGGACTTCATGGGAGACGACCAAGGAGGACACCACTGTTGAAAGGAAATCATATAAAAGCCAGACTGGAATTTGCAAAAATGCATGTTGACAAGCCACAAAGCTTCTGGGAAAATGTCCTTTGGACAGATGAGACAAAACTGGAGCTTTTTGGTAAGGCACATCAGCTCTATGTTGGTAGACTCAAAAATGAAGCATACAACCAAAAGAACACTGTCCTGAAACATGGAGGAGGCTCAGTTCTGTTTTGGGGCTGCTTTGCTGCATCTGGCAAAGGGTGTCTTGAAGTTGAGCAAGGTAAAATGAAATCTCAAGATCATCAAGGCATTCTGGATAGAAATGTGCTGCCTAGTGTCAGAAAGCTTGGTCTCAGTCGCGGGTCATGGGTCTTCCAACAGGAAAACGATCCAAAACACACAGCCAAAAAACCCCAAGAATGGCAAAGAGAAAAGCGTTGGACTATTCTAAAGTGGCCTTCTTTGAGCCCAGATCTGAATCCCATTGAACATCTGTGGAAGGAGCTGAAACATGCCATTTGGAGAAGACACCCGTCAAACCTGAGACAACTGGAGCAGTTTGCTCATGAGGAGTGGGCCAAAATACCTGTGGACAGGTACAGAAGGCTCATTGACAAATACAGAAACCGTTTCATTGCAGTGATTGCCTCAAAAGGTTGTGCAACAAAATATTAAGTTATAGGTACCATCGTTTTTGTCCAGGCTTATTTCATTAGGTTGTTTTTGAAATAATTCTGTTAATCAACAACTCAAAAGTAATGGCTGATTTTGATTATTTAATTTTCAATAAATTTTCATTTATTGTTACTTCTTAACGTTTCAAGTCATTTCAGTGAGCATTGTGGACTTTTTCTTTAACTGACGGGTACCAACAATTTTGTCCACCACTGTTTGTCCTCTGTGTCAGAAAAACATCACAAGAATATGTTAAAAACCCTATTTTCATCAAAGTGGGGGTTTAAAAGCCATCAGAATTAGAATGTCTCTTTTTGTATGTCACATTAAGATGCTTTCACTGTCTTCTAACCTAAATAAGTCTCTTCAGGTGCTCATGTGATGTGATTCAGACAACATCAGAGGCGTTTGTCCCCCTTATCGACTGTCCTGAGGCTTCTCCTGTCATTTGCTCTTTGCTACAACATCCTGGGACATCCTTCACAGACGCTCTGAGTGAAGACTTCCTCGATGCTCTAAACTCAACAGATTCAAAGTAGGTCAACGTACAGCGCTCTATGTTTTAATGCTGCACCAGTTGCATACGGTAGTTAGAGTAGGGATTAAGAACTTTCAAGTTACAACATACATTATCTACGACAACACCTGTAATGTTAGTACTAAATACATCAGCTTTGAAATATGCGATTGTTGGATATACATCTTTAGAAATCATGAGTAAAGCTGTTAAATGTATACAACACCTTATTTAACTATTGTTACAGCTTATTATTTTTTATAAATCAACTTCATTGTCTCTTTTCACCTATAGTGATGACAGCATCACACCAAAGTCTGCCTGCATTTTATTTTTTAATTTAGATGTTAAATATGTACGTTACTTAATAAAGATGACATTAAAATATAGAAATTCTTCTGAAATATCAACTTCCTGCTGACATTGGGGAAAGCTCTGTTGGGAATGTGAAAGATGGCAATGTTGGAGCAACAATGCAGTTTGACAACATGTCATACATTCAAATATGATAAGATATTATTACAAATATTGTTTTCCAGGTAAAAAAAACAATATGTAGTGTCTGAAGTGTTTGGTAAAGAAATGTGTGGTTCTTGTTCTTCTGCTGTAGCTTGGCCCTGGACGAGACGGCTTTAGTCTCTGTGTGGTATCACAGTCTTCCTCGTCTGGAGGAGGCGGTGCTTGACCTGCTGGAGTCTGTGATCAGCACAGGCTCAGCACCACAGAACCTAGAACAGCAAGTACTAAAGACTCAACTGGTAAGGATTTATACTTTTAAATAAATAAACAATGTGTATACCTGCTTAAAAGCTTAACCTTTTACACTTTCTAAATATTAGGAAGGTTGCATGGCAGGTCTTAAAATACATCTTGGCTTTAGTGAAATCAATAACAACAAAGTGCAAACACTACGTTTTCCATACTATAAACATAAATAATAGGTAAAGTCAATATGAACAAAAACTACACTATAACATTTTCAGCTCTAGGTGAACGAGCAGCCTAATTCAAGAGAACCATGTCTCCCGTCTCCGAGCAGAACTCGGGCCGCCAGCTCACACAGTGGCTTTGGGGCGGTGTGTGAGCTTTTCAAAGCAGAAATGCAGATCAGTCCCTAGAAACCGTTCAAACAATCACGTGGATTTGTGTTTCCAGTCGTGTACCGACAAAAATAAAGGCTGATGTTATTCCCACATAGTTACATGCAGCCAAGATGCAGATTGCAGCAAATTCCCGCATGGATTTTGTGTTCACCCAGGCTAAATGTTATTAGCGCCCGTTAGCTTTTTCCTGACCCTTCGTCCGGCTTCGTTCTGCCACATAGAAAGCACTGAGCACACAGATTAAAAATAAAATGATGAGCGAACAGGCGCTTCATAATAACATTAACAAAAGCACATTTAGAAGATCATCTCGTATATAACGGAGCTGCTACATATCTATGCATGTGGCAGCTCGGCTTGTTTACAGCGGGACCCGTTTCCTCTTCCGGTATTTTAAACAGAACTGCGCATGTGCAACTGATTTATTCCGACCGAAAGTCCTGTATATGTAAACGTTTGTTCTAATCGGAAAAAGTTTTTCTGGGCCCATGTACACAGTTGAATTCTAATCCGATCATTGATCCGATCAAGATATTTTGCACATGTAACTGCGGCTACTGTCTCTTAAAATGGGCTATTGGTTTATAATTTTTGTATTACTACTAAAGTTAAATTGAAATGCTTTTGAGAACATTTTCTTATTCCTAAAAATGATTGGGAATGGTTGATAATCTCATGATCTGTGGTTGACGTTTGCAAACTCTGGTTAATGATAGTCTACAGTGTTCAAATCCAAACTTTAATCTACACAGTTTGGCTTTGCAGAGCGCTTCATGTTAAGCTTTTGGCAAAGTTTGCAGCACATCTTACATCATTTGATTTTGTGTTACGCATATGTGCTTTGACCCAGCTGGGCACTAACTATTAGGGCTGATTAGAAAGGATTTTTAAATAAAAAAGTATGTGTGGTTACTCAATATAATGTCCTCATTACTTTATTTCATTCAGAAAATGCCTGTTAGTGTTTTTCTATTATCTGTCTCCTTGTTGTCCAATGTACATCAGTTTGACATGTTTTTTTATACTATTTCCTTTCTTTTTTAAATGTCTGTACAAAGCAAAAAGAATTCCAGCTAACAAGTTTGTTTTTCCAGTTCCTGGATTATACCTGCTTTAGTAATTCAATATGAAAGTTGGGTTGCAAACAAATGTACCTGCTTTGCTCCAGTTCCATTTGGTCCGGTTTGTCTTGTGTTTTTTTTCCTCAGTGATGGTCTGTTTGAGCTCTGTGCGTATCCAGGAGGCAGTGTAAACTTTTTTACGCTTTTGGACCCATTCCCATTCCCACTCATTCACATTAGGGCAGATTGGAAAACACAGGTTTTATTGTATTTGGTTTGCTGATAGTAAATGAAAAAAGAAAAAGACTTAAACTTTTGTTTTGGTTGAATGAATGAAGTACATATATTTATACAGTTTTATTTCTTTTTTGTTTATGTACACATTTTCGCCAACAGGCCGAAGTCCATTAATAGGCAAAGTCACACGGTATAATCACTTGTTCTTCATATAAATATACCAAATAAATATTTTAAAGCAGAGATGTTTTAGAAAGATTTGTTTTTACAAACCCTGAGATATGTCAAAGGACAAGGTTTAAAGTGCAGGAGTCAACGATGAGAAAGTCAAGCATTTGCCAAATACAGATTTGACAAAATATGCCAAATTTAACTGTTAAAGCACGAGCAAATGAAACATGGAATCAAACAGCTTGTGATGTGGTTTGCTTTGGCACATGGAGTCCAAAGCAGCCTAACGGAAAGGAAGAGTCAATCTTGCCTGCCACTATGTTCCTCAGAAAAGTGTGATCCAAGTGATCGCAGTGTGATGCTAATGTTAGGACCAATGAGTTATATCACTAGAGGAGACATCACGTGGTTCCTCATGGGAAGAGAGCACTGCCATCTTGGTGAGGTCAAGTTACTGCTGCAGTGAATGCATGTGAACACATTTTTTGCATAATGCCAGTTCATCGTGCGGGTTTCAACTGCCAAAATCAGAAAAATGAGTCCATGAAGGAGGAAGGTATATCATTTCACAGGTAAGTATTTTAATTTTTTTTCTTTTAAGGCTGCAGGGGCTTCATTAATAGAACACATGTTGACATGCATGATGCTGCAGGGCTATTATCAACATGTTGCATGATGTACATTTATTTTGCTGTCAATATAAATGTACATTTTATTTTGCTAAACCTGTATACAGCATACTAGGCTATTTATACAGATTTATACATTTCTGACTCAGTGACTGAGTCAGGTTTCCAATGGACTCAGACTTCAGGAAAAAGTGGATCTTGGCTATCAAAAGAGTTAACCCAGATGGATCACTGTGGTACCAACTAGAAATACAGTCTGGCTATGTTCAGAACATTTGTGGAAACAGATTTTGATAAGAGGCCAGATTGTTTTTTTAGGGTAAATCTATTGTTCACTTTTGGACTTCTTTTGATTATTATTATTATTAACAATAATAATAATAATAATATAATTATTTTTATTATTATTCATCGACTTATTTTTTATTTATTATTTATTGTTTGTATTGACTTACTATTGATTTATTAATACTATTATTATTATTATTATTATTATTATTATTATTATTGACTTATTGTTGGGTTGTTCTAAATAATTTAAATTACATGTCAAAGAGGTCTAAAACTTCTAAATGTCTAAATTAATTTTAAAAATTCTTTCTAATAATTTTTTTATTTGTAAGAAGTCCTGCAACAATGCATTTTCATTAGACTTTGAGCTTTTAAGGCTGACTGTTTCTATTTTTTAACAACAACAAATAATGTATCTATATATATATTATATACATAAAATATAATATATTTATATATATGTATAAATATATTTAAATCTAAAAATATATACAGTTTATAAAAGCTACTCAGACACCACTAAAATCAATGGAAATCAATGTCATGTGGGCGTCGTCGACCTCACCAAGATGGCGTCGCGCTCCGCCACCGTCGGCCAGGCTTCTAAAGCGGGCGTGTCTCCTCTAGTGATATAACTCATTGGTGTGGACATTGAAAAGTGTTAAACGATGTTGATAATCTGAAGGTAAATCTGAAGGTAAAACTGCATCTGTGACTCTGGTTCCACCAGCCAGCCACATATGGAATTTTTGTTCAAGCGTTTTAAGTTAGGGCTGGCAGACCCAGACCAGATGATGCTGCCGTATTCCAGAATGGGGCGAATGTTAATGTAATATGAAGTTATAAAAGCGTTTTGGTCCGATTTTTGGCCCTTTAGACTCTTCTGAAATGATCCGAAGAAAAGGCAGAGTGAGTGATTTGCTTTTGCAGCTGTGCTGCTGACATGGGCTGAAAAAGGTCGTTGGGTGTCGAGGATGACAACCAAGCCGCGCACTTTGTCCACTCGCTGCTGGTGGGAAGTGTTGAAGTTGACTTGACATCATCTGCATACATGACACATTCGGATGATTTTATAACCTCCGGGAGGTCATTGATAAACACAGAACAGTAAAGGTGCAAACAGATGTTACCTTTACCTTCCTTTAGTTTTCCTATTGACAGATTGGAAACAAATAATTAAAATATTTTGTCACCTAATTATATAACTGTCACTTTATATAAAAGCATTTTGTGATGAACTGACTGACAGGCTGCAGAAAAGACAGTATAGATGGGATTTTGTATAATAACCATCACATTTGTCTTCATGAAAGAGAAACATTCAAACTGTAAGTAATTCCTTTGTCTGAAGTACGTTGGCTTAGTTTTTGCAGCTTAATTTTCTGTCTCACTGTTATTATTTTTATTGCTTTTTAGTTTTATTCTCATTTGAGTTTTTTCTCCATAAAATCTAATGATTGAAATCTAAAATGTTTTCTAATTTGTTCGTACAGTAGTGACTTGTGGAGATGGGGCTTTCATCTGTAATGTTGGAAAATTTTATAGATGAATTCCAAAAAAGAAAAGAAAAAGTTCATCCAGTGGAAATAACTATGCAATTCTTCGATAAACTAGACATCAAGCTGATTTTTTTTCCAGTAAGAAAAATGCTTCCATCTATTAACATTTTGTACAGACATGTTTAAAACAACCACTGCTGCTTGGCTTTAGAGTTCACTTTATTATGCTGGCATGAGGAAACCACAAGAATTTAGTTGAACTGAATTGATTTATTGTAAAATCTCACGAAAATGACAAAAATCTCTTGGCTTCCTCCTCCTTTTTCACAAATAAAGTAAATGGAAAAGTCTCTCGGGCTATGAATGACTTAATGCCTTGTTGATAAGAGATTGATAAAAACGCTAATGTTGTGTGATTTACGTCAGCAAATAATCTGGCTATGCAGAGGAGGATCCCAAACTTTCCACTCAACTTTGCATTTATAAACTAATTCATCCAGATTTTTATCAGCATCTTTGTTCACAGGAGCTTGCAGACCCCTCACACACCTTTCAGATAGCTTAACCCCCCCCAGCAGACCAAGCCATTCCTCTGCTGGCATCCTTTCCACTCACCTATAGAAGCTGCATTTCCAAATGGGAAACATGAAATTGGACTCACATTCTTCATTTTAGCTCTCCCCTTGTGAGAAACGCAGACCCAATAACAATAAACACTCACTTCCTGGCCTCGAATGCCTAAAACAGGATGTTTGCTGCGTGCCGTAATTGACCCTCCTTGAAGTGTTAGTGGTAAGGTATGGAGGAGGATGCTGACAAAAACAGCTGTTTTCAGCGAGAGGATCCGTAGCTGGCATGCAGCACACACACACACACACACACACACAGATGTACACTGAGAAAAGGCCAGCAGTTCGCGTGCAAGCAGTGGGACTTGTAAAGATGAGGGTTTTGGTGTTTCTGATGTTTTCCGAGGGGACAGAGGAGACGTGCACGTGAAAGGAGATCATAAAAAAGAAGCTTGTCTTGAAGACTTTGATATTGGAACTTCCCCATGTGACCACTGAGTGGGGCTGTTGGCCCTTGTATGACTGTAACTGAGATTATATAGCCTCAAATCAGACTTTGAGTGTATACTTGAATAAAAGTCCTTTCTGATAACAGAACTGTTACAGTTCAGCATATTATTCATCAACAACTTTTAACTTCATATCAAATGAGTATTTCTTTCTTCACATTTTTTATTCATTATTCTATTGTTCAATTAAAGCATCTATGAAAACACACAATTCTTTCTATAGTGACACCCATAATCTCATATAGATTCAGATATTATGGGACTACACTCCCTACACAGTTTAACGGTTACAGTGATGCCCTTGAGATTTTGTTAATTATCTAAAAATGTGAAAGGAATTTATTTGGAAGGAGGGGAAAAATGGGTCTGTTTATGAGAGCCAGAATGAATGAACCAGAGTGGAAATTCAACAGCGCCACCCAGTGGACAAACCTACTCAGAAAATGGTACGTTCTGTATAATTGCAAGCAGCCAACCAATGTTGAGAAGTTAAAAAATCTTTAAATAAAATACTGAAATAAAATATTAACACTCTGCACAATTTTGCGTTATTTAGAAAGATTCAATTTCTACAAAATCTAAAGGGGCTGAAAATAATGGTTTATAAAGGTCAGTTCAATCTTTTCAAGAAGGAATGTTAAAAAAAAAAATATTGTTTCATTTTTTTCCTCTTAGGCTGTAAGTGTCTGACTCATTTAAGAACCTCCATTCAGCCCTATCTCAAATGGTTGTCATTTTCCTGAATATGAAGATCTTTTTCTACTTTTGTCAGTGATTCTTAGTGCCAAAGCCTAAACATTAACATTGTTTGTGTTTTTGCTTTCCAGCCTAAAGCTTGTGCTCATCACTGTTCGATGTTCCTGGTGGTAAATGACATCTTCAGGTAGGTTTCTGACATCAGCGTGACTTGTGCTTGTGTTTTAATGTTGATAGGTTGTGTGACAGAACACACACAAAACGTTGCACTTTTTATGCTTTGCAGGTCAATCCTTCGACAAGCAGAAGGAAACCTGGTTGTTCAGTCTGTCATCCAAACCTTTACCAGGTGTTTCTTGAAGGAACTGGAAGAGCTGGAGCCTCAGGTATATCTTACAGTCTCACTAGAACAAAGTTAATCATGAGTATTGTGTTGCAATGTCACATTTACCAACTACTGCTTGCATAAATAAAGATATATTTATGGGTATTTATTTTAAAGTTAACTGAAGAATCCTTTTGGGGGGGGGGCATAACATTAGGGGTAACTAAGTAAAGTGTCTATGAAAATTGACATTGCTACTGTTTTTGTCACCTCCTTCTATCAGACAATTTTCTTTAATGTCATGGATTAAACTGGAAAAAAAAAAAAGTTTTCTTTCTTTATCGCCTTGAGTCAGCCTTTGATGATGAAGGCCAAAACACAAGAAGTCCTAGTTTTTCTTTAATCTATAGTGGTTGCTCACAAATATTAAAAATAAAGAATTTCTGTGAGACATCTGATCTTAACACTAAAAAAGGTGATGATACTTTTCTTTTTACTGCCACAGGCTAAGACATACATCTGCACATTCACAATGAACAATAATCTCCTCTCTGCAGGCAAATCTCAGGTGATGAATTGTTTTCTGTTTGAAGCTTTGAACCCATTCTTTTCTACACATACCAGTTCTCTGTAAACTGTTCCAAATCATCGCTGTATTTAAACGTAACCTCCACAAGTGACACAGATGTGGTACCTTTTTTGTTTTTTTTACTTTCAGCTTTATTTGACCATTGAGTTCCCTCTATCACTGTAGACTAATATGAAGCAGGTCTAGGTGAGCCTCACCTGTGGAAAAGCCAGGTGTGCGTGGATGCAGGTGTGATCAATTATTTTCCTTTGAGAATACTTTTCTCTTCTTTTCACCTCCATTAAACCGTATATGGCAGTGGCAGTGTTTTTGCAAGTGACCTCAGTTTTAGTGGCGTTTTTCACACAGAACTAAACGCTTCCTATTACATGCTACATTACACCTCTGCACCTACCATATCACCATTACGCAGGCGTCCACTCAAAATGTCATTTTTTAGTCTTTTTGCAGCGCTGGGATGTTTGAGTCGAGGGTAAGTCTGATTTCAGCTGACGAAGCACAGGACAAACGGGGGATCTGTGTCGTTTCAGACGTCCACATCTTTGAAAGCCTTCTTCCCGCAGTCACCCCCCAGTCTGCTGGTCCCCCTCTTGACTTTGCCATCAGGTTAGTGTACGTACATTCTTCCGTTTGTCCGCCTAAACGCTTTCACTCTGACAAGGCAAACAGACGTTTATTTTGTGAGGAAGAGTGTAATCAGTTATTCTTTAACTGTGTGCAAACAGTTTTCCTTCTGCACAAATGTGTGTCTCCTTCTTTTGGATCAGTTAGTCAGTGACTTGAATTTTATTGGCTGAATATTACAGTCGTATTAAAGATCTGACTGAATCATTAATGCAACTATGTATGAACCCCTTTAGGAATACTGATTTGATGTAGATGGAGGGTTCCTGCATTACAGCGATGAGCTGGACCATTAAAAAGATGCTCTGTAGGTGATTGCAGGAACACAGGGCTGAGCTGCTTATCAGTGTGTGCCCAGACTGGCCTGTTGGCAGCAGTTATTTACATGAATGGAGCCATTTAGGAACACAGTGGAATCCAGCCAGATCTCAGGGTTAATTATTGCTACATGTGTGTGTGTCTGTGTGAGAGTGTGCCTTTGAAGGGCAATATTTCAAACCAGGGAGTGGATGGAAGTGATACTCCAAAAAGTCTTGTGTGCTCTCTGGAAGTCACAGGTCCAAGATTTCTGCAGCGTTTTTAATTCAAAGTCTGGAGGAAGTGCAGATCTTTCTCAAACTTTGAAATGTCATCTGTTAGGAGTTTCAGAGCAAAGTTAACTCTTGGTGGGAAAGTGTTTTTCTCAAACATGACGGCTGACAAACATCCATTTGAAAAAAGAAAAACAAGAATAAAAAATGACTGTAGGTAATTATACTGTTTGGCTAAACACTGATCCTACTCAAGTATTCGTAAATGCTGATTGTAAAAGATTGCACCTTTGTGCCACAACTAATCACTGTATCATTGCTGTTGGATGTGTTTCTGCAGAGATGCCTCAAGAGGCTTGGAAAAATCACCTGGAGTGGCTTACTGCCTCATTACAGCGACTGACGGAGCAGGAGGAGGAGGAGGAAGACAGCCAAAGCTCCAGGTTAAGAGAGAGAAAAGCTTGTGGGGAGAATGTGTGCCTGCTTCACCCAGCCTACTAAATGTTTCTGTGGTCTTCTTATTTCCATTAGTTGGTTCTGGGGCAGGGAGGGGCAGCCAGTAATTTTCCCCTCTCGTCAGAGGGAGAAGTCCTGAGATCCTGGAGGACCATGTGGCTTCTCCAGGCATTCACAATAGACTATTAGTTGAAAAAAAGCAGCATTTAGAAACCATAAAGAGTCAGAAATTGGTGCAGAAGAAGAGACAGACTGAGGACAAAAAGCAGACTAAATTGGTCACATGCCTTTGATAAAAAGGAGGAAAACAGAACTTGGTTGGTGTCCACAAGATGCTGATGGTTGACTTGATATCATCCAGCTGTGGTTTCAAACAGGGCCTATTATCCCCATCACTCCGTTAGTCTGAAGCTTCGTGCAAAATTCCAAATACATCCTTCCAAGCCGCCGCTGGGAAAGTAGTATGTGGTGCTCCCGCTGCCAGCCGCATGCCGACGCCAAGGAAAGGGAGGGGAAGTGTGGAGGAGCGCTCTAATGATGACATTAGAGAAATCTGAGAGAACGATCTTTAATATCGAAGCTTTTAGTCATTTTCTCTGCTACAAATGTGGAGCTCTGCTCAGTCCAACTGGAGCTTCCTTTGTGTCTCCAGCTTGTAGTTTTTGCTTTAGATTGAACAAAATCTCAATCCCCCCCAATGTTCTTTAAACATTCTTACATGAATTTTGAATTTATCTTTTTTTTTAAACAATTGTGTAAAATAAAGTTTAAAAAAGGGTTTTTGGGCTAATATCAGCATTATTATAAATAAAAGACCAATAGGAAGACTTTGAAAAAAGCTCAAAAGATCAGAGTGGGACTTTAAATCCCTTTTACAGCAATCATGCTTTTTTCCAGTTTTGCTATCAGACTGAGACTGCTCAGATAATCCTAAATAACGTTTTAGTCTTTAGCTGTCAGCCACTATTTACATTTAATTTTCCTCTCGTTTCTCTCCTGAAAACCGCACAAACTTAATCCCCTGTTTGTTTTTAACAGCATTTCCAGCGTGAGCCAGTCTGCAGTTTAGTTTGAAGACAAACGCTGAGGTGGAAGAAGGGCTGGAGCTGTGCCATAAACAAGGAAAACCCTTTTTTCCCAGCACAAATTGTCAGTGAAATTGAAGTCATACATCAAATATCTGTCATCGTGTCAGGCTGCATTGAAACACATCTTCTCTCGGTTGTTTATAGTCAACTTTTATTGGGTGTTAAGACTTCTGTTTGAATTGTTGGGCTGACATTTATCAGCTGAGTTTTCAGCTCTGTGTTGCTGCAGGATCTGGACACATGATCTGTGTGGATGAACTGACAGTGGGAGGGAACTGCAGCCCCATTATTTAGCTCATATTGGTCCTGCAGTTTGACATAGTACCTACATAATTAAGGAAATAAGGGACACTGTAAACTCAGTTTTTCCATAGGTGGCGTCATTTTTTGGTAGCACATTGCAGAACGTCTTTTCATATATGTCTCCCCTTCCGTTCTGTAGGAGCCACCATAATGGGTTTGAGACCTGGTTCCTGCTGGTTCAGTGCTCCCACTGGGTGCAGGTGGCAGGGGAGCTGCTGGTCACATCAGAGGCAGAGCCCTGCAGTCCCCTCCTGTGGCTGCTGACCTTCTACTACCACCCCACCAACAGGTGGCACTGCAGAGCGGCACATCTGGTGAGATTGTCCAGAAACATCACAGCTGAAAAGCTTTAGCTCACGTTAGTCACAGAGTTTCCTGAGGTTGCGACACATGGAAAGTGTGAAAACCCGTCAGGCAGATTGTGAGGAATCAGACGGTGTTCAGGTTCAGATGTTTGTTTCGGGAGACGAGGCAGACTCCATCATTGTAGGAACAGAACAAGCTCATTAGAAGATGAATAATGGATGTCCACCATCATAGAGCCAGACCGAAACACTGGTGAGGGGAGCTGGATGAAAGGATGACGTAGTATTGATTTCCTGAAAGTGTCTGGCCAGTGTACCTGATTCTCATCTCTCCGTCTCCCAACCGTCTACAGTTGCTGCTCCTGCTGCAATAATCACCCCGACAACAATCTTACGCTGGGGCTTTGTTCCTCCTTATTTTGTGAATTGATCTTTAAGATGAAAACATTTGTTCTGTTTATTCTCAGGAAGAGGCCAAAAAGGCGTGGAGTCATCTGCACGCTCTCTCCTCCTCCTCAGTCGTTTCTCCCACTGCTGACCACCTGCAGCCACTTATCACTCTGCTGTCCCCCAAACCTCAGCCTCCATCACCGGCTCCACTGTTGACCCTCAGCCTCACAGTTTATTCCGCAGTTTTCTGCCGGCTCCCACACAGCCAGTCGGTGGAGTTTTTCCACACGGTAAGCAGTTTTTTCTCCCTTATATGTTAAAATCCCAGCCAGCTGGACTTTAGGGGTTACAGGTTCCCATTGGGAAAAAAACTACAATGATTAATGTTTTTCTGCTCAGAAGTGAGGTTATTCGACTGGCTTAATGTGCCGGATGACCAGATCTTTCATCAAAAGCAGTTTGGTCTTTGATGGCACTGCTGTTTTATGAAAATGAAGTTATTGGAAATTAATTCAGAAGAGAAGTGTTTTTCCCTGTTTTCCATTCATACACGTTTTAGAGACTCATAACTACCTTAACATAGTTTACATCACTGTGATTTGTACACAGCCTGTTTGTAAGTTAAGTTTAAAATTCCAAAGTTCCTCAAGTATATTTTCCATGGAGATTACCCGAAAATATGAATTCTTGCTTATTAAAAAAAAAAAAAAAAGTTTAATTCTGGAGATATTATAGATGAGCCGCACATGAAATGAAAGCAAAGGTATAGTGTTGTATTTTCAAAATGAAAAAGTTTTACTAAATATGTGTGGATTCTTAGCTACACGCATATCCTTTGCCTTTTCATGGTTAAAAAGAAAATCTTTAGACATCCTCATTAGAGTCCAGCTTAGCTCCATCTGGCGATGATCCTGTGCCTGTGAGAGGAAGTGACTGTTTCTGTGTGTGTTTCTGTGTGTGTGTCTCAGTCCAGGTGGTGCATGCGGCTGGCCTGCACCATGAAGCAGCATGTGTTCTCCGCTCACTGCAGCACAGGCTGAATGAAGGAAGCTGCTCATCAAGTGACACAGTTCATGTCAGGATTACGAAACTGCAGAGCACAGTAACACACATGCAGGCAGGTGGGAACTCTCACACAGCCCTCAACAGGTAGGAGAGCCTCCCCCACACACACACACACACCCACATACACACACACAGAGCAGTGAGTTCATGTCTGGGTGTTTAGCAGAATGACACCCAGCTGTGCTGCCGTATGACAAGAATGTGTCAAAGTAACCATTAATAAACGTACACAACAGCAGAGCCCAGGAGGACACTCCAGCGGTGACAAAGCTCAGTGTAAAGAAGCAGCCGCTCGCACATGTCCGCCCACTCGCTGAATTTCCTCACAATATAAACGCCTCACACTCTGCAGAGGCTGAATGAAAGACGGCGGTTTGAAGGCAGGCAAAGGAGAGCCACCGTCTCAGAAACTCAGTATAATGAATACCACTTGTGTATTGATGCTTTCTGTTGTCTAATTGTTAATAAAGCTGAAGAGTTCTCAGTGTTTCTCACTCACAATGTGCCTCAGTGATGAAAGTAGGTTTTTATTTTTTAAAGTTCCTTATCTGTTATCTTTGCAAAGACTTGGTCTTTTACATGAGCCAGAGACACGATGGTCGGTAAAAGACTCAGACAATTTTCCTACTGTTCACTGTTAGTGTTCTGGAGTTCTGAAACGTGGAATCTGAAGCTCACGATGAATGTACAGTTGTACTCCTGAACACAAAAACGACAAAAAAAAAACTCCTTTTGAGGAAGTGTTTTTTATTTTGACAACAAATGTATCTGTGATTATTTACACAACACGAGAATAAACCTTTAAACACGTTGAAAAGCCCTGAGTCATCTGTTTATGATCCGTTGTGGGTCAGAGAGGTTGTTTGTATTAAAATAAGATTTACTGAATGTATTTTCAGTCTAAACTCTAAAAAACCGTATTCCAAAAAGCAGGTTTTGTGAGTTACCACGGTAAGTTTGAGGCTAAGGAAGCTGTGAGAACAAACCACTGTCCACACAAAAAGTCAAGGTGCTCTCAATCTTTATGTTGTCTTTGAGCAACGTGGCAAAAAAATGGTCCCATCGACAAGGCTTTTGGCAGGAAAGCAGCCTACAATGCAGCAGCATGGAAGCCAGACATCACCAGAGGGCCTCCATCTTGAAAAGAGGTCCTCTTTTATAGGTGGTTGGCTCCACCCCTTACCAAACAAACACAATTAACAATCTAAATCAAACATTTCCTTAAAAACAGATGAACAATTGCATGCATTTTCCTAGTAACCAATGCAACATAAATAAACTATCCTCAATTCAACAACAATCTTTAAACAAAAATGCAAAAATAAAAATAAAATCATTTTGAATTTAAAACAGGCCTGTCAAAGGAAACCAAAACAATAGGTGGGTCCACTGGACCCTCCGGATACAGGAAGTACTCCTATGAAATCAGGAAGTAAACAAATCAGACATTGGAAAAAAACAAAAACAGAAAATAACCAAAGTGAATTGCAAGAACTGTTGGAAGTTTACAGCTGTACAGTGTGTGCACAAACTGATGCTGTCAGAAGCAAATACACTTTATTTAACTCTCAAACCGTGACAGACTTGTGCTCTGTCACAGAAGCAGATAACCTCAGCTTTTGGTTCCAAAAATTGAGGAACATAACCTGGTCTGGAGCAGGTTTAGTTGAAGGTTAGTTTGGTTTCAGAGAGGTGAAGCAGCATGCCGTGTCCATTTGAAGATAATTTAGTGGATGAAGAAGCTCAGATAATACTTTTTCCACCGTGAGAGGGTGATTAGACCACATATGGATGTTGGAAAGAAACTATTTACATTGATCTAACTTAATAATTTGCTAAGTAATCCTTGTGCTATCCTAGGCACTTTAACATTGGGAGTTGGGTCATCTAGACCCACTAGTCAGTGCGCTGAACCTTTTTTCTACAATGATTTGTGATCTTCACTGGTGTCCATGGATTACATGAAATCTTTCCACCTTTATCCACCTTTGTCATGGTAGGGAGAACACGTCAATGTAAGGGTGAGGTCATCTAAGATAGCACAAGGGTAATGATAAAAAATTTTTTTGAGTTCAGTTAACTTAAA
This sequence comes from Oryzias latipes, assembly GCF_053564925.1. NCBI lineage: Eukaryota > Metazoa > Chordata > Actinopteri > Beloniformes > Adrianichthyidae > Oryzias > Oryzias latipes. The sequence continues at coordinate 26,359,427 of NC_136245.1, read as the reverse complement.
AATAACACATAGTTGTCAGTTATTTTACTTTCATTCAAATAATTCAAGTAAGTAGGTGTAACTTTGGTGCTGTTAGATTGGCAGTGCAAGGAATTGTGGGATACCATTCCCTTTGCCTGTCAAGACGGATTTGGGTTTAAGTGTGGGTTTTTGTCCTAATTTGTTTAGTTGTTTTACTGTGTTTTTCTGAGTTATTTTATCCTACTATGTTTAATCCTTTCTGCACCATGAGTGAGGAAGAGAGAGGATGATGAGCTTATTTAGCACCACTAGTGCATTAAGAAGTTACAGAGTCATGATAACTGAATGCATATGTTGTAAATCAGTTCTGCACCATTCATTTTAATTTTATTAAAATGAGAATATCTGCAGCCTCTGTGGCCTCAAACTTAGAGACAAACAATTGAGTTGGATAGACATAAAAAAATCAAAATTGAATTAATTTAACTGAATTACTTGTTACCAATTCAATGAATCCATATAAGTTGGATATAAATATATATATTCCTTAAAGTATTTTGCGTGACAATGAAAATAGAAATGATAGAAACTCTTGCGTTTACTTTGTCCGTTCTTTTTCTCCAAGCAGAAACTTTTTCTTTTGCTGATGATGCAGCCGTATTACTTTTTTGATGGGGGTATAATCTTCATACGCCGTCATTAAAATATCAGACTCCGTCTCATTGGAGTATAGCACTCTATTTTTCTTTCCACGCGTTTTCCATGGTGATTCCGGAGAACGATTGAGGATGTCTTTGTGTACTTGCTGTGCATGTGCATTCACCCAGGGTTACCAAGTTGAGCATAATTACGCTAACTCATGTCCGGTCTTTTGGAACACACATACCCAGAGTTAGCAAGTTCATGTGGATTTCAGCCAGAGTTCAGGGTTAAAGTCTGGGTAGTTTAAACATGCTTTCTGGAATACCCCCTCGAAGATGACTTAAGACTAAACAGACATGGACTCACACAAACACAGCAGCTCAAAGCAGACTCTTGGTGTACCAAAAAAAAAAAAATCTCTTTTTATTCCTAAAACATTTCCAGTGTAAAGATGTAACAGCTGATGGTATCCTTTTTTGGACAGTTGGGATGGCTAGTGCTTGGACTGCAGTGTCCCAGAGGAACAGGTGAGCTCTGGATCCTGAAGTCTCTGCAACCTGAAAAAAAGATTTGTATACATTAGTGCAAAAACTACAATCCCTCTGTTCAATGTAAACACAAATGATGCTTTACTTTGGCTGGGAGGCAAAGACGGAATACAAGTTCTGATTTCAAAGAAACCTTTATCCTGATACCTATTTGAAAAATACAGTCATTTATAATTGCTGGTGAAATCTAATTGATGCCGTCTGCTGCAGCACACGTGTGTTTGTGCGCACAAACAGACTTGCACCTGTTTGTGTTGTGTAAGCCTAAGGAGCACAGATATGAAACGCACATGCTCGATTTTACCACCTTGAACGGAGGTCTGCCATTAACGCGGGTCAAACTGGGCATGTGGGGAGGCAGAGCCCCGCCTCTACTGACACCTTTGTGCGTTGCTGCATGCAGCAGACAGCGCGGGGAGGAAAACCACGAGAGGCAACACCTGCAGGCACATTTCAAGATCTGTGCTGGAGTTTGTGATGCTGAAAGACACGACGATGAGCTTTGATTTGGAGAGGGGAAAAAACAGAACTGGGCTTCGAACCGGTTTAACCCCTAGCTATGAAAATACAGTGAATGAACAGACTTAACGAACACTCACCAAACAGATACTGGCAGATTTCAGCTACATATTAATATTAAAAACAAACTGATTTATTCCCATAGACATAATGCACAGTTTAGGTTTGGTGTTAAACCCCCTAAATTACCTTCAATTTATTGTAATGTGAAAAAAGCTAGAAAACAATATTAAATGGGATTCAAATTTAGGGAAAAACGCTAAAGCATCTTTAAACTGTTATTAATGTGGCTCCAGGTTTGAAAGTAACTACATTCGGTCACACAAACTTGTCTTCCTGTAATGTTAGGGTTTGGAACCCGCTAATAAGATTCAAAAAGACCCATTTAGCAGCATCACATGGATGTAATACATACAAAGTCATTTCCACACAACGGCAGCCTTACTATAACATTTTTCCATGGATTTGGAAAAGGTTTTGGACCAGTCGTGAGCGGACTGGACTCCTGTTCCTGCTGAACTGAGCCAGTGGTTCTATAGGACTGATAATCAGCTCAGTAGGCACAGGAATCCCAGCCCAAATGTCCCTTCTTCAACTACATTTTGAGTTAAATTGGTTTGTTTTTGCATCTTTCTTCTCAACACCTCCAACGAAGCAAAAACAATCGTCAACACATCATAGCAGAGCTCCAAGACCAGAGCTGGAGCTTCATTAAAGCTGTTGAGATTGTTCGATTTCAGCAGCTGCCAGAGTGCAGTCGACACAGTTGGAAGCTCTCCACAGTGTCAGTGCTGCCGGATGGCTGAGAGATCCAGTCTACCACAGGTTCCAGCGTCTGATCATACAAATGACAATCTCAAACCACCGCAGTCACATCACCTCCTGTGACCAACACGAATCTGTACCGCGTCACTTCAAACGACAAAAGTTACCAACATTCTGAGACACAATCCAATGCAGCAGCCTTCTGAAACACGCTCGGCTTTAAAGAGACAATCAGTCTAGTTGAACATGCATGACGGGAAGATGTGGGCGTTGTGGGGCGAATACGTTTATTTTCAGAGGCTTTATACAATATTGCTTTATCCTTTGATGTGCAGGGAACCATTTCCCTCCCATTAGACTGTAATAAATCACCTTTTAGATACAGGCTCTGATGGCAATTCCTCTCTTTTGATGGTCATTACTCTTTAACAGGCCCTAAATATAGGTCTAAAAATGGCAGGCTCCACATGGCCCTCATTTCTAATTCACACATCTGTCCTCGTTTAGCCGCCATTTAGCTACTGTGAATATAGAGGGCCATAATGCCCTCTCACAGCACGTATGGAAAAAAAAAAAAGAGAGAGACTGACCGCTTTTTGGAAATCCTTTTTCAGCCATCTGTCTCTGTTTTGATCAAGAAGCAGAACAGTATGGATCTGCGTGAAAATTAGCTGGTGGTCAGCCTTTTATGATTCACTCATTCACACCTAACACTGCAGGCATCAACAGATGAGTGTTGGGGAGGACAGCAAGAACAGAATCACAATGAAGCTAAAACCCTTGTTTCAATGTTGGCCGTGCTCGGGGAGGCAGCGGCGGCTGGCTGGGGGGAATCGATCCCCCAACCCTTCGGTTGTTGGACGAGCTGCTCTACCGCCTGAGCTAAACTGCCGCCCATTATTATGCTTATTATGCAGCTCTTCTTTTTGGCATTTGTTACTTATACTTGTATTTTTGGAGAATATGGCTTTAGTAAAAATAACAAACTTTTAATCCAAACTCGCCAGAACGTGTTTGTTTTCTTTTTGTAAAAAATAAATCCCAAGCTTTTTGCTCTAAAGGAATCATGTCCTGTAACCCGTCAGCAGGGTCTCCGTGTGTTTTCTCTCTGCTTTGCCTCAGTGAGAGCTTCTTTCACTGAGTCAAAGCAGGGAGGTTATTTCACACTTTAAATCCACCGCACAAAAACACTTCATGTTCCCAACAAAGAGTGACACCTCAGCAAAGGAGAGACCTTAAAACGTTATCAAGATTTCCATCTCTGACGCCTCCTTAGCAGTGAGAAAGTGTGTGAAGAAGCTGTCTGCCTCTGGGTTTTCTGGCTTTGCTGCTTCGGGGATTAGATCAGAAATCGATGCGCATCCGCCCGGCATGCTTGAGAAGCACACTTTCACTGCTAAAGTCATTTTGAGTTTAAAACCTGAATACTCAAAGGAGGATTTTGAAAAACTGATTTATGTCTATGAGTCAAGTGACCATTTTTTCAAGTCACACAGCTGTTTCCTGATCTGAGCATAAAAAAAGACAAAACATTAGCCTAAGCTTTTTTCTTCTTCACTGCGGAGGTGAGAAGGTTAACTTGGCTTAGGATAATAACAGAAAACTCAGTGAACAACTAATCTGGCTTTGAATCTTGTTATTTAAACTATGCTGGAGCCACAGAGAAACAACCCCCACATAATTAGCTTCAGATTCATTTTTGAAATTTAGAAAACTAGTGTCTGCAGGTAGATTTGCAACCTTTACACAAAGCTGCTCTATTCCTGTTAATGTAATAATTACTAAAGTGCTTTCAATCTCTACAACAGCATTTCCAGAACATGATAAAAGAACAAAAAAACCTCACAAATAAAATTACCAATTAGGAAAATAGTCGGATATGTGGAGATGATTGCAGCATTCCTGTCGTGGGAGTTCCTGCAGCAATGCATGCTGGTTAACTGTTGCCATGCACTTAAAATCTAAAGTAAACACAAGCATCCTTATGTAATTTAATCTGCTGTTCTGGCATAAAGTAATCAAATGAAACTTTGAAAATATTTTTTGTAAATTAAAGCCTTTAAGTATTATTTCTCGATATACTGTACTTCCATTTGTTTAAACAAAATTTCAGGAAAAATTAGGCTTTTTTCATAATAATGTCACTTCTTTTACAACTAAGGATGAACCATTGATTGTATAAGAGAACCGGACCAAATGAGTGTGATGCCATCCATAGAAAACGGCTTCCTCCTGGACCAGCCAAATGAAGTCAATTCAGTCACACCGCTATGTTGGAGCCAGTCGACATCAGTCTGAGTCAATATTTCTATGGCAACCACTCACACCAATCAGGTGTGAGCTTGTTGGAAGTTCTTACCCCTTCCACTGAAAGCAGGCTTGGGAGAATCTGTCAAACACTTTGAATGTTCAAAGTGAAACCACATACTTTTATCTGATTGGTCAGTTGAATAATTTGCAATAAAGAAAAAAAAATAGGATTATTAAGAACATGGAGCAAGAATAATTATTCTGACAAATATAATGAGTTTATTTCTCAGTAAAAGTCTAGAATTTTGTCTTTTTGGAAACCAGCAAGTACTTCCTGTTTGGAACGCGAGGGAGGAGGGGTCACTCACTCCAGTTCTCATGCACAGTTATTGAGATGAATGAAGCCATAATGCTGGCATAAAATAATACCTACAGTCCCATCTTAAAACTCAGCATAGTTAGTAATTCCTCACTAATATTAAATAAGGTAATCAAAGATCACCATTCTTTCAGAAAGCAACACACACCTGGTTCTGTGTGTGAAATCCCTGAATCCTAAACTTTACTGAGAAACACGATCAGTTCATTTTAAACGGAAAAAAATCTGTTCATCAACAGCTGCCGTTTTGTGGCTGCGTTGCATGAAAATCTATTTTGATTGAATTTCTGGCTTCTACACCTGAGCTATTGTCGCAATAAAGCACATTGACGTGAAAGATGATTGCTGTAATACAGATTAAGTATCTGTCTGCTGCAAGTTTGGGTCTCTTCAGGCGTCATTAGGAGTGCGGGCACAGTCGCTCTCCTGTGATAGTGGCCTTCAGAAAAAAAAAACTGTTCAAGCTGCAAAGAGTGCAAGAAGATCCTTTCTAAAAGCGACCATAAGTTGGCAGAAGGAAAGACGCAGAAACCTGAAAGGGATGGGAAGATGAAAGCACAACAGACAAAAAAGAAGAGAACGCCGAGGAGTGAGGCTCATTAGTAACATTGGAGAGGGTTTCAAACTTACAAGGAGGCCCCTGTGCCTAATTGTTCTGAATAAATGGCTAAGAGGGTTTGAATGTCGCGCTGTGGATGAGAGGAAAGGAGACAGAAGGAAAAGGAGATGAAGAGGGAAGTGAAGAAAGAGAAGACATGGGGGAAGTGTGACTGGACTTTACAGCACGTTTCGGTCTTCTTTCTGTACTTTTTTCCCCCTTTTCTTTCCTCCGTTTGTTCGTCGGGGTCATGCTCTCCTCAGGTGCAGAACTTAGCCACTGTGAACAAAGAGGAAATCAATCACTGTTCACCAATCAGCTAAGCTCTGTGTCTGGATGGAGAGAAGAAACCGCACACATTGATGAAGCCCTCGCACTGATTAGCTCCCTCTTCGTCCACTTCTTCCAAATTACCTGCTCCTCAAACACAACTACACGCACCCTTAAATAATCATGTCTTCTATAGTCTTACGTTTCTGGATGGGGGGGGTGCAGAAGGGCTCCGGTTGCCATAGCAGCCGTCCGGGTCAAGGCTGTGTGGTAATCCCTGGCAATGTGATTTTATCATAAGTCACAAATCAGCACGCCAGGAACCCTCACAGCCCAGACATGAAAGCAGTCGACGCCCCCACCACTTCGCCTGCTCCCTCAGGGCCAGTCCTCGCAGACCCCCAAACTTTCCAGGCCCTTCCCTGCTTCTCGTTTGCCTGCCATTAACAGCAGACCTGTGGATTCTGGCCGCCTCGCTCTCACACTCCTATTTCCTTGGTTACCCCACTCCTCGTCTCCCATTTGCTCCGCTCGGCTAACTCGGCGATATGCCCCTCATTAAGCGGATCAGGAGGGATTCCAGAGGCATGTACCGGGGGAGGAAAGAGTAAGCGGGGAGGGGAGACGGGGAAAAGACAGGGGGAGACCACCCCACTCTTCTAAAGGATTGTGCATTTAGCTTTAAAAACACAGAGCGCGCCTTGACAGACATGTTTTCGGTTGAAAGCCGGCCCGCCTCAGCCTAATCCCACTGTACCGTGTGAGGGTGTAGAGGGGTACAGGGAGGACTGTTGTACTTAAAAGACAATGGGAGCGACACAGACTGAAGCGCTGAAACATAAATCCACCTCCCTACAGAACAATCTGAAAAGACAGAGAGGAGGTCTGTTCATCCATCATTTTAATTGGATAGAAATCTCCGGTCTCAGCTGAATGCTGGGATACACGGATGTTTACAGAGGCTTGTTTGGGTCTGCCTAAAGGGAAGCAATAGTAGAAGTAAGGTTATCAATCTGTGGGAGCGTCTCCTGTTTCATTCCCCACATGCTCGAGCGGCTCATCGGGGAGGAAGGGTGACGATGATGAGGTGAGATATGCACCGACAGTTACTGGGTGCATTTGTGTCGTACATGTGGACTAATCAGGACTGAGGCAGCTGCCAAACATAATCCTGTGTGAACGAGAGAGGAGGTAAATGTCGGGCACCTTAATCGCAGAGAATGATCTACATAAGATATAAGCAGCCCCCCATGACACTGACCTATAAAAGTTATAAACATTTCTGAGAAGCCAGTGATCAAATGTTAATCTGTGGTGTTGGACATCAAGTTCCCGCATGAATCCAACTGACAATGCCTCCTCCTAAAGTACAAGTTTCCTAAAATGTTTCCTGGATGTTGATGTGCCCGTCTGCACCTCTTGATTATTTGGTTTGTGTGTGCCACAGCACTTGGTTCTGCTGCTGTTGCAGGATCTGCTGCCTGCAGGCCTCCGTTCCCACAGAACGCCCACATGTCCCCATCACAGATCCTGGTAATCTCTCAGAAACAGATTCAACTCGAACAACAAAGGGGGTTTGAAAATGGATGAAGGTAATTGTTTACAGGGGTTTTCGCTCACGAGAAAGGTTGAATTAATAATATTGTGCTAATAGTCAAAAAGAAGATTTTAGATCTCCCTTTTTGATTTAGAAAATTGGAAAACTGCTGTTGATCTAACTCCCACAAAGGTCAGATTTTCCATTCATTGTAATCAAATAGAAAATATTACAAGAGACTCTGATGTACAGTAAATATACATCCCTGCACTTAAAAAAAAGAAAGGTCTTTCATGTTCATCGTAGACATGAAATACTGGTAATGTACTGGTACATTGCCTGACCGTCCTGGGGGAGGATCCCTCCTTCATGTGGACACCCCTGAGGAATCCGTTTTTTTTAGGAGTGTTTCTTTAACGCCAAAGAGGGTCTAAGGGCCGGGATGTCCAGTTTAGTTTAGTCTGTTTAGTTAGTTCAGTTTAGAATTTTCCTATTGAATTCTATGTATTCATCATCCTTTTGATTTTATGTTCACTTTACAATTACCGGTACGAAGCCCATTGAGACGATTGTTGTGGTGATTTTGGGCTATACAAATAAAATTGAACTGAATTGAATTGAACCGTGAAAGACAATTGTCCCCAACTGGAGCCTCTGGAAACAAACCTTTAGCAGTTTTAAATCAATTTTTTGTAGTTCCTTGCTTTTAAATGACTATATGATGCAGTTTTCATTATTTATTTGTAAATTACTGACGAAATTATGTACTTTTATTTATTACTTTTGTTTATAATGAATAACGCACTGATTTAAGAGCACTTATTTAATTTAATGGAATCTTTAAACTTCAAATCTATCTGAAAAGTTATTAGTTTTGAGCGTCGCTTCCAGTCCGTTTTAGCAAATGTTTATTATGATCAAAATATTATGGTATTTATGATTTTAAAAAAGAAATCTAATTGACTGCAATGGTTATCCACAGGAAATAGTGTTGACTGTGTTAAAATCGTCGGTTCAAAACCCATGCAGCTGCCTGCTGTCATTAGTCACATTTTCAGTAACAACGGGATTCTAGGATAATAGCAGCTGCCTCAAAATAACCTTTCTCCTTTATTTGGTGTCAGACATAGACACCCCTGACCATCAAGAAGTTACCTACAAGCCCAGCAGACGTTTATGGTTTTTACAGGCAGAAAGATCTTTACTCGTAAAGTGCAAACCCTCCAGAGCGCTTTGGAAAATGCTCCCTGACCTCTTCTCTCTTCCTTCCTCGTTTGTTTGAGGAGCAAATTCCCAAATTCTTTCCCCAACAAACACGTCCTGACAGCACTGCTGTGAAACCACCGTAAGGGCCCATTTGGAGTGTACAAACACACACATTCAGTGTGCTCAGGAAGGAATGTGCAGCGTAGTGTGGACTCCTTTGGGACACATGGGATCAGGATCGCTTGAACACAAAGGTTTCTTTTACAGACAGCATTGAAGACTTCGGGATCAGATGTGAGATAAAGGTCGGTACACAGAAACAGCCCAAACTCGAGACAGTAATGACCAGTAAAAGTCAAACGATTTAGGTTGAAATATAAAATTTGGAAAACTGTGGTATCGTCAAGCTTGCAAAGCGAGCAACCCCGGAGAAGACAAGGCTTTTATTTTATGAACCTGCACAGATGTATTTTCAGCTTCAACGAGCCAAGTGAAGCAGGCTTTGGGCTGCAGTAAATGAAGCAGCCAACGGAAAAGATAAAAGTCTGACTGCTTTCATTTCATCGTCTTCGTCATGACAACGCCGCAAATGAACGCTGAGCAGCATGAACAGAGGGGGGAAAAAATAATGCCAGAGACTTCACCTCCAGAGTCACAGGATCATCTCCTCCACCACTCTGCGGGCTGACGGGTCCATTTCCTCCTCGACTGCTGAGAGGCAGCGGCGAGCCAGAGCCTGCTGATCGGGGTCCTCCTGCAGCATCAGCTCCCCGTACAGATACACACCCATGGCCTGCAACAGCTACAGTTAGATGTCTTTGCCCTCAATGTCTTAGATTTGTTTGAAAATTTGGATAAGAAAATATAAAACTCTTTACCTGATTGTGAACTAAAAAACGTTCAACGTCTGCGTAACCCTGAGTGAAAGCATGTTTGACCACCAGCTCACACCAGCGATGTCGGACCTGCAGCCAAAACAAAAACACAACTGTATTTGAGACTGAAGAAAACTTCCCAATGTTTTTATGCTCTAAACTCACAAATCTTGTTAAAACAATTTAAAGAATTGAAAGAAAAAATAACACTAACTCTGTTTATTTATATAGTTTGTAGGCATCCATGTTAACCCTATAAATCCAATCACATCATATTTGACACACTTATCTCATGAGCATGATCCAAATTTTCTTTAGAAACCTACTGTCCTATATCTTAGTCCAGTGTTTTTCAACCTTTTTTGAGCCAAGGCGCACTTCATCCTTGACAAAAATCCCGCGGCACACCAGCATCCAAAAATTAAAATAGGAGAAACTCTATAGTCTGTATTGATGTACAGTCCCTCCACAATTTCACATGCATTTTTGTGATAATTGTGGCAGAAAAAGCTGGAAGTTGCAGCTGTTTTTTTCTAAAAGCTGTAATAAAAGTTGAGTTAGTTTTCAGTAATAATTTTAAACTAAATCATTTGAAATTTTACCCTCCTAGTTGTTTTTCCCCCTTCAGTTTATTAACATGCAATTTTATGTAACCTGACAACAAAAACAAATATATTCTTTCTAAATAGTGATTTTTTTTAATTTTTTAATTATTTATTTCAGTGTTAGTGCAAAGGCAACTGTAATTTTTTGAACAATTATATGATCACAATATGTTTGATAAAATTTACAGAAAAAGACTAACATTATATTTATGTTTTCTGTAGCTACACAAAAAGGGAACATGTTGAATTTTTATTAGTTTTTCTCTTGTCTTAATCAAAGATGAAGTCTTTGAAAACTTTAACAAAAATGTTTTATTTATTTTTAGATCATTAAGTTGTTTCAATTTAGTTTAAATGTGTCTGTTGGCCACTTCACCTTAATCCTGTTTCTTAAATGTTTTTATTACTTCGTCTTAAGTTTAGCATATAAAATAATCCAGACATTATTAGAAAAGTGTTTCAGTTAGAAAGATGACTTGGACCAAACTCTGGGGTGTTTGGCTGTTAATAAACATAAACCTTGAAGGAGAACTAAACTGTTGACCTCTGATTTCATCAAGAAGATTTAAAAACTGATGTATGTTCGTTGTGGTTTCAAGACGTTTAACAGGGAAGACTCATTATACGCTGAGACGCTGTCACTTTAACCCGATGCATCATGGGAGATGTAGTGCCATAAAGTCTGATGGCTGACAGACTCGCTCCTCTGAGCTTTTTTGTTTTGTTCACTTGTTCCACCGTCTGACACCAGATTCTGTAGAAAGCTACACCGCTAAAGACGAGCTTTAGCTGGTATTTTTGTTGGAACTGAGAGACTTTATGAGCTAAATCGGAACAAGGAAGTGAAGACTAACCACTTCTGATTGGTCAGACTGATGGCGTGAGATTAAGCCTCCAAGAATAATTGGTGGAGATGGTTAAAGGGGCGAGAATTTTCCGAAAACAGCTGATGCTACGGCTAAATCGCGGTACCGTCATTCTTATCAAAATGTCTTCAATAGAATAAAATAAACACAAAGATCTTTTTATGATCTTTCATATTCCTGTTCATATTCCATTTTATCAGGACTTTTCCTGCTAATTTCAAATAGGCTGCTTTCATCAAATCTCAGAAAAACCTTTGGAGGGAAAAGTTTAGCTAATGTTCAAAACTTTATGGTGAAAATAACGCATCTATTGTTATTCCTTTTTTAAATGTCTGCTTGCTGTCTTGAGATTATGTAAAATTTGTCGACAATTATTTCTTTGCAATAGTTACACAACATGTTCAAAAAGATTATACATTTATGGATGGATTATTTTTACTGGAACACGCATGTCAATATTTTTGCATCTTAAAGTAACATTTTTGTGATAAAAAAAAAAACAGAATTTATACCACCTTTATTTTCATAAAAAATAATATTGGAACTTTTATGTGGATTTTAAGGGTTCAAAAAACATCTTAATTTTGAACATGTAATGGGCTTTACAGGGTTAAAAAAAAGTGTAAATTATTTTGAATCTCAGGTAACGAAATTCCCTAAAACACAAACTAACTCTAAAAAAAATATATAATCTGGATCTGAGATTCCAGTATCACAGTTCCTATTGTGTGTGTTCAGTTTTTGTGCATACAGGTGCATTTCGCCGTATATTTGTGTGAAAGCTAAACCACTGGCCTTTCTCCCAAGGGATCAATGGGAGCTCTGTTGCCGCGGTTACAGGAGAGATCAGAGACCGGCTCTGTCCCTGCCTCAACCATCATCCTTCATCATCTGCTGTGAGCGCACACGCGTGTGTATGGATGTGCTTTGTATGGAGGAAGCGGACAAAGGGTGATAAAAGAGACATAGGAGCAATAAAAAAATGTACGGATGAAAAATCTTTGAAGCGCCATCACTTCTTCTAAAGCCTCAGTTTCCTGACTGGCTTTTTTCCCTTTTTTTTTTGGTGGCTGTTCTTCACTCTCATCCCTGCACAATCGGGGTAATAAACTAGGTGTTTGGAGAGTTTGGGGACCAAAGAAAGAGTTTCTGGTGACTTACAGCCTAATCCCTCCTTTTCTCTTACCTGGGAAGATCATCATTTACCCAAGAGCCGTAGGAGGGAAGAGTGAGTGTTAAAACCTCGCTTCAATCTTCACAATACTTCTGAAGACACTTAATAAACACGATTTTAATGACTCTCAAATGGACTTTTAGGTCCCATCAAGGATTCCTTCATGATTTATTTAGGTGCAATGGCTCAGAGCCTCCTGCTCACATGAGAACAGGGATGTGTCTGTTTTCACCAGAGAGCACGTTGCTTTGTACACTTCGCTGTGCCCTCTGGTACCAGTCCTGCCCTTCTGGCCTGCGTAGCCTCAGCAGCTGTTCCCTGCATGGGTTACATTCCTGGGGAGAGCCCTGGGGCAGAGCAGCTGCCCGGTGCACACCCCCCCCCCCCCCCCCACCTTAAAAAAATGTATTTTTTATTTTTTACTGTGTTTCCTCCTGCAGGGCCCCTCTCTCTGACAGCACATGCAATTACACAGTGACATTCCTTCATTTATTACTGCATCACCGCCCTGACTTCAGCCCCGCCCTCCACTGCCCGTTTTTAAACATACGCAAAAGCTTTTCGACTGTTGATGAAGAGCTCCGTGTGTGCATGCTTACCGTTCCAAACCAGTTTCCATATTTCATACAGTCTGGGTCTCACGCTTCAGACGTGCTTGGAAACACGATGGATATGAAGGGTTACGGCTAAGAATTGCCACAGTCTCACAATAATTGCTCAAGAGCTATGAGGGATGTTTGGAAACCTTAAAATAGACTTCACCCAATCTGCACATCAACACATTTTCACCCGGAGGGAATCAACAGACTCTTCAGCCATTTGAGTCTCTCTTTTTTAATTGTTGTGTACACAATTTAAATGTCCCTATCAGCCACAAAAAAAGGATCTTCCACTACTGCATGGATCCCTCTTGAGATGCTTAACCAGCTTTAACTAGTTTAGGCATGACAATAAGTGCTCTGGTGGCATCTGGTGTGTGGATTGGCGGTGGATCATTTGGGTTTGGAGGGGTAGGACCCTTATGGATTCATCTGGCACACCGCATGGCCATTTGATCTGATTGGAATCTGCTGTTTGGAGACAGAGTGTTTATAAAAATGTGTGCTTTTAAGAGTTTCTTTTTGTTTTTGCTCCAATACTAAGAATTAAAAAGTTAAACGTTTCTATTAACACTTTCAATTGGGACGTAATTAGATTAAAGTTAACAAAAAATGTAGAATAAAAAAAAGGTTTTCATGTTTTCGGGGCGTTTGAAAAAAACATTTTCCACTCTGTGGTCGTGTAATTAGTTTATGCCTTCAAAAATGATTAAAGTAAAAATTTGTTTTATAAATAAGCTACATTTTCCAATATCAAGTAAATGGTTTTTTTAAAGTCCTACTTTTTATACTTTTTAAAAGCATTAGCAGTGGTCTTTTAATTATCCATTCATCTTCTGCCGTTTTATCCCTTTCCCTGTCACGGGATGCCGCAGCCTATCCCGGCCACATGCGGGTGAAAGCAAGGGACACCCTGGACTGTTCGCCAATCTGTCGCAGGGCCACAAACACACACCCATTCACACTCACACCTATGGACAATTTATAGTGACCATATTAACCTATGAAGCATGTTTTTGGACAGTGGGAGGAAGCCGGAGACCCCGGAGACCACTGCGCCACCGTGCAGCCGTCTTTAAATTATGATTATGGAATTTTAAGTCAAAGTTAAAAAAAAACTAGATTGGTTTTTAGGACATAGTTTCTGCAGAGGGGCAGGAGTTCATTCGAAATTTGCCTCTGAGTTGTAGGGTGGGACTGCTGGCACAGAGTAAGCCCGCCCCCACTTCCTGTTATCCATCTGCTTACACACTCTCCCGCTAGCTTACAGCCCCTCACAACATTACCGGTGTATCGAAAATGGCGAGGAGTATTGGAGCTGTCCAGCCGTCCACGTTTAAGCCAGATGTCAGCTCAGACGAGGAAAACAAAGACGAACACTGCTCTAGTCGTCTGCAAGTGGATGCATCAGAATGGAGCAGAGCAGGGAGCTTGTGGCTTGTCGTAGGTTCAACATCACAGGTCCAATCTTTTCATCTGCTCATGATTCACGATTTATATAAAGAAATGCTCAGAGATGCAATTTTAATATAAAGGTTTTTTTTATACATTTCCTTCATTATGAGAAAAAAACCCCACAAGAACAGGTTAAAACACCAAAAACACATTTTTATTAGAGTGGGTCTTCAATATCAGGATGGACCATATCCAAACGGAGTCTCGGCTCAGTGCATGTCCGAGTGTGGAGGTTTAATATCTTTACATTGGGATGCAAATGGTGCACAGGCCTGTTGAGTAAAGCAAGGCAAACCTGTTTATTTTGATTGTTGGTCTGAAGCCCCACAATCTCTTTAAGTTAAAGGCAATTTGAAGCTGCAGTTCTTTAAATGACCACTGAAGGCTGTTTTGTAACCCTTGTGCTATCCTAGCCACTTTAACATTGGGAGTTGGGTCATCTAGACCCACTAGAAAGTGGTTGGAACCTTTTTTCTTCAATGATTTGGGATCTTCACTGGTGTCCATGATTACATGAAATCTTTCCACCTTTATCCACCTTTGTCATGGTAGCAATAACACGTCAATGTAGGGGTGGGGTCATCTAAGATAGCACAAGGGTTAAAAGGAACAATGTCACATTGACATCTGTGAAAGGTGTTTTGAGTCATAATTCAAAGTAATATGCAATTCTTAACTGACAAATTAACTTGCAATTTGATCATGCATGCATGCCTGATTTTGAATTGTCAGTCAAGATTTGCATATTACTTTGAATTATGACTCAAAACAACTTCCATAGACTTCAATGTTAAAAAGTCCAACTATACACCAAACCCAAATGTAGGTTAGCCTAAATCAAAAAATGTTTATGGGGGGTTGAAAATAACCTGTTTTGATTTTCTAAGCATATTTATTAGTGGATTATTAGGGGCGTGGTTTTCTGATAAGCAGGTTCGGCCAAGTAAATTCCAGTCAACGGGCCTCAACTCACTTGAGGCTTCATTTTACATCAATCAGAATCCTATGGATGACGAGAAAGATTATCAGACAAGTGCCCGGCTGTTTATGATCGATCTACAAATGAGCTTTGGCTAATGACCAGTAAGAGCTGTTACTGAAAAGTCGGTTTTCTCCAAGGAGAATGGGGAGTGGAGATAGGTTATCAAGAAGGGAAGGATCTTAAAAAAAGTTCTGCCCCCAAAAAAAACCAGCCTGCTGCATCAGGCGGAGTTTTCTTTGTTATCTTATCTAGAGGAAGGGTTTAAGATGTGTCGAAAAGTTGTTTAGTCATTTTTACAGAGAACAACCCCCCTCCACTTTAGTCCCACAATACGGCCTGTGTTGCTGACCAACATATGGCCCCCCACACATAAACACACACTTACGCTTTCATGAAAACACCAACACGCACGCACGGACACAGGTAGAGTTACAAAGTGTACCACATCACATGGGGCTCATATAAAAGGAGGAGGCCAAAGTCACGCGGGCTCTCTCATACATGCGAACACATGCCCCGGCAGACAGACGAGCTCACACGCATAATCATGGTCACTGGGAAACACACGCAAAGGAGGCACATGTTTGCTCTCACGTTTGTGTTCATGTTCATGCAAAATGATCACCTCCCACCCTCAAAAGCTCTGTCATCGCTTTCGTTGAACGGCCTCTCACTTTTACAGATTTCTGCTCTTTGTGCAAAACAGCTGGTGAAACAATACAGAACAAAATCACGCCAAAAAGGGACACCTTAACGTGAGGGAATGAGTCTGCGGAGAATCCAAACTTCACAACTCGTGTGGCACGGAACCATGAAACGGAGAGACACGATGCGAAGGCTAGCAAGATGTGATAATAGGCTGTGATGCTCAAGTGATCCATCAGAGCTTTCACGATGCTTTCAGGGTCACCATATTACCAACCTCCTTTCAGACATCATAGCAGCCATTCCTCACATTCAGCGCTCATTTATTCTAAAAGGCTCCCATTCTCCGTGAGGCTGAACTGCACCCAGTTCTGTGTTTATCAGAGACTTTTAAACAGATCAGTCATCAATCACCTGGAGAGAAGGCCGTACCACACAAAGCAGCCAGACCAAAGGGGGGGGGGGGGGTGCAGCTTCAAGCAAAGAGGAGGAAAATAAATAACCCTATTTATATAGAAAGAAGAAGGTGATTAACGTCCTCTGAAAGGAATTACTTACATTAGGATGGGGCCATTGCCTTTAAACAGGTGTGTGGAAGTTTGTTCAAGCGTGTTTGTCCATGCTCGACTATTGTGTATAATGGCTCAGCATATTTATAGCAAACACTCAAAGTCCCTTTTTTTTTTTTCCTGGAAACTGCAATGGAGAATCTGCCTCCATCTGCCAGGAAGCCTGAGTGAAGCCGGAGCCGAAGCCACTCTGCGTTTGGCGGATCTTAACCACAAGCCTGATAACTTGACGTCTGAAAGAAATTACGGCAGTTAAGTGTCTAAAAGCGCCTGAAAAAAAAATACAAACTTGTGTGATCTCATTAAGCGCTTTGAGCTGAAAGTTTGAACGTTTAAACGCAATTTTAGCCGTCTGGATTCAATACAGCCGCCAACTTTGCGCGACGGCGCATCTGAGCCCCATTATGTACATCACTGCCTCAACAGAACAGCTCATATA
This sequence comes from Oryzias latipes, assembly GCF_053564925.1. NCBI lineage: Eukaryota > Metazoa > Chordata > Actinopteri > Beloniformes > Adrianichthyidae > Oryzias > Oryzias latipes. The sequence goes on along the minus strand of NC_136245.1, from coordinate 26,342,543 downwards.
GTTAAAAGGAACTTGTTAAAAGCTAAATATGTATCAAATTTTTCTTTTAAAAATGCGCCATGTGTTAACGATGGGGGGGAAGTATAGGTGGTTTACAGGCTCTGGCGCAGAAATGTTTTCTCACTTGAGCTGCTGTATTCTGGGGGAAGGGACTTTAAAGTAACAAACTTTTCCACTATTCACACACAAAACAGAAAGAAAGACTGTTAATAGCACCAATAAAGAACGTTGTTCTGCACTAAACATGAAGTGAATAGTTGTGGGATTTAGCTTTCCTATTACAAGAGAATTTACTACACATCAATCTGCTTCCACTTTCATGACTGGAGGAGATTGTGGAGCTCGGATGCATACGCTCACTTGTCGGAGCATGTGTGCGTGGGTTTTTACGTGCGTGCAAGGTCTTACCTCAGCGTCTTGTCCGTGCAGATTGTAGATCTTGTGCAGGGCGTGCATGGATGCCACACTCTGCTGCGGTTCCTCCAACAGAAGTTCCAAAAGCAGCACGAGCTGCTCCGCCGTCAGCTGAAGTAAGAGAACAAAATATCCAACTTTTAAAAATCAAACTATCAGAACTAGCTGACTCATTTAGATGCTGATCATTGCTCAGCCACTCCCAAGAAGGTTTTTTGCCAGTTTAATTTTGTGCTGTGATGTGACAGCCCAGGGAGAAAAAAAATCCACATCAACAGAAATCAGGTGATTAAAACTTTTTCACACTGAATAAGATGTAGAACAATAAAACGGAGCTGAAATAGCAATCAAATAAATATGATAAATTTGGTCGATTTTGTGCCGCTGGGAAATATTACAGACCAAACAAAGCAGGAGACAGATAAATGAGGTACACTGGGTTTCAGGCGACCGGAAGAGTGAAACAGAAATAATCAAGCTGTTCTGAAGCAAAGCGAGGAGCCCTGTTAAAGAATGCACATCAAGAAAAAGACTTATATGCCCATTGAACGCAGTCAAATCCCAGACTGCAGCGACGCCAGCGATGGCAGGCTGAGAAGAAAACATGTGAAGCTTCCAAACACTTTCTGAGGTGGGTTTGAAGGAAGAAAGCCCATTTTCTTCTGATGAATACCATCTTCAGAGAAGAGTATTTTAGGAATCAGTGTGGGCAGCGATATGAGAGTGCCTTCCTCCTCTGGGGAACAGCTCTGCCCAGATTTGCCTTGCTCTCTACTGGGTACACCCAGCACTTACAGAAACACCTTTTTTCTCTGCACCCAGCCTGGGACCCAATTAATAGCTGGAAGCTCTGTGGAGACCGATGTGAAAATGAGTATGAAGAAGGATAGAGCCAAGACACAGAGGAGTACATCTTCTTAGTTAGGGACTGCAAAAAGGTAAGCATGCATCTAAGCTTATGTGATGCATAGTACTTAAAGAGTGTGTTTATGGTTCCCAGACTCCTTAATGCCGCCGGGAAGACTCCGAAGAAAAAACTGAAAAAATGTCAGCATGTAGCTGCTGGAAAAGAAGGAACAGTCATACTCACGCTGGCCAATAGTCAAATCAAACACTATTACTGCCACTGCACGCACGCACTCCCGAATGGCGGTGATCATCTAACCTCGCTGATCATCTGATATCCAGCCTTCCCTTCACCCTCTATTGACTCCCCTCCTCCATTTTGTGAAAGGCTGAGAGTTCCCTGAAGTGGCGTCTCCATCTCTAAAGAGCCTCTGTGGGGCCCACCCATGATCAGTCTGAGAGCCCCCCCCCCCTCCACATTAGAAAATAAAACACGGCTCTGGCTCCGGCATACTCGCAAACCCATCTGCGGTGACGACCTGTTTTGCCTAAATGTATTTGTGTTGCTATGGTGGTAATCAATACGTCTGCAGCAGTGTCTCCAAAAGCAAATTCCTGGTCAATGATGGTACATTTGAAACCATTTCACTTTGTTATTATTATCCTGACAGAGACGCACACGCTGTCTGACTGTCTCTGCTGTCAGATGTTACATTTCCACTGTGAACCTACTGACATGAGCAGCGATTACCTGACTCCTCTTAGAAACTCAACAAAGCGGGCCTTTCACTGAAGAATTCCACTTTTTGTTGTCAAAAAGGTAAAGCTGGGAGTGTAGGTACCCTTTAGAGCTTTGGTGTTCCCTACTTAACCCTTAAAAAATGTTTGAAACGAAGAACTATTTAATCCATCAGATAATTAGTTTGGCTTTTACTGTAAACTTGGCTCATGCTTGAGTAAAAATATGCTCCTAAGGAGACTCTAAATTCAGAAAGAAATAGAAGTACTCAACTTTATGTACTTTTGTACTAGTACTTTGCATAGTCTTTGACTGCAAACCCTTTATGAAAATGATATACCGGTAGATATGTGTTCCTGCATGTATTCTGCACATCTTGATTTATCGAAATGTCCAACAAACCATGCAGAGTTAATGGGGGGGACTGAGTGTCTGCACCTTTTAAGGTTCACAGTGGGATTACTCAAAGGTTTCCCTGTGCCTTTTTATTTATACAAGGAAGTCTTTCCAGCTCAAATGAAGGATTGCAAATCTGGTTGTGTGGATTTCTGGTTCTATCCTGTCGGTTGATGATTTAGTGATTTACATTGCAAGCGTCGCTTGTTTACAGCAGTTACTTAGTTTGTGGTTTGAATCTTCTTTAACCTTTTGGATGTCAAATTTAAGTTTATACTGTTTGTTTTTTAACCCTTGTGCTATCCTAGGCACTTTAACATTGGGAGTTGGGTCATCTAGACCCACTAGACAGTGCGCTGAACCTTTTTTCTTCAATGATTGTGAAACCTCAAAGGTGTCCATGGATTACATGAAATCTTTCCACCTTTATCCACCTTTGTTATGGTAGGGAGAACACGTCAAAGTAAGGGTGGGGTCATTTAAGATAGCACAAGGGTTAATGACACCAGTAAAGTATCCTGTCTTTTAGGATTTAACACTGTCATTTCTAAAAAAAAAAGAAAAAAAAATACATGCATCACTGCTGAATCCAGCGAATTCACAAGGTCACAATTTGGTTGAATTTATGATTTAGCACAAATTCACATCTTTTTTTAAATGTTAATTTTATTTTACAACCAAATTGTTTGGTTGTTAAAAACAGTTTTTATGTCTAAAAATAATTCAAAACATTTATTTAAAAGAAGACCTGTAGATGATTTTGATATGAGTTGTATTTTGGAAGAACATGTTGATGAGCTTCAATTTATTTCTAAACCAAGCTCTTTAAATACATTTCTTTTCTACTATAATTTATTATAGTACATTATATACTCTTACATAGTTTTAAAACCTTCTTAGCAGTTCTTTACTAAATTAAAATCTTTTTTTTCTTTTATCGGGTTACATTTAATAAAAATTTCAACACTGACTCATGCGGTTCTACAAAGTCATGAGACAGGATATTTTATCACACACTGTCTACTATTTAAACAAATGTGGTGACATTTTTTGACAAAAATCTACACCACAAGCACTGAATTTTTGAGAATCCGCACAGATATTTCATGCTTAAAGTCTGACTGTGGCAGTTTTCACACACCTGACTCTGCGTCCACACAGAGAGGAACTGGTGAAAAGGTGAGCTCCATGGCTGAGTACTCTCTTATTAGCAGGTGGAGGTCTCTGAACGGCACATCAACACTTCGAAAGCCCTTAAGTACACTCCAACACACACACACTCACATGCACAAACACAGTCCCATGTGTGGCTCCGTTTCACTGCCATGGCTAGGTCATGAGTAACTCTAACAATAGCCCTTAATGGTAGAGTGCTGAAAATAGCCATGAAAGGAAAAACACAGTAAAACGCTGAATCGGAGCGATCCGAAGAGGGATTTCATAGCAGCTACTGTCTTCAAAGGTGAAGAATGTGACAGGTGTGTGTGTTTCCCTGTGCTCCAATCTGGATTGTAATCAAAAGCACACATATCAATGTACACAATCCACTTCAGTTCAAAACAAAGTCTGCTCCACCATATTGAGTTTAACCAACGCAAAGACCTCTGGGAAATCTGCTGCGGAAAGGTCCCTCCCTCTGAGTGACCTCTAAACCTCCACAGAACAACGACACACGCGCATGCACAAACACAGACTGTTTACTTACTGTAAGTGACTGACATCTCAATGAGAAGCAGCTATAGTAAACACAGGATATGACTTCCACCTCCAAATATAACAAAGTATAGAAAAGGGGGTTTCATTGTGAGTGGGAAGAGGGCCGAGCATTTGAACGGGATGGAGAGAACCAATAGAAGCGAAGACGTAGACACTTTTAGTGGGTGCTCACTTGTGTGTGTGTGTGGGAGTAAATGTTAGAACATAAATGTGGGAGTAAAACCTGCCTGCATCCCACCCGACAGTAGAGCCATTTCAAGCAGCTTTTGTCCCCACTAGATCTCATTTTCTCAGCGCTGAAGATTACAAAGGGTTGTTCGTATTAGACGTAAAATTAAAATATCTTTTCTCCAACAATTCAACACTTGTTCTGTTTCGCCATGGCAACGACCCTTTGATGCACTCCGGTACAACAGACCGGAGAGCTCACCATTGTCCTTCGGAGGCTGTTATGCATATACAACATCGATTAAAATATTTATTTAATTTATTGCTGGAACCCTTTGTCTGTGAAAACGGATTGGAACAGAAATAAAAAGTAAAAAAAGCAAAACTGAGAGAAAAAACAAAGTATACAACTGGACCGGCTGACTGCGGTTTCATGTCTTTACGAGTAAAACTGCACTCAATCTGACTTTGCTTCAAAGGTACACAGATGTATTGGTGATTTCAACTCCTACCCATGGAACACGGAACACTGGGGGAAAATATCCTGCCTGTTCAGTCACACAGAATCAGGGGGAGTGGAGCCGCTGACTTACTGTGACATTATAAAACCAAACTGAGATTTTTTTTTTTTTAGAGGCCATTGAACCGAGCCGGCATGCATGTGTGTGCGGTGCCATTCAGTCCTTTATTCCTGTCTGACCGCAGGCTCGTAAAAACACATTCTGGCACCAGGAGCTAAAGGACTCAGCCCACGCCTCAGGTACTAAGGTTTCCCTCTTTTCTTTCACTCCTATTGCTCCCTTTCTCTCTAGTCTGTTGTCTCTGTCTCCACGACTGTCTGTTACTGGTATCCATACCAACTCCTTTTTACTCCCTCCTTTAAAGGAATTAACTGTCTGCCTCCCCTCAATTAAAATCCCCTCCTTGTTTCCTTTTATATCTTTTTGTCCGCCTTTATTTCTTTTTTTAACTGGTGTGAGGGCAGGAAATGTGTACGGTCTATCAAACAGGAATGTTACTAACATCCTATTTTATCAACTATAGATGTAGGAAAAAAAAGTTGGTCAGAAGTGAAGCAGCTAAAAAGGAAAGTCAAAACATTTAAAGGAAATCTTTAAAAATATTGAGCTTGTGTGCTAAGATAGTTCAATTTTGACCTCATATTAATTAATAAATGTTGTTGATTAAACAAAGACAGGATCACCAGTGATGTCCCTTAATATCTAGATTCTAGAGTTTTTCACAGTGTTTCGTTTTGAACATTTAGTTTAGTTTTATAAAAATGTTATTTTTATTTGGTTTCATTTTCTTGTAATTAGGTTTTGGTTTCTTGAATTTTGTTTTCAATTCTTTAAAAAACATTTTTCACGATGATTTGTGATCTTTCATAAATGTTTGCATATTTGTTGAAGTGATTGGCACTTCAGGGCTACCATACTTATTCATGATTGAAAACAGGATATCAGAAGAAAAATAACTAAATAACATTATCCATCAAGTTCCTAAACTTCAAGATCTTTTTTTTATGAAAAGCAGGAGCCGTGCTGGAAACTAGCGGTAACCCAAAGGTAGACGAAAACCAAAACATTGTAATAATCCATATGTCATGAATCAGATCGAGCCGTCTTTTTGTTTCATGCAGATTTTCTGTGAAAGACACCATCAGGTGTCGGAGCTCATTGGTGAAACACATGCACCTTAACCAAAGAGCTGTCCGTCATGCTGTTTTTTAACAGCACCAGCCATTCTCTTGCACACACAAAAGAAAAGCTGTGTCTCTTGTCTGTGAAGTCAAATGTTATGAACTGTATGCTTGCATAAAAACTTGTGACGGATAAATAAAAGTTAGATTTCCAGTAAAAATCCTTTTCTCAGTGCATAAATTACCTCAGTTTCCCTGGTTTCTCTGTGCATGCCAGGTTTTTTATGTAGCATATAAGCACAATCAAGAATGTTCTGCTCCTGTTTCCCAAATTTAATATAAATCAGATTTTTCTTTTCTTTCTTTTGTTGGATTTTAGGTTGGGAAACATGCTTTATCAAGGTTAAGAATACAGTTATGTGTGCTGGAATAAAAACCAAGTTTCCCTGGTTACAGTCTATCATTGCAAACAATGCTTCCCTACTAGTCTTACATTATTTGAAAGGATAGATTTGACATTTGTTTACACGACATCTGAAAAACTTGGCAACTCAGGAAAGCTGATTGTCACTTGGTTACCAAACTGCTGGTAAAGTCAGGCAGCTTTCTGCTGAGTAAAAAAGTATGTTCCTCATGTAAATGCAGTTCTAGCTGCTGGACGCTGCGGTATCACATGTACACTCACAAAGCCTCTTTCAGCATGTATGTGAGAACTCAGAGAACGATACACGAGCAGAGACAGGAGGCTGTAAATGGTAAAAGTGAATTTAGATAAGAATGAATTCAAAGGGGATATGATATCCTGTAGGTCCATGAGGGCTAATAAGACATAAAACGACCTGCTGACACAGGGTTTGTAAACCAATTTGAGGTAATGGCTTGGAACACAAAAGAGATAGTAAAAGTTATCTATGATTCAAATGTTGCCCTTTAAACTTGCGCATCCAAGCTGTGTTCCTTTATCTTTTCCTCAAATGATGTCACACCTGCCGCGTTGCCATGATCTCCGGTCAGATGACCTCAACCAAGTCCGGCAACTCCGACTGAGTATCTGTAATTTAATCACTAATGGCACTCGTTTTTTTATTTTGCTTTGTCGATTGGCGACGGCTCTAATCAAAAAACACGGCAGCTGCAGATACTAGACGGTAATGTGTGACTGCTTTGAATGTGACAATGAGCTCTGAGTGCCAATCCAAGTGTTAAGAAATGTGTTTGTGTGATGATACACTCATGAGAAAAAATTGATCAAAACATTTAGAAAAAATGCATAATTTAAAAAAACAACATTTTTTTTCAAAAAATCCCTACAAGAATTAAAAAATACATTTGAGGGAGAAAGGACTTATGGGAAAACTGAGAAACCCACTCCAATCATTTTTTGATCTATTAAAAAAGCGTACCCGGTGGTCCTAATTATGCAATAAAAACAAAAAAATTAAAAACAGTTTCTGCAGAATGCTAGAAGTTCATTACGAATTTGCCTCTGAGTTGAGGCAGTGAACCCCGCCCCCTTCCCCTCCCTATTGCTGAGAGCTCTCTGTTTTCACTCTCTTCTGCTAGCTTACAGCCCCCCACAACCTCAACTAAGCCTTACCAATGCAACAAAAATGGTGAGCTGTATTGGAGCTATCCAGCCATACAGTTTTAATCCAGATCCCAGCTCAGACGAGGAAAAGAAAGACGTTCGTGGATCTATTTGTCTGCAAGTGGATGCATCAGAATGGAGCGGAGCTGGAGGCCCACCCAACATATTTTCTACATCACACACACTGCATGTTCTGTTTGCTCCTGATTCACAGCAATTTGAGTAAAGAAATAAGCAGAAAGACAAATTTAAGCTTAATATTCTTTATAGATGTCCTCCATCATCAGAAAAATATCAAAACATGTTAAAACAACCCAAAACTGAATTTTCATTGGTGTAAGTCTTTAAGAAGTTAAATTGTCAACTCTGAACTATACTATTGTAGTTAGGTATTAAGTTGTTTACTTCTTGTTATACATTAACACAAGCACAACATGCCAGCATTGGGTTTAAAAGCAACAGAAATGCACAGTGTGTGACCGAATCCCTGATCATCACAAGATGAGAACTTTGAGGGTCTAACTGATCCTCTGTGAGCTGGTTTCTGTGATGGGAACAGCTATTCGTGTTGAAGGGAAACCAACAGGGCAAGAAAACGACACAAACACAACATTAACAGCTTCACTAAACCAGTGAGCTGGCACGCACCGGCCACATATGTCTACCACTCATCAGATCGCTTTTTTTTTTTGGCCTTTCACCGCTTTGTTCTTTCTTTGTGCGTCTGCAGAAGGTGGGGTCCTTGTTATGTAAAAATCCATGTTAGTGCAATTTGGCTAATCACAAAGGCAATTAGCATGTTTCCTCTCCAACTCATCACCGCTCTAACTCATTGTCATTCAGTCATGCACACCTCCAAAAAAATGGGAACATTTAATTAATCTCTGGCACTTTGTGCTTTGACGCAAGCTGCAAATCTTGCCGTCTCCAGTGGATGCCTCCCTATCCTCCCTCTTCCCATTCCTCTGCCCTCCACTCCCATGATCTGTTGTTTCATTCCCAGAAGAGACACAAACAACGTCTCAAACACAAAACCCTCTTTAAAAGGCTTATATGTCATTTTTGTCTGACTCTTTTCTTTTTTTTCCTGTTTTGCAAAGTGCATTCTCTTCTAGCAAGGCTGGATCGCTGCTTGCACCATAATGGATGGAGAGGTAGATAAAAAGACATTCTTTTTTCTATTGACTCAACAGTCTTTATAGGAAGGGTACAAACAGCCTTAATGGAGCATTTTACCCTCACAGCATGAATCCAAAGGGCGGCTGAGAAAGGGATTGAACTCAGCTCTCAGTGGTGGCTGTTTTGCCCCTGCACCATCCTTAGGCCTTTGTAAGAAAGATGCTTTTGAAATTAAACTGGGACTTAATCTGTAGCAGTTGTACTTCAGTGACACAAACAACCTGCTTGATTTCAGCCTAAAAACGATGAGCAAACTTATGACTTTTAGTTTTTTTTTTTAATTAAAGGTGAGTTAAAATAATTTCCACCCAAAAAGCTCTAAAATAAAAGCACTTATGAAGTTTTGTTTTGTTTTTGCAGTGAATTTAAGTTAACTTAAAGAAATGATCCACAGTGGCCAGCAGTTTTCAGACAGATTTCAAACAATATGGCTTCAAAATCTCATATTTTACAACTTGGGGAATCCTAATTAGGCTGAGCAATATTTTACTGACAATTTCTGAGATCATAATGGATCCCGTAATTCTGTGGAATTCCAGTGGGATGGGAGGTAATTTCTTTTTAATCACATTACGACGACAAGAGAGGAATGATGACAAACGGGAGTGAGGAGGAGTGGAAAAAATGTCCATGCGTATAGATTCATTTCAAATGTGAAGACTTTCTATATTTGAATGAAAAAAATCTGTCATTTTAATTGATACTTTAATCTGGCTCATCTAATTGGTTAATAATAACCAGGCAACTGAAACAACACTGATGGAAAAACACGCTAATGCTGATGTGAAGGCAGCAAAGTAAAGATATATATTGTTGTGGTCAGTGAAACACCATGTGTTGATTTTCTGACCTGTCAATCAAAACCACCTCACACAAATTTCAACATCTCCTTGTGATTTTTGATTTCTGCGTTCACACCAGAATGCTCATTGAAGTGGTCTGAATAGGCGGAGAATGTCAATAACTTTCAGACCTACGTCTAATTTAGTTTGCTGTCCCAGAAGTGAATCAGAAACTGAAGCAGAGTCCACTGCCTGGAATCAGTTGGGGGCCGTATTATCTGACCAAACCAAAGAATGGGTGGCACCCACAAGGAGAAAAAGGCGGTGCCTAAGATATCCAGTCGTCTTATTTCTATGTAGAAAAATTAGCTGCAAAAATAACTCATGTTTCATTAAAAAATGTTCTTCAGTGTGGCATATGGACAGAATTGACTCTGAATAGCTTAAGAAAAGCTTGATACATTCTACTGTCAGAGTGGTTTATTATTAAAATGAGCTTAAAGCACATGAGTGGATGAAAGTGGATTCTACACTAATGTTGTTTACCAAAGTCATAATAGTAAATGCCATGTTTGACTCTGTTGCATTTTTATTTGAGGTAGAGCTGTTGTAGCAGAAGGGGGTCTTCTTTGATGCATTGAATTTTATTTTGAAATGAACTTGCATGTAGTGCTGTCAAAAATAAGTTCAAACTGTTCTATAAAGAAAATTATCACACTTCAAAATTCAATGATTATAAATATGTAAAAACTACATGGAATGAATGGCTTAGTGGCCACAAAACGATAAAATGAAGTGTATTTTCTTAAACTGTAAGGTGGAACTTTTTGGCTCAGGCTGGCTCTTTTAGTGCTCTTTTAGTGCTAAAGGTTGCAGACCTCTGGAGTAGCCTCTTCAGTTTCACGCCTTGAGCTGTTTTTCCAGGTAATTGTAATTTTCTGTGCTTCTATCGTTTACTTCCTTTGCTTCACTTCCACAGTTCCCTCTCAACAGAACCAGGATCCTCCAACAGAGCAGGTCTTGAATTCAGGTGAACTTTCACATGGCACAAAAGTGGACTATCCAAACCTATAAACCTGGTGAGAATCAAACATACCGTGAATGCGCACTAAAAAAGAACCAGGATTGTTTTGTCTGGTCAGTATGGGACAGAATATTGAAATATTTATTGAAAATTATTTTAGTACGAAAAACTGCTTATTTTAAAGCATTACTTCTTACTACTTACATTATTTTTTTGACTCACTGATTTTTATGAATGGTCCATCACATCACTGTGAGTTCAAAAAATCATTAGTATCAGCAATAACTATGTGACAGCATCCTATGTGAAGCAATGCCTCCCTGCTTGATGCTCAGCATTGAGGCATTAAACCCTCAAATGTGTGGCTGTGGCTGCAGTTCACCGTTCCCACAGGGGACGGGTCACATTTTTGCACACCCAGGTGTGTGACAACTGATGGGCCTTTAAGCCAAAGTGTTGAATGATGAAAGTTCGATTGGTTTTTAGGGACTTTTAGGAGTGAAAGGGGAAAATTTAGGCAAAAAGTACAGCGGACTTCTCACATTCTTAAGAAATCTGCTAGTTAGTTGATGCTCAACACAAACAGATTGAACGCAATACTGCAACACTTGCAGGGAACCATCTAAAAAAGTTTTTTTCTAAGAAAAGGTGAAAAAGTGTGAAATGTGAGTGAGGCTGAAAATAGCCCTGGTTTCATTTCCTCAGATCATTTGTTCTATTCCTATCCAGTGATGGGGAGAACAGCCTGAGGTTGAAGTTAATATCATCTTAGCTGGAAAATAAATAAATAAATGAAAGATGTGGTAAACGGCCCCCTTCTCGTTTCCTTTAATTCTTTTGAGCACATGGTTTATTTTAACAGTGTTTTCTAAAACCTGCGGATTTCCTGGAAAACCTCAAACTGTCCAGTTTATTCTTCAGGCTTTGAACAAACCTGGACACCTGAAGAAAAACAGATTCCAGAGGTCAAGCCTTCGGTCTTTATTGTAAATTATTGAGCTGACGGAGCGCGTCATACCCTTGAATCCTGTTGTGTCATTTCAGAGCGGCTTGGCCCAAATGTCAGCATGCTAACTAAAAGTTAAAAAAACAACAAAAAAAACATGCAGAGACTTCAATGGAGACCGTGCAAAACGCCCCCAGAAAGCCAGCAGATTTGCTCATTTCAGTCATGTTTAGTGAAATGATAACATTGAGAAGGGTTTAAGACAAACATGCACTGCAGATGACCTCCAGAAAAGAGATAACATCTACTGGTAAGAAGGAAGAAGACAGTGCGCTGTCTTGTCTTTTTCCTGCTATGGCTTTTGCTTGAACTGCATGACTGCATAAGTTTTTTCATTTGCTCATGTGTGTGTGTGTTGGAGTGTGTGATGTCTCCGGTGTGAACTCCAGCCTGACCGGGCTTAACCAGCCCGAGCTGACAGAGGTATGCAGAATGGAATAAACCCAGATCTCTGCTGCACAGACAGAAAGGAAGACACAGCTGTGGAGTCGTACACACTTTTAAATGTCCATGCACGCACACACGCACGCTCGTGAACACAAAGCAAGAAAAAAAGGAAGACAATAGAGGCAGGTATTAGAGGGTGACAGAGGGCAATAGAGGAAACCAGAGAAAGCAACAGCAGGAACATCAAAGAGAATATTAGACGCAAAGGAACCTAAAGTGTGGTGCTTTCCATTAATTCACTTTGTACAACAAAGATCTAGCAGAAATGTCGGGCAGATTTAGTTAAAATTGAAAAATCCAACATTTTTGATGCTTTCATTTGATTTGGTTTCGCACACTGCAAAAACCGAAAGGATCAAACTGGGGAAAAAACACCATCACATAATAAATGTTTCACTCTAATCATCTAATATTCTATTTTTAAAGAGTCTTCCCCGTGGTCTTTAAATGATAATTATGCCACCTTAAGGCAAAACAAAAAGATATCCTGTGTCATTTTCGAGGACATAGTTTCTGCAGAGGTAGGTAGTTGCCTCTGAGTTGTGTGTGGCACTTTTGGCGCAGACTAAATCCTGCACTCATTTCCCATCATCCCTTTGTTTACACTCTTACCGACAAGCTTACAGCCCCTTCCAACCTGAAGCTAACATTACCAGTGTTATAAAAATGGCGGGCAATATTGGAGCCAAAAACACAATTTTCATTCAAGTGGGTCTATATAGCAGCCTCTTAAAAGAAGAATTGACAAGGGAGGAAGACTACAGTAGTGGGTCATCTGGCTGTCAAACATTGATGTGCCTCTTCACTTCTTCACTGCAACATGTTTTCTAAGTAGGATTTGAGCTGTGGGATTGTTTTTGCCCCACTTTAAATGCACGTCGTCTATTTTACTTACAATCTTTGCCTCACTTGTGCTCTTTGGTTTGCTGTAAAGTCCATCTGTCCATCAATGAGCTGCAGCAGCCAAACAAGACCCTCGTTTCTGGACAGAATGTCCATGGTTCCATTGTTTTGTGCTCGCCAGAGTTCAGGTGAGATTTTACAACTGCTAAACAGAAAACAAACTATTTAAAACTATTAAAAACGGATGACTTCGGTCTCTTGTTAAAGCTCTTAAAAAAAAAAAAATCAAATCTATGAACACTAATAGTCCTTTGGATGTGTGTACTGCTGTTCTTCCTGCATGTGTAAATCTGCCTTACTGTTTGTTTGATCTTCTTCAAAAGTGATAACGTTATCTTATTTTTATCTTTTTCTTTACTTTTGTCTGTCTCAGAGATGAAAACAAGAGATTTTGCAATAATTTGGAGCTAAAAATCTAAACAATTATTTACAATGTTTTATCTGTGTATTTTTCCTGTTAATAAAGATTGAAAAAATATGTCAACTTTAGTAGATTCCCTTAAAGGTTGCATCAATGTGAACATGCTTTTTTAAAAAAAAAAAAAAAAAAAAGAAATGTTTTTTTTAGTCTAGTGTAAACATGCAATTCATGTTTCTGATCCTCAAGTATCCAATGTTTTTTTATGCTGTACACTATTTTGTCAAAGGAACTTTGGACATTTGGCCTCATGATCCTGCTAATTGTAAAATACTCCGTTTTTCATAAACTAAAAGAAGGAAAAGTGCAAGATGTTGTAAAAATGATCAAGCAGATGAACCAAACCAGCATTTCTGTTCAGTATCTTCAAACATATTTTTTTCAAGAAAGTAATTGAACACACTGACTCAATTTTTTTATGCACTACGTTTACTCCTTGCATCTTTTACGGTATATTCCTATGATTTCTGTTAATCAAATTCTGGAATCAAGTCAGAAAGTGTCACGGATTTCTCTTTGTTTTGCCTTTACTATTCAATTATGCATCACAGAAAAATGACAAAAAAAGATAGATTAGCTAACTTTACTGTAATGCACAAATTCATTTTTATTATCAGGTTTTTATTCCACTTCATTCATCCATTATCTTTGCGAATGCAGCCCTTTTAGACAGCTGCTATTTGTATTATGTCACTTATGTGATTTTATTTTACTAGTTTTGCAGAACAGATGCTAAAGAAACACTTTGACTAACTATAACCTCAATAATAAATTATTCAAAGGTTATAAAATCCCATCTTTTGGTTTTATTACTGTCTGCACTGATTTCAGTAATGGCTGGGAACATTACATCATGCAGCTGATATTACTTATTTGTGAGCTTGATGGTATGTTTCAGTGTGTTTTTGACTAAGCTAAGCGCTTCGTGTCTGTCAGTGGGTGCCGCAGCCTCCCCAGTCATTACCACGAGAGACAGATGTTAAAGCACTCAGCACGTTGTGTTCTCATTCGCTCACATAGACACTGCATTACGTACAGTGCCTACAGAAGAGGTGAGGTGATGCCTAAATCAGGTTTTATGTGAAAAGCATTGATTCATTTCCCACCACTAAAAAAAAAAAAAGAAGCCTGCTCCCATTTTACGGCCCAGAACGATATTGACCACGACTCCACTAAACACACATCTAAAGTGTCACCAGTTTTACCGCCGGGACCTCCACGCTGCCATGCGTTTTATGGCACCGCCTTGCACCGAATGTCTAAATTCATGTTGGAATGGACTCCAAAACGAACAATGTGCATTTGTGCGAGAGACAAAGTGTTCTCCTTGTACGTACTGCTGCAGACATATTCAGCAGGCTGTTCCCTTTCTCTCAGTCCCTGATGTGTTTTCCATGTGTGCTGGAAAGACAAACACAGCTGCACTTTAATGACACTCAAATGCTTCTGGGATTCAGAATGGGATGTTTGTGTGCGCGTGTGCATGCATGAGTGTTTGTTCTTTTTCACCACTTGAGAGTAAAGCCTGCCATAGCTCCTCCCACATCACCAAAGTCGGGGCTTGTAGCTTTGCATGTGGCAGCATCTGTGGACACTTTTTGTGAGGGTTACTTAAAGTTGTAAGAATTAGTCGCAGGACAAGGTCATTCTTAAGACTCTAATATCTAATATTCTGTTTGGATTGTTCAATCTCGGTTTGCATGTAAGCATGAGACCTAAAAGAGCAGAGCATCAAAATCTTAGTTCACTTTCCTTCTATTATATTGTGATGTAATACTCCACTAAAATGACCTGGCTTTAATGACCAGCTTTATCCAGACGTACAGTCTTGAGCCAGATAACATCTTAGATGAGGAAAATGAAAACGTACATGCATCTAGTCGTCTACAAGTGTAGTTTCTACATCACAACTATGACCTTTTTCATACTGTCTACTGCATACTTTTTCATCTGCTCCTTATTTACAACAAATTGAACAAAGAAATGCAATTTGAGTTAAAATTTCTTGGACGCCCACTCTAAAATGATTGTGTTGTTGGTGTTTTCAACAAGTTCTTGGGGGTTTTTTCTCTTGATGAAGGACATACGTTTTTATTTAAATTGTTGTGAATCAGGAGCAAATAAAATGTCGTTGGAAAAAAGCTTCTACCTGTGACGTAGAGAGCTCGGAGGTCCCTGCTCCACTATATTCTGATGCACTTGTAGACAAATGAATCCATAAATGTCTTTGCTATCCTTGTCTGAGCTGGCATCTGACTTAAAACTGTACTTGCTTGTCATATTTGTTGCACTGTTAATGTTAGGTTGGGGTTGTGAGGGGCTGTAAGCTAGTAGGAGAAGGGAAACAAAGGGATTATGGGAATTGGGGGGCTTAGACTGCCCCACCAGGCTGCTCCTCTAAAGAAACAATAAAATGACACCGTTTTTTTTTTTTTTAATAAAAACAGCATAATCATAAATGAAAAAACACTGGGAACGCGTTTAAAATAGATTTAAAAAATATCGGCGAGGGAATTTAAGCATCATTTTTGTTATGCATGTCTTCCATCATCAGAAATATGCCACCAGAACATGTTAAAAACACCGAAAACACCTTTTTCATTGTAGTGGGTCCTTTTATCTCAATTCCATTTAAACTATCCCATCACATGATCATATCTGACATCTAGTCTTTAAAACTGAGTGTAAATGTGTCTGCAAGTTTGCAAACATTCGAGTAAATATTCCGCTTTGACAAAAGGCTTGTTAGGCAACACTGAATGGGGAAGTCTGCTCACCCCTCATTCACAAACACAGACTGAAGCAGCAGGGAGTCCGTAGATGAGACGAGACACGCCATGAGCTTCAAATGACCCTAAACACTGAACTGCCGGCGAGTGATAAATGAGACAAATATTCACAACCACTTTCTTCCTCTCTCTCTTTATATCCCCCATCTTTCCCTCATTAACTCAACATAAATGGGGCCGTATCTCCCCCACCAACTGTAAACAAGAATCTTCTCATCTCTGACTCTTGCACCACGTATAACATTTTCCTTTCATTTCATTCTTCTTGTCTTGCTGCTTTGCTGTACTGTCAAACGGGAAAACAGGTTTTTTGCTTCATCAGCTTGACAGCCGGGAAGCGTCTGGGCTTTACTTTTAAGTCTCTTTACACAGAGAGATCCTGTCGTATCGCAGCACGACTTCAACTTCTTACATGGGAGAAACATTGACAGAGGAATGCACAAAGTTGCCTTTTTCAAAAGTGGACACACCGGGGTTCGTGTGCTAGTTTGACACGCCACACAACAAAGGCCATAAACTGTTACTTATTCAAACAATCAGATAAGTGACCTGCATGGTTTCACTAGCATGTAGGCATGGATCTACAGCTCATCGATTCAAAGACAGCTATGAATCAAACAGCCATTGTTTGCCACACCGATCTCCTCGTTTTCCCACACAAGCCGTCCTTAGCAGTCAGCACTTTCCAAAACAGATCCAGCAGAAATTGATGAAGCTAGTAAGATACTCTTATTGATCTGTTGTTTTACTCTAGCTCTGTTGTCTCTAACTGACCTGCACTCACCCTCTCCCTGAATTTTCCTCTGTTTCTTTTGTTCTTCCACTTTTACTATCTTGCTCGGTGCGAGCAGGGCAGGCTCGTGCGTTGGCCATTTATGCTCACAGGAATGTGCCAATGCTTTCTTGTGTGGGCTATTGGGTCCTTGTTTTTCAATATGCCCTGAGGTTGTTCAGCTAAAAAATTTGAACGCTTTCGCCATTTCCTTTCTGCCACTTTCCAATATTGCGATATAAGACGCATAAAATTAGATTTTCAAGATAAAATACACCCCAGATCAGTACAGCTAGCCTTATTTTCCCTCCACCATGTATTCATATGTTCTGTGCAATGTTTTACGTTGTTTTTCATTTGATCACTGAAGCCTTCAGCGGTGTAAAATGAGACAAAAGTAGTGGCTCCGAATGAAAGTCGGGAGGATTTCAACGGCAATCAGGAAAAATAACTTAAAAAAGAATTGTTGAGACACAACTTTCCAAGACGAGCAGCACCACATATATAATATAACCCCTTCATTAACATGAGAACTTTCTATGTAGGTTTTACCCCATATATTTTTGAAAAATGTTATTCAAAAAAGTTACAAACGACAAATGGATGCTTAAATTAAAAGCTCTTAAGCAGGAAAAATATTTACTTTGTTCAAACTTTCTCAGTTTAATGGCTTGAAAGTTTTCTCTTAATAATGACAGCAGGAGACGGATTAGAACCAAATATCAGTCACCTCACACAACAAGAAACCTCTGAACTACCTGCAAAAGCCATCATTTTTGGGGATCTTAAAAAGCAATCTGACAGCGAAAAATTGCAATTTTATTCACTTTTTCCATTTTTTTCATTCTTTTACTTTTTACAGCTGACCTACTTGTGTAGCACTGCATATTCGACTTATCTAAAAAAGAGGGGAATGCCTGACCTGAGTTAAGAAGGAGCTGCTTCCTGAGGTTGGACGGGTTTCAGTCTCTGGCTGTTAGGTTCAAATGTGAGACAATTTTGAACCATCAGAATGACCTGATGGACAACAGTATGGTGTGCTTTGCTCCTGTAAGCTTACGTTCCCAACATAACATTACATGGTACAACAAAAATGGCGAGCAATATTGGAGCTATCCAGCTGTTCAGTTTTGAGTCAGATGCCAGCGCGGATGAGGAAAATGAAGACGTGCATTGATCTATTTGTCTGCAACTGGATGATCATTATAAAGCAGAGCAGGGCGCTTGTGGCCCACTGTTTGTAGCACCTATGTCACAGCTACAGGTTTTTACCAACGGCATTTTATCCCCTGCAGTTTGAATAAAGAATTACTAAGAAATGCAATTTTAAGCTTAATTTTCTTTATATATGTTCTCCATCAATGAGAAACAAGAACATGTTAAAAAATACCAAAAACACAATTTTCCTTGGAGTCGGTCTTTAAACGTCTGGCAAAAATGCCTTCGTGGTACAGGCATACCCAAGCAAGAAAACACTGCAGAGATTGAATCTCCAAGGCCAACAGCAAACGCCTCTGCATCCTTCAGGAACAGCTGGAAGAAGTGGTTGCAGAAGCATCATTTTTGACATTTTTTTAAAGTGGTGAATCACATGTGGATAAATGGATGCATGTGTTGAACAGTAACTAAGCCATCAAGCTCACAACAGTTGTCATCGGAGCTCAAGCCAGGAAAAATGTATGAATAAAGGAGATTATCATTGAATTGGACACATAAAAGTAAATCACACGCTGTATTAGAATCACCACAAATACAATTTCCTATCGTTCATCATTTATGATCCTTCCAATCTTTTTCTAGAGTTCGTATTGCAATTCAAAAAGACATTTAAGCTTAATTTGAAAGCAGGTTGGATTTCTTAGCTTCTCTCTGTAAGTGCTTTCATATGTTTGCAAAGCTCAGTTCTTATTTTATTTCAGGACAATTAAAGTGGCTGTTACTCATGACAGTGGAGTCACACAGGGCCTAAGCTGATCACCAGTTGCTCCTCAGAGGGAGGAATACACGCACACACAAATGCAAACACACGCATATGCCTTTTCTCTTCCGACCATTTCCCATCCTGATGTGAAGTCTGGCCGGAAACAGTCATTTCCCTGAATGTTCCCATCTCTCCTCCGGCACACTCCCTCATACCTGATTCATTGCCAGTAAATCACAGTAAGAGACAGAGTGAAACGGAGTTAGGGCAGAGTCAGAGTTGGGGTAAAAGATTAAGAACAGCGGAGAAGGAAAGGGAGATGACAACATAAACCAGAGCGCACGGGAAATTAGAAATGAGAGATGAGCAGATTCCTCACAGCGGTTTGGCTTACACAACTATCCAGCAGTCGGGCCGGCTGTGTGCATCCGTATGGAAATTCGATATGTTTGTTCAACTCAAATCATTTCAGTTTGAGAAGTTTGATTTGTTAGAAAGACCAGACGTGCAATTGTTTTGCTTGATACTTAAACTGAAATAAAAATTTAGCTTTTTCCCCCCAAAATCTTTGCCTTTTTTAAACAAAAACATTTTGGTTATATAAGCACCAGTCACCACTGTTTCCCACCACTTCCTTAATAAATAGATAATAATTCAAGTAAGACACAGTCTAAAATATTTTAACAGTTCTCAGCATTCTGTATTTTTAATTGCTAAAAGCAAAAGAGTCACTTTTCTTTTAAAAATGTTCTTTTAGCTGCACGTCTGACTGTTAGCAATGCAGACAAATGGTCGCCAAAAAAAGAGGTAATTGTTTGATGTGTTTGCAGAGTCTAAACAGCAATTAAGAAGAATTTTCTTAGATCAGAAAAATCCTGATAAAGTCTTGTTTAAGAGCAGAGATGACACGGTTTCATAAGCAAGGCTGAAACAGCCAGAAAGAGCAGAGGATCAGCCGAAGTCGGCTGAAGTTTGTTGATCTGGCATTCGTGACGGGGAATATGGTGCCCCTTCATGTTTGGAATTGGGAAAACATAAAAACAGCACAAAGAATGAAAAACACCATAAATCAGTCCGAGGAGAAACACCGTTCAGGTCTGGAGGAAGGCTGAAAGTTCAAATTAAGGCTAAACGCCGGAGACTTCAAATTATAGCGTGGGTTAGGGAAGCAAGGGTTTCTTTTTCTGTCTTTGTCAACCCTGCACAGAGGTGGAGTTTGCTCTGATAGATCTGTAGGATAAATCACCACAGTAATATCTCAATAAGAAAAACGTCAAACAATCCATAAAAAAGGATTGGAAAATGATAGAAATAAACTTGAGAACAAAATATTTGATGGGCAACCTTCTTTTTTAAACAGAAAAACAGAAAGTATAATTTTTAAAGTGAACTTACTGACAAAGTAAAACAACTTTTATCTTTCTTGCCGTCTCAGTTACATGCACCACCTGTGAACCCCACCCAAATGATGAAGCCCTTGATCATGTCCCCTCACCTGATTACTCTCCCCCACAGGGGCTCCAGTTACCACTGCCAGTTCCCCTGTCCAACCATCAACAGCAAACCCCAATGAATCACAAAGACATTTCAGTCCACGCTTAGTCTACCAGCATTTCTTCCTGGGTTTACATCATCGCCCAGAAAACAGAAGCTAGCCTCTGAATCGTTGTGGCGTGCAACCATTGCAAGGCCCATTTAGTAGATATGTGCCCTCAGTAAGTCAAATTGACAGCAATACAATGGTAACTAGGTACACATGAAACCTCAGCAAATGCTACAAAAAGCACGTTTTTGAAAAGTCATAAAGGAAATAAATGCCAAAAATAAATCATTCTTTTACCAATAACATATATAACCTAATCACTTGTAACCCATTGCTGGATAATAATGATGGGAGCTTTTTTTTTTTTTTTTATAAATTGAATTCCATCTGCTTCGACTGATAACGATTCACTGCTCTAAATTCAGCTGCAAGACAGGCTGCCTGCCCCTCCGGATCTGTTGTTTTTGACATTTCCTCAGCAACAAACCCAACTAACTGTTTGCAGTTAGTTTTACTAGCCAGCAGGAATGTGCAGAATGCCATGTAGGTGCAAAGGAGGAGACAGAGGAGAACAGAAGTGGAAACTGACTCATTGTTCTCCAATTCTGTTGCATTTGAGGCACACAGAGAGCCGTCAGTGAGACGGGTTACCACTGTCTCACTGGACAGTTTTTCTGCTGATTTAATAAAATAAAATATTTAAGCTATACTGTTACCTAATGTCGATGAAAATGCTGCTGAAATCCAGGGATGCTGCTCAAGTCCAATATGGGCGTAAAGCTAAAAATAGTGCGGTGCCGAACAATTTCAGCAGGAATGAGAAGTATTTAAGATTACACCATTTCCCAGAATGAGTTTATCCAGAGAAAGAGTTCCGTAAACACATTCTATATAAAGAACCTTATCCAGTACCCCAAAAGCAGAGATTCTAACAGACAAACAGGAGCCTTGACACTACACAAACCCAAATTAGAGCAGAATGACACTTTAAATTTAAAAGTCGAATCTTTAGAAAATTCATTCCACGTTCCACTTAAGGCATGAAACCTTAGCTGGAGTTGCACTGATGCCTAAAATGTTTAGCCATATTTTCTTTCAACAGACTTTAGTGTGAAATTCATAAGAATGACAGAAAACCCAGATCAATTTTAACTTCCAAAGGCCATCAGCTCGGAGCTGAATAAGAAGTATATTGTTCTTTTTCCTCGCTAATTTTTCCTACAGGGTTTCCTGTCCCGATCATCAGGGGAAGACAGACCCCTTATTACAGCAACCATGGATGAAAATAAGAGCAAAATTAGACCCATTACCAGGCGGGCGTGACTAATATCCCTCTACACCGCTCTCTGCACACCATGCACACACATGCACGTGCAAGTCCCACTTTGAACACACAGATGCGTGCACACAAAAGGTGCTTTTGAATCAATAACTTTAAACAGAAACTTTGAACAGCGGAAGTTGGTAATAAACTCTGGGGTTATAATGTTGACCAGATCTGGAGCCCCTTTATGGGGAACATCTGGCTTCTGTGCATTTATAAATACATATGAGCGTGCTTATGTGGTCATATTTTAGGTTTATATCCTCTGATTGTATCTAATCTAATATTAAACAGTTCAGCAATGATTGATGAAAAAATTGTAAAGACCCACTCTGATGAAAATTGTTTTTTTGGTGTTTTTAACATGATCTTGTGGCATTTTTCTCAAGAAAGCTTAAAAAAAACCTTAAAATTACATTTCTGACTATTTTTTTATTGAAATCAGCATGAATAAGGGGCAGATAAAAAATGGAGTTGAAAATAAGAGCCTATTAGTGATGTAGAAACTACGCTGGGGGGGTAATAAACTCCCTGCCCCCTCCATTCTGACACATCCACTTGTAGATGACTAGATCCATATACGTCTTCATTTTCTATAGTCTTCATTGTCCTCGACTCAGCTGGCATCTGACTCAGAACTGAATGGCTCCCATATTGCTCGCCATTTTTGTTGCACCAATAATGTTCGTTTGGGGGTGTGAGGGGCAGTAAGCTAGCGGGATATCGCCTAAACGGAGAGCTCTCAGCAACAAAGAAGGGAAGGGGGGGCGGTGTTGCTCATGGTCCCGCCAACAACTCAAAGGCACATTTCTAATGAACTACTGCTGCTTTGTAGAAACTATTTTCTAAAAAATGACACCTTTTTTATTTGTTATATTGGCCAAAGACCACTGGGAGCGTTTTTAAAATAGATCCAAATCGGAGTGCGTCTTTAGCCCGACAAACTTTTTCCAAAATCTTTCATCTCTGACTTGCTTTGAATCTTGTCTCCATCCTTTTAAATCTAAAGCACATTTATCAGACATAATCATGACCAGCTTCCACTCCACCCCTGGTCTTACGCCAACTTTGCCTGTTAGCTCCCCAAACGTGGCCACACCAACTGTTGCTTGCTCTCTTTCCATACAGTCATCACCTTCTCCCCACTCGCCATCATCTGCTCGGCCATTTCCCTCGCTTTTGTGTTTTTCCACTGAAGCTCTTCATCCTGAAGCCTTTCCATTGCAAATTGAACTGATCTAAAAGATAACCACCGGGGATGCACAATGACGCTCCGCACAAGGCCTTAAGTGTTTTTCATATTTCTCTTGCACCATTGCATGCTCCACTCATATCTTCATCTCAACCGTTCCTCCCCTTTCTACCTTCCGTTCTCTGGCGAGTTACCCACTCCCCCTTCGCCTTTGGTGATCAGGTCTGCTGAGTGATTTATAGCCTTGCAACAGGCCGCTAGCACTGGGGGGGAGAAAGAAAGGAAAGGTAGATCAAGAGAAGAGGGGGCGAGGAGAAAGAGGGCTTTTTGGCGTTTGAAGTACATACAGAAGTAATATAAAATACACCTGGTATAACCATGGGGCACGCTCTGTTCATAGAAACAAAGGGAGGGGGGAGAGAGAAGAGGGCAGGGCCACAGGGGACGGAGAGAGAAGTGCATGCTGGGGGGGGGGGGGGGGGGGGGGGGGTCAGTCCGTGTTTCCTTTCAGGATGGCTTTTATGGTGTAACTTCAAACGCTGACCTCCCACACCCCCGCCCCTGTATCACACTGCTCCCTCGCTCCATTCGTCCGTCCATTAGACCCTCCCTCCTCTTTCTCACTATTGTGTATGGCCAAGTGGACAGTAATTGGCTATTCTTTCATGAGGCTGATTTCAGCCCCCGAACAGGAAGAGGCCCTTTGCTGCCTCTAAGAAATGCACAGACCTCTGCGTGCGTGCGTGCGTGCGTGCGTGCACATTGTAAAATATGCCAGACGGTAGGTGTCAGGTGGTTTGAAGGGGGCTGCTCTGGCATTTCGTTCACTTCACGCTGCAAACAACTACAAAGGAAGTAAAAGGTGATAAGAGCATGTGCGATCACGAGGGTTTGGAATGAACACAGCAGGAATTTCTGTTAATTTCCTTTGAATATCGCTACATCTGTATGTCTTCATAAGGACTGTTGCGTCAGGTAAACAAGAAAAAGTCAGGGCCTACCCAAAAAAAGGTTTTCTACAATACGGAGTCCAACTTATTGGCATCATGAAAGATAATGTACAAAAAGATAAGTGGCTTGGCAGGGTTTCTAAATGTCTGCAACTTCTGAAAGCATTATAAAAACTGCTTTACTCTGGCTAATGACTTTTAACCCTCTGTGGTTTACAGATCAGTGTGCGTTCATAAATGATGCAGGCGTGTGCAAGTGTGTCTGACGGGTTGTGGGTGGAGGGGATTAGCTGTCTCTGGAGAGTCTTAATTAGTTCTAGACATTCGTGTATATACTGGATTTTTACGGGGGCTTTTTTTCCCCCACGTTTTCTTTAAACTACTTTACATTTCTAGGAAACACTCAAAAGTGTAAAGAATTCATGGGAAAAATAGAGGAAATGCAAGAGAGTAGAAAAGGTCAAATGAAGATCTAAAAGAAATGATGTTGACTGCTTTTGCCAGACAAACCCAGACACCACAAATACCTTAATCGAGACCACACACATGCACAAAGTGTGTGATGTACACAAGCTCTTAAAAGGTTAAACATGTAAGCAGAGGACGAAGCGTAAACACAGACTTAAAGTAAATGGTAGTACCTTATAAACAGGCATGCAGATAATTGTGTTGTCGGACAAACAGATTTACTGTAAATCTTGAAAGTCGCAGCAGAACCCACATATTTTATGAGAAGTGTCCACATGAGAAATGGGACATTATGGAGGCAAACAACACACGGCGACGACAAAGAGAGAGTTTAACAGTGAAGGATGATTACCTCTTTGAAGTTTGTCTTGGGTTTTAGTCGTTTCCGCTTCCTGCCCTTTCCGTGGTGAGTCCGACTGAACAGAATCCATTTTATAACCTGCAGGAGGGAGGATGGTGGGGGAGAGGTGGTGAAGGCGGGAAAAGGAGGTTGTGTGGAGGTAAACCAAAAAAAAAAAAAAGTGCAAGGGAGGGGAAATCCAACAGGTCGTGATGGGTAAAATCGCAACAGAAGGCGAAGAATAAGTGATCCAATTCAATCGGTACTACATAAAAGGCGTCCGTTTGTCTAAAACAACTCACAAAGGGCTATTCATTGCAGCTTTTCTTCGATATAGCAGACAGTAAAAAGTAAATGAACAATTTTTGACACTTAACACAAACATCTCACACAAAAAAGTAAATGTTGAGGCCACAGCGACTCATTTATGCAGAAAAACAACAACAACAAACTGCTTTAAATAAAAAGCAAAATTCTGTTCTGGGTCTCTAAAGAGTCCTTAACAGATTGTTATGCACTCAAACACTTAATTTTGTTGCCTTCAAGAACATAAAAAATAAATTTCAGGTCTGATTTCAAGTGGCCTTAACGGAAGAATCAATGGGTGGATTTGAAAACATAGGCAAAGCAATTAAGAACAACATGGGAGCTTTATGGGAAATCTGATAGGCAGCACAGAATGACACGCAACAGATGCACAGCACTGTGCGCCGCACTTCACTCAGACAGAGGGAGCGAACAAAACGGAGCAAACGAGAAAAAATAGGTAAATGAAGTGAAAAAGAGGTGGAAATGAGCCATCAAATCAAAACATTGCAAGAAAAAAAGGAACAGAAGTTCAGAGATGCAAATAAGAGAAAGCGAGGAGACACAGCAGCCGAGTAACTTGATGATGGAAGAGACTGATGAGAAGCCGAATGTAATCATATCAAGCACTTCTCAAGAAAAAGGATTTTAAATCTGAGAGCTCTCACTGAATCCGCCACTCCCTGAAGATGAGAAGAACAGATGGAAAGAGCGATCAGAGGAAGAGATAAGTGCCTACCTCCTCTTTGACTTCTTCCACCAGTCTGGTCTGTGGCCACACGGCGCTCCTTTCACGCAGCCACTGAGCGACAGAGGAGAAGGGAGAGCAGTGAGCCGGGGGCAAGTGATCAGGACGGAGTGGAATGCTTTGCAGAGGCAGAGAGGCAGCCTGAGCAAAGCAGGAAAGGGGAGGGATAGCAGGGAGGCGGTGGAGGGGGGGTGGTAGCACTATCACTTGTTCCTTTGGCGGAAACCAAAAAAAAAAACCTCTCGACTTGACTCCGGAGGATGAGAGAAAGGAGGAAAGTGGAGGAAGAGAGACAAACAAGAATGAGCCGACTTGAAGGCATCTTGACGGACAGTCACCTCAGTCCATTCCTCCACAAAACATATCGCTAGTGATGCATACACACACCTACGCACGGAGAGAAGCTGGTGGGCTCAAACACACGGCACTTACTATCTCACATTATTAAAGCTTTCAGCAGAGCCATTGCTCAAGTGATGTGAATCCCACAAGAGTATTGATGGATGCTGCTGTGTGTGTGTGTTTGTGGGGGAACAGACTGTTTATAATGTCATACTACTCTCACACACACACTAGTGGTAGCAGCAGGGGCTCATCGTATATGGCCTGAAGCCATGACACTCACTAAACACATACACACAAAGTTCAGTACTATAATGGTGTGTCAGAGTATTTCTCTGAGTACGGTGGAAGTACACAGAGAGGGAGGTGTTAGTGTGGGCAGCTCAGAAAGTAGTGAGTGTCGAGGCAGTAAATTGGCATTGTGTAACAGGATACCATACATAGCTCTTGCGCTGTCGAAAGTAAAGCTCCACTACACTTGCCCGAATAGCAGACCCTTTGTCTTGCCTCTCTTGTGAATCAATACTGGACAGCGTGTACATGTTGCACCTCGCTCTTAAACATACATGGAGGGCAAATAAAGCATGTCACTTTGCTCACCTCAAAAGATTCATCGATGATGAACCACAGTTTTAACTTTGAGGTGAATGGAGTCGCTTCCTTAAGATATTGTCCCTAAAATAACTCTTTCAGAATTTTAAAAGATATAAAACAGACACATTTTTGGACACATTTTACTACTAGACCTGAACGAGCAATCGCTGCGATAAACGGTTACCTAAAATGTTACCTAAAATGTTTACACACTGTTCCTTCACTGTTCACTTGCATGTTTCCTTGCAAGTATTGCACAAAAATGTGCTTTTTTAGGCAGAAACAAAAGACACATCTGTTTAAAATCTATATTTTACTGGATTCCTGAAATCAATTCAAGTCCTGAATTTGATTTGTATACTAGAAAAGTGAGACTTTAAATGCAAACACAAGGGGGTTGCTTTATAAGAAGTTTGAGAAGTTTTTCAGTGTAGAAATTTATAAATTCCAGGCCGTACTACAGTCCCTGACAAAAGTCTTGTCGCTTATCCATTTTGTAGAAACAAAAGCGTATAACCTCACTGTTAATGAATCCATTGGTTTAAGAAATGTCTTATATGAAAGCTAAAACCCTCCCAAATTATGTTCAATATACTAAAATAAAATTGCTTCACTGAAGAAAGATTGATCATTTAATGAACATAGAAAGGTCACATTTTGGCAAGACAAAAGTGTTGTCGCCTTGTCATATGATGTACCCAATCCTAGATTACAGCCTCACCTGTGATCAATTACTGATCAATCAATTAGTGGGTGTGTATAAAAAGAACCCCAGCACACCAGGCCTTCACATCAACTGCAACTTGACCTCTGAGAACATGCCTAAGATTCACCCTGAGACCAAAGCGTTGATTATCAAGAAGCTGAAGACCAGATCCACTGCTGAGGTGGCTGACACCTTCAATGTGTCTCAGCGTCAAGTACAAAGAATAAGAAAAAGATTTGAAGAGACTGGAGATGTTTTTGACAAGCCCAGGTCCGGCAGACCCCCGCAAGACAACTGCTCGGGAGGACCGTTTATTGGTTCGAAAATCCAAGGCCAGCCCCTTTTCCACTGCAGCAGAGCTCCACCAGGCCTGCTCACCTCAAGTCCCTGTGTCAACCAGAACAGTTTGTAGAATTCTGTCTCAAAATGGCCTCCATGGTCGAATCAGTGCCCAGAAACCAGCACTAAACAAAAGGCAATTGAAAAAACGTGTGGCATTTGCCAAGGCCCACGGCCTGCTAAAAGGATGGACGCTGGAAAAGTGGCAGAAGGTGGATTTCTCAGATGAGTCTTCAGTTGAATTACATCACAGCCGCCGCAAATATTGCAGGAGCCCAACTGGAGCCCGCATGGACCCAAGATTCACCCAGAAAACAGTTAAGTTTGGTGGCGGAAAAATCATGGTCTGGGGTTACATCCAGTATGGGGGTGTGCAAAACATTTGCAGGGTGGAAGGCAATATCAATTGCCTAAAATATCAAGAAGTATTAGCTACCTCTTACATTCCCAACCATAAAAGGGGTCAAATTCTGCAGCAGGATGGTGCTCCATCGCATACTTCCATCTCTACATCAAAGTTCCTCAAGGCGAAGAAGATCAAGGTGCTCCAGGACTGGCCAGCCCAGTCACCAGACATGAACATCATTTAGCATGTCTGGGGTAGAATGAAAGAGGAAGCATGGAAGGCCAAACCAAAGAATCTTGATGAACTCTGGGAGGCATGGAAGACTGCTTTCTTTGCTATTCCTGATGACTTCATCGATAAATTGTATGAATAATTGTCAAACCGCATGGATGCTGTCCTTCAAGCTCATGGAAGTCATACAAGATATTAAATATGGATGTCACAGTAGCACTACTTAATTCACTGATGTTATGCAACATATTTTTGTTTTTGAAGTAAATTATTTGTTAAATTTTCACATTACTGTAGGCGACAAAACTTTTGTCTTGCCAAAATGTGACCTTTCTGTGTTCATTAAATGATCAATCTTTCTTCAGTGAAGCAATTTTATTTTAGTATATCGAACATAATTTGGGAGGGTTTTAGGTTTCATATGAGACATTTCTAAAACCAATGGATTCATTAAAAGTGAGGTTATACGCTTTGTTTCTACAAAATGGATAAGCGACAAGACTTTTGTCAGGGACTGTCAAATATTGCTCAGTCTTTATCATGAAGGAAATAGAACCCTAGTTTTTGCCTAGAAGAAAGATTTGGGTTGGCTGTTGCAAAGCACCAGAGCAAGACTGCTATAAATGCCATTTATCAATAACCTTGCCCAGAAAAGACAGGCATAAATAATTAATGAAGGAGTCTTAGTTAAAATTGAAGGTATCAGGCCTCTCTAAAAGTCTGGCAAAACAAGAGTGGCCTTTATATAAACACCTCAGCCTGGATGCATCCTCCCAAAGGGAGTGCTTACTCATCTAAACACTGAGGTCTAAAATAGGCCCGCTCATTCCACATCTCTCACTGCAGGATTGGTGAATGTCATTGTTTATTATGATGCCAAAGCGTTTCCGGCCTGATTTCAATTTGAGAATGTTTTAGAGAGATGGACGGCAGGCAAAGGGGATAAAGAGAGGGAAAGATTTCAAAATGTGTTTATGTCTAGCGTGCACAATGCACAAGCACTTGCATTTGTAAAAGGTTTCAATCGATCTGGCTGATCTCATTAGACGGAGACTGGCACATCAAACAAACACACACACACACACGCACGCACACAAAAAGCAGGGCAGGAGCACTCGGTCAACATCCAATCAGGCTGCAGAAAACAGCAGTCCCTCCATACTGTCCTTCCCACCCTTAGAGGCCCCTGAAAGGCTCCAGTTACATCATCAAGTAATCTAGCAGGTGAAGGTTCCCAGACAGGAGTACAAGAACAGATACTTGAAAAATGCACGCACACACAATGGTAATTAAGATCAGTTACCATGGAAATAGGAGAACTGGAGAAGCTGTTAAAGGGGATTGACTGCATGAGCGTGTAAGTAGCATTGCAATTCTAGAACCTCAGACCGTGACTTTTCTCTTTTCCCCAGTTAGAAGGCAGAAGCAGATCAGAACTGCTCGTTTTGTTCAATTGCGTTAACAGTCTGCCTGTCATTCTTAAAAGAAATCAGTGATTTCTTGGGGGGGGGGCACACAATTCCTGAGCACTAAGCATCTGCATGAAGCCTGTAATTTATGTTTAATTGAGGGTATAATTTTCACCATGAAATTAGATTATACAGTTATTTAGAGCTTTTTTATAAGAAGACAAATGTTTTCCAGGTATTGTGATCTATTTACAGGGTACATTCCTCCGCAGAAGCTGCAAACCATGGGGCATCATCTAAAAACTTCTGACTCTCCTGGATCTGATGTCAGGTCTCAAAACCACACTGATTTATTATTTACAGTGATAGCATTCTTCTACTTTGATGAGTGGAGGAAAAACACAGAAATCTTGTTCTTTATCTGGGTATCAATAAAGACAGTGGTTTCATCTTTGCGTCTTGGAAGGTGATATGTTGTCAGAGTTCAAAATTCAAAATTACAGAAAGACAAATCATACCTCTGGAATTCCTGGTCGATCAAGCCAGTCAGAGTAAATATCACAGAGGGTGAGGCTTTTTCTGGAACACAATGGCACAAGTCTTCGCATTTTAGCAACAATGACTGCGATTGCCCAAGACGCCGTTTGAAAACGTGTCCCAGGGGAAAAGGTCACAAGTCCGACACTTTCAACAACAAAAAAGCGAGGCACACCTACTGGTCTGTGTGACGCCGAGCAAACAAGCATGCACCGACAGTAAACTGGATTTACACATGCAGGAAAACATGAGCATGCATAAGTGAGGTTAAAGAGAGACGAGCTGAAAATGACCCTGATTATAAGAAACGCGTGCAGACATTACACAAGCAGTAAAAAGCGGGTATGCAAACTGAGAAGCATACCTGCACAGCTTACCCAGCACCACAATGTTAATCCTACCTGCACTTGGAAAACTTTCCACATTTGACTACTTTTGGCCACCTGACGTTCACGTTATTAAAAAAGTTATTTGTAAAGCATTTGCTGTATTTTTTATTTTTTCTTTAATTGATCAGCAATGTGTAGCGATGATTACTGAAATAATGTGACATTGTATTCTGATCCATTATTATTGCATACCGTGAGGCGATTGATTTATATTTATTCAAATTACATAAGAATGTTTTCAGAAGATAATCAATAAGCCCTCCATTTTGTTACTTGATAAATAAGCTGCACTTGATCTGATGAGGGCCGGATTATGGCAACTATGCAAAAATATAGAGAAAAAGAAACAACTCAATAGGGGTTGGATTATAAAAATTTGCTTCTTAACACTCTTTTAAGCAACAAATAAAAGTCTACTTGACTTTATGTGATAATCCTTATATATAATTAATTTAATGTGACTTGTGTGTGTATTGTATGCATTACTGCCAAAGGTCTATTCATGATTATGGGTAAATAACACTGACAAGACTGAATCATCTTCTAACATCTGCTCATTTTTCTTTATTTTTTTAATCAATGTAACACCTGTTTTCTGAAATGGGTTTGATATATCTGTTTTGTCCTTTTTTTTTTTTTTGCAGCACAGTATTCTATTATTTTTAATGTTTGAAATAACCTAATAAGACTAAATCAAAATCAAGTTTTCATTTTCCCCCAAAAGCATGTTGATTCATTTTTCATGGACACATTTTTCTTTTCTTGTTATCACTATTCTGTGCAATTACACCTTTTTAATTATTAGGATGACATTTCTTATGTTTGGTAAAGTTTCATTTTAATGACATGGCAGACAACCCTTTATTTCCTCTTCTGACTTCCCAGCTAATCTAAAAAGGACAGAACAGCAGAAGTAACTAAAAGCTACTCTGAAATTCTCAGCTTCCCAATAAAAATTAAAGTTCTTAGTATATACTTATAGTCTCACTCCTCAGCCTTAAGCTCTCTGCAAAGTTTTTGGGTGTTTTTTGGTGTATAAAGTATTTTAAAGCCAATGATGTATCTGTGGTTTACACATTTAACTTTTTATTTTTTTTAATCTTTAATAAAGTTCTATTAAAGTGGAGGAATGGTTTAAAAAAAGTGAAAACCAGGAGTAAAGGGGAAAAGAAAGAAACCGTAACCTAACATTTCTGTGTTTAAAGCTTGTATCTATTGTCTAAATTTGTGCATCCTGTGATTTATTGACTACACTTTGACTCATATAGTTGAGTAAAACTTGTTTACCGGTGGAATTCACCACTAAACAAGCAAAGAAAAAAAACAATAGCTTAGATGTTATTATATATACATGTCTTTTATAAGAAACATAATCTGCATATATTTTGAAAAATGATCTGCATTTGCCATGTTGATTTTTAAAAGTTATTTTTTTACAATATTTAAGTAATTCATCTTTGTCATGTGCTTTATTGATACTTCAAGTTCAGGTAAAATTGGAAAACCAGTTGTTTTTATACTTTCATTGCTTTACAGAGAATTATGATATATACTAACAGCTAACACATAATAAACCTGAGACTGTTTAAATATGTGTTCACTCTGTGTGTGTGTTTAATCTGTGAACAGTGGAGTCAAAGCAGTCATTGGGATTGAATTCTCTTCTTATTTTCTGTCTTTTTTCCAACAACATCTATGCCATTCTTTGACTGGCCTTATCTATCAACAGTGTTATTTACATTGATAAACATTATTATTGTTATATTTAGAAAGAAACGTAAACCTATAACACAAAAACTAATTATAAATATAGGATTGAATGTTAATCTGCAAACAGTTTTTTTAAGGTGACTTATATTTGTAAAATAAAAGTAACTTATTTCTTTAAGATATAATGTATTTTATGAATTTTAAACAGAGTGCCCCTAAGCATCAGCATTAACCGTTGATTTTTTTCCCCTTCTATTCTTGTTTGTTGTTTACTGACAGATGCATCAAAACCAAATATTGATTTTACCCTAATTCCATCTGTTTAATTCAATTGATTTCTGCATGTCCAGCAGCAAACTCCACAAAAACAAGTAAAGGATCATGGTCAGCCCACAAAAATTCAAAAAGGAACACTTGTAAGGGGAAAAAGAAAATGGGATCTACAGACAGAAGAGAAGAAGGTGCAGAAAGAGATGCAAACGGAAGAGGTTAATGAGGCAATCATGAGAAATGGACAACTCAATGAATAACCATTCACACAGAGACTGGTAGAGAGGGAGAAAATTAGAGAGGAGGAGAGCAGGAGGAGCAGTTAGCTTTTACACTTCAATTAATATGAGAGTGGATGAGACTGTTCACTCAACAGATTGGTGCAAGGCGCTTTATCTGCCCGTGTTTTAACACCAGGACCAGATTAGTTAAGAGAGCAAATCGCCACATGCGCTTGTGTCTGACATTAGATCTAACTGAAGCAGAAAACAGAGCTACTGCTAATAAATTGAGGGATTAGACGCATTTATTTCAGCTGGGCATTTTTGGATTAATAAAAAAAAAAATGCACATGCACTGACATACCTGTTCATGTGTGAAAAAGTCGTCAGAAACATTTGGAGGAAATCCTTTTTAAAAGACGGGATAAAAACAGAAAAAATAGATACAAATGAGATATTATGTAAAAAAAAAAAAAAAAAAAAAAGAAAGAAAGAAGAAAAGTAGAGAAAGACATTCCTAATCTTAAATTTAGTGTACAAAGTCAGCCGGTGCTTATGTTACATCCATTCTTTAACCTGCCTCTGCAGGAACAGGAGCCAGGTGGACCACATTACAAAACACTTCTGTGTTTTTCACAGTGTGAAAAACTCAGCATCAGGGATTTTGTTTCTTTGGCGTAAAATAGAAAATAGACATTAAAGTGTGTTACTTGTCATTTATAATTCCATACTGACATATTTTTTTAGGGAGGACATTGCCTGTTTCAGCAGAACAAGCACCTCATGACTTTGCAGCAAGAGAATATGGGAGAGTAATCTAAACTTGGCTGGAACTAAGCACGTAAAAAAAATATATTTACAAAGTTACATGTCAAACCCACTACATTATTTATTTTGGGAGTTAGGATGTTTTTGAAAACCTTTGGTAAAATCTACAAATAAATAATTGCAATATTATTTTTATGGGATTGTATAAATTATATATTGGATGAATTGTTAAGTTTTAGCCCACAACAATGTTAGTTTAAGATGCAAAAGAAATTTTACATGAGAGTTTAGAAAACAAAAAACCTCATTAACCAACTTTCTAGAATTGAATCCTCACATTTTTAACACGGTGTAACTGTAGTACAAAGAATGAACTATCTTTTGCATTCTTTTTAATTAAGTGGGTTGTAATTTAAAAAATATATATTAAAAAGATTAATGGCAATAGATGAGTTATTGTCACCACAAAGTTTTGAAAATTGGCTAAATTTTTCCCACCAAAAGTATGTTTTGAGATTTCAGCCATTTTGAAGTTCAGGAAAAGCCACTCTACTGCCCCTAGTGGAATGATAATCCACAGTAGGGTAGAGCACATGGACCAAGTTATAGAACAGTGGGTTTTTAAAGAAAATGTCTAAATACTAATGCTAATGCTAATAAGTCTAAAATATGAGTGTCAAATGATATGAATGGTTATATGGGTCAAGACTGTGCAAAATTGTTTTTTGTATAATAAAAATAAAAGTTTAATATGTCAAACTGTAATTTTGCAAACACATTTAAGATAAAGATTCATGATTTTAGAATAATAAATTGTCATACCTGAAAAACCTTACCTGAGACAAAATAAGATGTCCATGATATTTCCTCACAAACATTCTGAGGAAATTAATAAACTCTTCTTCACCCACTTCACTGGCCAAGAACCTGAGGAGGAAGTAGCCCTGAACAAAAGAAAACAAACAACTGTTGATGCCCTCAGGTTAGTAATTTGACTTGCTAAATCCTTTTTTTTTAAATATATATCCTTCCATTTCTACTTTCTCAGTCACTCACTTTTAGATAGTGAACTTGCATGAAGGTTTTCTCAGGATTGAGGGCATGTTTGACGGTGGAGGAACCAGATTCACTGACCTGTCCAGTCTTTTCCATGTTCGGCCTGCGAGATAAAGTTATTTTCTTCTCAGAACAATATTATTTGAGCATTTCAAAAGAATGCGAGGGACTTGTGTAACATTAAGTCCAACCTCTTAGGTTGTCAGTAACAAAAGTACTGCCAAGACGGTATGCTTTTCCCATGGCGGGCTTACAGATTTATACCTGTGTACTATAGTATTTATATGAGCTCAACTCTGTCACCCATAACTCATGGAGCAAACATATAGCACTTCCGCCTGCCAGAGGAAAAAAAAAGACACGCACCATGTTTCACTTTCTTTGTCATATGAACACAAATCATGCCTTCCACCTCCATAAACACAACAACAAACACACATAAGGCCAATAAGAGCCAGGCAAACAAGCTCTGACATGGGATGTTGTGCGATGATAGTTTCAGTTAGCTAGTATTGATCAGGATGAGCAGATTAACTCAGTGTGCCAATAGGAAGGCCTTGAAGGATCACCCTCCTACCAAGTCAATACCGCAGGCGCCAGGCCCACCAATCAATACACCCTTCATCACTGGCTTGCACTTCTGCACAAAACCATTTTATGGCAAGACCAGACACACACCCACACACACACACGGAGCAAGAAGCCCACCATTCATGGCTTCATTTATATCCTCAGTATTTATTATTTCATCCATGGGTTTGGCTCTGAGTCAGAAGCTGGTCGAATATTTGATTTACTTAGGCGGGCTTGGGGGGTGGGGGCGGAAATGTAAAACAGGAAGAGATGGATATCAAAAACAGAAAATAGACGGGAATTTTTGATTCACCAACTGGGCTGAAAAACGGAAGTCATCAGTTTCCTGGAATTTCCGATTGTCACAGACCTTTATCATGCCTTTAACTTTTTTTCTACTAATTCTCTCTTATCCAGTGCATGTTTGCCAGAAGTAATACGAAGAAATCCCCCTGTAAGCACAGCTGTGTATCAATGGATGTATGTGTGTGTGTGCCAGACGGGGGGAAAAGACGGACTGAGGCAAAGGACAAAAACAATGAAACAACATGTATTTCTAAAAGAAATTGGTCCATTCTGTGCGGCAGGCAACCAGCGGCACATCGCAGGGAGGAAAAACGCTGATCCATCACTGCCGTGTTACACAAAGGGACCTCACCCTTCTGTCAAGACCAACCATAAGTATGGATGTAAGAATCCACGACTTTTGCCGCCTCCCTGTTTCAGAGATGATTAACCAAAGCTCTAAGAAGAATCACTGCTGGCTGCCTTCAACGTCTGCACAATAGAGCTTTGCATTTCAGGATAAATGGTGCTCTTATCTGCCTTGTAGTCCTTGTAGTGTGAGCGTGTGTGTGTGTGTGCTGCCATCCATGTACCTGGGTGTGTCTGATATTGAAGAAAAAGAGCAAAAGGAAGTCAGGAGCTATTACTGATAGAACACACACACACCCACACACACACACACACACAGAAATACACACACAAACACTAGAGGTTTATAGCTCCGCAGGCCAGATCCTGACAAATTACACTTGGTTGACTGTGGAAACCGGATAAGGTAGAGCAGTTTCCCCAGCAGCCTAGTAAATCAGCAGGGAGAATGGTGTCTGGCCCAGTCTGCCCTATATATAACTCATCTGAAATGGACTGATAAACACTGGCCACTGGGGCCCCTGCTGGATCAGGGGGTGTCAGTTGTGACCTACTGAACTTGGAAAGAACAACCTGCCATCTAACCTTCATTTGTGTGTTTATTTGTGGAAACTGGCAAAAGATTCGGCTAAATCTTCAGGAACAGCTTTAATAGTATCTGTGCATTGTGATCAGCCTGTGCTCATTCATACATTTTATGGTAGTAATCATATATTTTCACAAATACTGACTTATTTATAAAAGCAAAGCCAATCAAACGAACTGAGCGACTGTGGAGGGAACAAATGCGAGTCTGGAGATGTAAGAATGTCATGAGGGTTATTAATAACCCAAATCCTAAACATTTGTGGAACTTAGACTAGAACTACAATCCCTCTTTATAACACAATCATGTCGACGACCTCCTGATAATCCTCAAGGCATTTTAGAGCGGGGTGAAGAGCCATAAATAACATGAACGTGTGCTATAATTCTCCTGAGCACGACCACCCACTCTCATGCTCAAACAGGCGTTATCTCCTTCATCACAAGAAGTTTTCTGTGTATTTGTGTTTTACTCTTTTTTTAGTTTTTTTTTTTTAAACTAACTTTAGCAGAGAATCTTGTTCTAAAACTATATATTTATTTCTGATAATTTACAGAAAGAGAATAAGCTGTAATCTACCGTTTCAGCCCTGGTAAATGTTTGATCGTTATTTATTCATAACAGGAATCCTTATTATGACATGAACACGTGTGCTGAACGCCTGCAGGCACGTCATATTTTTGTATGTTTGGCTGACCTGCTGTGCGCCGAACAACCCCTCAAGGTAACACGTCAATTGACTGTTTCTATTTCTCCCTCTAATTAGCTTATAATGAGAATATACTGGTGTTGTACTTTCAGGAAAAATGTTAAGAGATTGGGGAGAAACAGACCCGTTAGTGTGGCACATTTTGTAACACTTTATATTAATGTTAGAAAATGGCAATTTCTGTGGTAGTGGGTCCGTAAACTGTTTACCCTTTTTAATTGTAAGATTTATGCTGTCACTGGTCGCCTTAGTCACCTGCCTTTCTATTTTGCAGAGAAACACCCTGATGAACTGTGAAAGAGGGGATGAACTCTTGCAATCAGAGGTTAATTTAAAGCTGTTTTCACACATGTGCAGTAGCCATGATTCCTCTGAAAAGCAGCCTGTCGTAACACAAACATCTGCTGCATTTCATGCACTTTTTGCATGGTTTCGTCAGCAAGCTTCCCTAAAATTACACTGTAAAATGTGAGACCATGACCGAGCACAGTAATGCTTTGCAGCTTTTTACAGCAAGCACATGTCACTTCCTGCTCATTTTAAACAAGGCTGATGTTATTCGCACGTATTCACATGCAACAAGCACAAACACAGATGGAAAGTCATGTTGGCCACTATGATGCACATTGCTGCATTGCCTTCAGGTATTAACCCTTGTGCTATCTTAAATGACCCCACCCTTACATTGACGTGTTCTCCCTACCATGACAAAAGGTGGATAAAGGTGGAAAGATTTCATGTAATCCATGGACACCAGTGAAGATCACAAATCATTGAAGAAAAAAGGTTCAGAGCACTGTCTAGTGGGTCTAGATGACCCCACTCCCAACATTAAAGTGCCTAGGTTAGCACAAGGGTTAAGTGGGTTCAAGGCTAAATGTTGCTGTTATTGGTCGCATGAATTACCCATAACCCTAACCCATCCTCCGGGTCCGTGCGGCCAAGAAAAAAGTTCAGGATTGGACGCAAACGTTTAGAAATTATGCGCGAATAGTCACTTCCTTTCCCTATAGGCAGATGAGATGAATTATCTCTGTCATCTTTATCATTTATTGGAAAATTTTCTGTTTCCTACATTTAAAAGAGAAATACTGAAATTCCTAAAGTGTACTTTTAAAAGAAATTGATCTCATGCAGATGAAGCCATTTGGACGAGTTATGAAAGGTTTCAGGAAAGGAGATTTTACAGTGGGGATTAAAAGTTTGGGCACCCAAGTAAAAGAGTTGTATTAAGTGCATAAAGAAGCTGAGGAACTATGGAAAAATCCCCTAAAGGGTATCAGATTACAGATGAGATATTCTTGTAATATGTCCAAAAAGTGTATTTTCATCATTTACACTTTCAAAATAAAAGCAAACACGATAATGGCATGTGCAAAAGTTTAGGCACCTGCAGAGTTGACACCTTACTGCCAATTTTGGAAAGCTGAGACCTGACAGTATCATGGATTGTTCATAATCATCGTTTGCAAAGACCAGGTGGTTTCAATCTCAGGTTTTAAATAATCTGAGCAATCTCTATGGCTTCTTCCCCAGTTGTCTAGAGCAATGAAACTGAAAATAGTTGACGCTCATAAAGTAGGAGAAGGCTGTAAGAAGAAAGCAAAGCATTTACAGATGCCAATTTCCTCTGTTTAGAATGTAAATAAAAAAATGGCAGTCAACAGGAACAGTGGATGTTAAAGCAATATCTGGAAAACTGAGACAAACATCATACAGAACAGCTCCCAGGATTGTGGGAAAAATAAGTCAAAACACTCATTTGACTGCACGATCCCTCCGGATCCCACCCTACTTTTTAAAACTTCTCTAAAAATCCTGTTTTTATTTCTACTAGCCTTAAAAAATAAAACTATATTCACCTAATCAATAATTATTTCGCATAAATTTAAAAAGTCTTATTGTCCAACTACCACAGACAAAACTGCCAAGTATTTGTGCCACAAAATCCAATGAAGAACTTTTTTTTATCATTTTCAAAAGACCAGTTACAAATATCAAAGCTTATAATTTCATCATGTAAAGAGTAAACTCCCATCTATGATTTACACCTTTAAACCCTCGATGACAATGAGCTTCCACCCTGGATTAAACAAATAGGGTGTAGGCTCCACATTGTCAGGATCAGATGAAGAGTTGTGTGTGTTTGCTAACCTCATGTTTTTAGCTTATTTTTTTCTTAAAGACATGATGAGACAGCACACTTCAATGCCCCGTGTTTCCACACCTGCCACACCTGTATCCTTGGAATGCATAAACCTCACTCTGACATCGGTGTCTGCATGAGCAGGCAATGAGAAAAATGTGCTCAATAAAATGCAACGGACACTTTCCCAGGATGATCTAATGGTTGAAACTAAATTGATTTAAAAAAAAATAGGTTGTGCAAAGACTATTTGGTGCTTAACTTCAGAAATATTTGATAATAGATACATTTTACTTGAATACATCAATGGAAGACTATCAGTCATGCAGGTCACTATTTCCCTGTGTGTGGCTGGAAAATTGCTAACCACAGCCCACAGTTGCTCCTACGGTTTAATAAACATGCTAGGTTTAGGCAAACAACGCAATCGTCTTCAAACAATACATAAATGCAAAACCTATTAAGTCCATACATAAGTTATGAGTTAATAAATAAATAAACTACACTGCTGATCACAGTTTGCAGTTATGAGCTGCCTCAATCTGTACAAAATATTCCCGATTCCACCTTGAAGGGACTGTAATGTGCTAAAACGGAAGCAGTCAGACAAAAGATAGAAGCAAACTTGAAGATTATTTTTGTTTAGGTCAGTCAATACTGCTTATTGAAATCAAAAGAAGCCATGCTTGTGGCTCCAATTTAGTGAACTAAACTTGCATTTCCTGTGAGCAGTTTATTGTGTGAACAGTTTTCTGTGACTTGAGATTTAAAAAGATAAAATAAAAGGTAAAAAAAGCGGCATGCGGTCAAGATTTGTGGATACTGAGTGAATAGTATAACTTTTGACTTTCTTTTGTAAGTTTAAAGCAAATAAAAGGAACAAGTGAATTACTTTGCTTTAAAAATAAATTTGTTAATGGATATTTTAGAAGTGTTTCCACTTTAAAACTTAAATTTTCTGCTTTAAAAATAAGGTCTTCATTTATATTAATAAAAAAATGTTAATTTTCTTCAGTTTGTTTTATTCCTTTAAGATGAACAGTGTAAATACAGTGCATCAAGCTGTAATTAGGCTAAACAAAGAATTATGGGTTTTTTAGGTATAAATGACAAAGAAGATGGGTTAAAAGTAGATTTTGTCTTTTTAAGAAAATTTGTTAAACTTAATTTTTCAAAATCTTTTGAAAACATCACAGTTGAACATTTGCTTTTCTACATTCTAAGTTCTTGGTTACTGTTTCCTATCGGTTTTGACATTTTAATGGAACAGAACTACAGCAAATGCAAAAATTAATAACAATTTCTGCCTCCACACTTAGAAATATATCAGGAACAGCCAAAACCTTATCAGCTCAACTACACCCCATTTTCTATATTTTTATCCAGATCACCGTAGTCTGATCAAACGGACTCATACCTGAGAATCTGAAGTTCCTCCTTTGAGTTTTGCATCTCATCAGAAAGTCGTCTCCACCTCAGCAGTGCCTTCAGGTCAAACTGCTCTGATCTCTCCTGTGAAGAAAGCTGACCAAAAGACAAAAAGGAGAGAGCCAACTTTCACTAGGAGGCTCAAAAATTCATGCTTTTATTCCCTTTTTATGTTAATTTTCTTCAAAGAAATTTATGTTCAACTTACAATTATGTTCTAAAATTCATAGAAAATATATGTTGCCAATACATAACTTGTTAACATACAAAGTAAAACAAAAAAGGTACAGTCATTATTAGTTCTAATTTTATTTCAATTTGTATAATAAGACAATAAGAAAATAAGAACATTTACACTCAGAATTAATGTCTCTTATTTTTAGTTTTTAAAGTGTAGGATCATATTGCAATCAGCTGTTATGAAAATTGAATAATGTTAAGTTTTGCTAAGGAGGTCTATTTTCCTGCTTGTTTGGTTGATGTTTTTAGTTTCTTTTTCGACTTTCTGCGTTTGAATTGCTTTTGTCTAAAAAAAAAAATCATTAATTTAGTTTTAATGATTTTATTTCCTATATGAATTCAAAGTAATAGCTATGGTAATATATAAAACACAAACTGAGACAATACTGGGGTGGATGGTTTATAGTTTTTTACATCTTTTAAAGACAACTTTACCTTAATTGGAGATGGGCATAAAATATCAACTTACTACAGCAAATAATGATACATTTAACCAAAATTATTCAAAATAAACAGATGTTTTTATGGTTTACTAGTTTGGCGCAATGCTGATCTCAATGCTCCAGGGGTGGAAGCATTTACTAACATAAACACAACGTACTTGTTGTGCTTGGGCCCAAATGGTATCTTCCAGGCAGGTAGCAAAGCCTTCACTGATCCACTCCTCAGTCCAGTCCCTGGCTCCAATAACCAGGCCAAACCAGGAATGAGCAATCTCATGACAAATCCTAGACCCGCACAGGGATAGACTGCCCCCTCCAGAAGCAGGACTTCCTGTGTCCAACACACTCTGGGACAGGAACACTATGTGGGGGCTGGTGATGACAAAAGATGAAATACATGTGAAATGATGCAGCAGGAGGAGGACTGTGACATATAGGACAATTTTAGGAATAACAATAAATCTAAAAAAACAAACATACACATTTGTTAAAAATAACGCATTAAGTCAAGTGAAGACCTTATCAAGCTTCTTGGAAACTACTATAAGTAACTACTGTTTTGCTCTATACCTACTGACATAAATACAGTTCAATCATCTTTTGATCTATTGTAAAAGTGTTCCCAGTAGTCTTTTAATCACAATTGTGCCATTTTTATCCTAAATAAAAAAATAAAACTGATCGTTTTCTAAGACATCGTTTCTGCAGAGCCACTGGAGTTCATTAGAAATTAGCCTCTGAGTTGTGGGCGGGACTGTTGATGCAAAGTAAGTTTGTGCATATTTCCCAACATCCCTTTGTTTTTGTACTTTCCCCGCCAGCTTACAGCCCCTCACACCCCCAACCTAACATTACTGGTGCAATAAATATGGTGAGCAATACTGAAGCTATCCAGCCGTTTGAGCCAGATGTCAGCTCAGACGAGGAAAATAAAGACGCACATGGATCTATTCGTACTGGAACATATATTGTATGTCAGTGTAAAAGCTGTGCATATGACAATAAAATGATTCTAATTCTGATTCTGATTATTTGTCTGCCAGTGGATGCATCAGAATGGAGCAGAGCAGGGAGCAGGTTGCAGTTTATATGTAACTACTACACGCTTATACACACAACATTTCTTCATCTGCACTACGATTTGAATAAAGAAATACTCAAACACAGTATAATCATGAAAAGAAATGCAGCAAGAACATGTGTAAAACCACAATTTTCATTGGAGTGGGTCTTCAAAAACCCACAATATACCCAACCTTCTCTCAATCCTCTATGATAATGAGCAAAGTGCACTCAGTGATCATTTATACCAAAACCAGCAGATTTTTCTAATTAGATTTGTTAACCTTCATCTAGTCATTTTCTTGGCTTTTATCAAACTGTAATGGGTTTTACTTTGTAATTCAATATTTATCATTTATTTTGTAATTGTATGACTAATTTTGGCTGCTCTGCATTTCTAAGAAAGTATACAATTTACACTTTAGAAATGAATCTAGAGTTAACAAAGACCAACTAAAAGCAGCATTACTTTTTTTTAATTGTTAAGGAGAAAAATGAAGCACTTGAAAAAAGTTTGACCTTTTTGTTTGACCGTTTTTGCTCGACTTTTTTCTCAATCCCAGGTGAGAAAATAAATTTTAGATCTGACAGGAAAAGTCTTTTTCCAGTTAAATACCTGCCTGAAGCGAAGACAGTAATTCTAAGTTCAGAGCCACACCTTAAATACATTTCTCATGAAGTTTTGTTCAAATATATTTGGTTTCTCACTTAAAATTTAAAGAATACATTTTTACAATAACAACTGAAATCCGCCAATTGATAATGCTAATTAATAAAATCTCCATATTCACAAAAATTAAAGTAGTTGGTCAGATTTCGCTCACAAAAACAACAAATTAAGGGGGGAAAAAAAACATTTTGATCTTTTTAAATAGCAGAAAAAACATTTTCCCAGAATACAAATGGAAAAGAACAGCAAAAACAGTTTTGCAAGTGCAGTTCCTGAGGGAAGATGTGTTAACAGTCTGAGTTATTGTGGGAGGTGGGAGGATATGGTGAGGTGGGAGGGTAGTAGGGGGGGTGGTAGAGGCCAACAGCTCAGGGAAAGAAGCTGTTCCTCGCTTAATATGTGCACATTTTTTCACCGAGATCCGCTCGCCTGATGGT
Source organism: Oryzias latipes (assembly GCF_053564925.1). Taxonomy (NCBI): domain Eukaryota; kingdom Metazoa; phylum Chordata; class Actinopteri; order Beloniformes; family Adrianichthyidae; genus Oryzias; species Oryzias latipes. Next base: position 26,299,056 of record NC_136245.1, on the reverse strand, counting down.
GGCGGTTGGAACAGAATGTGTTGTTTTTTTCCCCTTGTTTGTTTGAAACGGGAGCTCCCCATCACTACAATGTGCTGAGCAGTGCTTCTCACACAGTCCAGGTTCTTTTGGTGAACAGCTGTGCAATTCCATACAGTACCACACAGATATACAGTGTGTGGGGGTGTGAGTGTTCTGGAAGTTATGCAGCAGTTTTTTGGAAGTGCAGTGCTTGTTTTGGCTTCAACAAGAAACACACCTCCTGGATTGTATCCCAAAAAGACAGTTTATGGATATTAAACTTGTTATCAATGCCTGCTACTGTCCTGCTAGATCTCAGTCCAGCCTTTGACTGTGGAACTTTTTAGCAAAAGGATGAATCTACCACTAAACTGATTTTGGGGGACAATTTTGACGGGTCTAAGTTCGATTTAACTGCTAAATTCTAATGTTGAAATAATTTCTTTAAATCTCTACAGCTTTTCTAAAATCCTGAGGCTAAATCTCTGTTATGAAACACCGGGAGAGATCACATTCTGTATCTTCTGTCTGATCTGCACCTTTGCATTACAGCAACACAAAGAATCCAACTTTGTTTTACCAATAAACCTTATTGCTCCAGACATTGGAAACACTATACTCAGCTGGTTTGTAGCTCACAGCATCCAATTGATTTTATTTTCAAGTCAATATGTCATCTTATTATATTTTGCAAAGAACTTTTATATTGAACAACCATTAAATGTAAAAATCTAACGGGGGTAGATCAGTCATGGAGTAGATTTGCCTTAAGTTTTCTTTTCTTATTTCAAGTGCAAAATTCTGGGCACTCTGAGGCTCTACAGGTCACCTGTGGGTGAGAAGGACGCCGTTCCTTAATAAAAAAATAGGGAAAGAGGTCACAGAGATGCGACAAACTGACCTCTTTCTTTCTTGTAACAACATTAGCCCCCCTGCTGTCCTGACAACCATTGACCAAATATCTGTGGGGAGACTTACGATAACATGCAGCTGCCTACTGATTTACCTTTTACTTTATCCTTATGTTCATTTTCTCCCAAATCTCCAGATCTTAAAATCAAAGTTTTGATACAGCAATATAATTTGTGTCCATTGTTGTTAATCAGAGGAGGTTGAATAAGGGAGTTGCTTTCATAGAAAAAAAAAAAGGATTAGCATTTGAAAAGTCATATAAACTACCTTTTGCTTTCTCTAATCTGATCATAACGGTGGGATACCAAATGAGAAAAAAAGTTCTTCTGAGGAACCACTACTCTTTATTTCCCGGAGGACCAGATCAAAAACGCGACATTGCTCTTTGTTTTTAGCAACATGCCAACATCATATAAAGTGGGAGATTATGGGCATCATTCACAAGAAAGCATCTCCAAAGTAAATCCGTGTATTTTTCCCTGATTACACAAACAAAGGCTCTCGCTGGTGCAGGAGATGCTAACATTAGTGTTATGAGTTTCTTTGTATCCTAATCTTCTTTCTTCACAATTGGATAGACCCGCTTTTGTTGTCAGTTCCACCACAGCGTCTGCGCGTGTCCATGTGTGTGCGGTAGTAAGTGCGAAACACAAAGGCAGTCTTTCAAAGATGACTGTTGTACACGTTTTTCTCCGGGGGAGATGGAATCCATCCCTGCAGTGACAAATCGTGTCATCCCACTATAAAAAAAACAACGACATCTTTCACATCCGCCAATGCGCTGACTGACATTTGCTGACATCGGGGACTTGTCAGGGATACACGCATGAGGAAGAGTTTAGACAGATACATGCGCATGTGGTCCCTGTGCATGTGTACTTTGAGTTTTTTAGCATTGTGTTTGACAAGGAATCTTTTTTGGTTTTCAAGGAAATAATATTTACTTATTGGTAAGATGACACTTAATTGCACATGCAAAATGTGCTAAAATCTCACTTCTCTTCAAAGACGTCACTTTTGATTTTTTTAAAGCTATGGTGCTAATTTCTTCTACAATTCATACAAAAGCTTATAAGACCCACTCCGATGAAAATTGTGATTTTAGTATTTTTTAACATGTTTTTGTGGCATTTTTTCTGATGATGCACAACATATATTAGGAAAATTTTGTTTAAAATTGCCTTTCTGAGTGTTTCTTTATTCAAAAGGGAATAACAAGCAGACACAAAGTGCTTATTTGTGATGTAAAAAAAATAGGCTAGAAAGGCCACAGTTTCCGGTTCTGAGCTCTCAAATACAGGGAAGGGGAAGGGGGGTGGGGTTGCTCCACGCCAATGGTCCCGCCTACAACTCGCAGGTGAATTTCTTTCTTTTTTTTTTTTTTTTTTCAAACTTGTCCTGTCCAACAGCTAGGCAAACAGATGAGGGCTGAGGGCCTCTTGTGTTGGACATATTTTATTTTAACAAGAGGGGTTATTAATCTTCAGACAAACCAAAGGTATGTCTGAATAAACCCCTTTTGTAATTGAGGCCAAACTTTATTCATTTCAATCATGTTTGAAAATCTTTGGTGTTGGACCGGACGGAAAAGGAAAGAGGGGAAGAAGATAGAGGGACGCCAGAGAGAGGGGGGGGTAGGAGGGCGACAATAGGAGGGGAAGGGGGGTAAGACCATGAAGCAGCATAGAGCAGACAGGTTTACTGGTTGTTTATCACTACGGTACGGTTCAAATGTAGTACAAAAAGGGCGGGGCCTGTTCACACACACTCAAATATTATCAACACACCTGCTAGCTGCAAAAATGTCCACATGTCAACATGTACACAAAACAGATAGTGTTCACGAACGCATACCTATGCCTTTAAACCAACTAGTGTGAAATCTTTCATTCATTCAATCATGCAAACTATTAGTGCAAAGGTGAGCTAACACCTGTGCTCAAGTGAGTGTTTATGTTCTTCTAAAATGGATGGTGGAATGTGAAAAGAAGGAGGAGGAGCGCCCAGCCACCCCCACACCCAGACCCCCGCCGCAGCAGCAGCGGCAGCCGGAATTCCCCCAACGCCATACGGGAACAGGCAGGGAACAACCGCCCCCCGGGCGACCAAGACCGCCACACAGGCCAGGGCCAGCAGGACCGCCGCGAGGCCCCCAGAGCCAGAGAGCAGGGAGGCGCGGAGGGAAAGAGAGCGCCGCCCCAGCCCAGCCAGGAAAGCAGCCCCCCCGCCGCGCCGGAAGAGCCCAACGCAGGGCCCCACCGGAGAGGGACGCCCACAGCCCCAGACGAGCACCCCACCACCACCCAGGAGTTCCGGGCATCCCCCCGCCCCGACCCCAGGTACGACCCAGGACCCCCCAAGGGAGACCCGCTCCGCACTCCAGGCAGCCACCCACCCGGCCCACGGTTGGTCCAGGTAGGAGCAAGGCAGGGGCCCGCCGCCCCCGCCCAGGAGGGGGGAACCCCGGGGAAAAAAGGGTGGCCCACAAGGGGTGTTATAAATATGGCCCGACCAGGCTCGGTCATGTTGGAAGTTTGGCGGGGCCCAGCGCCCAGGGGCAAGGACCAGGACCCACCCCCCAGGGACACGAACACTCCCGGCTCAGGTGTAATATGAACCCCCCCACCGTCCGGAGAGAGCACCGCCGGGCCCAGGGAGCCGGCACCCAAGGGACACGGCCGCCATCGCCAAGAGGCCCGCACCCCCGACCAGGGAAGGGGTAGGGGACATATGGACCCAGGTCCCACCTTCCTTGTAAAATGTGTGTGCGTGTATGGGTGTTTGAGAGGGTGTTTGTGTGCATGTGTGTGTGTTTATGTTTGAATATATATATTGAAGGGGGAGGGGTGTGTGTACTAAGGGGGGTGCAGTTAAAATTGGCGAGTAGGGCACTAAGGGGACATCTCCTGATTACTCACAGTGATGTCCCCTCACCCTCCACACCTAGGGGCCCTAAATGTCTAAGGTGCGGTTAAAATTGGCGGGTAGGGTGCCAGGAGGACATCTGCTGCTTGCTTGTAGTGATGTCCAAGCACCCCCCCTACCAAGGACCCTACATGTCTAAGGTGCAAATAAAACCGAAAGAGGGGGGGCCCACTCCATACGGAAACCATAGGAGGGGGTTGGTTGAATTTCTACAGGTCACAGGTGAATTTCTAATGAACTACTGCTGGTCTGCAGAAACTATTGTCCTAAAAAACGACACAGATTTCTTTATTTTGGCTAAAAGCAGCCAAATCATAACTAAAAGACCACCCGGAAAACTTTTCAAACAGCTTAAAAGATGATCAAAGTGGGACTTTGATCATAAAATACAAGAGTTACTATAAAAAATCCATTCATAGACCTATTTATCTCAGCTTCATTCAAGGGCAGATTGCACAGGTCATATAGTTTCAAGTTGTGACCCATGCAATTGCAGCCACACTGCTTTCCTCAAACCAACTAAGAGACCAATTCTTCTACAAAGTCTCTGTATTTCATCACTACCCCCATCCTGTGAGTCAGCAAGGTAACGTTAAGCCTTAGTCACATGCATATGGTCTCTGAAGGTGCTACTGCTTTTGGGGTTGTTTAAACCTAAAGCAAGCGCAGGTGTGTCTCGCAGTTCTTGTGCAGCCGACACCAAGAAAATGGATTGTACAATTGTTGTATGCATGGTTAGTGATTTGTGAAGTACTTGTAGGGATAATGTAAGTTACATGCACTTTTGATGGTGTCGTGCGGTGTCCTAAAGCTGCACTCTATTCGTTACTAAGGTGCATGCACTGACTCCTCACTGATTGCATGCAAATGCTTCAGGCACAGGGTTAGCAGGTGATTAGCAAGTGTCTGTAGGATGCCCACAAAAACTACGCTTTAAGTCAGGCTGCACAAAATAAGTGCGGACTCATCACTTGAAAAAAGGGGGTTGAAAAGCATGCTCGTAAAACAAAAATGTGCATTTACACTCTATGGGCTCACAGAGCGGTCGGGCAGCCTGCACTGCCTATAAGGGCAGTTGTGACTAGAGCCTAAGACAAGAATTTCAGCTCGAGGGTGACTCTGCTCCAAACCCAAAGCCAGAGCACAGCCTCACGTCCTTTATTCGCTTAAGGAACTTGCACTTAACTGGAGCTAAGTTAGTTCATCAGGTAGAGGAAGGTGACTGGTTACACAAACAAGTCAGTTCCTCTTCGCTCCGATGTCAAACTTTACAATAGATAAAGCACCCTTACAGTCACCAAGTGTGGCTAGCCTTGAGCTTCAGAGGTGTGAACCAGGGCAAATCTTCAATTTGGTGTGAAACAGATTACAATAGTATCTCAGTCCTCTGTCTCTCCATCCATTATTCATTCCTCTATCTATCGTTCCTGGCTGTAGGCCATTTTTTCCCCCCCAGCGGGACACCTCCATGCATAATGCAGCAGGACCCTTATCATAGTCCTGTAATTGACAACCTCAGCCCAGCTCAGTCTAAAGCCGGGACATGAGTTAAAGGGCCTCACGAGAAAGAGGGACGATAAAAAAGGAGAACATACTGTTGACGCTGTACGAGTAAATCCGAAAGTAATAGCAAGGGAGACACATTGAGCTACTTAGGAAGAATAATACATATTCTGGAAGAGGGATATATAATAGCACTTTTTGGTTTATGTTTATGGTGGAAAAAGGAGCCAGGAGTGAAGGCAGGAAGGGCATTTTCTCATTTTTTGACATTTTTTCCAAATTGCAGACAATTTTCTGGATATATTAGCTACAGATAACATCAAAGCTGCTGCATGTTCAACGTTAAACTAATACCACACGAATACAAACACATAAATAGATGCATGAAAATCACAAACACGAAAGTCAAAAGCTTGTCTATTGTTTTGACATTACCACTGGGGAGGCTGTCCTTACGGGAATAGGATTTGTGTTCCCTCCCTCCATCTTGGACCGAGTCAGTGGGTTATTTTAGACGCAGGAGCTGGTTTGACCGAACTCCTACCACCCTTCCTTCTTTTTAACAAGCCTGACTTCAAATGTCTGGCATTCCTGGCTGGCTGTAGAACAGCTCTGCACTCCCAGACAGGGCCCCACAGGACCAGAACAAATGCCACGCCATGTAGGGCCTAATCTCAAGAGTGGGGACCAGGCCACAGCCCACAGAGAACCACCCCACCCATGTTCACTTCATCACATCAGACCCTGGAAATAAATTTCAGATATCAGTGTTTGTCAGCAGCAAGGAAGGTACTCAAGTCGGAGTATAGAAGTGCATTACACAGTCCGTTTGTCATTTGCGGAACTCATCCTGGCGTTTATTAATATCGAGCTCCAAGCAGGTACATGGAGGCATGTGAGCCATGATCATTTGATGAAGTCAGGAATGCTTGTGTACACAAACAGATAAACACGTACAAACCAAGACGGTAATTGTACAGGGACACAGAACCCACATCAACAGCCATAAATCCGCAAGCGCAGACATGTACGTCCACACACCCACATACTTCCAGCAAAATCTACTTTCAGTGTAAATTAGCTGCAAAGTGATAGCAGATGTCTGATCTATCCTTTCTTAAGAGTAAAGCCCCTTGTTTAGTGCAAAGCAAGAGAAGAAAAGAGATGTCACGACAAAGGAATGTTCTGGTAAATGTAATTGTGTGTAGGAAGGATGCTGGAGAGCAAAGTCCATCATCTCTCGAGTTTTCTGTTCATTGAAGAGAGGCTCTTAATCTGTTAAGTGCCAAGCAGAAAGATATTTCTTGTAAATGACACTGAAACAAAAAAAAGCAGGTAACCAGTGGGACTTTTTTTCATGCAGCAGAGAGATGGGCAGGTTAGGAGGAAAATTTAACTGCCAGGTCAGTTTTGAAATGGAAAATTGAAGAGACCAATGAGATTCTGACTCAGAGGACATGCTCCAGTTTATTGTGAGTTAGCATTTTGAACGTAGTGCTACCTGTGCTGGCAGTGGTGGATAAAACTGGATGTGTGTGTGGACCATTGACACTAAATGAGAACTGGCCTGAGTGACCTTTCCCACCTCGCATTCCAAATAGGAAGTGCCCATTGGCTCCAAGAAGCCAAACTTCCATATACTTCTATTGAAAATAAAACAGCTATTACTCAGTCATTATATTTGTGAGAATAACCTGTTTTGCTCTGTTACATTTTTCTTGCTAATTCTCATTATTTTTCATAATTTTAGTGTAAGTTCAAGTTATAACCTGGCCAATCAGATGCCTCAATAAAAGCATGTGGTGCCCGCTGAACATTTGAAACGTTTGACAGATTTTCCCGAGCCCGCTTGCAATTGGTTGGGGTGTGGCCCTCAAACAAGTTCACACCTGATTGATAAGAGTAGCTGCAATAGAAATGATGACTCAGACCGACAAATCGCTGCTTACTGACGTCGGGCGAAGAAATGGCAACTGAATTGGCTTCATTTGGCTGGAGCCAAAAGTAAACCATTCTTAACGGGCAACGCCAAACTCATTCAGTCCAGTTCCCTTATAATCAATGGTGTGGACGCTTTACTAAAGTTACAATGCCTCAAAAACCGCATATTGGTTCATCTAATGTCACTGGTTCCAGTCCTATTTTGTTGTCACACAATAGAGTATGCTAAATGTACATTCTGGATCAAATTTGTTTTGTTAATCAGAACATGAAATCGCCTGATCCAGGTAATAAGCGATAAGGGCTTGGATAGATGAATAAAAGTGCTGTGGATTTCAATTAAAAAGAAAATACAGCACAAATCCTGAAAATGTTGAAAAACATCTTTTGTAAATGTGATGTAGTTTGAAGAAGACACATTGATTTTGTAGAGAAGACTAACCTGAACTTTTCTATTCATATTTCTCTTCTGTCAGAGTTCATTTTACTGCCCCCAAAGGAGAATTTTTATGCAACTGCAGGATGTTCTTTTCATCCGCTTTGTGTGAAAAAAATGGAAGGGCTAACAAAAGTGTAAATTTTTCTGATTTAAGTAATTATGTTTCTCTGTCCACTGAAACAGAGTCCATAGAACTACTGTAATGCAAAATCACAATAAAGAGTCACATTATATATTTTTTATTTATTGGTTTATTAAAAGACAAAAAGCAACACCTTGTTTTTTTAATTTATGGGTCTTTTATTTTTTTTAAATTTACACTGTAACATTGCAATTAAAGTACACCTGACGGCAACAAGTGAGGGTCAACTGAGCCTTACTGACTTACTGTGACATTTATTTCTTAAAATCAGCTTTTTTTTTACATTTTTGCCATTTGAATGTTAAACCCTTCAGTCACACTCTCTTTACAGGCCTCTTCTAGTGCCATATCAAAAAAGGTTTATTTCACAGAATTATAAATTGAGACATTACCTGTAAGGTAACACATTTTCTTTTTTTTTTTTGTCTGAGAACATTTTTCTCTAAGAACTTACATTTCACCAAGGATGTACAAAGTTTGACAGAATAAATAGAACTAAATTAAATTCTGCTTTAGTAGGGTTGTTTTTATTAAACCCTCTGAACTGTGCGTTTGTTAAGATTAAATATTGCACTATGGACACTGACATGTAAACTAAAAGCTGAATTTAGTAAAGTACCGTCAAAAGTGATATTGGGACACAATCTATAAAATAAACTAACGGTAAGAAAGTTGCTAAGTGTCCACTTCCAGTTCAGGTAAAATCTCTGACATTTAAACTATAATGAATTAAAAATTAAGCAAAAGGTTTTTTTTAATCAGACAAAACTATTTGGAATTTTAGACTTTCACAGTTGTTTCACAATTGTTTGTTATATTTAAATAAGTGTCATTGCCTAAAAAACTTAAAACATCTATTCTTGATATAGATCAATATCAACCTTCTGGAATACAAAAAAACACAGCTAGATCCTGTTTACAGGGTCAAAAAGTTTCCACAAACACCGTATTTTGAAACACCAAAAGCCCAAAAATTACAAAGGGAGATGCATTTTACTTTAAACCAGTTGGAGGTTTGATGGACAAAATTCGCAAATATTGTTAAATATGTAGAGAAAGTTGGATTTTTATTTTCAAAATGACCTAAACAGAAAACATTTGATTTTCTGAAATCAACTTAAGTACAATGGAGCTATGTTGTTCCAAAAAAAAATTCTTTTAAACATTTTTCACAGTTAACCAACAGTATAATTACAATAATTACTTTGATTGATCTCATCAATCAAACGTTTTAAATCCATACAATTGAAGCGTTTCACAGTCCGTGCTTCGGAGGCCTAATTCAGTCTAAGTTCAGCTCATCCTGACCCACAGACATTAAAGTGTCTGGCTTTCTTTGGCCAAATAAAATTACCCTCCAGCCTAAAGGTTCAGCTATCACTTGAGCGCCTGAGGATGGACGTGAAAATCTGCAGCAGCCTGCCCTATTCCACACAATATAGCCATCCATCACTCCAGGAAACATAACCGGCGTTAGTAAAATGGCTGTGCGGTGACAGGCCTGTCTGCCCAGCCTTTAATCCAGACTTGTAGCACAGTGTGCCTGTTGCTGTTAAATGTATTACATTTTGCCAGCTGTTGCCAGCAGCTTTTCATCCCAGATGAGTTCACAACAACACATCAATCACTCACCAATACCCGATGACAGCACATTCGGTGTAGATTCAGTTAATGAGCAGGGCAATGGTGCACATGAGTTGTAGCAGTGGCAGCAAAAGGTACAACACAGAGGACAGTGTGGATAAATGAGGACGTGGCAGAAGAATAGCTGAGAGACGGTGCTTTGGCAGAGCAGGTAAGGTTATACTGCAGATAGAGATGGGAAGCTGAGAGGCCCCAGATAAGTAGAAAGGAACGCTCCTGCACCGAACACTTGCTAAGTAGTTTTCTGTTAACTTCATTAACAGAAGTGAAACAAAAAATATTAGACGAGGCAAAAGGAGATGGATTGCAGAGGCCACTGCTTCTGGGGTTTGGAGCTTTCCTGTGTTGTCTCAGCAGGAAGTGAGGCGAACAAGAGTATAGAGTTGTAAAGTTTGACTGAAAGTCTAAATCACTGAAAGAGCACACACAAAGAGTTCCCGGCCCGTCCCTCCAGGTGCAGGCGCGCATGTCTGTCTTTTCAGCTCCTCTGGATCTTTTGTGTGGCCCTATAGTAGCAAGCGAGATCCACTCTAGGTAGAAAGAAAGAGACACTTCATCCTTGACCATTTGATTAACAGCTGTCCTCTGTGCCAAAAAAAAATCCGACCCTCCCACCTCCACTGAACTCCCTTACTGCCTCCTGAAAGAGCAAGTCTGGGTCACACACTTCTAAGGTTACTTTGCAGATCAAACTGGAGAGGATAGAAGAAAGGAAAGAAATCCACTGAGACATCACAAGGACGAGAAGAAGACAGGCGGTGGATGGATCGGGGGAAAACAGACTCGGGAGAAGCAGAAATGCGCACAGTTAAGCGAACAGCGAGGAGGTGTGAGACGGCATCACCAACGATGCAAATAAAGGCTGACAGATGCTGAAAACTGAGACGAGTCCTAATTTAAATGTTTTATTTACATTCTCTAATGAACTATTTTTGAATATGCTGGAACAAAGAGCAGAACAGTCATTCAAAGTTACAGATAGTTTCTTTTAAAGATGCTGAATGTGTGCGAGTCAACCATTTTTAATACGTGTTTGAATCGTTCTTAAGCTGTTCTTTTAAAATGAAACCAACATGTATACTTTTAGGAGAAAGAAGCCTTAGAAACAAGCGTTAGTGTTGATAAATATTCTCTTAAGGTTTGGTTCATAAAAAAACACTGAAAAGCCAAAATATTTTAAATAACAATGAAAATCTAAACTTTAGACACGAGTCAAAATAAAAAAGAATCAAACTTTGAAAAATCTTTAACGCTTCCAACTTTTTGAACAATGGTTCGATTCATATCATAATTTGTGGTTGATGATATGACTTGTTGTTCATATTGGTTCATCTCTAACGATTCAGTTCACTGACCAAATCTCAATCCAAAAATTCAGCCAGTGGGTACTGAACAGTGCAGGTGAAGTTTTTCCAGATTCTTTCAAGATAATCAATTGTAAATTAGATATGTGTACAAACAAACAAGTAAACAAGAATTAATGTCAAATTTGTTTTTCCACATCAAAATAATCCAAATGGAACATTATTAGAACATTCTAGCTCACAGTATTGTCACATGTCTTTGCAAAAGACACATAGGACTGGAATGATGGATTGATCCTTTTTTGTTGCCATCACATGTGTGTTGTCTGCTGTGATGCACTTTGTGGGTGTTACGTTGTAGTAAAATAAATCTACTATGCCTTAATCTAAATGTTATTTTCTAAAATTGATCTTGAAACATTTTTAGAATGATTTAGATCGATTCTATTTGATAACCAATTTTTCTCAGATAGATTGGTTTGGGTGGATGGAAGGAATATAAATCGATTCATCGATTTAATTATTTAAACGTTACACCCCTGGAATTACCATAAGAGCTCTGAAAGTGTTCCAAAAAAACAAAAGAGTAAATTATTGCTAAATGAAAAACAATTTCTAAAACCTTGAGAAAAAATTGCAATTGTTTGTGTTTCTTTAATTATTTGTTTCCTGCTTGGTTTAATTACATTTACTCAAGTCTAATAAAGGTCATTCTTTTATAATAAATCCTTATTTATGCTCTTCACATAATGAAATATTAAATTTACTGAAAAGAAAAAAAGAGGAAACTAGGTCACCACATAACCCAATTTGCTTGATATTTTTTAAAGGAAAATGCCAGACATTGTTTTTCTTTTGTATAAAAAATAAAAAGTACATGGGATTTTATTACTGGGCAAAATAAGCTGCCATCCTAGCCTATGACGAACTTTTAAAGCACAGAAACTATAAGATTACATTTGCAAAAAAAGAAGAAAAAAAAGAAAACTTGAAACAAATTCAATTTTTCCTACCTAAAAACTTTTCAAATTATTAGCTCAACAATAAAGAAGCTCTTAAAGCAAAGACAGTTTGTGAAAACCTGAAAAATGTGCATATTACCATGTGTGAACTATGAAAAGCATATTTATAAACAAAATATAAATTTGTTGTTTTGATTTTTGAAAAGCCTTGGCAGATTAAAGTATTTAACATGCCACATCTGTTAGACTGCAGTCTGCGGAGCCGGAGTTCTGGTTTCTATCAACGATGACAAACAGCCCAGGTGGTGCATTAAAATGGACTCCAGGGCAGCGGGGTATTAGCCTGCGGTGCACTAACTCTTCCGGGACTCTAGCTACCTACTTCCTCCCAACGGGGGCCAGTGGTCGATGTAACTTCCTGTTCGCCCATAAACAAACAATTCAATCAACTGAAGTCAGGCTGAAAATCCTCCAGTGCCACTTAAAAAGGTCAAGAGGAAAACAACACTCACTTTTCTTTTTTTTTTTTTTGTAACTGTGCCTTTGGCAGATATACGACGGGCCTTTTCATCTGCATCTCCAGTTGAACTGGAAATCTTACTTGGAGTTTTTTTTTGTCTATTTGATTTTACTGTTTGCTAGTCAGTTTTCTAGTCAGAAAACATAAAATAATACAGTCAAATAAAGAGACAAAGAGTGTCACATCAATAAAGAAGAAGTGTTAAAGTCGCAGCCAATCATCTTTTGATCCATTTCAAAAGCGGCAGTAGTTCATTCAAGTTGTTGGTTGAACTGCTGGTGCAGAGTAAGCCCACTTCCCTTCCCGTCATCCGTTTACATGCCCTCCTGCTAATTCACACCCCCAAATGGAGATGACCGGTACAACAAAAATGGTGAGCAGTAGTGGAGCTAACCAGGCGTATAGTTTTAGGCCAGATGCCAGCTAAGGCGAGGAAGACAGAGACGTACATGGATCAGAATGGAGCAGAGCAGGGAGCTTGTGGCTGGCCAATTGCAGCACCTACGACACTTCTACAAGCTTCGTCCAATGGCATTTTTTCTTCTTCGCCTGATTTACAATGATTTTGATAAAGACATATTCAGAAATGCAGTTTTGAACTTAACTTTCTTTATATGTGTCCTTCAACATGAGAAAAACGCCACAAGAACATATTAAAAACACCAAAAACATGATTTTCACCGGACTGGGTCTTTAAGAAGGAGGCAGGAGAACCCTCGGTTCAGGAGGTGTTCCGTTTAACAAAACCGTATAAATCAGGAGAGCTGCTGACAGAAAATGAAAAACAAACACAGTTCTCATCTACATGTGGATGCATTTTTCCAGAGTCTGCCATCAAGCGGTGCCCCCTCCTTCTCCCTGCTGTAAAAAAACCACAACAATCACAAGAACGACGCAAACACAGACCCGGATCCGGTTCAGCTTCAAGTCAAAGCTTGGAGCATTCCTCTGACATCATGTCAATGCACACATCCTCACAACTCCGTGTGAACAATTTAAACATTAACAGGAAGACAAGCGCAGGAATCTGTCCGTCTGCAGCGAAGCAAAAACAAATCCCGCATCGCCCACACTGCTGAAGGGCCCATTTCCATAGACGCACTGCTGCTCCATAGACGCAGAGCGTATCTTCCTCGGGTACGACACGCTGATCTCAGATTAGTTCTGCGTGTCCAGCCGGCACTTAGGGACACGTGAACCTCAGCTTCAAAGAGCGGGGGGAAACACCGCACCCTTCCTGTCACTCCCAGTTAGAAATGACGTGGACAAGATGGAGCGATAACACAAAAAACAATACGAGCTGTGGCAGAAAAACTAAAGGCCGAAAAGAACAAATTTGCACAAGGATGAGTAATTGCTATTTACAAAGATTCAGGAAACAGTGGGCGATGTGACCATATTGTGTTTAGACCTTCAGTTACCTCATTTCCTTTCCCTGCCATTATTTAGGACAATAGACTTTAACACAAAATTGACTTAAAATTAACTTTATGGGATTCCCCAGTCGTGCCAACTGACAGCAGCTCGTTTATCACTTAATCCCCTGTCAGTATTCATCTGCATCCCCAAAGTCCTTCTTTTTGGCGCTTAAATGTCTATAAAATATTCCACAAAGCTTTGGGAGAAGAAACACTTCTGGACTCCACTTGAACTTGTTTTAGTAACAGATTAGTCAACAGTAGGCTGTGTTCCGAAAGACAACAGTGATAATAATGCATCTGCTGAGAAACTGAACTGATGATGAACTCTAATGTCAGACACATCGTGTTCAAACTCATCCAATTTTTGGGAGCGACTGTGAAAGTTGAACTTTATGCGTGTGTGTGGATTAGAACGTGTGGGTATACGTGGCACAACCCCTGAACGCAGACATGCCCTTACTCGACTTCTTAATCTTCGGCTTCCTGCCCTCCCTCTCGTATCTCGGTATAAAAACTTCAAGCCGGCGTGATTCCTTCCCCCTGCTTTGCTTCAGTTTCCTCCTCCGTGTATCACACTCTGGCAGCTCTGTGCCGTCTTCACAGCAGTTCCCCTGGCCCACAGCCCCACCGCTCCTGCTGTTTCCAAAGGGGGCACTGCACAAAGCAGCACTTGGCTTGATCCCAACAAGTGGGGCCCACATACCTCCCAATCTCTAGATTAAATAGCACCAGTCTCTGAAGTCATTCCAGGGGCTAATGGCTTTTGTTGCTGGGAATAATCCACACATCCTCTCCCACATCCTGGGGTTCCGCTGGCCTGTTGTGAACCCCGCCTTTGCCTTCTTAATTTCTCTCTCATCTCCGTCTTAATCTACGCTTTAAAATTTGCTTGACCTCCCAGCCTTCCTATAGCAGAGCAACCCTGTAGCACAGAGCTGAACCACCAGCGTTGAGCAGAGTTTTATAGGGAGTCATTGCAGGTGCTGCCTGAAGCATGATGCAGGTCCTAAATCTCCATTCTCCCATCTCCACCTAAGTGAACCCTAAGCACTGGGGGGAAAGAAGTGCCTGGGAGCTATCCTCAAAAGGAAAAGAAAACATCCGTTCAACGACAGCCACAGCCTCTGGATCAGCACTTGATGTCCATTCAAAATAAACACAGCAATGAGGCAGATTCTCACAAGACTGGAAAACTATTTCACACAGATCAAAGAACTCTGTACCTCAAGCTTGAGAACAAAGTCCAGACCCTTATGGCTGCCCTCTGTCGCTAAAAAACACTCCTGATTTTATGATGCCATCAGAAAATCACAGCAGTCATGAGCCCATTTCCTGTCTGTGGCAATTTGTTCCTGTAAAGCCTAAAGTGGAAAGAAAAGAAAAAGCAGATAGGCGGGGGATTCAAGTTTCTGCCAATAGCAGACGAATGCTTTTTAACATCCAGCTGAAACCATTGGTAAAAACGTTTTAAATGAAAACTCCAACAACCTTTATTTTACTCTAATTTATCAACCTAAAATATGTCTGGTAACAGCTATAAAGTCACAGTACCACCTCTGGATTAACTAAAAAATAAAAAAAATAAAAAAAGTTATGTCTAAAATTATGGAATATGGTATTCCAGTGATTGGCCACATGTAGAAGAAACCAAGAGGGAAGGCAAACACTGTAGGACTGCAGAGTGAGGGTCTATGAAAGAGAAGGAAGAGTAACCTGGAAAAAAAATCTCTCTTAACAACAACAAAGAGGAAAAGTATAAAAAACATGAGTGGTTTGAGTGAGTTGGTAAATGTCACATGCAAAGTGTCAAAAGATGAGAAGTGTGAACAGGCCAGCAATATGGTTTGGGCAAATTAAGATAAAACTAAATGTCTTAGAGGCAGAAAGTGAATAAATAAAGACAGTGATGTCGTTTAGAATATTTTTACTTGCAAATATGAATGCATTCAAAAATGGGAGCTTTCTTGTAGGTTTGCTGGAGCATTTTAAAGGATAAAAGTGAGACAACAAAAGTCCCAGAGGATCCACAACGCAGCTAGAAAGTCTAAAATCACAAGAGTCACAGTAAAAAGTGATGTTGTTCGGGAAAAAAAGTGATTTTTAGAGGAACTCACAGGTGGAATTGTTTTGAAATATATTGTAAAACTTGAACATAGGGCCAAGTAGCTTATCCTCAGCTCACTTGAAGCAATTTTTTCTATCATCTTGGCCATATCATCATCATGGAACCCCTACTTTTTAGAAAATGGTTTAAAAAAAATGGTGGTTAATCAGTGAACTGACCGGACTTCAGATATTTGAATATTTCCCACAACACCAAAGTTTGTCAGTTCTGCTTTGCTGTCTACCAATATATTTCTACACTTTTTGAGTTTGCTGACATGTTCACTACCCTTCTTTGTTTTGATTACATTCTAACAGAACCAAAGTTACCTGGCCATGCCAAGACTGGAAAACCCAGCAGGAACGATGAGAACATCAAGACGGGGAAAAGGGTGCACACCAAGAACAGCGTGAGCTGCAGCCAAACAGCGAGGAAGCAGTTTGAGGACGCTCATCTACAAGAACAGAAGAAAAAAAAAATTCTCAACCAAAATTCTGCTAAAATCCAGTAGCAATACTAGCTGTCTCTTCTCTTCTCATCTTCTAATCTCTAATTAGTTGAAGTCCCTGAGACTTGTTGTCAGAACTCCACCTGGGCCTTCTGCAGCAGGCAGACAGGGCTAAACACGCGGTGTGGAATCACCCGCTGGGACCAAGCCGTCAACTCAGTAAACCGGCAAGGGTAGTCGCTATGGGAACAAGAGGTGCCGTCATTCAGCATGGCTGAATAATCAGTTACAGAGAGCTCTTCATCCTCCAAGGAAGAGTGGCAGAATGCAGAGCTTGAATGGGTGTTCTCCTCACCACTGCAGTAAAAAAAAAACAAAAAAAAACAACAGGGTTTTCAATAAAGGTTCACAAATCATGATTTGTTTCAGAACAGAGCTTGAGCTGATGTACCAAAAGTTGAGCTTTTTTGACTACACTTAACTTAAAAGTGACTTCAATATTGAAATATATAATCACATACATGATTCATAATACAGAAAAAAGTTACAATCATAATCAGTCTAATCCAAAATGCAGCACTATCTCCATTCTCATCCCTTAAACTGTTCCAAAGGTGTGAGCCAAATTTCCTTCCATTGATTCACCAGGAATAAAGGCCTCCCTTGTGCTGCAGCTGGAGATTCAAGGCGCTACGGCTGTGCTGCGGCTAGATGAAAAACATACGGGGAGGGGAGGGAGGGGGGATTACTGGAAAGCCCTGGTGGACCTGCCAACCAGACCTGGCTTGTTCATAGGGAGACCCCAGCCCAACCCTGCCCAACCCACAGTGAACTGGGTCTTTTTAATGAACCAGACATCACTGTATTTCCTGTGCTTCCATAAAAATTTATGTTGGCTTTGCTTTTGCTCTCCAAAAATAATTTTTGCCAGCCAGTAGATCCACTGGCCTATTGTAAAAGCTTCAGGCAAATTTGTTATAAAAAGCTAATTGCGCACTGAACCCCATCCATCACCCGAACTTGAACCGCATGAGTCTAGGCACGGTGAAAGGAAAATTTCCTCACGAAAAATTGAGGGGCCAATCTTCAGCCTGGAGAGGAGGCGGTCCACCGAGAAGAAAAGGATAGAGGAAATGTTGTAACATACCTGCCGGTCTGGAGAGGAAAGTCCTTCACTGTTTTATGAGAAGACTTTCCAAGCCGAGACACAAGTCGGCTTTCAGAGCTTTCCCCTCGCTCTGGCCTGGGTTTGGCCATATTGCGGCAGTCCAAAATTTTCCCAACCTCAGTTTCCGAAGCAGGAAAAGTTTCTGTTGGGACTCGGTGCCAGTGGCCCACTGCCAGCGTGAAAGTGGACGCAGGCATGGGCATGGTGACATAGTAATTCCAGACCAAAAAATCTGTGGAAAAACGAGAGAGATCATGAGCAACACGAGAACTTATTACTTTACCACACTGTTATATGTAAATAGTACGGTTTTTCAATATTTCAATAAAAATATCTGCCTACAGAATGATGTCATTACAGTTTAAATTGTGTTTACAAAACAACTTTTACACATCAAAGGGGATAAGGCAAAGACAGGTAAATAGGCAGGTGACATTAAGCTATTTACTTAACTAAAAGATTAATTCCAGAGTTTTAAATAATTCAGCTTTTTGTCTCCTTAGAGAACTGTATCTGTCATGTTAATGTGTCAGCAATGAAAATCCTGTTTTGGGGCATTTTTCTGATGATCAAGGACAAATATAAAGAAAATTAAGCTTTGCGGTTTGACTACAGTATTTCTTTTTTTTAATCGTTGTGAATCAGGAGCAGACGATAACATGTAATTTGAAAAAGACTGTATTTGTGACGTAGACTTAAGGTCAACAAGCTCCCTGCCCCTCTATTCTGATGCATCCACTTGTAGTCGCCTACATCCATAGACGTCTTTGTTTTCCTCGTCCGAGCTGGCATCTGGATCAAAACTGTATTAGGTGGCTATAATATTGCTTGCCATTTCTGTTTAGGTTGAGGTTATGAAGGGCTGTAAGCTAGCGTGGGAGCATGTAGAAAGAGAGCCCTCAGTAGCAGGGAGGGGAAGGAGGTGGAGCTGCTCCACACCAACCACCACGCCCACACTTTTCTCTGTGACTGTAAAGCGCTTTGGGCCCTCAAGGAAGGTAGAAACAACAAGTATATAAATATATATATTTCTTATATTGATTGCTTGAACTAAACCAATTCCAGTCCAAAAACAGAGATCAGGTCAACAGAAAACCAAAATGAACCTTTAGAAGTGCCTTGGTGTTTGATCAAAAATATTCACATTTCTATCAAGTGTTTTCCTTTTTTGCAATAATAACATGAACGATTTTGAACAAAAGGGTAGACCAGAAAGGTCAAACCAAAATGATTTAAAAAAAATACAATTATTTGTCCCAAGGTTTTAAATGGTTTTTGGTTTATAGCAAAAGATAAACTGTAACTTCTGAGAAGTATCAACAGCAGCGTACGTGTGTCTCCATCCTTTGTAGGAACAGCCTGCTCCTCCCCACTCATCAGAACCACACACTCACTGGGGGCCCGTACTGCTGCTTGCCACGTTGACATGGCAACAGGTGGCTCCTGGCAAGGGAAGAGGGCTCTATTGTTGATGGGAGAGCCGGCCGTGTAAACGCACAACCTGGAAAAGTTAACAAAAGGAAACTTTCACAAATGATCCGTTTAGTGCTCAGACGGTCCACACATGGGAGGGCAGTAAAACAGCTGAGGGTAGACAGGCAGGAACCTGAGTGAAAATGTATCACTAATCTCTGATTCCTCAGATGTTACTTTTCATTTTAGTGTAAAGAAATTCTAACACATAATAATTACATTTCTTAGGATGGTGTGTTACATTTTTAAACTAACTATACCAGGGCAAGCTGGAAATACAGTACAAACCAAAAGTTTGGACACACCTTCTTATTCAAAGAGTTTTCTTTATTTTTCATAACTATGAAAATTGTAGAGTCACACTGAAGGCATCAAAACTGTTTAATTAATACATGTGGAATTATATACATAACAAAAAAGTAGCCACCTTTTGCTTGGATTACTGCTTTGCACACTCTTGAAGAGCTTCAAGAGATAGTCACCTGAAATGTTTGTCACTTCACAGGTGTGCCCCGTCAGGCATAATAAGTGTGATAAGAAAATTTCCCCATTGTGGGATACCTTCAGTGTTTAATTAAGTTTAATCTTATCTTATGTCAGTCAGTCCGAAAAACTGGGAAAACTTTCAAAGTGTCCCCAAGTGCAGTCACAAAAACCACCAAGTGCTACAAAGAAACAGGCACATATGCGGACCTCCCCAGGAAAGGAAGACCAAGACTCACCTCTGCTGCGGAGGATAAGTTCATCTGAGTCAGCAGCCTCAGAAATGGCAGGTTAACAGCAGCTCAGATTAGAGAGCAGGTCAATGGCACGCAGAGTTCTAGCAGCAGGCATCTCTACAACAACTGTTAAAAGTCCTGTGTGTGAATCAGCCTTCATGGTAGAATATCTGCTAGGAAACCACTGCTAAAGAAAGGCAACATGCAGAAGAGACTTGTTTGGGCTAAAGAACAAGGAATGGACATTAGACCAGTGGAAATCTGGGCTTTGGTCTGATGAGTCCAAATTGGAGATTTTTGGTTCCAACCACCATGTCTTTGTGCGACGCAGAAAAGGTGAACGGATGGACTCTACATGCCTGGTTCCCAAGCATGAAGCATGGAGGAGGAAGTGTGATGGTGTGGGGGTGCTTTGCTGGTGACACTGTTGGGGATTTATTCAAAACTGAAGACGTACTGAACCAGCATGGCTACCACAGCATCTTGCAGCGGCATGCTATTCCACCCGGTTTGCGTTTAGTTGAACCATCATTTATTTTTCAACAGGACAATGACCCCAAACACACCTCCAGGCTGTGTAAAGGCTATTTGACCAAGGAGGAGAGTGATGGGGTGCTGCGCCACATGACCTGGCATCCACAATCACCAAACCTGAACCCAATCCAGATGCTTTGGGATGAGCTGGACCGCAGAGTGAAGGCAAAAGGGCCAACAAGTGCTAAGCATCTCTGGGAACACCTTCCAGACTGTTGGAAGACCATTTCAGGTGACTGCCTCTAGACGCTCATCAAGAGAATGCCAAGAGTGTGCAAAGCAGTAATCAAAGCAAAAGGCGGCTACTTTGAAGAACCTAGAATATGACATATTTTCATTTGTTTCAAACTTTTTTGTTATGTATATAATTCCACATGTGTTAATTCATAATTTTGATGCCTTTAGTGTGAATCTACAATTTTCATAGTCATGAAAAAAAAGAAAACTCTTTGAATGTGAAGTGTGTGTCCAAACTTGTGGTCTGTACTGTATGCATTTTGGTTTTTATTATTAATATTATGTCTAACAAAAAAAAGGTCTGTCAGCAGTCAAGGCTAAACTTAACATCTCCTTAACCCACAAATGAATCCATGGAGCATCTAAACTGCCAAACTCTCCACTTTTGGAATGACTTCACACCTAATTTAAATGTATTTCCTTTGAGATGTTGGACAAAAGTTCAGAAGGATGCTTGGAGGATAATCACCAACAATTCTGAAGATGAAGTTTGTTCTAAATCCCATATTTGATACTTTTTCAAACTATTTTGGAAAAAAGTATTTAGGACTTGACCAAGTCCTAAACTACAGGACTTGGTCTTAAACCAATGAAGGAAACCTACAGTGGTCCTGAAGTGCAAATCACATCAAGTCATTCAGCTCAAAAACTTATTAAGAATCATAACAATTGAAAAACCTAAAAAAAAAAATGATTAAAAAAAACATTTTAGAAATCAAAATGAAATTTCAGAAACAGAAGAGTGAGAAATAAGATCGGAAAACAAAAGTAACTGCCATAAATTAAAATGAAATGTTAAAAAATGAAACAAAATAAGAAACCAGAAAAGGTAGGTATTATGGCACATCACTGAGTGGTTGATGAATTTTGAGTTTTGAAGGAGAGGCAAAGTAGAAGGATGTTTTGCTTGAACTGTGGTAAGGAGGAGATTGAACGTTTGCAGTGGCTCAGTCAGAAGCTACCAAATAACATCCGGTTGACGTCCCATTAGAACTTCCTTTTCTGGTTTCTTGATCCGTTTCATTTTGATTTCTGGAACTTACTGTTTTATTCTGTTTATTTTTTGTGGAATTTGTTTTGATTTCTGAAGTCGTTTTTTATATTATTTGTTTGTTCAAAGGGGTCTGGTGCACAGCAACCTTTTAACCAAAACATTTTGGAAAATAGAAATATTAAATAATACAAAGTCTTGAATACAGGTTTTTTTTTTGCCAAGAGTTTGATTCTTTTTTATTATAACTTCAAATATTACAAGCAGGGCGGTCATTTATAAAATATAAATGTCGAGAACTTGTTTTATGGCATTAACGGTAACACCAACCTGTTGTCCTGGTCCTTGGTCCATCTCAAAGAGCGTCCACACGCCTTCGTCTGGTAGTGAATTCTAATAACGCGAGGAAACTGCTGTGCTGAAGTGACTCTCCTCTTTCTTACTTGCAGACTCCAGAGGTCCCTCCGAAAAGGCATTGAGCCGCCGTTTTCAGCACAAGGTGCACGGCTACACAGCGAGAAGATTCTGTGCTTCGTCTGCCACTGGGAGGAGGGCATGGACAACAGGTTCTCCATGAAGGCTGACTGTGGATTTCCTGACAGGATGTCTGATCTTACAGATGCACTCTCTGGTAGGAGGTCCATGATGCCTGGTATGGAGGTGATGTCCACCTCCTCCACCTTTGACACGTCGAGGTCACAGCAGTCCAACACTAAAGTAAAGTCACTACTGCTGGTAGTTTCCCATAAATGGGAAGACTGAACATCTACAGAGTCACATATCTTCTCCTTGTCTTCTTCTTTTGCACCAAACTCCAGCCACGTTTCCTTCGTCGTATCTGCCTTCTGAAATGTGGCTCCATCCTGACGGCGTTCAGCCTCATCCGCTTCAGGCTGAGGCTCCAGGAACAAGACGATGCTACCGTTGATGAGTCTGCTGTGGAGGTGAACTGTCAGGTCCAACACGTAATGCTTGACTAGCATGTGGTTTGTGTTTGCCCAAAGAGGAAGGTCATCCTTATCCGGGTCTGGGCTTCCAGGGGGCTCCATGGTAGACTAGTAACCACATCAGGTCAATCAGGAAGTAAAGACTAATCCAGGAGACAAAAGCATAACAGTTTTCCTTTGTTTGAGTTTATACAAACACATTTACACACAGCACTGAAAGATCCAAACTACTGAATCAGATTAGAGGCAAAACAACTCCTCTCTATGATTGGCAGCTGCTGGATGTAATTGGAGGATGTTATACCTTGCGAAATAGGAGTAAAGAAATGGGCTTTTGTGTATTTTAAAGAAACATGTGGTTGTTAAATCTCTCTATCAAAGATGTAAATATATATAAATAACAGATATCATGAGTCTCTGTTAATAATCACTAAAGCAATGCAGGACACCTGTGTTAATGTTACCTAATGGGAAAAAGATGGATGTAGAGTTCCGCTTAGTTTCCGTCTCAGCCTCTCATTTTAAAAGTGTCCAGAAACAGAACAGCGAAAAGTAAACATTAACTACAGCAAACAGGCAACTTTACAGCAGTTTTTAATGAAAACTTTTATACGGTCAACATACCGCCAATCCCGAGAATTTGGTTCTTGATTTATTTCAACTACCACGCTCGATGTTTGTCCTGTTGGAGTCGGAAGCTGATGACGTCATTACGTCGCGCCAGAAGCTGAATGTAGTTTAATACAGTCAAGCGAAAATACTAGCTATCCGTATCCTATCCGTACATTTGGTAAGTAATTACATTTGAGGGATTTTCTTTATTATTTCGTTACATTTTCAAATGGAGTTAACTTGTGTTTTTTTATATTAAAGATTATACTTTCTATTCCAAAGGTTTACATCCTAGAACTAAAATTATTCCGTTTTGCAGTTTTAAAAAAGTCTTATAAAACAGTTTACCTGCAGTGAAAAATACAAATCTACTCATATTGTCATTTAAATGTTTTCTTTATTTATCTAACAAATGAAAAAGACATGTGTGCAAATGTGTGCATAAATTGGGTTTATTCCTGTTCTTCTCCTTTGTATTCTATTGGTGACAGTTAAAAGCCCCACATTGAACAAAACACTTGGAAGCTTTAGCGGATGAATATCAAAGCACACAAACTTTAGATATGTTACAGGAAAAGGTTTTTTATTTGTAATAAATTATTTAGCAGAATTTTAAAAATGTATTGAACCGTCTTAAAAACATTAAACAGTCAATAAATACCGCTTCCTAAGAGTATTATTAATGTAAAAAAAAACGTTTTCAATTTGTAGAGCAATAAGTACATTTCTGAAATTCAGAACACCTAATAATGCGTAGAAACTGTGATACTTCACTCTTCTGGAAACTAACGTGATTTGTCTGATAAACATGCTTTGTGGAGCACAGCTGTGTGGAGCAGCTGATCAACAATCTGACAGCTCTTCAGTAAATAAAGGGATTTATTTTGACAATATGCATTATGTGAAATGTACTGCTCAACAACAGTAAAACCAATAAAAAAAGACAAAAAATTTAAAAACCATGTTGAGCTTTTCTTTTAACAAACAGTTTCACTGACACGTGTCTAAAATAGATTTCTCTAATGCAAGTTGTTAAATACATTTTTTCATGAACTTGATGCTGTGACCCCATTTACAAAAACTATTTATAAACTCAATAAAACAGCATTGTTGTAGTAAAAAAAGACTTTTTTCAAAAGGTGATCGGAGTTGAGACAGGAAATTGTTCTCATTTATACTGTCATAGCTCCACCAAATCTGTGGCGGTCATAACTATCCCGTTATGAATGAATTTTATTCAAACGTTTCTTAAACAACCAGAGACGCCTCAGGGAAATCGAACATCAAGGACTACAAAGAGATTTCAGCGTGGCACAAAGAGATTTTACTCCAAATATCATTTAACTTGAATATCCTTGATCCATTATTTACATACACATTGCAGTATTATAAACATACAACTTTATCAGACAAACAGATGCCCTGGGCCAGCAAAGACCTAGGAGACCAACCCAGAGAAAATGTTTGCAGCATTATTAAGACTGGAAGATTTACAGCAAACTGCTTAACAGGCTACATTTTTCTGTGATTGCCACATTATTTTGCAGGTGCTTCTATCTCATTTTAATTTTATATTACAACAAAACATGGCGTCAAAAGAAAGGACATACAGCAGAGATTGATGCCACTGATGGATTCCCCTGAAAAAACATTAGTCCTCCTTTGTGAACACGACTCCCGCACTGAGAATTTCGGAGGTAGTTCATCAAATCCCATTCTCCACCTTTGCCTGGGTGAGAATCACACTGTAACATTGTTGGAGGAACTTGCTGTACCTCAAGAGGTTTCCTCTTGAGTTCTGCGAAAACTCAGGCGTTTGAAGGAATCCCTATGAAAAACAAGAAAATAAATGAGGAAAAAAACCCAAAAAGAAATCATAACTTAAAAAAGAAGAAACAGCAAAAAGAAGATCCTTATGGATAAAAAAAAATATTTAAACAGACAGTAAGTAAATAGGTAATATTACTGAAAGACACTACTTTTAGTTTTAAAATACTTTTAAAAGTGTAACCATTTGTATACTTTCTGATACTAAAATGCCTTTAATCCTGCAATACACAGGTGAATTTTCCTTACTTTCCTGGTAAAAGTTTCCCCTAAACCCTTTAGTTTTTTTGTTCAACGAAAGAGTGGCACCCCTCTGGTCATCAGAAAGCTTTTTTTATTTTTCAACGCAAAGGAAAATCTCATCAATGTTTTCCAGTAAACTGATGGGATTCTATTTTTGTAAATGTGTTCCTGTTGGAAAAAGATCTTTTTTAAAGACCAGTGTAGAATTTGTCATCAGCGCCATCAAGGCAAATTTTCCACTTGTTCGTACTCGTTTTCCGTGTATGTCTGGTAGAAGTTAGAGCAGCATCTTCTGCTGTTGCGTATACACATTTGCACCAAGTAGTGTGAACCACACTGTATGCTTACATTTAGTAAAAAAGGCACCAGCTTCCAACACCTACAATGGACTGAATGAATACTAAAAAGTAATGGATTATGTAAGATGCTACTTCAATCTATACGGTCCTAAACATATGTTAGATTCTCTTTCAGTTCAAGGAAAAGTTCAATTCAGAGATTTTGGTTTGGGTAAACCTTTCCATACCGTTCTCCAAAAAAAATTTGAAGGCAGCGCAACATTGATGTGTCAAAAACCAGTCAAGCACAAAAGGTCATGTGTCCACTGAACCTTTTGTGATTGGTGGTTTCTTCAATTAGAAATAACAATCAAGCCACGAGTTAAGAATCTTAAAATCAACATTTTAGAACATTTCCGACAAAAATCTGGTTTTTGATGTTTTAAACACGTTTTTGTGGCATTTTTCCTCATGAAAGACGAAAGAAGATTAAGCTTCAAATTGAATTTCTGAGTATTTCTTTATCATTGAAAAACAGGAGAAGATACACAAATGCCGTTTGAAAAAGCTAGTAAGTGTGACGTAGAAGCTACTACGGCAAGCCACAAGCTCTGCTCCATTCTGATGCTTCCACTTGTTAAAAAAAAATAAGATAGGACTTTATTGATCCCCAGAGGGAAATTCAGTTGTTACAGCCGCCAAACAAGAAATATAACAGTTAGAAAAACAAATAGCATGAGTAAGAATAAAAATGGTAATGAAAAATGGAAGTAAAAGTACACGTTGACGACTAGATCCATGTTCATCTTCGTTTTCCTTGTCTGAGCTGGTATCTGGCCTCAAAACTGTACAGTTGGATAGCTCCGATATTGCTCACCATAATTAGTTGCACCGGTAATGTTAGGTAGGGGGTGTGAGGGGCTGTAGTTGTAGAGGGCGCTAGTGGGAAAGTGTACAAGGATGGAAGTCAGGAAGTATAAGGCAGGTTTACTCTGTCCTGCCCACAACTCAGATAAATTTCTAATGAACTACTGTGGCTCTTGAGAACATATGCCCTAGAAAGCGACACATTTTTTAAAATTTTTGACTAAAAACAATATTATTATATACAAAAGTCCACTAGGAATGCTATGAGAAGAGGACCAAACTATGATCGGAGTGCGTCTTAATGAATTTAAAAAAGACCCTTCATTGTTTTGTTTTCTTTTTCAGATTACAATACTCTGAGTCACAACATTATTAGCTATCTGATCCTGAGTTTAACGTTCACCTGTTCTCGACCATAGGCCTGATGATGGGTTTATAAAGCTCAGGAATCTTTCTCTCCAGCATTGGCCTCAGGTTCTCTCTTAGACGATTGTAGTTTTTCTTCAGCTCCTGCTGGTACTCTTTCTGGTCCGCTGTAATGAGATGCTTATTCTTCTCAACTGCCTCACCACACCTACAGGAAAGAGGAAATAGCAGGGGGACAGCCGTTTTAAACACACATGAGAATAAGAAAAAAGTTCTTCAAGACCATGTGACAAAATAGCAAAAGATAAAATTGAACAACCTTTATCTTAAACTCCACTGCCCTCAAATCTCTAGATTTTTTATTTTTTTTACTGTCAACATAAAATAGGAAAATTCCTTATGTGAATATTTTTTTTACATTGATGTTTGATTTTGAGCTGGACTTTAAATGATTCCAAAAACTGATCTCTGAAAAAAAGAAACTGATGTCTTTTCTGGGTGTGAGAAAGGACAAAGGCTCATTATAAAAGGAAACCACCAAAGGACCAGAGCTTAAATGAGCACAGCGCTGTGGTGGTTTCTGCTTTCAACATCCTATCAGCTTGTCAACATGCAAAGAATCTGCTGGAAATTAAGGAAAATGGGCTGATTGCAAACACATGTCTAAGTTTATCTCTGAGCATATAATGAAGGTAACATGGAAACTGTCCTGTTGTGAAACAATTCCCTATTAAATACACAGGGGCGGAGCTGCAATGGCCGTAAGGTTAAATAAAATGTTGTCTCTCCGCATCCTTTAAAAGCTTAGAATATTTACTTAATATAGAAAAAAAAAAACATAAACCTGCTTTAAAACATAAAAAAATTCAAGTGTCCTAATGTGAAACAATTTGAATATCCACAAGGAGCAGATACTAAAAGATTTGAGCACAGAGTTAATTTTTCTAAAAAAAACAACACCTTTTTTTATCAACTCTTATATTGGAATAACTGTATTAAAATGTAATAACTTTTTTTTAGATATTTAAGCTTCTTTGGATACGTATAATAGATAGCATTAAAAAAAACTCAACTATTCAAGTCTTTAACCAACTTTTGGCCCTTAAAGTTACATGTTAAATATATGTCTAAAAGTGCTCTCTACTTTGCAAAAAAAAACAAAGTTTCCTTTTAGCAGCAGATGATAACAAATATATGTCAAGCAGGTTACCAAACTCTACAGCAAAATCACATCAGCTTATCCAAAAAACAGATGGCAGAGTCCTGAGTAAAAATCCTATGAGGGATTGTGTCTCTAATGTTTAGTCTCTCTACATTGAGTCCAGATCAGTGGCACATTTGGGGTATTGCTGCTTTAAATACACATGCAGGTACTCTTTTCTTAAGAAAATGAGAATCGTACCCCCCCCCCCCCCCCAGTCAAACCTTGCTTTTCCTTTGAGTATGTATATATGTATATTTCCTTCTCTTTTTTTTTGTTTCACCAATAACAAATTTTCGTTTTCTTCTTTTCCAACACTGTGGCTCAAAGTCGGTAAGGTACTTTTGAAGGAGAAAAACAAAACCTAAATGGGGGCAGGAGATGAACGTCCAGGTTTAAGAAGGCAATTAAACTGATAGGGAAATTCCCTCCTTTGTTTTATTTTGAAATTTCTATTTATCGTCTCATCCTGCTCTTTTCATCTGCCCTATTAAGGCAAATCCAAAGTCTGAATCTAAATCTCTGAGATTATGCATTTTAAAAGAGCATTCAGATTGCAAGCTGGAACCTGTGTCAGATCTGGTTATGCCATCCATTAGCCAGAACAAAGAAAATCGTGTTGATTTTTCCAAAGAAGGGGATTTTCCCTTTGAATTAAATGTTGGGAAAGAAAGCTGGTGATTTGAGCTTGAAAAGTTACTTCTTTTCCTGTTTTGCATCTCTCTTATACATTTTTTACATCATCTACCATTGATTTATCAGTAAGGATACAAGCTTTTGCACCCAAAATGCAAAATATCTTTAATCAGTTTCTATACCAAGAACAACACTTTAATAATAAAAATCCTGTGACAAGCATACTGTCTTATTGAGCAAAGCTAGATTTACAGGCATTTAACTGACAAACTATTGCATATGACAGGACACTAGGATGTTTTAAGTTCTGAGAAAGTAAGCGTGGAGTTTGTTTTTTTCTGTGACTGCTAAAGCTCAGAAGAATGACATTAAAAGCGTGTAGCTTGTTCAGATTTTAGGCAAAATATAAACCTTCCTAAAATCAAAGTAAATATTTGCCAGCCTTCTTGTACCAATCAAGGCAGCTGGAATGTGAAATGAGAATAGGAAAATGAAAACCACCTCTTGGAGGTAAATGGCAAATTCCCAGAAGATGCGAATACAAACACTCAAATACATAAACAAACATAAATAAAACACAGCTGCAGAAAATCAGTGCGTTGTCATGGGAAGGCTGAAATTATTTTTGGAAAGCTTGAAAAACATCTGAAACTTTGAGACCCCAAAAAGTTTTCATTTTTTGACATTAAGAGAAACCGGCTTCTGTCATTCTTTGTCTGTTTGAAAAGTAGCTCATCAGGCAAAAGTTGTAATATTTTTGATTCTCTACTTAAATCCTTATAAAAAACACTAAAATATTATTCTTTACCTCCACAATCCAAAGTTATCAGCTTGTGTCAAAAAAGTGGTTCAACTACATCTTTTGAAAAGTATTTCAATCTCCTTTGTTGCTCACTGGGTGCTGATCCCCCCACCACATCTTACCTCATAATAAACTCTTTAAAACACAGACGTAGTTTATTGTGGTGACGGAAGAGCTTTGGATCCGCTGGGATCTCATTCAGGAAGACCTGGGCCACCTCCAGCGGGCCCTACAATGGAGCAAAGAGAGGAGGAAAGGAACAAAAACAAAGAGACGGAGTTAAAGGAGCGAAGAAAGAGAAAGCTAAAACTGAGTGGAGGAAGGAACGAAAGGAAATGTTTCAGAGCCCAGGATGGAATGCACCTCATTCAGAAAAAGGGAAATGACTCGCTAACTAAATGCCTAACACATAAAGGGGCCAAGATGTTGGATGAGAACATAAGAAAGACATCAGATCAGACGGGGAACCGTGATTAGCCTCTTGAACGGCTAATGTTGAAGCTAAACCTGCACATACCCACCATTTGGCTCTCATTTTTGTCCATTGCAAGCTCTTGTTATCCTAAACTTATATTCATCATAAAACCACAGCAGGCTCACACAATGCCTGCATCTTTAAACAGCACTGATTAGCATCATAAATGCATCGAGCCTGGGCCTCTGAGTCCTGGACCCACACACAGAAAACCAGCCTCTGATTGCATCGAGACTTATATGTTTACGAAGCTGCTGAGCATTAGCGTTATGTATACAACCATCAAGTCAGAGCGAGGGACCTGTCAGATTAGACGCTAGAAGATAAAGCATAAGCGGAGAGAACGGAGACGCTAAAGCTAGCATCATCATTACTCCAAAATTCCCCGTCCCGGCAGGACCTGGAAGCAATCAGATCAAAGAGACCTCCGGTTCAGCACGCCACGCAGCGCAGACATGAAAGGAAGAAGAGCATGAATTGACGTTTTAACTGAATTAGGTGGAAACCAAAGGAGGGCTTAGGGTTATGGATCAGGCGAAGCCTTTGATGTGTGAACACTGTCCGATGTCTCGTCTCCCACCTGCAACTGGAACTACAATGGAAGCTATATATAGCATAAATGGAAGCAAATCATTCTGTTATTTCTCTCTATTGAAACAAAAATGAGACGTATCCCCATGTGCCAAGAGAACAACTATAATGTGGTTATTTATGAAGTGACGGATCATCTCACTCACCACAATGGCTGTATGTCACGCAAACAGATATAAAAAGGGACTTTTATTCACAAGTCAATTACCTGGTTAACAGTGGCTCCCACAGAGCCTTGCAGCAGCATCTGCAACATCTTAGCATCTGGTTGTTCTCTATGTGTGGCAACTGCAAGCTCCCTCGTCTTCTTCTGCATGTCTTCTATGGCCACCTCAATGGGAGTCAGATCAAACTGCAAACAAGAGGCAGGTCAGGATCCAATACCAAGTCCTAAAAACTGTAGGACGTTTTATGTGTAAAGATCTGACCTCCTCTTTCTGAATGACGTTAATGCGGGTCTTGACGTACGGGAAGGCGTGCATGGTGGTGAGGATGGTCTTCCTCTTGTACTGCTCATTAAGTTCACCACGAGGCCGTCCGCTTTTGGTGAAGGGCGTGGTGTACATGAAGCGGCGCAGGTTGAAGTTCTTCTCAAAGTTGGTCAGACGATCTTTCATCTCGTAGTCATCAAAGTAGGGCTCCACATAAGTGATCTGAATGTACGCCTGAATAGAAGATTCAGATTTTTTGTTTTACATACTGTCATTTGTTCTCTTTTTCTTATCAATAAAGCATCAATAGCAATATTTTTCACTAAACACCAAGTCTTTTTCTTTCATCTATTGAATCTGATCTAGATTTTCTGGCTGGGAATATGACATAAAAAATGATTACGATTATTATTATTACTTAGCCTGTTTAAAACATTTTAAACAAAACTTCAAAAGTTACATTTTTACAGTATAACAAATACTTTCAGCTCCATTAACTCTAGACCTTTATTCTGACACAGTTCTAATTCTACCTAACCTGGCTCTGTATGCAGCTCAATTGCTTGTCTATTATCCAAATCACTTGAATCTAATTTTCATCTTTTAAGACATTTCTAAAAGCTTACTTTGCTCTAATGAAAAAGCTTTGAGAAAGCCTTTTGCCTGTTAGCAACACATTATTTCCTCTTCATTGTGAAAATTCTTTCCAGAAAACGTCTATTATGCCCTAATGTATGGTTATTGATGAAAATAAACGGCCTTCTGACTCATACTTGCTCATGTTGGAGCACAAATCAAAAAGGCAGAACAGCAGCAGAAAGCACAAACAACTAAAATATTTATATTTTTCCAAGCCACATTACTGAAACTACCTGCTGTTACTTTCGATAAACTATACAAAATAAAATATTAACCAAAATACAAAAACAAAAAAAAGGCACAAAATGTGAAAAATATTGTGCAGCTGCCACATTTTGTGATTATCAATAATCTGGCATTTTGCTTGCACATAATATTTCTGTATTGATCCTCAAGGGGATTTCACTTTTACTAATATTTAAAAAAAAAACTTCAAATTATTTTTAAAAAAGTAAAAAAATATATATTTTTAAGCTTGGTGAATAATTTAAAAATCATAAAATTCTGCTTTGAGAAATACATTTAAACATAATAAATCCATTTACCTTATTGGGCT
Organism: Oryzias latipes; assembly: GCF_053564925.1. Classification (NCBI taxonomy): domain Eukaryota; kingdom Metazoa; phylum Chordata; class Actinopteri; order Beloniformes; family Adrianichthyidae; genus Oryzias; species Oryzias latipes. Next base: position 26,267,198 of record NC_136245.1, on the reverse strand, counting down.
TGAGCTGTTTTCTGTCCACTGGTGTAGAGTCCTTAATCATCACCAGTGTTTCTTCACCAAAACACTGAACGTAAAAGTTCTGAAGGAAGGAAGATTACATCTTTAGAATTCTCTACCTTTGTATCAACTTCTACAAAAAGGACATCTAATTTCTAAAATGCAATCTACCAAGTTTTAGCTTATTATCCAAAATGTTTACACTCTGAAAATACAACACAACAGATAAAGGTTTCATTGTTGCATCACATTCATTCTCTTCCATGGTTTTATAGGACTAATGCATAGTTGGTTGTTATTCATTCTTTTTTCTATGTCAATACCTTTCCTTTTGACCTCACTTCAGTCTCATGTTCATCCACATCTAGCACAAACTCTCATGCAGTCACTGCTTTTGGTCATACCTCCAGTCTGTGGGATATCTCAGGCAGATGTGTGATCCCAGGCTCCTTGTAAATGAACTCTCTTTCATCCAGGTCGCCGAACTTGGACCCATAAAAACCCACACGAAAATAGGTTCCAAACATCCTCTTAATACCCTGAAGGGAAAACCAAAAGAGAAGATTTTATTCACAACCCTAACTACTTCTACAACACCACTGACAGGTTTTTCTGCCTTTTAAGCAGTCTTTGTTGAGAAGAATGCTTAGGTAAGAGATGCGACATGCTTGTGAATTATTTTATAAAGCTAAATTTTAAGTAGTCTTCTACTTTTTTATGACGTATTTAGTGTACTTCAACAGAAAAATATTACACAAGGCAGGGGTTGACATAGCCCAGAAATTTGCACTGGCCCACAGGGCCAGTAGTTTTTGAAACTTACTGGCCCTGCCTGAAAGTTACTGGCCCGACACCGCGCATAGCGGGACCCGCCGCTCCGCAGGTGCTTGCAACTTTAGGGGGGTCCGGGGGCATGCCCCCCCGGAAACTTTTAATATGGTGCAATTTGGTGCATTCTGGTGACATCACTTATTTCTACACTTTTCAATGACTGAAAATAGACCATATCAAACTTAAATCTGCTCTAGTCTGTTTCAGATGTTTTGAAGAGAGCACTGCAGTGTAGTAGGTAACACTAGTTCAGAAGTTTTCATGGTGCTTCTAACGGAAAATGTCGCAATAAATCATAAACTTTAAATGTGTTAAAACAATCTAATGGCAGCTTGAACCATTTAACGAATCAAATAAATCCCTTAATGCATTTGACCAATCGGATGGACGCCTTCACATTGTTGACCAATCAGATGGAGCCCTGTTATGTTAGATGTTTGTAACCTATGTCAACGTGGGTCATTTGGAGTATAATTTTTAAACTGGGAATGGTTATTTGGTTATTTTGCTGTTTGTTTATATACCGCAAATTATATCGTTATCGCAATTTTAATCTCTGATATCGCATATCGCGAGTTTTCCTCATATTGTGCAGGTCTAACTGAGATCATTCAGCTAACTAGAAATACTTACTGCTTACAGTGTTGTAAAGAAAAACAAAATTAAGTAGTTTAACATTCTACTGCATTTGAGTCTGAGATTCAGGTATTTGGAGTTGCCTTTGATTCTTTGACATTCAGCTTAAAGCTTAGTGCATACAGTTTCATCTTCAATGCATTCATTAAATATCTTGCTGTCCATACTACTAATTATACCCACTACTCCATCCAACATATTCCTATCTATTCCTGCCATGTCTTCCACATCTCTGACATGCTTCAGTCTCTCTTCAGTGACGGTGTCGGATTTATAATCAAATGTAATAATAACCCACTGGCTTGTGCCTTCGTTGTTGCTGTTTAACATTGTTTTGTATTGAATTGTTACATTCAATAAAGTTTGAAAAAAAAAAGTAGTGAGCGCGTGCCGCGTGGTGCTCGGCAGTGAAAGCCGCGCGCAGGCGGGAGAGAAGGAGAAGTGATCAAAGGTTTCCCATAGAAACCCTTGAAGTCTGAACACAGGACTAGCAGAAAAACTAAATTATGAAGACGAGGTAAATCTACACGTTTTCGCAAAATTTACTTTATTGAAAAAGGTGAAGAATGTATAAACCGTTAGATATTTTAGTGGCCCGAGCGGACAAGTGAAAAGTAAAGTCTTGTGGTCCGCACTGCTCGAAAAACAGGACCGGGCCAGCGGACAAATGGCTATGTCGAGCCCTGCAAGGAAGGTTCACGATGTCTGTTGAGCTTAACAACAGCCATAAAATATCAGCAAAATGTTGCACAATTATATTACCTTATTAATGATGTTTTCAAAAGCTCTGTGAAGTTTGTCGTGGGTCAAAGCCAGTTTTCTGAAATCTCTCCGTGCCTCCAAGATGGGGATGATGATCTTGTACACTTCATTCACTGCTTCATAGAGACCACCCTAACAAAGGCCATAATAACACTTTTTTTTCAGAATTTTGTATTCTTTATTTGACATTGTAATACTGTGGACTTTTTTATATTCCCAAGTTAATAACTATTTATCCAAACTTGTCAGAAAACAGTTTAAGTGCATGTTTGATATAATCCAAGAATAAAACGTTAATGTCTCACAGTGCTGAAGAGCTCAGCAGCCTGCTCCAGCAATCCCACCAAACCATTCTCTGTAAAACAGCGTCCTGAGCACACGCCGTCCTCGTCCGGAGACAGGATGTCGTCTGACACGGCCGACTCCTCCAGCACGTTGGGGGAGATGTTCTAGAGGAGAAAATCAGTTGCTCGATCAATCAGTTAGACCTCTTAATCAAATAATCAATCAAATGGCTTAAAAGGACAAGCTGCAAAGTGGCAAAAGGAACTAATTTGACAGCTGTCCAATCAATGACTTGCTGGCTGCTTCAAGTTCGCTTCCTGTACCCGAGCACAGCAGTGGTCATCTGTGGGAGACAGCTCATCAATGAAACCATCATGTCTGCTGAAGCTGTTTTCAGCACAGAGAAAATGGCACTTAATGCATTCCCACAAGAGCATGTTTGCCTTTTGTCCCCCTATCTTCAAGTGCAGATGCATTATAGCAAGCACAAGTATCAAGAGACCTTATTTATAGGTTGACATGATGGGCATACAGCTCCCCCTTTGGACACAAATAAGCAAATATTCACATACTGACAACGTGAAGAGTTTTGTGAAGTAATTCTTTTTCATTTTCCATACGGACACATTGTATTCTGAGCTGTTTAAAAGTCAATATTTGTATTGTGTACCTGGAAAGTGACGCTGCCAACAGGGAGGTATTTGTGGTCCTCCAGCATGCTGAGATACTCGGCCACGAGGGCAGCAGCGTGGACCAGGCACATAGCCGCCTCGGTGTAACATTTCCTGTTGTTGTGCTTCTCAGCCATGTTCTGCAGCCAGGTCAGACGGAGGTCAGGAGACGTCTGGTAACCCTTTGCTATCCTAGAAGGAAAGAAGTGGAGGGATCACGTTTTCACTATTTTTTACTTTCTTGTTCCATCATTTTTTAAAGGTCAAATTAAGATTCAAATCTGTCTTGAGAGCAACTTAGCCAGAGACGCTTTAACAGTGCCAAAACAATTGCATCGGGATAAGAAGAGGCTTTGTATGAAATGCCAAACCTTTTACATTTATTTTAACAGTAATATTGACTAATTTTAACATTAAATTTGTGCAAAAATACACACAAAGACGTGTGCACCATAAACAAACAGATTATACATTTTAAATAAGAATATCAATAGCAGTCCTGCATAAACCAAAGAATGCAACTCATTTATAAAATATGTCAGTTTAGGCTGGAAATATCAAAAACAAAGTGTGTAATGAGTGGAGAAACAATACAGATTAGATGATCACAGGTTTATATTGGCTCTCCTATTTGTAATAAAATGACTGAATAATCATTTATAGGTGCACAGAATGTGTAAACGAATTTCCCCGCACATAAATGACAAATGATTGGAGGTACAAAGCTGAGAGGCCACTCTGTAGAGCTGCCAGACAGACACTCACCAGGTGACTACAACCTAAACCCAAAGATATAGGAGGATGATGAATGACACATGCAAGCGACACTGAAACACGTAGAGGGAAAGTGCCAGAATCAACAGCTGAACATGTATGCTGCCTTTGTCTCAACGTCTCCCCTTCATGTGCTCCCTCCCTCAGTGTTTTGCACACTGTGTTTACATTTGCATATACACAAAACCAGATCAGAGGACCAAACTGCTACCACATGGTAACCATAGTGAGGCCAGAAAATGGGGGAGGAGGGGGGGGCAGCTCAAACCACAGAGAAATAGGAGGAAAGGCTAAACCAAACTGAGATGGGAGAAGAAAACACAATAGTCACATAGAGGAGGTGCCTTTAAATTTTTACCTGTACATAAGGTCCATGAGCATCTCAGGGTCTTCCTGAAACTCCCTCATCTTTACTGTGTCAGACAAAATGCAGTTGAGATTTCTCAAGAGCTCATCCACCTACCAAAAAACACAAAACGTAAAAAAAGCAGGGTTTTAACAAGATGTTCCAACAAGAAGACCCGTGTGAGTGTGTTGGCTCTTACCTGGGAAGGCAGCTGAGTGTTCTGCATCTCTGCATCCTCCTCAGCATAGGCCAGGATGGTGCGAAGGGAGCGGCGTAAATATTCCTCCTGGAAGTCTGAAGACTTGCCAACCAGTGATGCCAAAGACATGGTGACCTGCATCTTAATTCTTGAGAAGTTCTGTTAAAACCAGAGAAGAGTGGGCATTTACCATACAGTTCTTGCATTTATTCATCTAGTTTCATAAGGTTTGCTTTAAATGATACATTAAACCATTATTCAAGAAACAGTAGACACTGAAGTCAATTGATTTTTGAACTACCAAATTCCCCTATTGTCCCCAAGTGCAAATAACTTTATTTTCAAATATCTAATTAAAATGGTTAAATGGAACTTTGTGAATTACTATTTTCAATTTTACAAATTAAATAAAAATGACAAATATTATTATATGCTATATATTATTGTAGGAGCAGAAAATAATGCATCCCAAGGAAACCACTAAATATAGTTGTAATATGTCCAACTGTATAATTAATAACATTAAATGTTGCTACCATATATTTTCTTTCTAATTTGACCATCATAAAGGTAAACAAAAAAGTTTTCCTAGTTAATTGCATAGTCTGTATTGATGACTTCCCAGTCTCCAAACAAGCATTATCCTTTAAGCTGTGCAATATAAAAATAATTACAAACTGATTTTAATTATAAATCCCTGTATAGCAATATGCAGAGTAAAATGGTAGCTTCAAATGGCTTTTTATGAACTTGAAAAAGGTTAATGAGCAATAATAAGGAACCAATAATGCTTAATATGAGCACAGATATTATTGTCAGTCATTATTTTGTTACAATTCTCTTTCTATACATCCTTTAAACAAACCTTACTAAGAAAAAGGGATTTGAAAAAACCCTTGTGTGTCTTTCAGAAAGAGGAACGTGTGAGAGAACATGTTCCCAAGTACGTGTGAAGTCCCATCAATCTCCAGCATGACCAGCTAAGCGGGAAATGATCTCCCATTAGCAGAGACATAATCACCAATGGATCATCTCTACGGCCTGTTTCTGTTCAACTGAGCATGGAGCCAGAGCCTAACCACCCATCACTGCCCTCCAACTCAGAGTGTGAGATGAAAAGTGGTTTAAATGATAGCTTAAGTCAACATATACTCCTATTTGTCTTTCTCTATCCCCGTTTTTCACGTGTCCCTTTTGTTTAACTCCAGCTTCCCCCTAACCTCTATAAAACTGGATCAGTTTTTGGCAAATTGTCATTAAAACTGGACTTTCTGGGATTTTTAAAAGACTAAAATACAAGGAGGACAAAAGTGTGCTTGACAGACGTAAACAAAGGAAGAGGTAAGAGAATTTCTGAATGAACGAGTCATTTAATTGCCACACTGATTTAAATCATAGCTCCTTTCGTTTACAGTATAAACATTGAAACAGATAGACACACTGACGGGAAATACTCCCTATAAACTGAAGATGTGTGTTTTTTCATTAAACCAAACAGACTGTAAACACAGGAAATATTGACTGCAACACAAGTAATCAGAAAAATATCACAGAAAATGAAAGAAGATACTACATCCTATACTTTCCCTTTAGATGCCGCTTTCTTCATTTTCTACTATCACCGTTTCTCTTTCTCCATCGGGATCTTCCCCCCAGGTCCTTTTGAATTCCCTGCCTCCCTGCCCTTAAGCCAAACACACACACTTCCCCACATGTGAGCTAAAACATGGAGGGCGTCTGCCATTAGTTAGAGGGGGTTCGAAACATGGCGGAGGAGACAGTGACATATCTCTCTGCTCTCTACTTAGAGACACATCCTTCAGCAGAAACTTTCTGCCGGATGCTCAAGATAGAAATGGAATAGACATTAAAGCTGAGCAGGAGAGGAAGAGCAAGGAAGATAAAATAAAGATCTAAGTGACTCCCGGCAACAGCATATCCTCATAAGAACAGGGATAACAAGCACTTCTGAACTTTTATGTGCACGCAAATTAAAACTAATCTGAAATAAATGCAAAATCTTATGCAAGATATCCCATACAAAATATTGTAAATGTTTTTTTTTTATATTCCTGGTCCTCACAAGAAATGTAGAAGTATTTTAGTTGTGACAGGTCATTTAGTGTTTGTGCACTTACACTGGCATTGCTGTAGCTGTATCTCATGATGAGGTAGAGGGTGGCACAGGCCTGGCTTCGGTTCTCATCAACAGGGCTGCTGCAGTACTGAAGGACCTTCTGGCACAGGTCTGCACACTGCTCTGCCTCCTCCTCAAACAGCAGATCTCCAAACTGCAAGCACACGCACACATAATTCCGCTTTATACCATTCTTTATTCACTATTTTGTATAAACACAACTTTAACACAGAGAAATATAAGTCACTTCTAGAGAAAATACCTTGACGACGAGTGCTCTGAGTGTGCTGAAAGTGTGAGAGAGGTAAGTGGTGCTCTGGTTGCAGGTGATGGAGTGAAGCAACACTTTTAACACTCCACCCACTACACTGTCCTTACAATCTGCCAATGGCACCGCCTAAATGTGAAGCAGAAATTCAATTGTTAAATAAACAGAAACACCAATCTGGTTTAAAAAAATAACACACAATACAGGTTTTTAGAAAGAAAAAATTTGGTGTGCCTTCATAGATTTATAAAGAAAATGCACCAGTCTTTAATTGTCAACAGGCCTAGTCTTCATTAAAGCAGAAGTTATGGTCAATAAAAAACATTTTTTTAGCCATCCTCCCATAAGAAAAAATGCTGTTGGCTTCAACACTTTAGTATTTCTTGCATTTAAATACATTTTAAATAAGAAAGTTAAAATAAAATACTTCATTGTTTTGTTTTTTCCTGTAGAACTCTGAAATTCTGTTTGGTAATACAGTGTAAAGTTACCAATACATTTTCATTTTACAAATCTTAAGAAAGAAGATTAGACTGCCATTTTATTTTTTGGTAAAATAACACACTCAAGATGTATTTTAAAAAAAACGTAGAAGTTGTGGGTCACTGACTTATGTTTAATATTTTCTAAAGAAAATCTCACAACAGTTAAATCTTTAATAACTGATATTACTATTGTTAAAATCTGAAAGGAGAAGAAGCAACCAACATTTATTTAAATAGCACTTTTCCCAGATAAAAAGTAACACAGTGGAACGTGTAAATAGTAGGCCAACAACTACTTGAAAATAGGATAAAACATGAAATAAAACCCATTGAAGATGAACTAAATGTAAAACAGCAAACCTACTTTACTTAAACAAACACTAAAATAAAATGTGTTTGTAGCAATGACCTCAAATGACCCTTCTCTGCATGGAGGAGGTTTACCGGTACTCTGAAAAGTGAGTAGATTCTTATAAATATTCAGAAGAGCAAACTCCTGGACTGGGAAATTGTTAGTGGGAAAGGTGACTTTTACCTAACCCAGAAGTTTCAAGGAACCCCACAGTTAGCAGGAGCACAGAGTTAGTAATGTAATCCAATCAAAATGATTACTGGCACACAACCAAAATGTTGAAGGCAGCTAGGTATAGGGAAAGTCACAGCATAAACATTTATTGGATTTTCAATGGAAACAACACTTCCATTTAAGGAGAATAAATAAATAGAAAACCTTGATCATTTATTTTTGCTTAAGCTTTCTACACTTTTTCCTTTGGCTTTTAAGTTTTCTAACTTTTGTCTCAAAGGTGAAAGTAACTGAAAGCAACCAGAAGTAATGATTGTTATAAAAAGGGAATTTAAAGAAATGCCATTAATCAGATTATTTATGACTCAAATCTGATTCCACTCAGAATTATGTGACTCAGGTCCAGGTGTTAAAAGAGCCTTTATGATGCTTCTCTCAGAAAATGACCAAAAAAATGATCAAACCTGAATAATGGTCTCCAAAATGTCCAACACTATGAGGTTAGCCTCTGTGGCTAAGTTCCCACTAATGATAGCCTCTTGGTCCAACTCTGCTTTAGTCCTGAAAGAGAGAATTAAGACTGAAATTAGAAAAAAAAGAAACATCCTAACTGAAGGAGAAGGGCTAAAATTTATAATTAAACGTACTTATCATGTTTGTCGTTTGTTTGCCTCCACTGAGTGAGGTCTTTTCTCCAGCGGAGGTTCTCTCTCTGCCCTACGGCCCTATCCATCCCTGACGCATTCAAAACCAGAAAGATTTTAAGTTAAATAAGAAAAACTATACAAATTGCAACAGAAATAATGCCTATGTAATGGGTTTGTTGCGATAAATTTCAAAAATTCAAGTTATTTTAGAATGCAGATGATTGAGAATTCCCAGATTATTGAGAATTCTCCTCAATTCAGTAACTTAGCAACCAATGTTAGTTAAAACACCGACCAGTTTTCCACACAAGAGATTTAACAAACTAACAATGATGTAATATTGCCCAATAAAGGTTAAAACTCCCAAAATTCCTTTAGGAAGTGAAAAGTTTTGCACTGTTTGTGCAGATTATTAACATAATTGTCTTTTAATGCGTTGACCTGAAATTGGTTTAGGCCAAGCTTCAGTTGGCATAAATTTATTTAAAAATAATAACATTTTTAATACGGGCAAATGCACACACCTCCGACTCGTTTCATCATTTCCCCGCGGGCTCCCGTTCCTCTCAGCAGGGCTTCTTCTAACTGCAGTTTGGCCTGCTGAGATTTCTGCAAGGCCTGAGTGCTCACCTTGTCACTGCTTTGCTTACCCTGCAAATGTGCAGTCAAGTCAGGAAACACAAACATATTGCACGCTTTTAATATTCTGCAATAAAAAATATTGCACAAACATACGAGTCATACAGCGAAGATTTCATTTGCATTTTTATGAATAACAAAAACGAAAACCTGCAAATGCATTTGGAAAAAGAAAAAGAAAAAACACATTTACAACCCACCCTGTACTCAAAACAGGACACGCAGATTGTGAGGAGCTCCAGCAATTTGTTGAGCTGGGAGGGGGGCATCTCCACTGCCCAACGCTGAACCAGGCTTCTATCGGCGTTCTTCATCACCCACAGGAAACACACCAACAGGTGTCGGCTGCTGTCTGCTGCCAGAGTGGCTATGGATTTGCCCTGCTGGAAAGAAAGGCAGACTGAGAAGTCCACATTACAACAGAGAGCTCCCCGTGTTTTGTAGTTTACAGTTGGAAAAGTGATGCCCCAGGATCAGTGATCTTTAATCACTTCAGGTAGACTCACATGTTGCAGTGTTTCACAACTAATTCAAGCCCCAGTAAAAGTGAGCAAACTCCCATTCCTGCACACATTGCACCAAAATTCAAGTTGAGGTGAAGAATTCTCTGAACCAAATGTGATCAGATCAGTTCTTTCACACTTGTCTCAGTGCAGCACTGCTCTGTAACCCATCTCAACAGGCATTAAATCTACTGTGGATTAATTTACCTTCATTCGTGTGATGATGAATCACTGCTAAGGACAGCTACTGTAGCTTCATTGTGTGGCACTTTGATAAATGTAGCCATTAACCTCCTGCTGCTTTAAATGTCCCACTAAGAACCTGGTTTCTAGGTGCCGTTTTTCAGAGCTGGACAAAGTAAAGACGGCTGGCACTGAGAATATTGTTGGGAGGAATAAATACATTCAATTTTTATTGATTAAAAACATATAGTTTTATGTAGTAAATGTAAAAAGGCCTATAAAAAGAGTTGAAAAGCAAATAGTCTGGAGAAAAGGAACAAATGGTCTGCCAGCCATGTTTGGATGCATGAAGGATACCAGCCCTATGGTTCATCATAGGAAAACTACCTTTTCCATAATATAATTTCTTGCAACAACATTCGAAGATGTAATTTTTGTCATTGAAAAAAACAAGACAGGAAGAGAATAGCAGCATTTAGTCTGTGTTGTTGCTGTAGCTCCCCCTTGATGGATGTGTTTGTCAGGAAAGACGGCCCTGTTCACTTATGATGGCAATACTTCCCCATAAACCATCTCTCCCAGATGTGCGTGTCCATGTATGTGTTTGTGAGGTTTGTTTCTGGATGGATGTAGTGCATGTGTGCTCCTGACAGCTAATCAATCAGCATCTTTGCAGCTCACCTGTTGGGAGGCAGAACATTTACAGATACAGACTCAAACCAACACACGGACATGTACTTTTGAACTTTGAAAGACAGCAGGAATCTCTTTTTTCACCCTTAAATCCCCCAATCACAGACACACAGGAAAACCTTACCAAGGATGCCATCGACACCAGAACATTCCGTCCCAGTGTGTTGAAGGGGTTCCCTGCAATTGCCATAGCAATAGACTGATTGATGGGTGGGATGTTCTCAAGGTCATCCACTGGATCGCCTGTCTTGTTTTTCCCACTGCGTGTGTCAGAAACTGTGGAGGCAAATTAGACTCAAGTGTGTAAAAGTGCCTTTTTGGAGGTGTAACTGAGATACAAGAATCAATCCTGAACACAAATGTGTCTCTGGGTTTTTTTGTTTATGTGAATATGGGTCATTATAAAAACAGGTAATTGCTGATGAAAAGAAATTTCTGTGATGGCACATGCTCCAGCGGCAGAACCAACTATAATGTGCAACTTTCACATGTAGTGTGTATGCTCTTACTGAAATGAACTGGTCATATATGTGTGTTGGAATGAAGCGTTAGTAATGATTAAAAATGTTGTTGCAAAGTACCTGTGAAATCCAGGTAGTTGGTGGCATCTATAATAATCCCCACCAGGGGGAGGTAGAGCGCAGCCACTTTAGCTCTGATCTCAGGTTTTTCACAGCGGTGGTCCAGATCATGGCAACAAAGCAGGCTGTTGATTGCATTAATAGCCTTTCTTTGGACCTTTCCCCTGCAAATATAGACACATCTTCAGAGCTGAACCTGTCATTTTTGTGATAAAGGCTTGATTTAGTTACTAAGATTCCAGATAATCTTTCAACACAGGTTAATAGCAGATAAACTGCAACAGTTTGGCAAAATGTGTACTTCCATACCCGTCTGACTCCATGTCTAGCGCCGCACTAAGTTCTGTTAGCAGCAGACCAGTGAGGTAATGTTGCTGTTTGAACTCGTGGGAGAGATCAAAAAGTGCTAAGATTCGCTGCTGCTCCTGGAAACTACAAGAACCAGAACTCTGGAAAAAGAAGGACACAAAAAAATGCAGTCACACACGCAGTGGAATACAATTATTTGTTGATGGAGCAACTCTGAGACATCATTTTAAACTGAATGCTAAAAATACATTCATGAATGAACTCAAATCCTTATTGTTTTTTTAATAGATGTTAGGACATTCCAAAATAAGAGCATAATTGAGGGTGTTGCAAAGCAAGACAAACCTAGTCCGTCGTGTTTTTCTTTTGAGTTGTTCAAATAAACACTCACTGACATCCATATTAGAAAAAGCAAAAGAAAAAACATTTTTTTTTGTTCCACAAGCAAATAAGTCCCCATTTACTGCTATGTAAAATGCTCCAAGTTTTAGCAGATTATTAACAGTGTGTTTTTTCTTTTTTCCTTTTCTGGTCCACACCCAATGATTCACTTAGATCCATACTGGGTGTGTACCAACTGTCAAGCTTGTTTATACTAGTTGCCCCATTTCCTGAAAGGCCAGAGCATGGTTTTAGCCGAAATGGTGCCAGCCATGGGGCAAAAAAACCTTCTCCAAACGCATTCAATACAAATCTATTATTTTATCTCTAACTATGTCAAATACTTCTACAGTTATTAATACAGTATCAATCAATTACTTAAGATAAGTCTGGTAGCTTACTTTTCTACTGCAAACAAAACATTCAAATAAATGGAAAAACAGGAGCTGATTGACTGGACTAAAACAGATTTTGACTAGAAAATGTACAGACCTGGGATGAGATGGATGGGGATGGTGAGACAGGTGCAGATGCAGGGCTGCAGAAGAAGATGCTGAGGTTGAGGTAGTGCTCATGACTGCAAAGGATTCGCAGGAACTCCAGACGCATGCTTATCAAATTAGGCATTGAAACACTTTTTGCTGACATCTAAAACAGAGTCAAAGATTAGATTAAAAGTTGTACACAGAGAATGAATTGACCAAAAACATAACATAAATGCATATTTGTTATCATTAAAGCATAAGTTTAAGTTTCCCGAGGAGATTCAGTGATACTTTTTTAATTTTTAGACTTGTGTTATAGCAAATTTACCTGATTGCAGTAGTTTTTCACCAGCTGGAAAACAAATCCTCTGTCCATGAGAGACATCAGATCGTACAGGAAGAAAGCCAAACTGATGTTGACTTTCTCTGCTTGCTCAACCTCCTGAAACAACAAACAACAATCAGAGGATCAGGGCTGCAGTGAGCAAATCTTGCTGGACATCTAGCTGGGAAAGCTGATCTTTTGACACCAGAGAGGCAAATATAATTAGCACCTGTGTGTGTTGGCCACACAGACAACATGTACACTCCAGCAGCAACTGATCATCTCTGATCCAGGGGACAAGACGGTGAAATACAATTTAGATCAAATTGAAAATGGTAGTAAGTTTACCCATTTTTGATCATTGTTTGGTGTTTTAAATTATTGTTAAGCTTTTCAAATCTGGTAATTGTGGCAGTGGGCATAGTTTCTGTATGTCCTTTTCAGCTCATAATCTGGGTTTATTGATTTTTTTCCCATTTTTTGTTTGGATCGTTTTACCTTGTGCTGTTTGACGAGGATGGTGCAGATCTCAGCGGTCACCACAGACACAATGGTGGTTATGTCATCTTTAAATCGGTCAGAGAAGCGGCTTCTTCGAGGAACACTGTGCTTCTCCATCTGGCAGACATGCTGAGCCATGCTTTTCACCTGTTATGACAACAAATTTGAAACAAGGAAAAGTTATTAAAGGTAAGAAACACACAATATGTAAGGACAGCAGAGATCCCAAAAAAGCATAAAACTTAAAAAAAAATATATAAAAAATAGGAGGCTAAAACTTGCAGCGTTAAAAAAAAAAAAAAAAGACAGGTTTATTTTTTTAAAATGCTTGAAATGTGTCCTTAATTGCAAAAGACTGTTGATTATTACAAATTTATAGTTAACATTTATGCATTTGTTGCCAAATCTTTTGTCTTATTGCAGGGTTTCTCTAAAGAAAATCTTTTTAAACCAAGATTAAATTCATAGTGTAAATAATACTTAATCTGCAAGCCACACAAAACACACACCAGAAGCTCAAAGAAGAACCAGGCGTATTTGTAAGCATTTTCTTTGCAGACTCCAGTGCTGACCACCATCTGTAGAGCCAGCTCCTCATGAAATTGCTGCAAGAGAAGAGACACAGAGACTGGACTGAAAACAGGGAAAAATAGAGAATGTCTCACTGAATAAAGCATATGTTCAATAGTATCATTTTTCACATGACCGAAATCTGACCAGTGTTTTCAGTGTCATACTTCCCCCTTGTGGGTATCAGTGGGAATTGAAGGCCAAAGAACACATCCATGCTTTAAAACACTTCAAACATATTTACTTTGGGAACAAGAAGCAAAATTGTTATGCAGACGATACTCAGCTCTACATCTCCACCAAGCCAAATTCCTCTCTACCTCCCGCTTCTCTCACTGACTGCATTCTTGCAATAAAATCCTGGTTCACTACTAATATCTTAAAACTAAACAACGATAAAACTGAACTTCTCCTGATCGGCACCAAATCCATTATAAACAGCATCCAGAACCTCTCAATTCCCTTTGAAACTTCCTCTATTTCCCCCTCCCCTCAGGTTAAGAGTCTGGGAGTCATCTTCGACAGCACCCTCTCCTTCACTTCTCACATCAATAACATCACCCGATCTGCCTATTTCCACCTTTGCAGCATCCGTCGTCTTCGCCCTTCCCTCAGTCCGCATTCCACAGCCGTTCTGGTGCACAGTCTTGTCACTTCCTGCCTGGATTATTGCAACTCCCTTCTTTTTGGTTTACCACAAAAAACTCAGCTGCCAGAATTATCTCTCAAACACCTTTCTCCCAACACATCACACCTGTTCTGCAGCAGCTCCAATGGCTACCAATCACACACCGGATTACATACAAAATACTCCTCCTGACTTTTAAATCCGTCCACAACCTTGCTCCATCCTATCCATCAGATCTTGTTCATGTGGCCATTCCCACCCGTACCCTCAGATCCTCCTCCTCCCTTCATCTGGATGTCCCCACTGCTTGCCTTGTCACTATGGGGGGCAGAGCATTCAGCTGCTCTGCCCCCCGGCTCTGGAACTCTCTACCTCCGGACCTAAGAAACATTGGGTCTCTCTTACAATTCGCCAAAAAACTGAAAATTCATCTTTTCCAACTCGCCTATCCCCTCCGATAACTTCCTATTTATGGCCTATTTATTTGTACATTTTATTGTGCATTCGATTGCTTTTATCTTATTTTATTTTCACTTTTATGTACCGCGACCTTGGGTTCCTTGAAAGGCGCCTAACAAATAAAATTTAATATTATTATTAAATTAAAGTAAAATATCAAAAATAAATAAATGTACCACTGTGACGAATTTATTCTTGAACAGCCAACAACAGCCCTGCCACATAACCAATTAAATAAACATTATTATCAATGATAAACTCAACTACGAGCTAGAAGATAAATTATATCATAAATAGGTTCTTAAAATAACAAGAAAATTGTTAAAATATGCAATAAATCTATGTTAGAACAGTTTAATGTTTAAATAAATAAATGTTGCCATCCAAAAGTGCTTGGTAGCTTGTATACAAAATAAAAAGCTGAAGGGAGAAAACAACACATTTTCAACCCCAAAATAAATGTAAACTAGATTATAGTAATGTAAATCCAACTGCATTAGAATTTATAGTGCATCCTCATTTATTAAAAGCATCGAAATACATGTTTGATCCTTAAACTATTTCTGGTTACAAGATTCCTTAGACTATACTAATATAATTTACTCAGCAGTTAATGACTTACCTTTATTAGTTAAATGTGATAAAATAAAATAAAAAAACACCCTAAGCAATAACAGCATGATGGATTTTCAAAGAAAGATAAGACTTTATCCTTCTGTTTATCAAGGTCTCCCTCAAATAAGCAACGAATCTTCAGAGATTTTATCAATAATTGTACAACTATAAGGTACATTTCAAAATCAATTCAGTATGACTTAAATGTTGAAGTAAGACAACACCTTTCTGCTGGAGGGCCTGGTGCTTCCTATGGCATTCTGATGGTTGTTTATGTCCACATAGGTGGACATGCGGCTTCCTGGGACGTTGTGGCCCTTTACACAAAAACGTCAAATTCATAGAATTAGATAAATATTCACTAATGCGAATTGCTTGTGGACTATTTCAATAACTACTGAACAGTGACAATGTTGTGTATCACAACGTAGATTTTATGAGATATTAAAAAATCTCAGTGTATATTATTGTCTACCATTATAATAAATATATAGTTATAAATGTTAGCTTGACTCTATCCAAGTGTGCAGTAAATTTAGGCTTAAGTGAATTCCTTCTTTTAGAGAAAGTCTTCCAAAAAAGAACAGATGTCATCCTTACCTTGGAAGAAAGAATGTTGTTGACCTCAGCATCTTCAGCAGAGTTGTGAGGACCTGGGATGTCGGGGTTGCTGCTGCTGCGGATCCTGGACTGCAGAAGCATACTCCCAACGGTGGCGGCTGTGGCGCGACCCATGGTGCTGTAACGGCTCTCTGCTGCAGAAGTTACTACACCTGAGCCTGAACTCAAGTTCAGAGAGAAAAAGGTTAAACTAAAAAAGGAAGACAACAAACACAGAACTCCATTTGATAAGGATTATGCTAGCACCTGCACTCTGAGTGTTTTGGGGGGGATCCGGCAGACAAAAAACCCAGTACAGGTAGGTTGCCAAGAGGCTATTCCTCCCCTGCTGGTCCTTGATGAGCTCTGGACTGTTATGCAGACTGTTGACAATGGATACAACTGACTCGAATGCTATCTGGGCAAAGGTTGCTGCAGAAGAGAGAAAAAAAAATAGTCAACATAACAGATACAATTTTGGAAAAAAGTAAAAAAAAAAGATATAGAACAAATTCTTCACACTTTAGTTTAAATATTTACTAAATAGAATTATTCCTCACCAGTTTGCCCAGCGATTACCATTGGCTGCATGATGAGCGTAAAAAGTTTATCCAGAACTCGATGAAGGAAGAGGACCAGAGGCTCCAAGCTGGAGGACGACAGTGATATGATGCTGAGCTTCAGTTCATGCTCCAGCTTGTTCTCTGGAATCTTCTCCTCCTTGACCCGCAGAGGGAACACAACTCCTCCTTCCAGTGCATGGCAGAGGGTAAAGAAGCGCTCTAGGTGATTGTCCTAGTGCAAACAGATGCGTTGTTACAGAGCAGCACTTTTATAGGAAGCAGAGAAACCAAAAATAAGTAACAGAGCACTGATGAACAAGAAAGGAAGAAGTTATGAATTGCTTCAATGAGGTTTTGTCAAAACTTGTCTGGGAATCATCTCTAGTTTAAATACCTTCAATGTAGAAATACAAGGAAAGTGAGTTACAAAAAAGCCCACATTTTCATCCGTTTTCATCTTTTACTTACTTGAGTGTGTACAGAGGAGACAGCCTGCACCTCTAGGCTAAAAAGGCCTTTGTGACCCTCCATCCATTTGACTGGAGGAACCTGAGGAGGAAGTTTCTACAAGATACAAAAAATTTGATTTTTCAATTGAATATTTTTTTACTGCGGCAAAAAATAAAAAATGGAGATAAAGTAGATAAATAAAACATTTGCAATCACAATACAAACATGCAAACTCATCAAAGAAAGGCTACAGATTTTGATGGTTTGCAATTCTGCGAGGGAGCAAATCACCACAGTCCAAGGGCTTCTGCATTGCTCTTCTTTAAACAAGCCTGAATAGATTTCTAGGTGCTGATTTGTGTACCTCTGGGGGGTGCAGTGAGTAATTGATCGGAAGTCGTTCCAAAATGATGGGTAGACAGAACGGACCAGTCTGCAGCCGGTCGCTGTTCAACATGGGTAGCCACTGTATTGGAGCCATAAATGATTCAGTGACAGCGAACTCAAAGACATAAAACATTTGAATTTGATCACAGACAAAAATAGGGGAGGCAAAATCTCACCGAGTATCCAATCAGTGTTTCACAGCTGCCACTCTGGTTCTGTTTCTGCTGGCAGCTGATGTGGTAGAAAGTAAACAGCAGGTGATGTCTCTCCGTCAAACGGGCCGGAAGAGAAAGCTTCACTTCTTCATAGAAGTCGGGGGATCTGAGAGGTTGTAAGGAAACAATGAACAAAAGAATGAAAAAAAGAAGGATATTCTAAATATTTTTCAAAGACTAAACAATTAAAAAAACGTTTTATTAAAGCAACTGAATGCTTGAAATATAAATATAGGACCATAATATTGTAAATTGTTTTAAACATGTTTATTGATTTATATATTATTTAGATATTATTATTATTTATAATTATCATGATATTATTATTATATTATTTATATATTATTTCTACACACACACACACACACACACACACACACACACACACACACACACACACACAAGAGAAAAATGTGTGTTTCTAGAATTAATTTAGTTTTTTTTAATAATTAGTTGTAAAAATAGAATTTGTTCAAAAAAACTAAATAAGCATTTCAATATAGGTTAGTAGTCAATAAATCAAGTCAGGTATTTAAATTTAACATTTATAATAAAACATTTTTTTAAAAATTGTCAAATCTGGGTGAATTAACCAGAAAAGAAATCATAAGTTGTGTAAAGTAGAAATAAAAACTGCCAAATGGTTTAGAAACATAAAGTGGCAACATTTCATGACAAAATTGGTTTTATAGAAAGGTGTACTTGCTTGTTATGGTAGGTAACAGGAGTATATACTTCTTGTAAAAACTCAGGGCCACTGGATTTCCCAAAAAATACCTAAAAAGAGTCGCACAAAAAGCGAATTAATAAAGATAAGATCAACCTTTTGCACTTTGTTTTTTTAGACTGGCGTCACTCATGCTGCTCAGTTATGGAAAGTGCCTGACTGTATCAAAAGATCACAGAGTAAATCAAATACTGCAAAATACTTCAAACATACCAGTTGAACCGGAATGACTGTGCTTTTAAAAGGGCAAAAAAAAACTTACTGGAAGGGCACAGCTTGGGTCTTCACCACTCATAAACTGGATTTTAATGGTGATGTTTTTTGATGATGTAAGTCTGCTGACAAGGTTTAGCCTCAGGGGGTAGACGTACAACAAATTCCTACAAAAAAACAAAGAGAGAAGAAGCCCCAAGGAACGTTTTAGTAGTTTAGAAAGAAGGCTGGCGCACAAATGAAATAAAATTTGAAAAAAAAACAATTCCAACAAATATCACCAGATGGCAGCATCTTAATATTCACATCTACCAGGAAGGCAGCAGCAAAATCAATGCCACTGTTTTGAAAAGCAAAGTAATCTGTTTTCAAGCCTGGAAGGCATCCAAACTTTCATTGAGGTGTTCTAACAAATTTGCATAATCAAAATGTATTAAATCAGTAAAAACAATACATATTTTTATGAGACAAGGAACTACATTTTCCATTAGAAGTCTCCAAACGCACCAGTACATTTATCAACCACATAGGCTGTTTTTTTAAGAGACATGGGAATGGCGCCAATCTGCCATTGATATGGTTTTCATTCAAAATATAATGTGATGGGTTCCAAAAGGTTTTCAGTTTTAAAAACCTTCATTTAAGTAAATACTAAAGAGCTATGACACATAATTAACAAGGTCCTTCAAATTTAAATGTCTGAAAATGTGCGACTGTCTACTGTCTACTGCAAAAGACCCCGCTGCCCTTCTTTAGGGGGCTCTGATCCTTTTTACAAGGTTGTAGAGGAAACACCAGAGGAGAGGACAGAGGAGGAGGAGGGTGCTTCAATACAGGTCATTTAGAAATACATATCGACTAACTTTTATACAATCAATTTCGGGGATTTTCGCAGTGAGAAAAAGATTAACCACTCAAAATTGTGTGTCTTTTTTCATAGTTACAGGTTCATTGTGAAATTAGTATGTAATAAAATAAAGAAAGATCTGAAAAATAAAGAAGCTGAGGTTGTCTTAAAAAAGGATATCAAGGATTACAACAAAAAAAAACATGCTGTAAAGTTCAATTATTAGAGCTAATTGTAACATAGTACAAAACATAAAAAAAAGGCCCAAGACTTCTAGGAGTTAAATACAGAACTACCCTCCATAGATCACCTGTAAATGTTGTGAGGGACATAGACTTCATTGGAGGGGAATTCCAGCACCTCTTTCAATGGCCGAATGTTTTTCTCAGCCAGAGGTTTGAGGGGGATCAGCTCAGGGGACAAACAGGCCTGTGGCATGTCATTAACTGGAGATACGTCCAGCTTGATCACACCTTCAAAAACACAACATACGTCACAAACTGAGTTTTACTTAAGGGATATCATTTCCAGACACTGAATGCACTGTGCAAAAAAAAAAGTCAATACACAAACAGGAACAAACTAATGAGAGAAAAGGTCTACATTTCAGGCAAATGTGCAGTTTTGCTATACGTAGATGAGAAGATCAATAACACTTTTAAAGCATCTGCCAGCAGATTAGCTCAGCAGAAACACCAAGCAGCGACTCTGATTTCCAGACTGAAGTCAATGATTATAAAAGAGATCAATTGTTTTTGTGACCTATTGATTGAAGCTGTTTTTGAGCTCTTCAGTCTTAATTCTCTTGGCTCGAAATGAAGTCATCAGGTAAGTCAGTCCCTATTAAGAGTGAACATGTTTCAATGCTTCTTTAAAATGTACACTTCTCCATTTCTATATTAAATGCAACTATGCTGCACTGGAGCATCATTTTATGCTCTTCTGATTGACAATTGTGAGACAAGTCCTCAGCTCTACGGCCTCCTTAGTGGACAAGCTGGTTTGTCCTGCACCTTTTCTCATTTTTGAACAAGAGCAAGGCATTTTGTTGAGATGATGCAGACAAAAAAGGTCAAACAGTGTTCAAAGATGAAGTGACCTCACCTTTGCTCCATGTCTTTACCAGTTGTTGATCAAGAAACATGATAAAATACCAGGCATATTCACAAACTTGCAATAAAAAATAAAATAAAATAAAAAGACTTGTATGTAAAATGTTTAACCTGGTATCGTTTTGATTCTCCTCTGTGGTGTTGAGGTTTTCTTAATGTCAGAAAGAAACTTTAGCAAATCCTCATCACTGAGACGATCCCCTTCCTGACCCAAAGAGAAAAAACAGGATTTTTTACATTCACCTATGGGAAGCAACTGGGGGAAAAAAGTATGACACATTCACAACCAAGGTAGCAACATTACAAAAAATTGATGAATGTTTGCAAGGCAATAACTGAGATTGCAGACAACCACAATGGGTCTTATTTCTGTAGAATGATTTTCCAAGATGCTTCAGTGTCATTTGAGGAGGTGCTGGTCAGACCTGTTTAAAGATGGTGTTGATAGTGATGGCTGTAGTTCTAAAGCCACCGACGTGACAACAAAACGGCTCTTCAATGTTAGTGTAACGCTCCGAGTTTCTCCTGGGAAGCTGAAGTTTCCGGTCCATGCTACTGGATTTACCTAGAGATTAAAAAAGAAAAAAGACACTAGTTAAATGATAAATATAAGGAAATCAATAGAATGAGGCATCACGGGGTGCATTCATGATGTAGAAGTCTGCATGTTATTCCTTAAGTACGGGTTTTGCTAAGTCAACAAATATGTAAAAGTGTAAAGAAATAATGTTCATTTGAAAGCCAGTAAATGGCAGGTGCTTCATAAAAAAATATCCTAACTGCATTGTATGCAAGTCATTTTTCTCCTTTCTCAGTAAAGTTATTTTCTGTGGCTGAACTGGAAAAAAATTAATCGATATTATGTTTGATTGTGGGAAAACAAAATGTGGAATTTTATATTTCTGTGAAGTGCCACAAATATTCCTGAGTGCTGATCTTCAGCTAAGCGGGGACAAACGCATCAGCACACACCTCCTTTGACGCTGTCCGAGTCTGTGACGTCTCGGTCCACAGCAGATGTGATGACTTCCATGATATTCACTGTTGCCCAAGCAAAAGGCATCCGATATCGACCCAGTCTCTGGCAAAAAGCTTCCGCCTGGTTTCGTAGTTTCTCGATTTTGTCTTTGTTCTAAAAAACATAAATTCCGAAGTTGATTGGCTAAAACTTTATGAAAAAAAATAATTTAAGAGTTTTTACATTTGTCTTTAAAATTAGGGTTTAAAAAATATCTAGAACTTATGTAGAAAAAGAAAGAAATCCCTGAACGCACTACCTTTGATTCGCATTCCCTCAGTGTCATGTAGGGGTCGGCACAGTCACCGATCTCTCCCTGTTGAAGAACCTTTTCAATCTGTAAAACACAGAGGAATGAAAACACCCCAAAAATCCATGATTTCCTACGAAATTTAGACTGCATGTGAGATTTTTAAAAGGATGTGTTCATTTTATTCATTATATTATGCATTTGATAGAAATGCTACCTTGATGACCAGGAAAATATCTGGAGATGGGTAGGTGATGGAGAAGATGGCAGATTTGGCCAGTGTTGACAAATCCACATGAGGATTGTGAGGCTTTAAGAAGTGTTTGAACTGTTCTGAGTTGAGATCACAGTAAAAGTTCTCAGATATCTACAAAATAAAAAGAGAGAGAAGAGATGACAAGCAAAGCAGAGAGAGAGGTTTCCTTTCCTTCCTGCAAATGTCACCAACAGCATTTTCTATCAAAAGACAAGGGAGTTAGACAGGAAAACAATCAGTGAGACGGATATGATGTGAATTTATGCAGGTCCTGCAATGTCAACTACTCAGTGCACTTTTCCTTGCAGAAATGACCAAAGGCTAGGAACATAGCCATATGTCCTGATTCGGCTGGACCAGCTGTTTATCATGACTCCAAGCACTGTTGGACTTCCATCTAAGAAAATGTTTTCTAGAAGCGCCTGGCCATAAAATAAATCAGAAACTTTGTCTCACTGTTAATGATCCACTCCAACAAAATTTTTTTTTTTGCTGTTTTAACATGTGCTTGTGGTATTTTACTGATAATAAAGGGCGTATGTCTAGAAAATTAAGACAAAAATGGCATTTTGGAGTATTTCTTTAATCAAATCCTAGGAGCAGACAAAAAATGCTGTTTGAAAAAGATTGTACTTGTTGAGCGCATCTTTGTTTTCCTCGTCTGAGCTGGAATCTTGCTCAAAGCTGTTTGGCTGGATAGCTCTAATATTGTTCACCATTTTTGTTGCACCAGTAATGTTAGGTTGGGGTTGTGAGGGGCTGTAAGTTAACGGGAGACGGTCTAAACAGATGGATGGTGGGAAATAAGGGTGGGCTTACTCCGCATAAATTATCCTGCTCACAACTCAGAGGCAACTTTATAACCAGATACTGCCACTCTGCAGAAATTATATCCAAGAAAATGACAGGTTTTTTTATTTAGTCTAAAAACTGTATAATAATGATTAAAAGACCATTGAGACAATAGACCATAAGATGATTGGAGTGGGTCTTTAAATCATTAGCTCCAGTGAGATGTTAGTGTTTGACACTGATCACTTGGAGCCATTTTTAATCTTAATTGCTCAGGTTATAACTACCTCAGGGAATAGAGCAATAGATCTCTTAAATTAATTTTCATTAACTACCGTATTTTCCGGACTATAAGTCGCTCCGGAGTATAAGTCGCATCAGCCCAAAAATGCATCATAAAGTAGAAAAAAACACAGATAAGTCGCACTGGACTATAAGTCGCATTTTGACGGGAAATTTATTTGACAAAATCTGAGACCAAGAACTAATAACTTGCACAAACTCAGATGACACAATCATAGCAGACTGTTTGTCTCATAATTTCACAGTAATTCTTTCTCATACTTATTTATTTATTCCTTTCATGAAGCATCATTGGCCAACTAATTCTCTGTTTTCATCCTGTATTTGTAGAAACAGTTGTCATTTTTATTGCATTTCTGAATCTATGAAATCATTGGAAAATAGAATATTATGTTGTTAGCCTTCAAGATCTTACTGTAAAAAAGGTTTGCCGATTATCTGAGTCACTTAACATACTCTTAACACTTAACATACCTCATACATCAAATTGACCCAGGAACATCATCTCTGTTCCTCACAAATGAACATAAGGAGGGTTAACAATGTATTTATTTCAATTTATTTCTAATATAAGTCGCTGCGGAGTATAAGTCGCACCCCTTGCCAAACTATGAAAAAAAGGGCGACTTATAGTCTGGAAAATACGGTATATTATGTCAGCAGTTGGGATCAATCAACTTCTGATTCCACAGTTCAAATAGGGGTATTTAGTGTCAAAAGAGATCAGATTGGTCAGTTTGTTTAAAACAGACAGTAAGAATGTGGGAGTCCTCTCTTTTAGATGCAGAACTGAAAATATGACGGGGAACACTTGGTGTTAAAAATCTTTAAAGGCTCCACACTACTTTGTTCAAAAAGGGTCATGTCAAAATTTTTGCAAAGCACATCTACTAAAATAGAGTCCAACTGGACAAACACAAAGGGAAGAAAAGACCTCTTGATAAATCTCTTGTCAAACGGCTGCATTGCAGCCAATCCCACGCATCAACAATCACAAAGTTATGCAAAGTATGATAAATAACATTCTTTTCTAAAGTAAAAGACGTTTGCATGCTCAGTCTATGACCCTGATCAGTTTATATCCACGTGCCATTATAACAAGGCCGCATTGACAGACAAGAGACAGCCAACAGATTGAATTCAAAACATTTAAAACAAAAACTCAACAAAAAAGGCCCCGAGATGCAGCATCTGTCAGGGTCTGTGCGAGTGGCGCTCACAACGACGGGTAAAACTATCCTCTCTTACCCAGGAGAGCATCTTAAAGTCATTAGTCTCTCTAACAAGCTTGAAAACATGGATGCAGTGCTGACAGTGGGAGGCAACCCCAGCAGATAAAACCTGATCTCAAATAGCTCTCTGCACTTAATCTTTCCCGTCCTTTTACTCAGAAAATGAAATCCACCCAGCTGTATAAATCCACAGAGTGCAGACAAACAGCAGCAGCTCAGAGCAGCTGAACGGCAAAGCCCTGCTCATTTTAAACAGTACTAGAACCACACACGACAATCCTCAGAGACAGAAAATACGAAAGGATGATGATTTTAAAACAGACTTGTAGATTAAGCTGGTCCACTTTTTAGATCTAAAGAACCAGGACCACCCTGAAGGATCATGATAACCGATCATGCAAAATTGCTAACCACTGTGATGGGAAAAATTTAAAAAATGCTCACATTCCATTTTATTTGAAATCATTTGAGGGTCAAAATCTGCCATTTGAAGGACTTGTGGCTTCTTGCAATCATGTAAACCGTCTATTAGGTAGTTTGTTTGTTGAACACGATGAGCAGGCCGTGGGTGACCGTGTTTCTAATTCTTACTTATGGCAGATGGGAGGCAATCCATAGAAATGAACAATTGTGAGAAACAAAGTAAACAAACAAAATTCCAAATCTGTATTTTGTCATAAGTTGTAATGTAACACTGTTTGACAAAAGAGCACCAAAATGACGCTTTGATTAATCAGTATGTTTACATCAATACTTTATATCTAGTCTAAAAGATGGACTTTTTACATTTTATCCAAGATGTCTCAAAAAAACACAATTTGGATTATATTACTGCACGGCTTTTGTCTATTGTGATTTTTATCCGACACACAGATGAAGGTATCAAACAACGTTGAATTTCCAACAAAATATTCAATCCAATAGATGACAGTTTAATGCTTTTCGGGTTATTATTATTTTTTTTTTACCTTTTTCTTTTCTTTCAGGTCATATAAAGCCATTGTAGCAAATATGGGCTCAATGTCAATTTCAAACCTAAGAAATGAAGAAAGAAAATTAAATAAATACATCATTTACATCAGAAACCTGATTGAACATGCACTGTTGTTTTTGTTTTTTGAACTTTTTGTTTTTCTGTAGGTTATAATATTAAAAGTCAGAAAATAAATGATCAAACAGTTGCCAAAATGCAAAATGAGGAGAAATTAATGCTCATGAATTTCTGGTAATCGTGTGGGTTTTTAATTTTAATAGGAAAATATTGGTTTCGACAAACAGCCAGCAGCTGTGGAAGGAAACTTTCTGCCCTCCAAAAGGGTGAAATACAAATGATTGACATACTTGATACTCTGGCACCGGATCAAGATGCGCTCTCCGACATGCTCTTTAGGACAGTCAGGAATGGGTCTGATTTCCACAGAATCTTCCTGGAAAACAACAGCAAAGAAGATTGGTCTTTACTAAAACAAAAACTTAAATTCAGCCAAAGGATTTGCATGTTATAATATATATTATCTTCAAGCAAAAACTGTAAAGAAGTGTGCAAACGGGCTGGAATGGGTTTCAGGGGTGGTGTGTCACTAAAGGGTGTCAGCAGGAGTGAAAGGAAAGCTGGAGAAGACTGTGGTGAGAGCAGCCATGCTTGCTTAGAGACAGTGGCTCTGAGAAAGTGACAGCAGGCAGGGTTGAAGGTAGCAGGGATGAAGATGTTCTCTTTGAGAGTGACAAGGATGGAAAGCATCAGGAGTGAATTCATCAGATGTTAGATGTTTTGGAGATGAATGCAGGGAAGTGGACTCAAATAGTTTGATCACTGTTGAGAAGAGGGGCAGTGATTAAGCTGGTCAAAGGATGCAGAGGTTGGAGCAACCTCCGCCCTGAAGGGAGACTAAAGAGACATTTCATGTACGTCTTCAAGGAGGATATGAGTGTGGTTTGTGTGAGCAAAGAGGATGGAGAGGAAAGAGTTAGATGGAGATGGATGACTTGGTGTGTTGACCTCTAAGGGGAGATTTTGAGACTTAGACCAAAGAATCAAAATGCAGAATGGAACTTAAGCTCACGAGGTTTACATTGGAATTAAAGGTTTAAAAAAATTTAGTGATACTTTATTTCCAAAATGTACTTGATTAAAAGAGGATCAACGAGTGTAATCACTGCAAGAGACACTGTAATGTAGGTAGTTCGCTAAAGTAGAGCCTTTAGATGTTTAATTTAACATTGTCAAGCAAAAATCTATTGACATTCATGTATAAATGGTCACTCTTCCTAAATATCAAGACATATTAACTCAAAACAGCACTAACAGTTTTGTCAAATAAAAAAAGAGCACGACAAAAGAGCTCAGATTTGTCCCATGTTGCAGTAAACAATGCAACGACCATCTCTATAAGTTTGCCTTTTTAAAGTAAATGCAAAGAAATAATTTTGACAGCTAAAGCAAAGCCAAAAACTCTGATAATATGACAAGAATTTGACTACAGCAAATACATCAAAACAATAAAAAAACAATTGTTTTTCCACAATTGATTCCAGGTGACACGTTCTGCTAGGACCTAAAGACAGCAACACAAACATAACAGAAAAGTCTGCAAACTCGAGTGGTCTAAAGCTTGTTTTCTGCATCAATCAGAGAAATAAAAACCTTTCACAACATTAGGACCAGAATGACAAAGCCATAAAGAGAATTAAATTAAATGTAACTTCCAAATCACTTAAGTGCTCATTTATTAACATAAGGATTTTGTAATTTGTCTATGGTTTTCAAACACAAAAACGCTCAAACTGTTGTTAATCTTAAGTTTTACTTTCCTTTTTTTCAATATAGAGGAAACCAAAAAGGTTTCACTTTTTTATTTTATTTTGCATACATGTATGACATGACCACCTACTAAACTATGCATTTCCATCAAAAATGAAATCTTTCCCATAACAAATATATTTTATTAATTTAAAAAAATGTTGTCTTTTACTGAACTTTTGAAATATAGTTGGATGTTATTGTTAATATAGCACTGAACATAAATAAGAATTAGAAACAACAGTAAGGATAATGGACTCTTTTAAAGCTCATTAACTGCATGGTCCCATCAGTGGCTCACCTCATCAGGTGGTGGATAGAGAGCAAAAAGCTCAGGGTGTCTGTTTCTATTCCTCTCCTGCTGGTTTAGGCGGTCCAGCTCGTCTGGGCTGCTGAAGGCCATCAGCTCTTCCAGCCTTTGGTCCGGGGCCAAACATCGCAAGTTAAAATCAGATGAGGTCAGCGTACGCCCAGAGTCATCAGTCAAACCCTCTAGAGTTGGAGATTTGACCTAGGGCAAAAAAATGGCACAAAGTAAATTATGAGAAGATTGTATAAATCTATGTATTTAATATTGTATAGCAACAAAAGAAAACAGCTAATGCAGTTAATATCTACTCTAGGCCTGATCAACATACATTTAAACAAGGATACCAATTAAGGCTTAGGGCAGGGGTGTCAAACTCATTTTCACTGAGGGCCACATCAGCATAGTGGTTGTCCTCAAAGGGCCAGATATAACTTATACATGTAAATACTAAATGTAATGAAAAATAAATGTAACTACTCTTTGATGTTAAAAAACTCATTATTTATGTATTAAAACTTTTTAAAGTGACAATAACAGTTACATAGAGAACATATGTTTGCTTGTTACTCTAGCATGAATCCTTTTACATTTTGTCCGCTCATTAAAACCCACATAACTCCATTAATGAAGGATCAAGCTGTCAAGTGAATAAAGAAAAATAACATAAAACTGAGCTAAAAAGAACATGTATTACACGTGTAACATTTTACACAAAAAGGCTGCACACAGCTTTGCATCCAACTGATGGTTTGATGACAACAATTTGTCTGCATACAAACATAAGACCAGCAAACATTGAATAAATACAACAGCAACTACACATAATTATTATGTAATCAACTACAAAAAAAATTATTTTAAGAAACTAAAAACTTTTGTGCTCTCGCGGGCCACATTAAATGACATGGCGGGCCAAAAAAAAAAAAAAAAAACTGTTTCTATTTTCATAAAACCAGTTCTACTGTACAAGTAGAACTGGTTTTCCCCATCAACAATGCAGACATTAAAAATAAATGGCTTTCTGTTTTTGTCATTAGTTGACATAAAGCACCAACAGCCATTTAACTGGACTAGACTTTCTTGTTTTTTGTCTTGGAAACATTTATGGTTTTGTTTTTTATGTTTTCAGAAAAACTTGACCTAGCACAGAAAATTAATTATTTATTAATTATTTTTGTAACATGCATGCAAAGCCACTTTAGCAATACTTAACTTTGTGTTTCCTTTTCTTTATTACAATGACCTAGCCTTGTGGTGTTTTAGTTTAACTCTATGGTAGCACCACAGAATGAATTTAACGTTTGTAAAATGTAAAAATGATTTTTATTTACATAAAACAACATATCAGAATTTGTCAGAGCTCTGGAACTAATACTTTTCATTATTAATTAAACAAACATCCTAAAAACAGCTCCAGGTCATTCCTACATTTTAATTGGACATTTTTGTTCAGTGTGTAAAGCTTTTTTTATCTGAAATAAAGGCACAGACACTTTGAAACTTTAATATCAAAAGACAAGATCGTAACATAGGACCATGTTTTTAGAATTTTTATAAACTGATTTGCAATGCTGTGATTTAAACTCACCTCTATTTTGATCTTTTTCCCATATTAGAAAAGAAAACAGAAAATAGCATATAGCCTCCTTGTAAGGTGATTAATAGATATGTTTTAGGAAAATAGTGAGAGGCCTCGATAACTGGTGCTGGCACCATATGGAGTGTTTTTAGACTCCTGCCTAAAGGTATGGCATATCTTCACTGCTCCCATTCCCTCCTGTCACCCTCTCCTCTTGTCTCTTTCTATTCCATCATCCGTCAAGCTCTCATAGCTTTCACACTATAGGCTAAGACTGACCGAGCATCCACCCTGTAGTGGCTCCAAGAGACCCCCACAACACAATCCCAGGGTTAAAGCAGGCTAGGCCATCCAATAATTATTAAGCGCTGAAGTACAATGAAGCTGTTTTCCTCTATTTGGGACTCGCTCTCTCTCTGGCAGAGATGATGGGAAGCCCGCAGAGGTAATAAGGGGCCTTTTTGGTTTGGGGTGATTAACCAGAATGGGCATGAGTGGAACAACAAAAGAGGGGGGCTGGTGAGACTGGATGAGAACGGGATTGGCAGTGGAAGGGAGAGACAGACTTGGATGGCTGGAACCTGAATTCTGGGAGCTGTGGATTTGGCCACTGTGAGATAGAAAAACAAGTGAAAGGGCAGCAAGAGAGGACGGGAACTTGGCCCGATGTAATAACAGGGGGAGACTGAGGCAAAAACTCCCACTGAAAGTATGGCCAGTGCCTTCTTGTCCATGTTAATTATCAGTTAGTTGCACGTGTGGTGTTTTACATGTCAGCGGTTGACATTTTGAAACTAATTTGATTAACAGCACCTATGGAAGTCACAAAGGCTCAGATCTGTGACAGCTTTTTATTTTACATGGTTTGATTTCTATGTGGACCACTAGAAACACAGAAAGCATTCCCTTTAAAAAAATAACAAAATAGGTACAAATCCAACAAAAGTCAGAATAAACTGATTTTTTTCTTAATCTATTTGCACTACAATTAAGATCATTTAAATAGGATTTTTGTTTTCTTGTAAGCAGAATGATGCATAGATATGTTGAAAGTGTTGCAGAAAAGATTCAGTAGGGAAATCTAAAAGGTTTAGTTTTAAGTAATTGCTAATAGGCCTTTAAGCAGAACCTTTATTAGGCAAAGGAATAATGACAAAAATCAACATTTTCAACCATTAGAAAATATGAGACTGTCAAATGTGTCTGAATTTTTAAGGCAGTTTCCAAACTGTTTCCTGACATTTTTTTTTTACGTTAAATGTTATCATCATTATCCTGTATGTCAGTGTATAAGGATTAGATTGAGCTTGATTGTATACAAAAACGGACCTGGTATTCCTGGTACAAAGTTTGGAAGTTTGGTGGAAGCCATAATGTTTGGAGCATTTTGGAAATACTTCACGCACATTCACATCCCCTTGACCCGAGGAGTTAGGAGTTTGCTAATTTAACCCTTTAGCTCTGGAGCTGTCGCCAGCGACACGTAATTGACACGCACTCTTTGACGTACCGTAACTCTTCAACCATATAAATGTTCACCCAGAATCAGCTGATTCAGAAAGGGACAAAAACCGATGTGCAACACATTACTTTGGTTGCATTACGTAACAAGGCCGCTTTTCTCTCCAACAGAATCAGGTGATTTATGTGGATAGCGTAAGCACTTTGTTGCATATCAGCGCAGGGCTGCTTTTCTCCGCTTCAAAATCTGCTGAATTATGTTAAATGTAAAAACGGTTGAAGATTTATGATAGTCGAAAGATTGTAAACACTGGAACTAAAGGTGCTAAAGTGCTGATTTCTGTATTTAAGCTGTCATAGTAATGATGCAGTTCACATTAAACCTACACAGATTAGTGTCAGCTTTGCGGTTTTTAGGGATCATTTTTTAGGCCTTAAACACCAGAGTGTTTGTATGTCATTGATCCTTACCGGTTTGTCTTTGTTTTCTGGCTGAAAATCGGACTCAAAGACTTGCTTCTGAAGGACTTTGTGAAGGCCGACTCGTTCTGAATATGTGCTCCAGCCATCCCCTTGGCACCTTTATAAACACAAACAGACACAAAACATCAGAAAAAGCATAAATATCCTCATTTAAACTGCACGTTTAATATACTTTTGAAAGCAACATAAATTTACAACAAAGTCATGCAGTGCACATGTGCAGAATATGTGCTTAAGAGAAACAGATGCAGGTTCATAATGTAGCAGAATTTTGGGATTTACCTTCTAGAGACGACAAGCCATGGTTGGGTATAACTCCTAAGGCAGTCTCTCACATGTGGATCCAATTCCCCTCTGAAAATGGGCGGTAAAGACAACAGAACACACACACACAGACATTTGTGAATGAAGAAACCTCATCAGACAAGGGAAAACATTCACTATCTCCAGATCTTTACCTGGATTTCACGGCTAAACTGTGGAAGAATAAATGCTCTAAATAAACTAAAATAACAAGGAAACAAGTTTTAAAACAATACTAGTAAAAAAAATTTGCACTCCTATTTCCTTTTTCCAACGACAGAAAAAACTGTTGTATTTTTTTTAAAGCTTCTCTCCGTCAGACTATTCTTTCTAAAACAAGCAGTATTTTTTCCAGTACTTGCTGTCCTGTAACCCACCCTTCTTCAGGTACAAAATGTCGAACTGTTCGACACTCCTTCTCCACCTGCTCCACTTTCAGGTCATCGTCAGGAAAGTCTCCAAGTTCCTGCATCAGAGCCAAGTCTTCACTTCTTAACTGCAACATCAGGAACTCCTCCAGGTCCAAGGGCTCCACCGCTTCATAAGACTGAGGCTGGAGAAAACCATTTGGTTGAGGGTAGGAGGGAAAGATTGAGAAAAGTATTGTGAAAGAGGTGTCAACATTGAGATTCTAAAGAGATAAGTAAAAAGTGAATTTTGTCAGTTAATTTCTTGGCAAAGGTATTAGCTATTAAAAAAAATGCTTACAGTGACAAGGGAGACTGCACACTCCTCCCTCAGTCAAAATTTAATAATGATGTGATAGAAAACTGACGGGAAAATGGCTAAACAAGCTGGGGCATGATGAACACTTCATACCAGTCTAGGAACAAAAGACTCAATCATGCCTAAGAATAGAACCTGGACCAAACCTGCTCCAACCAGACAGCTGATTTTTGTTTTCCATGCAAAATGTCTAAAATCTTGCACTTAAATCTCTTATTGTTTGAATGTGCAGCACATTTAGACTGTTACATGTATGGTTTTGAAGCAGTTCTTCGAAAGGTGCACAAAAGAGAAGATGAGCACTATATCTTCAGAAAAACTAATAAAACAGCCCATCTTTTTTTTTCCTTATTGTGCTTATTAAATGACCTACACAAAGCATGTGTGATGCAGTGAGACCACAGCAGACAAAACTGAAACTGACTGGAAGACCAATGTTAGATAATAGTTTTATCATGCATGATGCAGCAAAGACATACTTTTTGTAAAATAGATTCAACAAGTGCAAAAAATATATTCCACTCCACTTATAGCAGGTATGCACAGAAAAAAAGCTCAAAGAATTGCTGCTACAAAAACATTAGAATAAAAAAAATTAAAATCAGCAATTCCACTTTAAAAGGAGAGGAAATTCCATTTTCTCTTAGACATGTCTTTGCACATCAACACACCCGAAGGCATATTTGTCTCTGGTAAACGTCGAGCAAAATCCCGTAACAAGGTATAATTGGTTAGCATGGAAAACATGACAAAACTTTGGGAACTACATGGAAAAACCTATATCATAGGAGTTCAAAACAGACTCCTTTGCAGAGAAGAAAGAAAATGTTACAACAGTGACCGTCCACTTTCTGCTAAAAGTGTGCTTCCAGCCAAAGACTTCAAATAATCATTGTTGTACTGCTTCTTTGTCTCTTTTAGCACAGAGCTTTACTAAAATAAATGCATGCAAATGTATGCATGCTTCTGATCGTTCCTGCTCCTCTATGGAGTCATCAGAGGCTCTTAGTGAGAACCTCCAAATGAAAATCTAGTCACCGTGCTGGGAACAGTTCCTAACAAAACTTTATGCAGCAAAACAAATGTGCATTACCAACTTAAAAAGTAAATTTGTTTTTACATAATGATTTTAGATGAGATTGTTTATAAAATGTTGGTTGTTTAAGAACAGCGTCAACCTGAGAACACATCAACAAACAGAGCAGACATGCAGTACAACCTTGAAGTCCTAAAAGTACAGCTAGAAATCAACCTGCTATGTTACAGTCAAGCACAATAACCAAATATGCAAGCTTCACAAAGGGAATGCACTTTTTAAACCGAAGCACACTTACCACTGCTGAATACTGAAAAGTGAACCATAAAAAGGAAGTGTACAAAATGGCGCACTCCGGATATAGGAACTTAAGTAACAGTGTGCATCTACTGACGCTAGATGGTTTTGGCTGAAACTAAGCCCCAACCAAGCACAGATACGCTCCTAACATTCATCCTTACATTTCCTACAAGCTGACAGCTCGGAAGAGACTGAAAGTGGAAGTTGTGTGAACAGCCCCACATACAAAGAACTTTGTCGTCACAGAGTGAATAAAAGTTTTGACAGCAATCTTAAGCTTTTCAGCTTCAAATCAGAAACCACAAGACAGGAAGTGACATCAACAGGGCGTCCCTCCATCCAACCATATTTCACAGTACAAGAGCAAAAATTGCAGACTCAAAGACAAATGCAAAACATATATGCATATCTGCATATATGTCCAAAAGAACATGTTTGTTACCAACTTGGCAACATATTTAATAAGAGGACCTCATTTCAAAATGATTGCATGAATATGTATTAGAATTGTACGCATTATCATGTTGTTCTAGCACAGCAGCAACAAACATCACTCATCTGTCGGCTAGACTCGACTGCTGAATAATGGGAAACTCCCATGCCAGAGATTATGGTTTTAAAGCCCCTCTCTCAAATCCAGACATATTAAAGATTTGCCAGCATAAGCTGTAAGGTAAGCAGGCTCTATCCTGCGCCTGTCATGTGCAGAGGCACTGACCCATTTGCCAAACAGGTTAGTATATGTCACGAGCTGGAGTAGGATGGTCCAAGTGCTGCCTGTTCAGCTCTATCGACTTTACCATTTAGTATCCAGAAAAGAGCTATTGGTCCCACAATGAGTCTTACTGCAAAAGGATTTCTGTCGGAGTGCCAGCAATTTAAAGTTGTAGAGATATATCAATGATAAATTTTAAAAAAATGATATGGACCAAAACAGGAAGTAGAAATGGGTGGAGAGAAAGGTAGAACAAATCTATGCAAAACATTATTGTCCATCATATGTGTGCCTGGTAAAGACAGAAAAACAAAAATCATAAACTAGATGCTAGGATTTAGCTACAGTACTGGAGGGAAAAAAAATTGTATAAATGCATTCATTTTACTACAGAAACTGAACCCATCTAAACCACTGGGATAGGATATTAATCCAACTGTACAAAGAAAAAGAAAACAAACATTTTTAATTAACTCTTTCAATCTTCGCAGAAGTATTTTCTTACCGAGCGGCAAAATTGTTGGAATTCTAAAACATAATCTTCCAGACTAGACAATGCACTGAGTCAGACATTCTCCAGGCTAATGACAGCAAAGAGGATGATACATTTTTAACACTTTAGTTGTGTAAGCAAAAGCATTAAAGCTGTTTAAGAGCAGCATTACATCAGAGATCTCTGCACATCAAATGGTCATTCTCTTTGCAGTGTCTTTAAAAGACCACACATGAGTAAGAAATGTCATATTTTAAATAAATAACAGTCTAATCCTTTGTTGCTTCGGGTATGTCATTTAAAAAAAGGACAGGTTCTATGTATACCATATTTTTCAGAATATAAGTCGCATTTTTTTGTGTGCATAGTTTGGATTGGGGTGCGACTTTTATTTTTAGTAAAAAAAAAAAAAAAAAAAAGAAGTTATGTTTGTTATCTTCCCACTAACAACCACTTGAAAGCACTTTTGGCGTTTGTATCAGTATTTGCTACTGACAGAAACGCAGAAGAAGAAGTGCCGACCTCAACGGAGTTGTTCAGGAAATGACATATGATGAAGAATTCAATGGATTTAGTGATTTATAGTGATATAAAGAGTTGTGGATAATTGTTGTGAATAATTGTTCATATGTTGTGCTAATATACTTTTACTCCATTCCTCCTATATTCCAATACGGTTACGTTAGTGAAGCGTGCACACTGTATATTCAACCTAGTATTTATATCTATTCACATATTATTAAAAGATGAAATGTCTGTTATTGTTCCTGTATTTTGTTAAATAAAATTCTCCCAATATTGCAACTTATACTCCAATGCAACTGATATAGGATTTTTTCTTCTGTATTATGCATTTTTTTGCTTCTGCGACTTGTACTCTGGAGCGACTTATAGTCTGTAAAATAATGTGTCAATGTTGTGAGTGGGGAGTATAAACCCCACAGAACTAAGTTGTGTTCACTTTAAAGAAAACTCACCACTGTGAGGTAGGTTGTGGGCGAAGTATTGGAGTTTGTTCTGGTGTGATAAGCGCCAAGGTTCCCGCTGAAGTTTCGCCGAATCTCTGCAGAAGAGTGCCTGTAATGACCACAGCAGATTTTTCAATTTTAATGGATAATAGTGTGTGACAAAATGATGTATGCAGGTATTACACACATTACAAGAAATGTTGCACATTTTTTATCCGCGTCTTCAGAACAGATACTGAAACAATTCCATTGAGAGCCATGGAGACTCTTTGTAAAGCAGCTGCAGAAAGCTTTCTCTACTGACCTGAAAAGCCTTTGCCATGCTGGCAACCATTCAGACAATGGAATAAAATGATGTCCTGATTTAAGGGTCGGACTGGGCAGGAAATTAAAATGACACATGAATAGGGCAGAATTCAAATACACTGGAGATAGTGTGTGTGTCAGAGATTTTTGTGTGTAGCTTTCTCAAAAAAAAGAGTGAGGGAAGATGGAATAATATGAATGGAGACTGACTACATGTGCTGTACACATTCCATCTTATAGTGAGCTCACTGTCCTTTCCTTTGTAATTAATCCAGCATGTCATTGCAGAGCAGCCAAACTCGGAGCAGAAAGTCTTTTTTTCTCCTTCTCAGCTTCATGCAAAAGAACAGATTTTTTTGTAAATAAGCATGTGTGCTGTGTTTACAGGTCTGAGTGTCACAATCTGTTTATTGTCATGTTTCCACGCAGTCCAGTTAAAGGGCAAATATTTAAGCAAATGGGTCACATTACTGGCTGCCTTCCTTGTGGTCAAGCTCATGCGCACATCAAGTCCTATGGTGTTTGTTATGACATCAGTGTTTTTTTTTATCTTCCTACAGCCTTAAACAAAAGCAGAATGGAGGAATAAGGACTATCGGGGAGATTGGTGTGTATCTAACACACTCAAATTGTGGCTTAAACTGCCAATGTTTCACACAATCTGAATGTTCAGTTTCTCCATACTATCAGAAGATTATGGAATTGTCTGGGGAAATCCATTCAAATTTACCCCAAAAAGTGTTGCAAAAGACATGAAAGATAAACATTGGTAATAATCACTGTTGATAGGAAAGAACTGTTTTGTTGCAGCAAACCTTAAAAGTCTCTGCTTCTTTGGCTGAATACAGTGTTAAGGGAAAAAAAGATAGGATATTGTACAACACATTTGGCAATTGATGCAAAATTCTTGTCTTGCAGTTGGGTCAGGAACAGCACGAAAGGTCTTTAAACGGGACGTGTTTCCAAAAAACCATTATTCTCCACAGAGTTCAGAGAAATGCACTAAATTGAGGCATACTAGTGAAAGTCAAAGCACTTATTAGTGCACACACACATATATGCACGTGCATGCACAGGAATGCCTGAGCATAGTTTCAACTTTAGTCTCTGCGTCAGCAGCAACAATGATGTTGTGCAATTCTCCCATGTGTACTTTCAACTCAAGAAAAGTTTAACCCTGCAGGTGAACAAGCACACACCCACACACGTGTGCTTGTTCACACATTAAAAAACTCAATGACGGAGCACTGAGCAGGATTACTGCAGCAGTGTGTTTGTTTATCTTAAACAATAACACAATGGAAAGTGGTTGCAAATGGACCTTAAACATATCCTCTACTTTCAATCTGCACCCCAATAGACTCTGGTTTTATGATGTGGCTAATTTTATTTAAAACCTGCTGAGTAACACTTCTCATTGTGTTGCATTGCATGAGTTGATTTTTTATCATTCTGGTAAGAAACAATCGCAGGAGCCATGTCTGCCACGAAAATCATGCATACAACCAATGCCCGTCTGCAGGTTTTACCCAGGACCGTTTAAGTCCCATTTCGATCATGATTTGATCCATTTTAAAAAGAATTCTCAGTGGTCTTTTTGTTATGATTGTGCCATTTTTAGCCAAACATTCGAACACCTACACTGTTTTCTAGGACATAGTTTCTGCAGAGCGGCAGTAGTTCACTAGAAATTTGCTTCTGAGTTGTGGGCGGGACTAAGCCCGATGCCAGATCAGACGAGGAAAACAAAGACGTAGGTGGATCCAGTCGTCTACAAGTGGATGCATCAGAATGGAGAGGAGCAGCTTTTTCAGACTGGATTTTTTTTCTACTCCTAATTTACAAAAACTTAAATAAGAAAACTATTCAGAAACGCATGTCTTCCATCATCAGAAATGCCACGAGAACATGTTAAAAACACCAAAAGCAGGATTTTCATCTCCGGCTGGATGTACAAACTCAGCTCTGTCTTCCTCTCTTTATGTGCTTCACAACTTCAGGAGTGAAAACGAAAAAGTGAAACTAAAATATGGAGATCCTTGCAAACACATGTACTACAGGCTACATGCAACGATTAGGCTACCCATCTAAAAAAAGAACAGACAAGTTAAAGTAATCGGCTCTTGCCAACAGAGCAAAGCTGATATTATTTTGGCAGCTGTAGACAAACAGCTCGTCACAGGAGATAACATCTGTCTGTCCTCCGCAGGCCACTCTCCTGCATTTTTCCCCCACAAAACCAAAGCTCTGGTCAGGGAGACAGAAAAAAAAACCTTTCAATGTTAATCATTTAACAATGAAAAACAGATTGTGTTGATTATTTAAATGTATTTTCTAAAAAATTTAACAAAGGTAGTTTTGGGGGACCAAGTTTTAGTTACAACCTTAAAGGGATATATGTATTTATATATATCTATAGCTTTGAGTAATCGGACACAAAGTTCAAACTAGTTCTTACAGTGTGTAGAGAAAAAAAACAGATATTTCAAGTTGACCACTTGGATCTAAAAACAAGCTTTTGGGTTTTCTTTTTTTTCTTCAGCATCAGATTTAAAATATCTAAGAAGTTTTCTTAAAAAGGAAGAAAAAAAGAGAAAGTTTTGTTACAGTAGAATAAGAGCAAAAAAAGTTCAACAGAGGAAACTACCCAACAATTACACAGTTGTCTGTGTCCAGAGTCCGCCCTTTGCTTCATCATTGGCTTGTACACAGTTGCTTCCTCAGCAGTGGGAAGCTGATTGAGCTTTTAGACAAATGTGGTCATTTTGTGTTCTGTAGCAGTTTCTCTCCAGCTTTTAAAGTGCACCAAAAGAAAAACAGAAAGAATAAAGCAGCTGATAACATGCAAAGCTGCAAAGACTTCTTATAGAATACAACAACAGAATATATATATATGTAGAAATCCTCAAGTTATCTGTCAAATTAAGGTGCGAGACTTACCTAACCCCAGAATAGAAATCCCCAAATATTTACCCTACATTCAGCAACATTTAAACAGTTATCAAGAAAGTTAAATGGAAATTGAAATCTTAAAACATTCATTTTAAGTCAGATTTCATTATGAATAAGTCATTATAAGGATGTTTGTGATCTTTAACATGTTCATCTCAGTTAGGGCTGCACGATATGAAGAAAACTCGCGATATGCGATATTAGTAATTAATATTGCGATAACGATATAATTTGCGGTATATAAACAATTAGCAAAACAACCAAAAATATTATTCCCATTCTATTACAACAGCTTAAAAATTATACTACAAATGACCCTTGTTGACATAGGAGGCAAACACACAACATAATAGGGCGCCATCCGATTAGTAAACAACGTGAAGGGGTCCATCTGATTGGTCAAATGCAGAAAGGGATTCTTTCAGTCCATTAAACACTTCAAGCTGCCATAAGATTGTTTGGCCACATCTAATGTAACCATTTATTGCAAATTTGCTGTCTTTTGCGATATGCATATTGCACAGCTTGAAATTGCGATAACGATAAATTTGCGGTATATTGTGCAGGCCTAATCTCAGTTAAAATAGAATAATTATAACACAAGCAGCTGTCAGAAAACTAAACTCTCTTGTTTAAATTGAACACATTAGCAGGTCTTTCATTAAATATCATTGGCAGCTCTATCAAAATACGGTAAATAAAGTCTGTATTTTCTAAAGACAGTTCTCCTAACAAACAATCATTTCAATTATATCTTTCTGTCACATTTTAACTCCATACATTACCTTCACACCCTGACATCTGCCCCAGACTGCACCTCCCCGCACTTACACACACCTACACCTACACAAACCTCTCCTGCATATCCAGTATTCAGTCAGGCTGTGAACTGAATCCACTCATCTCATCATCATCATGATAAACGATTTCAATTGTGCTTTGCCTGTTCACCGCTGACATTTATTACAATGTAATATTGATCACTCATACCCAAATGGTGCTATCTCAATTATAATCTGAGTTCCTTTCATTGCTAATGCTGCACATAATATCTGCACGAGTTACTAAGCCATTATATGTTGCACGATTCCTGCATAATTGTTGAGCATGTTCATGTTTGTTATCTATTGCTTTTATGAGTTATAACACTAATGAGAAAATGACAAATGGTATATTCGTAATATGATCAGAAAGAAGGTGTTATGGCTGGGAAAGGGTGATAATTTTATTTTTCTAAGAGATAGTAAAAATTATAGGGAAAGTCCAAATCTTATTCATTGAGGTAAATGAAAGAAAGTCTGTTTTATCTTTCATCAAGATTAAACTAATTTGGTTCAGGCATTTTTATTTTTTGGGAGGGGATTATTTATAGACAAACTGTGGCCTTAATCTGTCAGTAACTCACCTAAAACCTGTTTTATCATGACAGCAAATCACAAAAGCAGAAACTTCCCTAAATCTATTGCCTACACATTTTCTTTTTGGGTCCTTCTGATGAGTCTCCTCTAGAAACAACAACTTAAATTTAACTTTCTTTAAAACTTAAAAGCGTTCTCCTCACTCCTGGGTCTGAACCTGGAAGGAAACAGGAAAACAGAAAGTGGGGTGGTGAATTAAAAGGAAAAAAAAGGGACTCCAAAGGGATGTCCCCACTGTCTGACTCATCCTATCATGTATCTCCAGACTTAATGGGTCCAAACACTATCAGCCCCATCTTGACTTCCTGTCAAAGGGTGGCACGCACAAACACAGCAGTCATTAAGGTCACAGGGGCCTCAGGACATGAAAAGTCTCCAAAGAAGCAAAACCAGTGGCAGGGTTTGAACGTCTCGTCCACCACCAAACCATTCCTCCGGATTTCTGCAAGTGTTTTTTCACACCTCACTTCTTAACTCAATGGCCCGATAATCGACGTGGAGAGTTAACAGATGACATCTGCTGAAAACCCAGAGGAAATTAGATGAAACTCTAACCACAGCCCCTCCCAACCTAATAGCACTAAACGACAGAGGCCCCAAACCTACAGCTGCCCACACACCTGGTACCATATGTTTTTTTAAATCACATCATGCTCTTCTGTAGGGTATCAAGAGTAACCTTTAGCCTTTTCACCTCAGCACTGACACACATTGTTACATATGTTAGCATCTTTCTGACACGACTCCGTCTTCTTTTCCATTCCTCTCCTCATGTGATCATCAGAAAAAAAACAGAAAACACATTTCCTGATTTAAAACTGCCAGATGAAAAAGTGAAGTGAAACCAGTAACGACAGGGACAGCAGCGTTTGCAGGATTTCCTTCAAACTCCTACATGACAGTGACGTTGAAGGAGGAAGCGCTTGTGATACGGCGATTTAAAGAGGAGCAAAGCGAAGATCAATTCAGCCCGATAACAACCAAAGTCAACAAGTCTAGCTTGTGTTTGCAGCAGATTTTTCCTCCGAGTGAACACTAAATAGTTGGAGCGCAACGTGTCACAACCATGCAATGGATTTTCTCTGCATTTTTATTTTTAAGTCACAAGACATTTTAAGAGGCAGTACATGCAATTTTGGAGGAAAACTAATGAACATTTACGCACCTAATAACAATTAAAAGTAACAGAAAACATTTAAAATTTAAACAACTGGACTTATTCTGATAATGCATAAATTGTAACATAATTTACATTACATCCCACTACCCCTTTTTTATTTAACGTATACATTCTTGCTATTTGAATATATTTGAATCCGTTTGCTGTGTTTTCTGTTAAAGACCCACTCCAATTAAAATAGTGCATTTGATGTTTTTTAACATCTTTTTGTGGCATTTTTCGCACGATGGAGGACATTTATGAAGAAAATCAAGATTAAAATTGTGTTTCTGAGTTTTTCTTTATTCAAATGGTGGTGAATCAGGAGTAGACATAAAAATATGTCGTTGCTACGTCCAAACTACAATCGCAGACAAATACATCTATGAACATCTTTGTTTTCTTCGACTAAGCTGGCTCCAAACTGCACGGCTGGACAGCTCTGATATTGCTTGCCATTTTAGCTTGGCATTGTGACAGGCCGTACGCTAGCAGGAGAGAGTGTGAACAAAGGGATGAACAAAGGGATGATGGGAAATGTGAGCAGGCTTACTGCCTGCTCACAACTCAGGGGTGAATTTCTGATGAACTCCTGCCGCTCTGTAGAAAATTTGTCCTGGAAAACACCTTTTTTTATTGCCTAAAAATGGCATAATCATAATCTAAAAAAAAAAAAACAATGGGAATGCTTTGAAAATAGATAAAAAAGATGATTGGAGTGGAACTTTAAGGACAAACTTTGCAGGTAGTTCACCTGTCAGGCTTAAAAAGCCCCCAACTCGAAGGATGAGGCAGTATGGCGTTTGTGCGGGTTAACCACGAGTTTGCATCTCAGATTGAAATACCGAAGGTCATGAAAAAAACAAAACAAATACAAGCTTTTGTTGTGGGCGGGATTCTCATCCTCATATGATGTGGTGAGAAGTGTGGTTCTCTCTTTCTTACATCGTCTGTCATGTTTTATGCTTTTTAGAAAGAAGTCATTAATTTCTTTTTGGCGGAAAAAACTTTTGTGATAGATTTTAGATTTATTTTTAAGTAGCATTACTATGGCAATACTAACATAGCTATTTATGTCTTTCAATGTAAAACAACTCCAACCTATAATATACTTTATAACCCATTTAAAGCCTTCAAACGAGGTTTAAAACAATAAATAAAATATGAAAATCATGTTTTTAGTTTTTTTAACATGTTCTTCTAGCCTTTTTCTGATGACGGCAGACTTTTTTAAAGAAAATTAAGTTCAGAATAGCATTTGTAAGGATTTCTTTATTTAGATTGTTGTGAATCAGAAGCAGACAAAGAAATGCAGTTTGACAAAGTGCATATTGGTAAGGCTGAAAATACATTGGCCACAAGATCCCTGCTACAATCAGACGACTAGATCCATGGACGTCTTTTTTTTTTTTTTTCCTTGCGCAAGATGGCATCTGGCTCAAAACTGTACGACTGAATAGCTCCAATATCAATCGCCATGTTTAAATCACCGGTAAAGTAAGAATGTGGGGAGTGAGAGCTTGGAAGCTAGTGGGAGAGCATGTAGACAGAGCAGGCGCAAATTTCTAATGAACTCCTGCCGCTCTGCAGAAACTACGTCCCAGAAGATGAGACAGGTTTTTTGATTTGGGCTAAAAACTGCATAAACATGATGAAAACACCACTGGGAACGCTCTAAAAAAGAGCTCAAAGATAATCAGAGGAAATCTTTATGAAATCCTCACACAAGTATGCCTGCCTTTCGGTGCTAATTTTCTTGAATCAGTAAAATCCAGGTTAACTGGTTTATCGTGTGATTTAAGTTTCAGGTGAAACTAATAAAAATAGAGCAAAAAAAGTGGAAGTTGCATTTTCAAAATAATGTATTCTAACATAAAAACAAACAGCAAATGATGGGTTTTGCTGCAGACATGCAAAAGAAAAAAAAGGAATAAAAATGAAACCAGATTGAAATGAAATGAAGTAAAGTTGGTTGAAACCATAACTTTACATTAATCATTAACACTAATTTTTTACGAGGAAGAAACTGAAGTGTTTAAAAGGTTAATGCCAACATTTTCTGCTTAGCGTCTCTGCTGGCTCATCGCTGGATTTAGGCGGCTGCCCAACATCTCTCACGTCTCCCTGCAGCAGAGCTGGGCTCTGCAAAGCACAGCACAAAACAGACAGCCATGATTTCTCCTCAAGCCTCCTAAACAGAGCATGGAAGTAGGGGAGCGGTCACTAAAAGACTCACTGACAGCCTTTAAAAAAAAAAAAGTTCACTGTTTCTTTTTAAGTAAGTGGGAGAAATGTCTCACTTTTAGACTCCTCATCAGCCCATTCCAAACATCAAGGAGACTCTGAACTCCACTCTTAAACCTCAGCACATAAAACAGTGCAAGGCACTCCCTCTGACCAACTGAACTGTAACAACAGACGTCTGACACT
Organism: Oryzias latipes; assembly: GCF_053564925.1. Lineage (NCBI taxonomy): Eukaryota > Metazoa > Chordata > Actinopteri > Beloniformes > Adrianichthyidae > Oryzias > Oryzias latipes. The sequence goes on along the minus strand of NC_136245.1, from coordinate 26,223,358 downwards.
AACTTGACTGTAAACACCTGCGGATCATCACAGCTGACCAATGGTACATATATTTTTATTATTATTTAAAGATCTGAACCATTGAGGAGGTGCTAACACAATAGACTTCCATGTGCACACTTCCTCTACACCTGGAGAGAGTTCAAGCAGGAACAATGATCACATCCCTCTTCACTTCTTTCACCTCTGCAGACCTGTTTTACCTCATTCACTGCAGGAAATTATCACACAAGAGGCACTGGATATAGACTAAGAAGAAGAGGAAATGGCTGCAACATCCATGAACAGATTTATTATTTCAGATCATAAAAAAACAGCTCCCTTCAGAAGTTGAGAACTTTGGCTTTTGTTTTGATTTATATATATATATATATATATATATATATATATATATATATATATATATATATATATATATATATATATATATATATATATATATATATATATATATATTAATTTTGTTTTTATTTTCAGTTTAAAGTTAAGGAATAATGTGCTCTGCAGCTGCTTTTCTCCGGGACGGACGGACTGACTATTGCATTAATGCACCAACATGTGTCCGCCTGCTCCACTCTCAACCTCCTCACAGGAAGTCAAAAAATAAGTTCCCCCCACAGCTCTGTGGACATCCAGTGAGCAGAAGCATCACACGAGCAAATCCGTTGGCCAGAAATATGTACCTGTTGATCTTCAGGGCGAACGCCCGCCGATCTGCGCTGCCCAGGGAAGCCATCTGTGAACTTCACCCCGGCGGCGTGCTCCTCCTCTCGCCGCCTTGCTGTCACCGACCGACGCGCCGCTCCCTCCGCCGAGCTACAGCCAACTGTCCGGCCGGTGGCGTTCGAGCTGGCTGAGGCTGCAGCAGCTGGTTTTGGAGGCGAACTTCCGCGTTTGATGAGAGGCATGCATCCCGTCAAGGGCCACGGCACGCGGGAGGGAGGGAGCCACACGACTATAAAGGCTAGACGAGGCGCGCGCGCGCTCCCTCGCTGTTGAAAAGAAGAACTCACAGTATCTCCATAAAAGCAAACATTAAAAGTAATTTATTTAAAAATATAAACTTTAGGGAAAATAAAAACTTAACTAAAAAATATTTTTAAAACACACTATTGTTCAAAAAGCACAATGTCAATTTATTAAAAAAAATTAAAATAAAATAAAAAAGCAGTAGAACACTACAAAGGTAGTAACCTTTCAGCAAAAAGTTGTCTGTTTAAGTGTATTAAAATTTTACCTAATCTATACTTTAAGTTTACTCATATGCCTAACATCAATATCTAGTAACTTAAAATCTTCACATTTTGTCTGAAGAAGTATTCAGTTAGTATAGAATACTTCCTACTCTACACGTACATGGTCTATAGTAGACTTTTACACTCAAGTCTACTTAATCAAATAAACTCAAAGTGTAGGGCTACTGCTTTCTGCTTGGGGAACTCACACACATTTGTGCACACACATGCACATCTAACATTAAATGTTATGTATAAATAAATAATACTCAAACCTAAAAATAAAATAAACTCTAAAATGTTGAACAAATTTAAATTAAATCCCAGGCTGGCTTTCAAGAACCACCTATGCTAAACAGTACTACAAGGATGCTTGGTCTATACTAAAATTAAGGCTGTATACTTTACATTTTCTTATACCATCTACATATTGTAGACTCAAAATGTTTCAAGAATAGTTTGAAGAAGTATTCAGTTAGTATACGTCCTACAATGCACATGGTCTATAGTTGCTATACATATACTGTACTCAAATAAACTTGATAATATAAACTTCAAGTGTAGGGCCTACTACTTTTTTCTATGGCTACTTTGGTCACTTTTTCAACTATCACAAAATCGAACCCGTTTCTAAATACCTCTAAATCTTGAATAAATGATTGAGATCGCCTCTTTTTTAGGGAGATCTTGCTAGTACCGGATTGGACCCCCATTTGCCTTCAGAACCTTGGTGACATCGATTCAACAAGGTACTGGAAACATTCCTCAGAGAGTTTGGTCCATACTAACATGATAGCATCACGCAGTTGCTGCAGATTTGTCGGCTGCACTTCCATGATGCCAATCTCCCATTCCACCACATCCTAAGGGTGGAAGTCGCCATTAGAAGATGGGTACACTGGTCATAAAGGGATGGACATGGTCAGCAACACTCAGGTAGGCTGTAGCTTTGTAACCTTGCTCTATTGGTACTGAGGGTCCCAAAGTGTGCCAAGAAAATATCCCCCACACCATTATACCACCAGTATGAACCGTTGATTCAAGACAGGATGGATTCCTGCTTTCATGCTGTTGATGCTAAATTCTGATCCTACCATCTGAATGTCACTGCAGAAGTGGGGACTCAGAGCAGACAACATTTTTCCAATCTTCTGTTGTCCAATGTTGGTGAGCCTGTGGGAATTGTAGCCTCAGTTTCCTATTCTTAGCTCACAAGAATGGCACTCGGTGTGGTCTTCTGCTGCTTTAGCCCATTTGCCTCAATGTTGGATGTGTTGTACATTAAGAGAAGCTCTTCTGCAGACCTCGGTTGTGACCAGTGGCTATATGAGTTCCTGTTTATCAGCTGAAACCAGTCTGGCCATTCTCCTCTGACCTCTGGCATCAACGAGGCATTTCTGCCCACAGAACTGCTCCTCACTGGATGTTTTCTCGTTTTCTGACAATTTTCTGTAAACCCTAGAGATGGTTGTGGGTGAAAATCCCAGTAGATCAGCAGTTTCTGAAACACAACCATGCCACGTTCAAAGTCACTTCAATCACCTTTCTTCAAATTGCTTAGTTTGTACTGCAGCATATCATCTGAACCATGTCTACATGCCTAAATGCGTTGTGTTGCTCCCATGTTTGATTGACTGATTACGAGAATACTGTGCCTATAAAGTGGTTATTGAGTGCTTGTATGTCTTTTTTTTTTTTTATTTTATCTGTTTTTGCGAGTGTGTGTTAACATAGCTTGGGACTGCTGAATGTATTTTCCAAATTACTCAACACTTCCTAAATTCAAGGCAGTGTAGACACATGAATTTCAAGCTGTGGTGAGTCAGCATTTGTGTTGTAAAAGTAGAAGCGGAAGGAAAGAACTTGTTTGTCCATGTGCCTCTGAAGCTGCTTGGCTACAGGAACTTCTCCAGTGATCTTTTAAACAAGAGGAAATGTCTTCCCTTATTTTATCTGCAACTAAGTAAATTAATTTTTAGCTTTTTTGACTCCCTTTTAGGTTTTTTTATGACAAAAAGAAACTGTGTAAATGCAAACAAACACTTTTAGGAAAATAACAGTCTATCTACAAAACCTAGTACAGTGTTGAAAGAAGATAAATTGGAATTTAAATGGTTGATTTGGAATATTAAGTCAGTGTACATAATTTCCTTGGTGGTTTGCAGCTATTCCATTGTTAGGAATGTTTCAGACACTATGGTTTAGCTTACAGGTTTGAGAATGAGAACATATTTTAAAACATTTATATGGCGTTAGAACATGATTTGACTGACCTATACTGCAAGAATGTATATGGGTAAACAAAAAAGGTGTTGGAGGATGTAATGTAAATAGTGTTACTTTAAGTTACACGTTATTTATGACCTTTGTTGAACATATAAAACTTAGAAATGCTGCAGAGAATGATATGTAAATCACATCCCTACTTGTTCCTGTTGGTGTATTTACCCTTATTCCCCACTAGAGGTCAGTAATTCTCAACTAATAGTCTCAGAGAAACGTCTTAATCAACCTCAACAGTTTGCTTGACAAATAACAACTAATGTTTCATAAAGTCTCGTAAAATCTAAAAAAAGTATTAAAATTATTTTCATCTTGTTTCATTAAAATTGTTCATTTACATTTGTATACTTATTTTAACTGTATAATTCTTATAAAATCTTATTCTATAAAAAGGAATTGGGGAAAACAGACAGACAGACAACAATGTACTTTGTGTATTGGATTTTTGTTGCTTCCTTTTTTCTTATCAATTTGGCTATAAATCTCTATTTAATTGGGTTCCTCTAGTCTATCCTCTAGTTAAAATGCCCTTGCACTTAGCTGTACTTGAGTCTTCTTTTTGCATCAGCAGGGAGGGCGGAACCATTGTTGTGGGTCCATAGTTTCAGGGGGAATCTAAGTAGATCGGACGCTGTCAAAATAAACAGCTGAGCACCCGGAGACATTTAGGAAGAAACTTAAGCCTTCTACAGTCCCAAAAGGAAACACAAGTCAGAGATTTATTCCTGCCCTCCTAAATTAAGAAAAACTGGACATCTGCATCGTGACTAAAGCTGCGCAGGTTGGATTTAAATGTTTTCCCCACCGGTTTGTTTAATGCTATGCTTTTCTGCTGACACACATTACTGCTGCAGCTAACTAACAAATTTCAACCCATCTATTCATCTTTATTGGGTTTCTCCCTGTCCGTTCCAATATTAAATAACAATACAAAAAAAGGGTGAATATTTTACAAAATTTTGATTAGGAGTGCAGTAGTATAATTAAAAATAATGCCGAATTTTGACAGTTTCTCTTCATTTGACCGAACTTATGTCTTATAGATTTCCATTCTGTGATGGAGGAGGAAGATGACTGTCCAGAGTTGGTGCCTATCGACCCCCAGCCGGCTCCACCTGCACAGCAGATCCCGGTCACCATCATCACAGGCTACCTTGGTAAGATCTGTGTCATCGCTTCAGGGATCTTATTAAGAAGATTATATTCTCAGCTAAAGCAGCTGGGTGCTGTTCCATCACAATTCCTTCAATACTGTATTCATAAACACTGTCTCTTTAAAAGTAAATGAATCTTTACAGGAGCTGGAAAGACAACACTCTTAAACTACATATTAACTGAACAGCACAACAAACGGATTGCTGTCATTCTCAATGAATTCGGAGAAGGTAATTTCATTTTTTTGGAGTCAAAACAGTTTAAAATGACCCCCCCCCCCCACACACACACACACACACACACATTTGTGAACTAGAACCCAATAAAATTAAATTACATGGATTTTTTATGTAACAATTCACAATGGTCATTTAAATTTTTCGAATATTTGGCTTAACTGAATTTCTTTTGTTAGTGTTCTTGTAAAATCGTGTTCTTTTTCGGCCTCTTCCTGAAGGTAGTGCTCTTGAGAAGTCACTTGCAGTGAGCCAAGCAGGAGAGCTATATGAAGAGTGGCTGGAGCTGAGAAATGGCTGCCTCTGCTGCTCTGTCAAGTAAATATGCATTTTTGGCACTTAAATATATTTTGTTAATGCGTGTTTTGATCTCCATCTCCTTCTTACAGTTGTTATAGTTTAAATTCCTTTATAGTGTCCTGCACGTACGATGGAATTATCTCTTTTTTTAAGGGTTAAGGCAGGTCATTCTTCTGCTTATTTAATTGAGCACTAAAAAATAAAAATTTGCTTGGTTTCCTTCTACCTAAATTCTAAAATCCACAGATTTTCCAAATGCCAAAGGCCTCCAATTCAACGAAATGACTGAAATCTCTGTCTTTTGTAGCAGTTGTCATTTTGCTTTTCCTGTCATTTTAAGTTTGGATCAATGAGAGGTTTTTATTTTGCAAAGGCATGCAGTCAGGGTAATACTTTCAGGATATGTTGATGCGTATTAAATTGTAAAAGGAAAGGGAAGAAAGCAAAGTTTATCCCAGTGACCTGCCTCAGAGATCCACAGTTATCCCTGTTGTGAAAACACAAGGTTGGCTAAGACAAATACATGTTGGGCTGTCGAGTTCATGGAGTCTTGCCTTTTTGCTGCCACACCTCTGTGTAATGAAAAGAAAGAACATCCCAGATGTTTCCCATAGGAAAACATAAAGGAGAGGATGTTTCATCTCTGTATTTCATCAAATAAAATCAAACTTTATTCGAATAGCACTTTTCCAACTCGTGTCACTCGAAGGGCTTCACATAAAAACATAATCAAATTAAAAAAACAAAAAACCCATTATACAGAACTTAACATTGTCATTGAATGACCACGTGTAAAGATTTCAGCTAAACTCAAGCATTCATTACTTTAAAGTAAAGATCAGACTCTTGATGCTTAACTCCATAAATTCTTCCTTCCAAAATCAGTGTTGAGCATACAGGAAACTGACAGGGAAGAGAAACAAGGTGGCCTCTTTTGTATATAAAAAACACCTTTCTACTAACAATAATTCAGTTGTTTTAAAAGTAAAACCAAAATGAGAAGTTGTACATGAATTACTAGATGGTAAAAATGAAAGATGCTTTGTGTCTGTGGTTTCTTTCTAAGTACATTTTTCTTTTTCTTTTTATTAGGGATAATGGCCTTAAGGCAATTGAAAACCTGATGGAAAAGAAAGGAAAGTTTGATTATATCCTGTTAGAAACTACAGGACTTGCTGATCCAGGTAATGTATAAGAAAAATGAGGCACAAGATATTTAATGTTTAAAATGTTTAAAAGCATCACAAATTCATAATTTACACTTTGGAGAATTTTCTAAAAATTCTTCTTTAGTGTTAGGGTCATCATGCGACGAGAACCTCTAATCTCTTTTTAAAAAGCGGTTGGAGTTTTAAAGAAAAAAAAGTCAAAAACTTGGAAAAATGGCATATAATTGAATAATAAAGGTAACGATGATTAAGCTAAGAGCTCGTATTATGAGCATTACTTTGTCCACGTTTACGTAAGTAAACCATCGTCTTACTTCAGAATTGCTTTGTTAGAACTCAGTTTTCTCATACATGGGGTTTCTTTGTATATTAGATTAGGAAACTGTGGTTCATAAGAAGAAACAAACTTGGATCATCTGTAAATCAACAAGTATCCCGGTGTCGTTGCTTCAACAACTGGCATCTCCAGACTTTAAATAAATAAACAGTCCATTAGAAGCTGCTTATGGGGTCCATGAAGTTGATACAACCTGTTGATGTTGGTGTTGCAGAAGCAGCTCTCTAAACAGCAAAGGTCACAAGTCACAACGTCAAACATTTCCAAAAAAGTTTTCACATTTCAACTGTGTCAGTTTTGGCTTGAATCTTGAAAAGTTCCATTTTGTTCTCTAATCCTTGTTTGTTTTCTCCCCTAAAAGTGACCCTAAAGTTTTCATCTTTCAGACATGTAATAAAAAACATTAGTAAAGCTCATCAAAGCATCTTAAATGATCATTTTAAACCCTCTTGTTTTAAACATGGATTCAACTAGAAATATCAATTTTCTGTAAATCAGAGTTCATTGGACACTAACTGTAACTCATTTATTGTCATTTTTAAAGGTGGGGAATTGGACCACAAATTCTATATAATTAAAAAAAAAAAGAAAGAAAGATGTTTTCTTTATCTCAGCTAAGGTAGAGTAAAACTGTATTACCAAGTCCCTCTTGCTAATTCGCCATTACATCTTTTAATAAATGGAAATGCATTTAAGACTTGAAAACTTGAAATTAACTTTTCCATCTAAAATGCATTTTTTATCAGAGACACAGGGCGTTAAAAGGAACTGAAACTCTACAAAAAAAGCTTCTGCAAACATTTTTGAGGCCAAACAACAAGTACAAAGAAATGCTGTTAGTTTTATTAATAATATGATGATGATAATAAGATGATGAACATATTTAGCTGTTTCGTGGCTTGTGTTTTATTGGTCAAATTTGCAAATGGGGGAAAAAACACACCTTTGAACTACCTCCAAAAAATGTTAGTATAAATAATTAAATGGGGATCTGTAATGAAATATACAATAGTTATGAATTTAGTTCAGATGGGGTTTATGCATATAGCACAGTAGAGGAACAGCAAATAATAATTTGAGTTTTATTTGGTCTAATAGTCTTTCAAAGCCCTGCTTGTTGGGGATGTTTTGAATAAGAGAGAGAATTTTATGTTGCTGCGACAAACATTTTAATAAAGCATATATCGAACAGACAAACTGTGCACAGTCAGGAATGTGTGCTTAAGTCAAAGGTGTCAGGAGGCTGAGGCCTGGGTGCAAGTTTGCCAGTCACCTTCCCATCAGTCCAATAGAGCGTGTCCTCACTTAAACTGTCCTCCTCCCCCCGTGTCCCACGTCACTGGCTTGTTATCGACCAGGACAGGCCTGTCATTGGCTCTGGCAGAGCTGCCATTCACAAACGCCACAAGGGAATTCTCTTCTCCCATTCAGGAAAAAGGATTGGAGGATCTCTGTGAAACATGCCACTCAAAAACCGTTTTCATTACACAGCCATCAAATATTTACAATGCTTTCTTACTGCCGTTTGACAGCACGGAAAGGATCTCTGTCAGGAGGATGTATGATAAAAATGAATAACAGTTGTGTCCAGAGAAATACAGAAACAAATCAAATGTTCTAAGAAAACATAAAGAAATAAACGTGTTGATGGACATTAACCCCCCCCCCCCCCCCCCCCCCCCCCCCCCAGGAAAAAGAAAACTCATTTTGTGTATGTCAAAGGCACAAATTTACGAGAATAGCTGCACCTCAAATCATATTCATGTAAAGCTGATGTCAAGTAAAACATTTCCATGGTTTACTTGACAAAAGAATGAAATTGAAAACTTAAACACATGGAATAGTGAAGACGATTACCAAACTTACACCTTCTTGAATTAAACCTTAAACTGAAACATTTCATGGAAACTTCTGCAACTCATTTGAAAAAAACCTCCTACAAATGTATAATTTGACAACATTTAAATTCAAAGAGCCTTATGGATGTTTTTAGCTGTTGGTTTCTTGCAATGATATGTTTTGATACATTTATTTGTTTTATTTTAATGCTCTGACATTTTTTTTCTTTGTAAAAACCCAAACTTTTCTTTTTAGGAGCGGTGGCTTCCATGTTCTGGGTTGATGCAGAGCTTGGCAGTGATATTTATTTAGATGGTATGTGAGTTACAACAGACTTTTTGTTCTGCTTCATAACTATGTTGACATTTAAAGACCCACTCTGATCATCTTTTGATCTACTTTTAAAACATTCCTGGTGGTCTTTTAATTTTGATTATGCCGTTTTTAAGCCAAAAGGTTGTTTTTTTTGTTCTTAGTTTCCTGCAAAGCGGCAGTATTTCATTAGAAATTTTTCTTCTGAGTGCAATTCTGCACCAACAGTCCCGCCCACAACTCCGCCCCCTCTGCTCCCAATTACGAAGAGCTCTCACTAGCTTACAGCCCCTCACACCACAACCAAGGATTAGAGTTGCAGCAAAAATAATGTTGGAGCCATTCAGCTGTTCAGTTTTGATCCAGATGTCAGCTCAGACGGGGAAAACAAAGACGTACATGGATCTATTTGTCTGCAAGTGCAGGCATCAGTCCATGCATCAGGATGGAGAGGAGCAGAGAGCTTGAGGCCCGCCCAGCGTATTTCCTATATCATAAATAAGCTCTTTTTCCAGCTGATTTTTTTTCCGTCTTCTCTTGATTCAGGATTTAAATAAAGAAATAGAAATGCAATTTTAAGCTAAGTTTTCTTTATTTATATATATATATATATATATATATATATATATATATATATATATTGGGGCTGCACGATATGAGGAAAACTTGCGATATGCGATATAAGGGATCAATATGGCGATAACGATATAATTTGCGGTATATAAATAAATAGAAAAATAACCAAAAACATCATTCCCATTTAGTTGCAACAGTTTAAAAATTATACTCCAAATGACCCTCATCGACATAGGTGACAATCGTCTAACATAATAGGCCTCCATCTGATTGGTAAACAATGGGTAAGCCTCCATCTGATTGGTCAAAACATAAAGGGATTTATTTGATGCATTAAATGCTGCCATAAGATTGTTTTAACACATTTTGGGTTTATGACTTATTGCGATATTCACCGTCTTTCGCGATATGCATATTGCAGAGCTGGATATTGCGATAACGATAAATTTGCTGTATATTGTGCAGGCCTAATATATATATATATATATATATATATATATATATATATATATATATATATATATATATATATATATATATATATATATATATATACACACACAGTAAAGTTCATTTGTTTGAGTCTGTAAAAGCTGCTGTGAGTTAGAAATTATGGCATATATCTGCAAAAAAGAATACCAGAAGGTCAAACTAGAAAGAATTAGCATAGATTGTAAACAAAGGTATGCAATGTCTTTAATTTACTAATATTTTGTCCCATTGTAGGCATTGTGACTGTCATCGATGCCAAGTTTGGGCTACAGGTACGTCAAAGAAACGTCTCTCCATCTGAACTGAAAAATTCAAAAAAATAGTCAAAGTAAAACAAGAAAAAAATGTTTCTTTTATTTAAAAAAAAAAGTCTTTTTTTTAAAAGTCTTTTTGTCCAGTCTAATTCATTTTTTGAGTCTTACTGATAAAATACTCAGATTGACATTAGAAATAAAAACAAAAATGATTACGTTTTGGCATTTTTAATAATCATATTCTGTGTTTGAGAAAAGCTGATATTGCGACTTTGTCAAAAGTATTCTGGTAGGTTTCTGAGCTGTTTTGTGCTCCCACCACAACCCCACCCCCCTAGTATCTTGGCCTCGCTGTGCTACCTAAAAGGATCAGGACAAGTGACACCTCGATAATGGGCTCTAATTTAGAAGTGTCATGTTCAGCAAAGTGACACACTTCGTGGCCCCCGTGCTGTTCTCTCTTCAGAGTAGAGACGGGCAAGATGAAGGGAATCCTGACAGAAAGAGGAGTGGATATAACTCACTGTGATGGAGTAATTGATACCGGAGATGTGACCACTGTAATTGGACTGTCGCATCCACTCACCTGCCTTTGCTCTCATCTATCTCGTCAAATATCTATCCGTCCAAAGACGAATCCATTCTACTTGTAGCCCCTCTTGGTCTCTCGCCTTTTGAAAGACATTTTTTTTTCCTTGAACCCAGAGGATCGAGGGCATTCACCGATGATCCTTTTAAACTTTAATATGTTTTTGGCCGTCAGATGAAGCTGTGTTGAGCTGGTCAGTGACAGATACATGTCATTTTGTCCCTGAGCAGGTCAGGATCCAGATTAACACCTCCTGTCCTCACCCCATGTGCGCACACACAAAGAAATTGGAAATGCATCTCATGTGGTTTCATCTGTTGTGATCTAAAGAAATCTTTCCTTATTTTCTTTTTGTTATTTCGTGTCAAAGTTTATTTTCTTGACTTTGTTTCTCATTCATTTACAGCAGCTAATGGAAGAAAAGGCAGATGGATTCATCAATGAGGCAGCAAGGTACTTTTCCTGTTTTTTATTTATTTATGTACCTCTGCATAAAAAAAAAGCATTAAAGAAAGATGGCCTCCTGTTAAATTACAGTTTTTCAAAAACTCTTTCCTTACCATTTTGTTGTCAACCTCCCCAGGTGCCATAGCTTGTTGTTGACATTCCCTCCATTTGATCATGTGTCTCCCAGTCGGTGCCTCCCAGCAGATGTGCGGTTCTGCTGCTAAACAAATATACCGTCATGGGGGGGACCCAACCCTTTGCATTTTTTGTTGGTCTTTTCACCTCTAAACTAAACAGTTCTCAGCTCCCATTTGAGTTTAGAGTTTGCTCCATGTCCGACGACCACCCATTTAATGGATGCAGGAGTGCGAAGAAGCATCTTTTGGTTTTTTTTTTTTTTTATTTGCTCAATCTAAAATCTGAACTTTCCGTTTTTACAGTCTTTCTTTACTGTCTTTCAGACAGATTGCTGTTGCTGACTTGACCATAATCAATAAGACTGACCTGGCGACTGGGGAGGAACTAAACCAAGTCAGAGATGCTGTCAGGTCAGCATCCTTCATCGTCCACCCATTCATGAGTCTGCAGATTGAACAGTATCCCCAATTCCTTTCTCCTTTTAGGTCTATAAACGGTCTTGTCAAAATTCTAGAAACCCAGAGATCAAGGTAAGTTTCCACTTTCAAACAAAACAAGACTAACAAAAGGATCAGGTTAAGCCCGGGAACCTTGCTGTGTTCAGTGAAGCTCCTCCTCAGATCTTTGTGCCAAAGATGAAGCTCTTCACGCGCACAAACATAAACTGCTGTGCTCTAAGTAAACACCAGAGCTGCACCGGGATTCAGTTACCCAAGTCTTTGCTCTCTGACCCTTAGCTTTTTTCCAGCCTGGTGAGATGTGCATATGTGCGCGCATCCCAATGTATGTGCACACACGCTCGCCACGTTAGCATGTGGGGTGTCACTGGGGGGGGGGGACCCCGACACAAAGCAGTGAGAAGGAAAGCTTTGGTGTGTTTGGGCTCCTCCGTGGTCTCCTGCAGAGTTCAGACCTGGGTGAGCAGATGAAAGAGCGTGCAGCGAGGGGTTAATTGAAAAAACACTGCCAAAACATTCCGCCTGGGTAATGTTAGTTTGTGGCAAAAAGTTGAAATATTTTGTTTGATTTTCTGTCTCTGGGGGGTGGTTGGACTCTAAACTAAGCAGAAAGTAAATAACATGAACCCCCTGTGCAGGGTGGACCTCTCTGAAGTTCTGGACCTGCATTCCTTTGACATTGAGGATGGAGCAAAGTAAGTTGCTTGATTTGTCTAATAGGTTTGTGAAGGACTGTTGCACGTCACTTAGATGAAGAATACACCTAAATCTTTGTGTTTTTTTAATAGATATTTACATTTGGATTTTTTTTTAAAGACTAAAGTTTTAAACAGCCACTCTGAACAACTTTTGATTGATTTTAAAAATGTTCCCAGTGTTTTTCTCCATTATGATTATACTGCTTTTAGCCAAAATAAAAAAAATAAAAAACAGTTGTTTCCTAGGACATAATTTCTGCAGAGTGGCAGTAGTTCATAAAAACCTCTAAATTGTGGGCAGGCCCACTGGTGTGGAGCAACCCCACCCTCTTACCCATTGCCAAGAGATCTGAGCAGGGAGCTTGTGGCCCACCCAGCATATTTTCTATGTCGCACTTAAGCCTCGTTTCCTCTGAGTGGTCCGGTCCAGTCTGGTACAGTCCAGTTTAAAGTGGACCTGGCAATTCTGATGAGCAGTTCCACTCAAAGTTGGACCGTCACGGCCCAAGCAGGGTGAAGCTAACAACAACAACAATGGGGCTCATCCAGCAGCTCGTTTTTTGTTTGGCTTCTCGTACTTTGTATTTTATATTGTTTGAGAGAAGATTGCAGAATACAGCTGCTTTCTTGGAGGTTTTTTTTTTTTTGACGTAATGGCCTTCAACCAATCAACGGGTTTCAACAGTAGCTCCACCCTAACCGGTCTTTTCAGTTTTTCTTTTGACCGTAAACCAGCGGGAGCCCAAAAATGGTTCAGTTCGGTCCAGCTTAATGAATCCATTATAAAATGGAAACGCTTAAAATAACAGACTGGACCGGACCACATTGTACCACTCAGTGGAAACGAGGCATTAGGCTCTTTTTCCAACAGCATTTTTTTTGTCTGCTCCTAAATTCACAATGGTTTGAATAAAGAAAGACACAAACTTGCAAAAACCCACTTTTCATCAGAGTGGGTCATTAAACACAAATCAAATGGGATTTCTAGGATCAAACTCAACTTTTGTAGTGTGATTACCTTTAATAGTCTTTAGAATATACCATATTTCTGTTATAACACGTAACATTCTCTGTAAGTTTTTTATTTAATTTCAAATTTGAAAGTGAAGGATTTAACCCCTAATTCGGCCTTCGTGGGTTGCCTTTGTTATCACTAAGTGCACACCCAGCTCTCTAAAGCTGCTGTCAGGTTTCACACTAATTAACCAGCTCCTTTATTGAGCATCCCTCTGTTACACCAAAGGGATGGTCATCGCAGTGTCCCCTGCAGAATGGAACCCACGTTCATCCCCTCATGAGAATGAACTGGCCGCCGCGTTAAAGCTCTCGCCCCGAGTCAATGTCTCACAACCAGCTGCAGAGGATTAAAGCCGTGTGTGTCCAGCGGCTCCCGAGGAGTTCCCCCTTGTCCCAACAGATAGCTCCTTTCCCTGTCTTTAGAGGCTCGGCCCCTCCTCCCCTGAGACCCACGCTGGCTGTTTGAAGCCGCCCCCCACTGCTCTGCCTGTGTGGCACTAACAGCACGTGGGGCTCAAGCAGCTGGACACAACATTTAGCCTCCTTGTGGGGTCAGGGAGAAGTGGGGGAATACGGGTCATAGTTTGTTTGCGGGGTTGGTGGGTGTCCTGTAGGATTTGTCATTTCTAAAGCCTTTGCAAGTACATTTAGAGTTGTGTCATTAAGCACAGACAAAAACCATGAGATCAAACACAAAGAAAGAAAACTGGTTTGGTTCCGCCAAGCAAATGCCATTAAAAAGTTTAACCTTTTTTTTGTGTGTAAGCAAACTACCTTTGGATTAACCTTGAAAGGATCAAAATCAAATAGAAAATGATCCATAAAACCAGCAGGTAATAATGATTCAATACATTTTAGTAAATACCAGCTTCAAACATGATAGCTTCATTGCAGTTCACCTTTCCGCCTTCATTCAAACTTCTCAGTTCATCCTGGATCACAGTAAAGAGGAGCCCCTAATCTTACTCTCACAACTTTCAGTTAAGAAAAATCCAACTTAATTTGCAGCTTGGAAATAATTTTTTTTTACCAATAACCATAACATATAACTCAACTTCCTTTACTGGTAGCTATTTAGATATTAATTTAACTTATTACATATAATTTAACCTATCAGCTATTTGTACTGTTCTGGTGTTGGTACTCTCAACTACTTTAAATTGATTAACTGATTCATTGGTTGACTGTTACACCTGCACTTTAAGGCAATTCCAAATAAATTTGGTGGATGGTTAAAATTCATGATGTAGCATTTTATTGAATAATAATAAGCACATTCTTTGTTCTATTTAGGCTAAAAGTTTCAAAACATCGAATTTGAGTCAAAAACTTTGAAATAATTGAAATGATGTTAACTGCATCTTGTAATTTTATAGCAATGCTTGTTTGAATTTATCTGTAAGGTAAACTAAAAAAAACTCTCCATATTTTGTTATTTCTCTCACAAAAGACTTGCTAAGAAGCTCCAGCTTGTGAAACCCACAGGACCTCATCTCGACAAGGTTTGGATCTTTTGTTCACCTTTTTCTTGTGTTGTTTGCTAATTATTTTCAACACATCGTTTCCTTCAGGATACAGAGGGATTCAATCTCCTCAGGCTAACACAGAGCCTTGCATTACCTCAGGCTGTGACACTGTAATGAAAACTCCCAGCCTGCTTTGCTTTTTGGGCTTTGTTTGAAATGAGGCGTTTGATGTTTTTGGTTGAATAACAATCAGAGCTTATCTGGGTCGTGCACAACTCACACACTGAACCTTTTCTACTCTTAAATGGACCGGATAGACCAACCAGAATCCTTTGCGCGTTCTGAGGCGATTCTGCAAGTGAAGTGTTTTATTCTGATTGGTCGTTTTGGTTTGAAGTGTTCCCACATGTCCACGTGTCCTCTGGCAAAACATTTGTTAATGCGCCGTTTGTGTATTCCCATTCCCTGAACTCAAGATATCAGATTGGCCATTTCCATGAGTTTATCGACTGCTAAAGGTATAAAGTTCCTCTAGGAAGAACTTTATACTATCCTTTTTAGCATCATAAGCTGAAATGCTTCCCTGCAGCTGCTTGGCCTCATACTGTTTCCAGTTTTTATCACAGGATGAGGAGAAACGAGGGTTATTTGTGCGGGTAAATATCGGCATTGTTGTCTGTCTTCTCTCAAGTTGTCTTTCCCGCATGAAGCCCTACTGTTCCTCAGACTCCCTGCCCCATTCCCCACCCTCACATCACTCTTTTCATGTAAATGAGAATGCTGTTTGTCTGTTGTTATACCAAATGACAAGGAAGTGTGTAACCTTCACACTTAAACACGACCCCCCAAATATCTGCCAAGTGCCCCTTTTAATGTGAGGAAGTGAGGATGTTGTCGCTACTTGATCTGGGATTTGGTTGCCGTGGCGTTTGACACGTTCATTCCTCAACTTATTGGTGCTTGTTAACATGCTTTTGCATTTGTGAAATTCAAATGAAATTCTATGTGATATTCAACTCGGTTTATTTGGGAAGTACCAATTCATCGGTGAGGTGCTAAACCAAAAATAACAAAGAACAAATCAAGTGATTATAATTCCAATGAGGCCAGATTGTCTTGTAAAAATGATCGATAAAAGATTTCTGAGCCTGCAAAGAGCAACAGTGAAGAGATAAACTCTGTTAGTGGAAGAACAACCTGGTAAGGGGTTATATAATCACATGGTTAAAAGCTAAGGTCCACCATTGTACAGCCTAAAATATTTTTCATAAGCAGAAGTTTCCCAAACTTTTTGGGAAATGACGTTCAAACTGAAGTCAGACTACACTGTTTTAAGAAAGAACACACAAATAAAGGTTACATCTCAGATGCTACAGACCTCAGGAGGTTTAATATTGAGGTTCATGTGGCAAAATTATAAAAATGCGTTTTGGTTGGGACATTTTTAGAAAAAAATGGTCTTTACCTGTTTAAAATGATAGGAAAAATAAACAACAGCATATAAAAAAAAAAAGTTTTTTACATTTTGCCCAAAGATGTCTATCCATAATATACTAATTTTTAGTAAAAATTATACCATGGTCCGTGTGAATACTCTATTCTGTTTGGCTCCTGGGTGTGGATTAAAAAGTGATATTGGCCAGTGATAAAATACACACCAAAATACTAGTTTTGGTCACATAGCCCAAATGTTCTATATCATTGCGCTGGCTTTTTTGAAAACCTTGGCTTCATCATCTGGACAAAAACAAGCGGTTGACAACGCCCTGCACCACACATCAGATTGTCCGCTTTTTGAAGAATAAAAAATACAAAAAATTGATGAAATATTTATTTCTTTTGTTAGTGACCATGGTATTAGCGGGATAGTTGCCTATCAGGTGTTCATTATCATATATAAACAGACTTTGCGGAAGCAACTGTCGGACACGAAGGCTTCCGTGTCCGACAGTTAATTTCTGATAATGCCACCTTGTCAGCCATTATTACTTACACGGCATATCACAGCAAACACTTTATCATAGTTGTCCAGCACGGTGGAGGAGAGCTCATGATTTGGGCTTTTTTGTGTTCTTGCAGTCATGGGTCTTATTTAAATAGCATGTTTCCTAAATATATGAGGAAAAATACTGTGCTGTTAACTTACAATGTAAAATCTCTTTCATGCTATTCTTTAATGTTATTCCTGACTGACTTTATTTTGTATTTAAGTGAGTTGAAATGTACATATTTCCAAATCTTGCACTTACAAGTGGCATTAAAACGATGTGTGAATTGTTTAACCCCTGTAGAGTATTTTAACTGTGATGTTTGAGGTGGCAGGAGATCTTTCAGAAGATGCCCTGAATGCCTTTATCCAAGTAAGAAATTGATTTTTTTCTTGTGTATTTCTGTTTACCACACTAATAAGCTGTAATTATAAAAAAACAACAACTTCTTTTTCCACTTTTAAGGATCTTCTTTGGGAAAAGAAATTCCTCAACAAAGAAAAGAAGCCCATGACAGTCATCCGCTTAAAGGTACACAAGATTCCAGAAGTTTCCCAGTGCGCTCAGTGATCAGCAGCTCAGTCTGTTGCTCAGTGAAATACTTCATTTGGGGTTGGATAGTGTGTCATGTTTGTCTTTTTGGTTTTCAGGGAATAGTATCATTTGCAGGCAAAGACCAACAGGTGATGCTGCAGGGGGTCAATGATCTGTACGAGCTCAATGACACTCCTCAACTTTGGGAAGACAACCAACGAATCAACCGGCTGATTTTTATAGGTGCGTGCGCACAGACGGAGAGTTTGCCCTTCTGTCTTTATTAAAACTCTGAACTTGGATTCAATCGTGACTAATTTCCTCATACTGATGGTACCTTTATTACAATTTACAAGTAGCTCTAACCTTTCTTTATGTTGACCCCTAGTATTCTGTTGAGGTCACAAAAACATTCATCCCAGTTTTGCCTTAATTCAGCCAAAGCAGTGAATGAATGTGTAAATTATAAAGTTGACTTTTATTTGTTGAGTTCCTAGTTTGATTTCATTTGAACAAATATAACGAAATGATCATATATATTAAGTTTGTTTGACCTTTCATTGATTTGAAAGTTGTTGTTATTAGTAGTAGGGAGTTTAATTTGAGCAAAAAAAGTGAAACTTTCAAGTTTTTTTTATCTGTGTGTTTGTGTCTGGCTGTTCATGTCAATGCTCTTGTTGCTTTGTTATCTTTTGCAGGTAGAAACCTGGACAAGGACATTTTGGAAGAACATTTCATGAAGACTGTAATTCAGAACTGAAAAACTTAACCAAGCCTTTCCCTTGTGTAAAATTTTTCAAACAGTTATTTATGGCTATAAAAATGTATGGAGATCTCACGGCTGCAGCTTTGAAGACTAGCCCAGATACTGTATATGAATGATAATGGATAATTTGGAGTTTGAATTTTCTGATTCAGCAGTTAAAGGTAATTTTAATGTAAAAAATCATATATATATATACGTAAAACACCCTCATTTTCCATCTTTTGAATAAAATACTGTTTCCTATTATTTTATACAAAATATAGTCTTGCATTCTTCCAGGAAAACTAAATTCTGTGAATTAATTTGTATTTATTTAGTTGTTATTATTATTGTATGGGAGAATTTGTGTAGTGCTTTTGTGTCCACATGATGCCTAAAATACCTTTGTGGTTTTAAACATGTAAAAAACATTGCCACCTCCACCCCCGCCTTCCTCGTCGAAGCCTTTTTCGGTTACACTCGTGAGAAGCATCGTGGGATACGCACACAGGAGGCCTTGTCAGGTGGAGTCGCTCCAGCCTGCTCATTTGCAATGGAGATGTGGTGACACTCGGGTTTAGCGCGTATTCGTTGGTGGACGGCGGCTGAGCTTTGAGGTCGTGTCTGTGGTCAATAAAACCGAGCTGAGCTCCCGGCGCAGAGCGCGTAATAACGCAGCTCCACGGTTTCCTTTCCAATTCGGATGCTGATTGGCCTCGTTAAAGCAACAATTGCCTCCAATTCTTTAAAAGCTGCGGGGAGCCCCACCTTGGCCATCTTGATGGACACCCCACCTGCAGGCATGCAGAGGTGAAACAAATGAACCCATATGGTTTACCATGGAGAAAAACGTGGGTGTTGTGGGCGCAGAACATCTGACCCCTGATTGAGGAGCTTCAAAGTCTGTGATATCAAATGACAAATATTGTAATCTGTTGCTCAGTTAAGTCAACTCAACTCATCAAAGGTTCAAAATATCCTCTTAGATTGTTTTTCTAAGTCACTTTAAGGTACCATTTGGCTAAAGTGAGTTATATTTCCCCTTTGTCAACGTATTTTGTGTGAAAAGTTTCTCTTAATAGTAAGTCATTGTTTGTTTCCCATGTCACCATAACTATGCAAAAATAAACCCTCTAAGAAAATTACCTATTAGCATGAATTCAAGCGGCTTTAACACCCCTTTGAAGCACGAACTGTCTTTAAACGCACCAGGAACACGCAACCCCCACCGTTTTTCTTGTGGCTACCCGCAGTGCGGGGCGATTCTGATAGGTCCAGAGTTGTTAATGGGCCTGGCCAAAAAGGCATCAGCTTCCAATGATATAAAGTCTGAGTGCTTAGCTAAAAAACAACTACTAAGTCTCATTGAAACCACATTTGCGCTTTTACGCACAGAAGGACGCGCACTTTGCCTTTACGCACAAAAGCTGAAGGCCGCAACTTAAAAAAAAAGAAACTAAATGTAACTATGACTCTTTCAAGCAAGTTCAAAACGCCCTCTCACAATGGGTTGCTTCTGGAAGAAGAAAAAGTTAACATAGTTGGTGAAGTTGAGGAAGTCCAACGAGGAAAGTGTGGACAGGAGCGCCTCACGGACACTGGATCAACAGCGGAAGAGTGTGATTCCTCGGAGCCGGACTCTTCGGGGGAAAGCGAAAACAGCTTCTGCACTGAGCCCCCCATCAAAGGCCAGAGCAGCACGGTGAAGCCCCCTTACTCTTACATCGCTCTCATCACCATGGCCATCCTGCAGAGCCCCCTGAAGAAGCTGACGCTGAGCGGCATCTGCGACTTCATCAGCAACAAGTTTCCCTACTACAAAGACAAGTTCCCGGCGTGGCAGAACTCCATCAGACACAACCTGTCTCTGAACGACTGCTTCATCAAGATCCCCAGGGAGCCTGGAAATCCAGGGAAAGGCAACTACTGGTCCTTGGATCCGGCCTCTGAGGACATGTTTGACAATGGCAGCTTCCTTCGGAGGAGGAAACGGTTTAAGAGGAATCAGCCCGAAATAATCAAAGATGGATTTGTGTTTTATTCCAGTTTGGGCTGCTGTCGATCTTACGCGCAACATTATAACATACCGGGCCAGGTAAGCCGCTCACCTGCTGCTCCCATTCATTACATGCAGGGCCAGAGCGGCATCATGATGCCGTTTCCTTCATATTACCTTCTACCAAACGCTCTGAGCAGTGATAAGAGCCGATTTAAAGACTCCAAGGCGCATCCGTGCGCACCAGAAGCAAAACCTGGCCCGCAGCCAAAGTGTTCCTTCAGCATCGACAGCATCATGAGTCTGCCCCCTCCTGTGACGCAGCAGATGCCAAAACCACCGGTCATTCATCGTGGCTACAACCAGATCATGTCAAACCCAAATACCTGTTTGGTTCCGACGCTCCTTCAGCCCTCCAGAACTCCACTCTGCCCTCCATCCGCCCTGAGCGCGGCTTATTTTATAACTGACCAGCTCAGCCAGACATACCCTCGCTGCTGAAGCGTCTTACACCACCGATGTGGCTTATTTCTTAAAGAAATGTTTTCACCTGCATGATATTTATGTGCATTGACACTTAAACCCGTGTCTGTAAATAAAAAAGTGACTAGATCAGGCTGTAATATATTTACATTTGTGGATAATATCTGTTGTTGCTTTTCAACCATCATTAAGAAATAAAGAACTTGAAAACACTTCGCTTTTGGAGAGATTTGAAATAAAATCTCGAAATGTTTATCAGACAGATCTTTGAGGTTCTGACGCGACGAATTTGTTTATCTAACAATCATTACTGGAGCAAAATTGACAAATAAGAAACCTGTGTGGCGTTATGATGCAATGAGCTCCTAACGCCACACAAATGAGCTTTAATGCATCAAAAATAAAATGACAATTTAGGCATCAAAAGTTGTTGAATGTTTTTTTGTTAAAACTGTAAAGCTTACTGTCCAAAACTGAAGGTGTTTTTTCTTTCTATTATTCTTCAGAATTAAAATACTTCATAAATTCAGTTCGTTTCTTTTTTCCACAATGTGCACTTTATTATTTCTGCCTCAAGGGGGCGGTAATGACAAAGAGAAGAATCACTAAAACGCAATCTGTGATCTAGAAGTATTGTTTTTATATATGTTTTTTGAAAACCTTTTTGTAAACTTTAATTTAGACTTTTAAGACTAATTGTGATAGGATCAACCATTATAATTCGTAAGTTATGGAATTTAGGGCGTTTTTAACAAAACAATTATGCCCAAATAATATTCATATAGGGAAAACTTTAATATAGGAGGACAACAATTTATAATGCCATATTTTTAGACCAACAAATTCTATGAAAAACAGAACTAGGCATTAGATAGCCTAATTATTCAGTTCTTGCGTTTTCTCAGTCTGTTTTGGTACTTCTTGCACTTTTTCATAAACAAATAACTTCTTTTCATCAGCTGCCACTATAACTACAGTCAGCATTATATTTTCTCTTATTGAGCCCAACAGAGTCCAGTTTCCCTTCTGGTTGACACAATTCCCCCTGTCCCATCAGCCAAATGGGATTTCTATTTTGGTCTGGAGGCTCAGCTGATTGTAAGCGTTGAATACTTTGTCCCACCCTCTTTTTTTTCTTCTTGCTGGTTTTAGGGAAAGAGGGAGTTGTCCTCACAGCAGAGGGGCGTTTTGGTGTCTGTTAGATCCAGTCAGTCCTGACTCAGTCAGCCAGCTTTGGACTATGTGCTTTTTCTTTCATGAGTGACAGTTTTTCCCCAAAATTCCTGTCATCCCTGTGTGGGACTGCTGGCCCAGTTGCCCTCCTCGTCCAGGACCAGCACTCCTTTGCAGTTTGTTTAATCTTCTCTTGACAACAAGGATGGAGTTAAGTCCCATCCCAGTGGTGACGGTCCAAACGTCCCCCTTTGAGGACCAGCGGCCCGGTACCAGCGGCCTGCGAAGGAAGACGGCTGTGTTCGAGGGGAAGAGGAACTACCTACAGAACTACATCCAGAGCCTGCTGTCCTCCATCGACCTGCGGGACCGGCAGGGCTGCACCATGGTGGTGGGCAGCGACGGCCGCTACTTCAGCAGAGCTGCCACCGAGGTGATAGTGCAGATGGCAGCTGCCAACGGGGTAAGAATAAAGGCAGAGGGGACCTCAGGGACTTCCATGCATCTGTTCCCCTCCGTCAACCAGCTTTGTGCTGTCAAGCTTAATTTATTCAGGAAAATTACTAGAAAATATCATCCAGTGTTTAATAAAGTTTCTGTTTAGTCTTAGATAATTTCCAATCTATAATGCTGCCACATTTCTGTTGATTTTTCTAAAAATATCTTTATTGCAGTGCAATACCGACACTTATTTGAACTTGCAGATTAACAGGAGTAAGGAGGAGTAAGGATAATTTCCAGAGTGAAAGAAAAAAAACTGAAAGAACAGAATTAGTGGGGTGTTTTTTTTGAGTTTCTGCTGGCCCCAGCCAAATGTCTCTGATGTCAACCTTATCAGCACTTCCATCCATCCTGCTCTGTTTTTCCTGCCTATGTTTGCCACACCTCCTCCTCCTGCAGCCCCACACCAGAGCACCACCTCTCCAAACTGTCCATGCATGCAGGGATCCCCAGTCATGCTGAGTGACAATAGACCAGAAGGAAACACTTACAAACTAATGATGCATCAAGCTTGAACTCGTGTTTCAGTGTGTATGCATGCATTTCACCTTTTTTAATTCCTATCTGGTGAGCACACTTGTTATTTATGTATGGAATTATAGCTTGGTGTTATTACCCACTTATAAGTAGATGCAAAATATAAATAGGGCAGCTCTGTCATCCACTCCCTCTAAATTAGATCCTTTGCTATTTGTTATTTGTAGCAGTTGGTCCATTAAAGAAACTTTGATGTGTTAGAATGCAACTATCAGGGTAGGGAAAGTGACGCTTTTCTTTTCATTTAGTGTAACACCAGAATGATTGACTGCACATACATTTGTGCCGCGCAGATCGGTCGTCTGGTAATCGGTCACAACAGCCTACTATCCACCCCCGCTGTTTCCTGCATCATCAGGAAGATCAAGGCGATCGGCGGCATCATCCTCACCGCAAGTCACAACTCCGGTGGACCTGGTGGAAACTTTGGGATCAAGTTCAATGTGGCTAATGGAGGTGAGGGCAGCAAAAGATTTGCTATTTAGAAGTCAAATGTAGATTGCTGACGCGGTTTAATCAGAAAATTTGATGAGTTTGTGGATGTCTTCTTGCAGGTCCGTCCTCAGATACAGTGATGGAACGCATCTCTCAGGTGAGCCGGACATTGGAGGAGTATGCCATCTGCCCTGATTTGCGGATTGACCTCTCAAGGCTGGGGAGACAGGAGTTTGATCTTGAGAACAAGTTCAAACCTTTCAGAGGTACAGAGGTTGTCCAGTCAACACTTGTGTGCATCATAAATGTTATGTCAAAAAGGATTTTCTATTGAGTATTTCCAGAAAATATAGACAAACACATTTTTTCTTTGTTTTCACCTAACAGTGACTTTGTTCTGTGTTTCCAGTTGAAATTGTAGACTCAGTTGAAGTGTATCTCCAGCTGCTCCGAAGCATCTTCGACTTTTCAGCCATAAAAAGTCTCCTTACAGGACCTGACCAGCTGAAGATACACATCGATGCAATGAATGGAGGTGGACATAACTCTAAAATCATCTCCAAGATGTTGTCACAGCAAGTGAAATGTTTTTTCCCCCCCTGTCCTCCCTCTTAATACAGTGATGGGTCCCTACGTGCGTAGGATCCTGTGTGATGAACTCGGAGCTCCTGCTAACTCTGCAGTCAACTGTGTCCCTTTGGAGGACTTCGGCGGACGACCTCCTGAGCCCAACCTGACCTACGCCACATCTCTGGTAGAAGCCATGAAAGGAGGGGACTTTGGCTTTGGGGCTGCATTTGATGCAGATGGGGTGAGTTTTTTATACATCCCATAAATCCCCTTTCAAAAACCATCACTTTTACACTGACAGATGTGTTGCTGAGTCTGTAGTATTCTGAGATTTTAGTCAGTAGAAGACTTTAAATGTTTGCAAAAGTGGATCAATGTAACAGAAAACATGTACACTTCCACACGTTTTAGGAAGTGTCTTCAGTCAGAGGCTTCTCCAGGTCCAAACTGGATTTATTAGCAAACATAGTCACAATATGTCATAATATTATTATTTTGAGTTGATTTTTTTTGAGCTAAGGATTTTTAAAAGACAACTATGCAATATTAAGTCACAGAAATAATGGACAGAACAAATATAAAACGCTTTGCACTTTTTTAAACCTTCAAGTTCAAACTCTAATCTAAGCACATCTATATTTTATACACTTTTAACACTTTGTACCACATGGACACTTTTACTACTCTAATATTTAGGCCTTGTACTCTATTGGACAGTCGTGCATTTCATTTTATATTGTACTATGTGTATATGGATGTGACAATCAATTTGAATTAGAATACAACATGTCTTGCACTTTTTTTACTTTCTTCTTATGAACAGATGCTTTCAATTTGAAACTCACATTGTACAATCTACCACCTCTTTGTTTGAGGAAAGCTGTTTTATGGTAAATGTATCACTTCTTATGACATACTTACTTAATTGCAACTTTTTAAAAACCCTTACTCATTTAGGGTTTACATGAGAACAAAATGACATGTTACTACACAGACAAACACAATATGTCTCAATTTTTGGGTAATAAATCATAACAAAAGTTGATGATGAAATAGTTTTGGTCAAACTCCCTCTTAAAATAATAAAAAAAACATTTGAATGTTCTTATCAAATGTAGCATAGTTCTTTTTAAATAAAATACAGGCGTTAGCGAGAACATCCTTGTATTCCTTATCGATGACTATTTTCCCTTTTTAAAACTAAAATGAAATAATGGTTATGAAAGGAGCCAATGATGACTACATCCTTTTTCAATTTGGAAATATATTTTCCGGTTCAGTGGAAACCAGCTAAGGTTTTTGGGTGGATACAAGCTGAACCGAAGACTATCTCCTCCCCTATAATACATTGTTTATTTGTATTTGTTTTTTTCTTTGTTTATGCTGACAAAAACCTGTCAGAGCTAAACCCCGGATTGAACATGGTGATCCAACAATCTGATAACTTTTCTTGTTGAGTCATTCAGTAGACATTTCCATACACACTTGCACACGCCCCAGCTGTTGTGAGTTATCTCAGCATCAGCGATCTGAATCTCACCGTCATTGTGGTTTTTTGGTCTCATTCAGACCAAGTGACCTCACAACAACTCGTAACACTGACCGTGATGGGACTCAGGATTTCTGGCAAGAATCATTTGCTTTTAGGAACAAAAGATGAGCTGCGATTTTTAAAGTTGTTCCTCTTTCAGCATATCCCTTCTGGGGTCGCCAAAGTGGTTCAGCTTTCAATGATTTGCACAGGTGGTTTGGCAGAGATTTAGATGTACTTTCTGACACCACCATGACTTTTATCTGGACTGGGGGACCGGCACGGGGAGGACTCAGACTTGGGCCTTGTTGCGCCTGCGTAGTTGGCAGTTGTGCGAAGGGTCTTGCCCAACGACCCACACTGGATGAAGCTCGTCACTCCTGACTCCCTATGTACTAGTCCTACATGCAGCCAACTGAGCCATCTAGCCGCAGCTTTGATTTTTAAAATGATATACTAATTCAGGCATGTGAGCATTGGTTACAGCTGGACTGGAAGATGATGGTTTGACTCAAAACACACTACAGACTGTTATCTACACCAAAGCAGAACTGGGATTTAAAGCAGTGAGCAATTCAAATAACTGTTTTGATGTTTTCACTGAATTTGTTGACAAAAAACGTTGACTAAGATGTTCAGGGACATGTATTATGATTATTTATTCTTTTTCTTTGCTACAAGGTGTAACTGTCTAAATGAGACTTGAACTCTGCTTTTGCTGTCAGGACCGCTACATGATCCTGGGAGAAAACGGCTTCTTTGTGAATCCGTCAGACTCGGTTGCCATCATGGCTGCTAACCTCTCCACCATCCCGTACTTCAAACAGCATGGCGTCAGAGGCTTTGCAAGGAGTATGGCCACCAGCTGTGCCCTCGACAGGTAGAAGAAAACCCCCACACACAAGTACACAATCACTAGATCTAGAGAGTCATGTCACTCCCACCAGGACATTTTTCACTGACCCCTGCTGAGTAGATTCTCCGGAGGAGGACCACACCCGCCTTGAGATCACTTAAATGCCCCTCCTCATGTGCACCCACACAAATTTACTCACTAACTATAAATATATTATCCGTTATGTAAGATGAGAGCCAAGCAAAGACTGCTGAGCGTGTACTCACAGCTATAAAATCCTCTCCATTGACATTGTTCCAGCTGGAGAGATCCCTGCACGGCACTCCACCCAGCAGGCCTCAACAGTGTTCTGCTCATTTATGTCATACATAACTTATGGGAAAAGAATATGCCAATTTAAATCATGTTTTTTAATAAAACAAAGTCTCTGCCATAAGGGGATATTGCTAAATTTCCAAGTGAATATTATCTTTGTGTGTATTTGGGAATATGCACTTTTTCTTTTTACCATGGAGAGCTCTTTGGTCAGTAAAGTCTTCATAGTTGACGTCTTTTAAGCACATGCTCTCTATTTTTTTAGACATATAAGATGTATTTTCTAATACTCAACATTTTTTGTCACTTTCTTTTATATACATTTTCCACTTGTTCTTTATTGCTATGTTGATTATTCTTTTTTTTACCAAAACAAGCTAAGACACAGGAAAACAGGGAAGATTTGGCAGAGAATGAAGCAAACTGAGTATGTTTGCTGTGGATGATAATTACTGCCAAAGAGCAGCTATGAAAACATAAACAGAACCACACAGAAGGTAGATCTGACCAGGATAAACAAGAGAAACACACAAAAGAATATGAATGTGCAAAGCGGGAATGTCAGGGTAAAGGGCAACTTCAAAAGTTACCAAAAAACACAAAATCCCAAATGGCAAAATACTCCAACTTTATCCAATTTTTTTAACATCAGGGTCGTACAGAAGCAAATAAACCAATACAGTTAAAGATCTTTCCAGTCAGAATCATTTCTCCAATACTAGGAGTTCAGTCGTGATTTGATCTCATTCCTGTATTTATTTAAAATTTGATATAAACTTTATTTATCCTGGCGAAAAAGAGTGCAGGACATGTAGTACATACTGTATGGTTTGTGTAACTCCCTCAAGCATCGTAATTTTAAAACCGTTGCCTTTTGAGCCGTGTCTCTGAGAATGTTGTGAATGTGTGGCCCTTTTTCCACAGCAGTCACCTCACGCCGTCTCTGGAGAAGATGTTCTCATTTAAAAGAGTCAAATCAGTGCTGTACCCAACTCAACACTCAAAGATTCTGAGACGCATCTGTGTGAACAGGGTTTAAATGTTCAGCTTCTATTTGGGAAGGATCTGTGTGTGATTCACCTGTGACCAATCTGCTCTCATGTTCACAAATGGTTTTTGTCCAGGATGAATGTTTGTCAGCTTTATCTAGTGAACTAGTCCCAAAACAAAAATGCAATCTCTTGGTCCTGTTGCTGCACATTAAAGCTGTGTTAAGCATACTTTTGTTGTTGAACCACAGCATGATATATTTTTGCTGAATGTACCTTCGCCTGTTCTGTGTGTCATTTTCTGATGATGGAGGACATATATCAAGAAAATTCAGCTCTAAATTGAACATGTGATCATTCCTTTATTTAAGGGGTTGTGAATCAGGAGCAGAGGAAAAACTGCTGTTTGAAAAAAGAGCGTCTTTGTGATGTAGAAAATATGCTGGGCGGGTCACAAGCTTCCTGCTCAGAACTCTCAGTAAAGAGGAGAGGAAGAGGGACCAGAGTTGCTTCGCGCCAACGCTTCTCCCCACAACTCAGAGAAACATATCTAACAAACGCCTGCTACTCTGCAGAAACTATGCCCTAGAAAATGACCCAGGTTTTTTGATTTCATGACTAAAAACAGCATAAATATAATTAAAAGACAACTGGGGACCCTTTTACAATGCATCAAAAGACGATTGGAGAGGAACTTTAATATCAGCAAATAAAAAGAAAGAAATTTAAATGGTTCAATAGAGTTAAAATAATAAAATTTAACTATAAACACAAAAAGCAGTGCCAGAATCTGGCTATATTGTAGTAGCATCTTACAATTCCACAGAACCTACCTCACTATAGTATTGGTTTCCATCCCATAATTCTCCTTGTTTCAGTGCCACCACAGATTGTGTTTTGTGTTTATTCAAGACCTTTCTTCTAAAGTGACGTTTGGGTGGTTTATTTGGAATATTTCCATTAAAAGGTTCGGGGAAGGCCAAGCTTTGGCTTCCACAAAGACATTTTGGCTGAAACATCTTAAAACTAGATTGAATCAGTCTTCAAACATCACTGGTTTCCACCGTCAAAGCAAACAGCCCCAGAGTTTCCCTCCGTAACCACTTTGTTTTACTGTGGTCAGGTTGATCTTTTCAGAATGTGCTTTACTGTTTGTTCACAACAAAATATTGACTCATTGATAAGCCTGAGGGCCCCAATACTTTTTTCAGAACTCCATAGAAAAAACATTCTACTCCTTTTTAAGGTTTGATTATTAGTTCAAATCAAATCAAATCAAACTTTATTTATAAAGCACTTTTCATATAAAAATATAACACAAAGTGCTTCACATTAAAACACAACAAAATATAAAAACAAGTATTGACGAATTAAAAATAAAATAAAAAATAATAAATAAATAAATAGGGCCCCCCTCCCCGTACCTAGCCCCCCACTCCTTTCACACCTCCCACCCCTTAAGTGATGGCAAGGACAATGAGAAAGTTGACCTAGAATACTGATAATGTATGTTTTAAAACTTCCCTTTCCTTTTCTGTATTTGTGGTTTAAAGGAACATTTTGACAGCTCTTTAGCTTTTTTCACCATATGTCATCTTGCAAATGTTATTTATTTACTATAAAAATGGTATTAAGTTAGGAATGGGTTTCTTTTACAAAATAAGACTTTGGAATATTTCCTCCCTCTTACCTACAGTACATACCTTACTGAAACATTTTTCTGACTATACTTCTTTCCTGTGAAGGCCATTTTGTATGGCCATTATCCGAATTCAGAGTATTTTGGCCAAGGGGGTGGGGGGTGGGTAGTACAACAGTTAACAAGCTTGGTTGTCTCAGCATTCACCTGGTAAAGTCCAAACAAATTTTGGCTATTAACACCACTTTACAGATGCAGAACTTAAAATGGGCAGCAGTGGATGCAGTTTGTTTTTCCTGGACATAAGAAACTGGAGCTTTTGTTTCCTTTTGTGTTTGTGAACACAACTAAGTACAAAATATGATTTGATAGAAAGTTACTTTTTTTTAAACCGTTTTCTAGATTTCCAGAAACTCATGTTTTACTTTTTTTATGTTCTGTTGCCCTTTTTTTAATGTGAAGATATTTGCAGGATAAACAAAGACTAGATTGTTTTTTCTTGAAGCTCCAGGACAATTTATAGTTTAGTCTCCTTGCCCGTTTCCATTCCAAAATATGGATTATATGTATATATATATATATATATATATATATATATATATATATATATATATATATATATATATATATATATATATATATATATATATATATATATATATATATATATATATATATATATATATTCCTAATAGTAAGCCAATTTAAAGACAGCAGGGATCATGAGAGACACAAAGTTGTCTTAATAGTCAAATCAACCAATCAGAAGAAGCCTGGTCTATACAAGGACAGGAGATTTACTGGAACTGCTTGGGGTGCATAGGGAAGATGCACGAGGAGCTGATCAAATAAAAAGATTTTTGGTTTACTGTATCATCAAAAAATAACCTGATATAGCCTCTTTAACTTTCTAAGCATGTGAAGTGCGGTCTTGCCTTGCAGAGGTCCTGCTTTCATTTTGTAGACAGAGGAGCTGTAGACACACAGACACACACTGTTGTGTTGTAGCACTGATCCTGTCCCGAGGCAGTCTCATGATAACTGCAATGATCAAACTGAAGGAGCTGCTTGCTTTCACCATCTCTTTTTCTTTGGTCAGCTTCACTGTATCTTCCACACAACCGCACCTCCCAAACACACACAAGCACACACACACAATCACTGACAAAGTGTCACATGTCCCACTAAGAGGGCTATCAAGCAGCACACATACTTAAATGTAGTGTAACAAAAATGACTTAGAATTAGCTTTTGTATTTATCTTGCTGATCTTTTATGTTGATGTGAGCACACTTACAGCAAATAACATAAAATTATCTTTTGAAATCTAGGAAGAGCAGAAGTACAATGATCCCTCCTACAGTCCCTATACTTACAGTGCTCGAGGCTGTCCAACAGCTTTGTAAACAAGTTATGTTGTGTAAGATGATGTTCCTACACCTAAATCATCAGCATGCCCGAGGACATTAAATCTGCCACGAAGTTCAGTATGTCTGCCTCCTCTGCACTCATAAGTATCCATAAGCATCGCCACTGCTGGAGGTCTCAATGCTCAGCCATCAGCCACACAACAGCCACTCAATTATCTACTGCAACACTGATGTATATGTCTGTATGTCTCTGACGAACTCCAGAAAGTGTTGAAGTATAGCCAGCAAAGTGCTGTCAAAACCTGGAGTCTGTCCAAGCGGACTCCTTTTTAGGAGAATTTGTGGCTTCCAGTTTAGACTAATACTCCTCCCGGTTGTGTGTTTGTGAATCATCAGGCACATTAAAGTCCTGATAACAGCTATTGGAGACTGTACAGTAATGTGTGTAACTGTTTGATTTATTGTGGTAAAAACACAACACATATGTGTTGAGATTGTCAGGTTAGAATTTGATTCTTTATAAAAAAAGATCTATCAAGTTTGTAGCCTCTGTGAACGCATATTAGGGAAGTGTTGGTGACATGAGGGAAAAATGAACATGAGTGTGTGTGTTTGTGTGCATGAGGGGTGTTGGGAAAGGAAACATCTGCTTGTCCTCCAACGGAACCAAAGATGGAGGTTATCTGGATGAAGAAAGAGTTCAAAAATCTGCTCGGAAGGAAAAAACAACAAGGAGAAAGTTTGATTTAATGTAACTTTATTTTATTTTGGTAGTTTGCCTACCTTTATTTATATTCATGAAACTACTGCTAATACAAAAGTAGAGTATGTCAATTTTATTTTTACAGTTTAACCAATCAAACGCTGTTTTGAAAGCTTTTATTTAGCAAAAAAACAAACAAAAGCAAAGACGTACAAAATACATTTATTTTTCTCACTAATTAAAATGAAAAACTGACAAAAAGAAAAAAAAACACTTAATGCTGTTATCCTGTCTACTTCTGAAATACTTGTAAAAAAAAACAAGCCAAGCAAGCTCATAGTTAAATCTGCAAGTGCATGTTTCCTGTGAAATCCTTTAAGTGATCATAGACTAATTAAAAATGGCAGAATTGCAACTTCTAAAACAGATCCTAAAGAAAGCCCTCAGAGAAAATATATCTGATATTTAGTTTGTGTTTTGGCCATAAATGTTTGCAGTCAAGCTTTAATAAAGCGCAACACTTTTAGACTGAATAGCTATTAAGTCCACACTGAGCTATCTTCAACAAGCAAGGCCACTGCGCTGTGTTTGGGAAAAGACAACGCAAAGGCAGTCATTTCCTCACACTATAAATGTAAGGAAAGAAATAAACCATAAACCAATAAGCCAATATATTCAGCCGTTTTCATTGATGTAAATGTTTCATAAATTTTATTAAAAAACTATAGTGAATAATAAAGTAGTAGCAGCTATACAATGGAAATACAGTATTAGTATTGATAATGCCACGATACCTCCTCATATCTGAATATCTGAATAACTATTTTGGATTAAAAAAAAATGGTTGAACCATTTCTTTGGTAAATAGTAATAATAATAATAATGGATTGGATTTATCTGCGCTTTTCAAGACACCCAAAGCGCTTACATTGTGTCCATTATTCATTCACTCCTCATTCATACTTGGTGATGGTAAGCTATGGTTGTAGCCACAGCTGCCCTGGGGCAGACTGACAGAGGCGTGGCTGCCATTTCGCGCCTATGGCCCCTCTGACCATCACCGGGATCATTCATACACATTCACACACCAGTGGAGCCACACTGGAGGCAAGGAGGGTGAAGTGTCTTGCCCAAGGACACAACGACATTTTGGCTGGTGGGAGCGGGGATCGAACCGCCAACCCTTCGATCATTGGACGACCCGCTCAACCACCTGAGCCACTGTTGCCCCATAAATAGTCAATAGTTTCTTTTAAATTCTCTTATGGACTTAAAGATCGTTAGATTACATTTGACCGGAGGTAGAAAAAACACCTATTCAAGTAGAAGTGCTGTTACAAGGTTGAAAATCCACACGGAAAGTAGCCCAGGAGCTGCAGATTCCAATTTGTCAGTCAGTGGGGTTCGAATCCCAGGCTTGACGATCATTGCGTTTTTTTTAAGACTCTTTGACTTTGAGGCAAATGTTTCTGCAAATCAACAGTAACAATAATAATATATATAATATATATATATATATATATATATATATATATATATATATATATATATATATATATATATATATATATATATATATATATATAATAAATAAATAACAATAATAATTAAATTGATTTAAACAGACCTTTCAAAAATATGATACCACACATTAAAAGTTTAGCCATCAAACAAGCCTTAAAAATAAATGAAAAGGAGAGATAATGATTTAATTAAACTGAGTCAAATAGTGTTGTGTTAAAAACCTGGCAAAACACAAATTAAAATGTAAAAACATGTTAAAATATAGAAAGTATAACAAAACATTTGGTGATATTTTTACAAAAACAGAAACATACTGGAGCTTGGTATGAGAAGCATCAAATTAGATTTGTTTAGAAAAAAAGGTGCTGTAAGACATGTAGCTTCTTATTTTTTTTATTAAAAGTATCTTTGTGGGTTTTTCCCACAAAGGGGTTCTTTCTTGCATCTTGAAAAGCGAGTTGTGTGTTAGTGCACTAATGGCATTGAGGATGATGGGAAGTACCTAAGTAAAAAGATTTCCTCTTTTTTATTTTTTTATTTTGCAATCATAAAAATTATGCAAAAATGAAAGGTGATACTTTTTCCCAAGTCACATATGTATGTGTAAAGCTTGTTTGCTCTTTCACCGGCAGAAAAAAGTTCAAAAATAGCAAAACTCCAGTAAAAGTGATTAATTATATGAAATAGTAGTTTTGTGAGGAGCCTTTTTAATACTTTAAGGATCCTGTTTTAAATACACGTTACCTTTTCTTTCATTTCAAACATTTCTGTACAAATTTTAACAACTTGTTGACTTTGTTTCTTTAATTTGTGTTCAGTATGTAATGTTAACATTGCCAACTGTTGAGTCAAATGATCAGAGGTTTAGTAAAAGATTACAACCACAAATATATACAACTGTTCCAAATTTTCGCAATTAAGGAAAACACAGTTTGGCTGTATTTTTGCTGTAATCTTAATATGATTTTATGTGGTTGTGATTATTAATTGAGAAAACAAACCATTCAGCTGCTGCCTAAACTGTCTTTCAACTTTGTTAAACTTAAGGATAACACACTTCCCTTCTTGGTTTGTGCTTCATCAATCCTGTTGTGGTTTTAGTTGGTGCTTTTCTTGATTGGAGACCCAACATCAAAAACGCCGTACTCTTTTTGGAGGGACTGAGTGTGTTTTACTTTCAAGAATGCCTGGCCTTCCGTTTCAGCGCTTGCATCCCAGGAGATGGATAGATAAACTTGGTTTATCCTTATTTGGCCATTCATCCCATCATCTTGTAAACAACTGTGTAGGGCACTGTGGAGTTTATTTATCTAACTGATGATTATGAGAACGTGTAAAAAGAAGCTCCTGGAACCACCCGCATGCGCAGACATGTCACTGCGGTTTCCCACAGACTGACATGTCCACACGTGGGTTCTGTTGGCTTGAAAATGGGTAGAAATCAACGCAGGAAAGCGTGTTTACTTTTTGTATAGATCTTTGCAGTGGTGTTGATGATGTTCTGAGATAGAAGGAAATTAGACAGAACCGAGCTCTTCACACAGTTTGACTAGTAGAGGGTTTGTTCCATCTATTTCTGGGCAAATAATCCTGAAATTATGCTTAAACAATTTTCAGGGCCTTTAAAACATTATCAGCAACATTTATAGAGGTGATAGTTGTCCACATTTTTCTTAACTAAGTATAAAAAAATCAGAAAATTAAATGGGGAAGTTTAGTTTAAGTTATCGGTAATTTGGATGTCAAATGGTTGGTATGTGCAGATAATAAAATAGTGATTGGAACAGCTTTATTTGACTTTTTATAGTATTTTCTCATTGGTTATTATGAAATAAGTTGATGTAATTCATCAGGTATCCACCTCTAAATAGAGCTTTATCTGATGATCTTCTGTTTCTTTTATGGGAGTTTTTTTTCTAAATTGTTTACAGTGTGGAGTCCCTCAGGGACTTCTGTCTATATTTATAAACAATTTACCCTATGTTCTGACCAATTGCAGTGCTCATTTGAATTTTGCATAATCTAAATACAATGTGTCAATCTACACACTTCTGTCTAAACAACAACGGATTGTGAAAGTAAATTAGAAAAGTTGGAAAAAAGTATTTTTAAGTCACCTTGATTGCTGCTCACCTGTTCGGTTGGGTGGCCATTTCCAAACTCTGAATAGCTTCAAGTTGTAAGGGTTGCTTTGGCATTTCCACCTGGCGTGAGTATGGAAAACATGCATGGAAGACTCTCATGGCTCAGAGTAGACATGAGGCTGGTATTTAACCTTTTAGTATTCTGAAATTAGTTATGTAGGAGATTAACATAGTTGTGGTGCCCAGCAGGATTTCTGTGGTCATAAACAAAAATCCTGATCAAATGCATTCTAGATCCGTACAAAAGAGTCATAACAATGTGGAATCCATTACCAGTTTTTGTTACAGAAACCCAAAGTAAAACCAGTTTTAAAAGATTACATGAAAACAAATTCTTTTCAAGTGAATGTTTAAAGTTTATTTTTGACTTTCGATGCTTGACAGTCGGAAAACACCCAACCCCACGTAAAGTACTATTTAAAAGAACAACGTCCTATTGTTTCCACTTTGAGTTCTTTAATAATCCAAGTCTGTTTGATTTTTCTCTAATTTTTTTAGATGATCCACATGTCTTCAGCTCTAAGAGTGAAGGCAAAGTTTTAAATTGTGAACACTAAAACGTTTTTTTATCCCCTCCTACTTAAATATGTTCTTCCTGGTTGTTTCACGAAACGCATCAAAGTTAACCCACATCCCCATGAGAGCATGGCTTACCTCAGTAAAATATAATTTAAAAAAACGAAGAAAAGAAAAAGAGCGCCAAATTGGGGTTACCAGAGGTTGCAAAATGTAAAAAAAATATGCACACAATCTCAGATCTTGAAACAGAGTTTACTGTCAAAACAAGACTTTTGACCATATGTTTTACAAACTTCTCCCAATGGATTTTCCCCACAGTCCTGTGTGTCCGGTAATGCAATTTCTGTTTAAAAAGACCACAAAGTAAATCACACTTTTATCCAATTGACCGCATATTAGCTGCTAGAAAATTTTTGGTAAAGATTTTTGTAATTTTATTGAATTTCAATGTATTTCCTAGACGTACAAAAAAGTGCAAAAAAGGGCTAAAGTTTCAGGTGAGATGATCCCCATTACAATGAAATGAAAAATGCATCTCTGTATGCTCACCAGCTCATTGTTTAGTGTTAAACCAGCCACATGCAATGTTGCTGTGAGCACTTTTTACTATGTTTGCTTTAAGAGAACAGCTGCTGGTCTGGAAAGTTTGCTGCCAAGGCAGCGGGGAAGAAGTGAAACACTTGGGAGTCGTAAAACAAAAATCTGAAAAATCTGCTCTGTGCAGCCAGAAGAAAGGCAGAAGTCACATTACTGCGGTTTCAATGTTTCCAACAGTTCACTTTAAACACATTTTACATGCACACACCAGGAGACTCCTTCTTTTTTATCTCCTACATGACTCACCTTCTTCATGAACATCTACTAAGTGGTTGGCTCGTGTTCCTCCTGTTGCCTTTTACCTTATTAAGTTATT
This sequence comes from Oryzias latipes, assembly GCF_053564925.1. Classification (NCBI taxonomy): domain Eukaryota; kingdom Metazoa; phylum Chordata; class Actinopteri; order Beloniformes; family Adrianichthyidae; genus Oryzias; species Oryzias latipes. Next base: position 26,186,892 of record NC_136245.1, on the reverse strand, counting down.
GGATGAGCTGCTGGCAGATCATGCCTGTCACGGAACATTTGGTTTTCTTTACTTTAAAGGTCAGAGGAAAAGCTTTTTTTTATACCGACTAATAAAATTCTAATGCTATTTACTGAAAGAAAAAAAAAGTGATCAAAAGTACATTTATTTTTGTCTCTCTTATGCCTCTTCTCTGCATGCATGCAGGGTAGCGAAAGCCATGAAACTGGCTTTGTATGAGACTCCTGCAGGCTGGAGGTACTTTGGAAATCTGATGGATTCTGGCCGCTGTTCCCTCTGTGGGGAGGAGAGCTTCGGGACAGGTAGGATGCACACACACCATTTCGTCACGATGCTCAAAATGACAGATTTGTGCAGACATCCATAAATGAAAGCAATTGTAAGAGCAATTATAATCAAAATTAAGGTAAATTTGTAGATTCAAATGGTTGGAATTACTTGGAAAATTTGAGCAGCTGCGTCTGAAAACTCCCCTCCCCTCTGCAGCAACTGTTGTGGATGTGCCTTAAAAAAGGCTGTAGCTGTAGGGCTATGCTAGCCAGCTGCTGCTGGAGCTGTCATTGTGCACCCAGTGGAAATACACCCCCACTAACGTTGGCCCCTTTGTATCAATTCACTTTTTTATGCATCGCTAAATCCAGAATTCGAACATGTCCATGCTGTTGCGGAACAATTACGCTACAACAAAAAACCTATTCTGTTGCGACCACTGCTCAGACGTCAGCCACACGTCACAAATTTAACTTGCTTTCAGTCTGTCTCAAGAGTAAAACTGAAACAGTGTGTCCCAAATGCGTGCAGCTCTGGCAGGAGCCGTCTAATAGATGAGAGGGTCGTGACCCTGCTGGATGTGTAAATAATCCCCATTCTTCTGCTATAAAAGGACACTGAACTTTTGCAACATACTGACAAGCCACAAGTGGCAATATTATTGTTCTGCAATAGGAATATATCTACAGATTATATAACATTTGCTCTCCATGTGCATCATTTTATTTAAACTTCTGTTGCAACATTCTTTATTGTCGCAATAAACCTGATTGGAAAAGTTGTTTTTCAGTTTTTGGATTTTGATCACATTTTCAAACGGCAGCATAACTTAGCATAAGTGAAAAGAAACATTAACAGAAGACAAAAAAAGCTGAAAAATTGATACATGTTGACCTTCATGAGAAATGGAGAAAGAGCAGAGACTTGGAAAGCCCAGAGGAACATGGAAGCTCACTTTCTGTCTATCCTTGTAAGGCAAAAAGCTAAGGGGAAGCCTAGTGGAGTAAATCACTAGCCCCGCTCTTTAACGGCACATAAAGCATTGACAGAAGTAGTTCAGCTACACGGTTTAACCTTCAGTGTTTTGCTCAGACTGTTTTGCCTTCACCGTGCATTCCACGTATATGGAGGTCCATTCAGTAAAAGAGGAAAAGGAATAGGAATCTTTAAAAAAGATGAATTTGCTTGCTTGTGCACGAGGGTGAGAGTGACATGGCCTTCAGGGCATCATACTATTTTAAGATATTCAATGTTCAGAGAAACAAAAAGCAACGAATGAGTGGAAATTATGAAGAAAAGAAAGGATTATAACAAGATCAGGCCATTTTATTTTGCTCCTGCTTCATAATAATGGGTTACGATGATATCTATTTGATTTTCTTTAATTTTTAATTAACTGAACAAATGTATAGATGTGCAAGCAACACAAGAAAACGACATTTAATCTCTAGAAGACTGAATTTGTTTCCAGCTATGAAAAGAAAGCACTTATTCTTTTGCTTTCAAGTAGATGCTAAATTAAGGTAATTTTGGAGTGAAGGGGTTTGATGCATGTTGCTATCAATAGGATTCAAGGGGTTAAAGTCGTATTAGTTGTCATACACCTGGATGTGTGTAATTGGTTCTCTGCGTCCCCTGGGGGAGCAATGAGCTGCAGTCATAAGTCTAAGGAATCATTTGGTGGTTTAACCCCCTAATCCAACCCCTTGATCCTGAGGATCAACCATTGACTGTATATGAGAACTGGACTGAGTGACTCTTCCCCCGTGGCATTCCAAATAAGAAGTACCCGCTGGCGCCGAGAAGCCAAAATCCCACAGAACGCTACTGAGAAATAAACTGCTCTAACCTGACTATAGTTATGCTCTTTTTGCAGATCCATTGAATATTTATGTGGAAACGAATACGTAAATAAGAACAAGTAAATAAGTGTTATAAATCATTGTTTAGTTTTACTCATTGAAATTTACATCTTCGTGCACAGCTTTTGAAATTTTTCCCTTAACTTTACATTTAGATTCCTTCCTGTTTCATTCCACATACAGAAATGCAAACATTTACCATGTTATTTAAGCCACAATGATCATAAAGTGATATATTTTTTCCTAACTTATCAGATAATTATCATTATCTTATTATATTATTATTATTTTTTTCCTAACTTATCAGATAATTATCATGTCTTAACAGAGGACATGAAGTTGGCTAATGTTAGGGTAGAAGATGTCCATGACAGAGTGAGGTGGAAAACGATGATTCGCTGTGGCGACCCCTGATGGGAAAAGCCGAAAGAGAAAGAAAGGATCAGATAATTATCATGGCTATTAAACTTTATCTTTGAAACTTGACAAATTCAAACATAAGGGGCTTTAGAATTAACACTGACTGTTTTCCTGTTTCTGGAAAGGTGACAATCTGTAGGCCATTGCAACTTTTTTCACATTTTAGGAGAATAATTTCATTGTGTGGGTTTAAAAAAAAGAAAAAAAAGTGATCCCAAAGAGAAAGAGATGGTGAGCATGCTAACAGGGAAACTTGACTTCATTTTCCACTCCCGGGTGTCACATGGAAACACTGCTGAAACATTCTTAACCTTAATAGACACCTTCACTGTGCTGCTGGAACTGGACACAGACTGATGGCCTCTTTTCAAAGGCCGTAGAGGCACAATCTGCTTCTGAGTCTGTGTTGAACAGACAGCAGATAGGGTGTGTTTTTGTTTTTTATCACAGAACACTGCTTATGTACTGGTAGAAGCTAAAAGAGTCAAAAGAAACCTCAATGCCAGATAAAGCACTTTTACTTTGAAACTAAAGTGAAGAGAACAGAGTTAGGATGTCGATCTCTCTCCTCCAGGCTCCGATCACATTCGTGAGAAGGATGGGTTGTGGTCGGTTTTGATGTGGTTGTCCATCATGGCAGCCAGGAAGCAAAGTGTGGAGCAACTTGTCAGAGAGCACTGGGCAAAGTTTGGACGCAACTACTTCTGCAGGTAACAAGGTTGTTTCATCTGAAAGTCAGCGGACCTTCATCACCCTGATTGAAGCTGCTCTACCTCACCTGTCATCTGATGTCAGCTTCACCTTTTCATTTGCTACTTTTGTGTGTGTTTGTTCACTGGTGGTCAGATTTGACTACGAAGGCTTGGACCCACGCGCAGCGTTTTACCTGATGAGGGACCTGGAGACTGTTATTTCGGACAAAGCCTTCACCAGTCAGAAGTTTGCCGTGGGGGAGCGCATTTACAGCGTGGAGAGGGCCGAAAACTTTGAGTATATTGACCCCGTGGATGGAACAGTGGCGCGGAACCAGGTCAGTGTGGGGAACTCCGGAAGTGCAGGATGTCATGAGAAAATTAGAGAAAGGATGTTGTTACTGACCTTATTGTTTCATAAAAAGCTGGACTGAAGACCATCTTTACCCACCACTGGTATTTTATATATGATTTGGTCTGTTTTCTTTGATTGTTTAAATCCATTTATAATCCTAAAAGGGACATGGTCCATCACTCCTGTAGAATATTCCGTTGAAAATCATTAGTCATGTAACAGGTTATTGAAAACAGTTAACTACAATAATAGTATAGTGTGTGATGTTACTCAAGACAGAAAAAGATTAACAAATTACATGATCAAGTTAAAAGACAGTGTTTGTTTTGTCCCCACCAAACCTCATTGGAGAAACCCTAAAATTACCCCTGCGAGGCATTTGTAGTGCTGAGAATTGCTTTCAGTAAAAGGGCATGCCCCTATTTTTGTTCAGTTTTGTTGCAAAAAAAATAATAATGTGGTTAATTAATTGTTACCTCCAGTACAGTTTTCAAGATTATTATACTCGCAGAGGACTAATGTATTTTTGATACTAGACAGTAATTTTGTCTTGTTTGTATTCGGACCTGTTTACTTTAGAGTGAAAAGGATCTGAAGTGCTTAGTGGTAAATGACTGAACGGGTGCTTCACACAGAAATCTAATGGCCTCTCCCTGGACAATTGATATGATTTCAAGAGCAGTTATTCACCTGTATTTTATTTGTAAAGCAGATGATCTTAAAAGCCTTTGGACACTCTATATTCATCAATTGTAAATATAAACAGGAATATTTTAATATAACAATTTTTATGCCTTTTAAAGTACAAACTGGGCTTTTTATGTGGTTTGATATTTTACCCAATCTAAAATTATGCACCAAGGAAACTTATATTATCCCTATTTTTATAACAATGAAATTAACCAAATGTTTTAGAATAAATAGAGGGAAATGGTACAGACAATAGAAAATAACTTTTAGGTAAAACCCTTAACAAAATCTGTTTGAAGGTGTTGCCGACATAGTTACTCTTTGTTCGTCAGTTTCATGCACTTACCCTCCAGACCACCCACTGAGAAGCTCCATGTTTGGACGTGACCATCCATCTTCCATTTCAAGCCAACAACACACAGAGGCACACACATGTCAAACGGCACATGTCCATTCCAAACACTGATAACTGGCTCGGCTTGTGCAATCTTTGCTCCTCTTCTCCCTCTTGTTCTTTGTGAAGTTTATCCAGCTGCCTCCTGTTCTCCCCTCATGGAAACTCAGGGCGACTTTGCTTCTGCCTAACTGTACACACAAAAACACAGAGGTGTAACCATGACTTCAGAGGACATCAGACTGACATTCATCCTCATTTTTATAATGTAAAACTCCAAATCTTTATATTAACCTTAAAAAGGTTTTGCTGTTGTGTTTGCCCCGTAACCATCAGGGAGACATGCAAAATCCTTCATTCTGTCACCAGGGCTACAGCATGTCCACAGCTAATTAGTGAATCACTTTAAAATGGTAAAGCCCAGTTGCCATAGTGAATGTTATTGTAGCACACATTCCTCCCAGGACAGAATTATATCAGCTGTCGTCTCACTTGTGCCGTCTCCATTGCAAGTTAGAAAGGTTGACACACAGACTCAAACAAGACACCCAAACACAAATGCACAGGACAAAAGCTTGAGGGATTTGCACAGCTGTGGCATGCCAGCATTTTGTTGCCAGCTACTGAACCTGCTGGTATCGTCTGCACAGCAGAAAGGACAGTGGATAAACTTAGAACCAGCTCATGCCCTCTTTGTTTTGCTGATGTGGTGATTTTGATTATAATTTTAATTTAAATGTAATTAAATGTTTTTTATTAAACCACAGCTGGTATGTACATCCTATGCTCACAACCCCTGAGCTCCGTTGACTGCTGTTTTAATAAGCATTAGTCAGCCCGGTGATAACTCCCACTCTATTGTTAGAGATGATCTGGCATCCTCAAAGATAGAAAGACTGACAGACGATCACCTCTCATTATCTCTGTCTCTTCTCTGTCTTGGACTCTTACTGAGAGGAAAGAACTAAAACATAAACAAAGCTTAAACTTGGGGTGATGGTCTGCAACCTAAAGCTATAGAGTCTAGAGCCAAATACGGATCATTTTTCAGTTTGAATAAATAATGAGTTTGTTGTTTTAGTTCATTGGTTTAAATTTGTTATTTGTGTTTATATTTTTAACTTGTCATATAACTAAGTAAAAAAATAACAGTCCCAGTTGCTGTTCAAGTTCTTAGAGTATGGAATTGCATTTAGAGGCATAGATATAGTTTTAAAATTTGATTCTTCACCAACATCACATTTACATTCGATATTAAAAAAGAGGAAGGTTCACCAAAGTCATTGTGATAAAAAATAAAACGTTTGACTTTATTTCAGGTGAATCTGCTGCAGCGGGAGGATCTTATTTGATACAGGCTGTATTTTATTCATGCTATTCTCAAAAGTAAAATAAGTTAAAATTGGTATAAATAAAACACTGTTATAGTTAATTACTGTATTTTAAAGCTTTAATTTGTGTAATGTCAATTTAAGTCAAATGAAGGTTTCATGGCTCTTCCTTGAAACTGAAATGTGTCCCCCTACTAAAAGTTGATCTCTTTTTTAGTCTTAGGTTTCAGCAAAACCTACATAATAAAAGGCAATCGGATCTTTAAACGTTATGTTTAAACCAGAAATATGATCACATATATTTAACTATTAAGGAACATTTTTTCCTATTTTAATTAACTCAAAATACCTGCTTGAAATTACAATTTAGAAGAATTTTTTGTTATTTATGATGAGGACTTGCAACAAAATAGTCAGGCACAACATTGGAGTTGTTAACAGCGACATCTAGTGGACATTTTTCATGACAACACTGCAAAAAAAGTGACTGGTCATTTTAAAATGTGATAAATAATAATGATGTTAGTTAGTGAAGGAAACATTTGTTGATGTTCCTGCTGCTGATAAAGGTTATTGAAAAAACAAAGGGGCACCTGCTTCACACTTCTTGTCTTGTACTGCTTCCTTAGGGTCTGAAGATCACTTTCACAGATGCGTCCAGATTGATGTTTCGGATGAGCGGAAGTGATGGAGGGATGGGCGCCACCATCCGTATTTATGCCGAGAGCTTTGAGAGAGACATTGAGCGACACAATCGAGAGACTCAGGTATAAAGACTGAATGTGAACAATCGCAACCTACACTCAACCAAATCTCAACTTTTAAAATTAAAAAAGTTCTTTTGCCTCAAAACTAAACTGATTGCAGCAAAATGATCTTTTTTCTTTACCAATAATCATAAATGCGTTGTTGTGACTGTAATTGACTTGTAGTCTTTTGAAAGTTAAAGAACTCAGATTATTTATATGGTTGATGCTGGCACAACACATTTAGCGTTATCAAGCTAGAGTCACAATGGTTGGCAGCACACCATGACTGGGATGTTTGGTCTTTTACAGGATATTCTTAAATGGTATTTCACCCAATTTTTTCTTCAAATTAATGTAATCTGCAAGGTGGATAAACAATTAAACAAAACTTTTTGTTTGTTTGTTTGAATTATAAAATGTAATGGACTGTTAACAGAACGACAGCCACAATAACCTATTAATTTCATGTGTCTGAAAGATTAGATATCTAATCAATGAAAATTTTAATTGACATATTTCAAATAATAAGAAAGCCAAAATATCAGTCATTTAATTTTTGAATATTTTGAAGCCTTCATGTTGAATTGAAAGCTGGAAAAGCAGTTTTGGAAAATGTCAATTTCGATAAAACCACATCCACCAAGCGCAAAAACTTTTTTTTTTTGATGAAATTGTCGTCTTTTCATTAGGCAAATTTACTTTCACAAAATTCATCTTGCACAATTTCATAGACAATCGAAATACAGCTGATGTCATACACTCAATTGTTATTATGAATCGTTTGTTCTTGTTCCCGTATTTTTTTGAATACATTTCTCACAAAGGTCCAACTTATATTCCAGTGCGACTTATATTCCGAGAAATCCGGCAAGCCTACCTGATTTTTAAGAAATTACAGACAGAAATTAGAAGATTCTGGTTAAGCATTGCAGTTCATGTTAAAGGCTAAAAAAGATGTGAATAAAGCAATTCAATTTATTTTCTCACTTATTTAAACAATAAAAATTACAAACAAGTACATAAAGTAATACACACATGCAAGAGAAGTAAAACAAATAGGTGACATTCAGTTGGAGTTTTTGTCAGCATCATCATCTGTGTTCACTGATCTTGTTTTCATTTCATCCTATGAACAGGTGGTGCTCGGTCCGCTTATTGCCATCGCCCTGAAGATCTCTAACATTCACGAGAGAACTGGCCGCGGTGGGCCAAACGTCATCACATGAGCTAGCTATGAGACACACACACATGCCAAATAAACATCTACCTGCTCACACTGAAAAATCCTCCTTCAGTGACCTTATTCTGTTCTTATCTGCCATCAAAAAATGCCATTTCTGTCGCTTCACAGCCGGTTTTGTTTCCCTATAACGTAGACTGAACAACAATATCAACTGAAGGAGTTTGAAACACCCATTTCAATTCTTTGTTGACAGTTTTTGACCTGTTGTGCAGAATAAGCAGGTGAAAATATGTCAACCATAAACATGACTGTTCAAAATGATTGCCGATGTTTGTTGCTTGATGCTCTCCTGTTCCTTGTGCATGATTTTCAATGTCAGATTCTTTTTTTATGTATTCACTCTTTATATTGTTGTTTTATTCCAAATCTGTTTTAATTTTTTGCTTTTAAGACTGTTACTTTTAAAATCCCATGTGGTAGCTCATATCAGGAGGGTTAAAAATTTTAAAAATTAGTGTGAAATCGCTAAACTTTCTTTGCAAGATAGGGAACTTTGCCAAAACTGCATCCTTTTTTTGTCTGATCTGTATGATGATGTCAGAAAACATCTTTTTGTTAATCCAAATAAATAAAAAATGCCTGCGGTTCTTGTTTTCTTGGATCAAATCAGTCAAATCAAAGCAAAATATTGGAAGTTACACTTTGGCAGTGATAACATATCAGACCCAGGCTGAACAGCACCTACTTTTGAGCCAAGCAGGAAAGCATTTAAAGCTGTTTTGAGGAGATAAGACGACCGGGGTTGTTATGACCTGAAAGAGATGCAGAGAGCAGAAACCCATAAACACACCGACTGCTGTCATAATGAGCAGAGGATATGGCTGTGGATATCCACAAGGATGTGTTCACTCGAGTCAGACAGACGTTAACCATCAGCTTTTATTGGTTATTGCCCCATTCAAAAGTCCTATGATGCTGCAAGTTATGTATAACTCTTTAACACTTTGGAATGGGTTGCTAACAAGACACATAAAGGTATGTGAAACACATGAGGAGTTTGATGTGTTTTCCGCTGTTTTCATCAACAGGCACATTTTACAGGAATGTGCCTAAAAATGATTAACCTGCAAATGTCAAAAATGTCAAGACGGCAGCAATGATTTTGCTGGGGAACTGTCTAAAACATAGCTGTGTGGTCTGAAGTCTAAAGGAAAGATAAGGAAAAAGATAAAAGTCTAGAGGAAAGTGAGTGTGTTGTGAAACATCACATGTGAGCAGCAAGAACAGGGACAACAAGGCGATAGAGTTAAGTTGGCTACTGGAAAAGTCCAGAAATTGTAGACAATGAAAGATAGATTGCTTTAATTATCTTTTAAATTAAAAGGATTAAAAACATACATAATATTATATAGATCAATAGAAGGTAAAAACCATTCATTTTGAGGATTTTTGTGCACGCCAGATCTTTCCACATGTCAAAACTTTTTCATAAACAACCCAGCCGTGAACATAATCACCTTTGAGGTATTTTTTATTAAGGATATAATTTGAACTTATCTTACAGTGTCTTTAGAAATTTTTCACTTTGACTTTGAAAATAAACATAAATAATGCACTAAATTTAAAACACTTGCTTAAACAAATCCTTGCTTAAGATGAGCAGAAAAAAGTACAATTTTCGCCTTTTTGCGTTTTAAATATTTGTAAATAGAATGATTGTTCAATATGTAATAGGTAATTGTTTTTTGTTCCATGGTAAAGTGCAGCCATGTTATGGAGGAAAGATTTTTTTCAAATTGTACACTGCAAAAACTGAATTTTAAGAAAGTAAAAAGACCATTGTTTAAAGAAAATGTGTCTTAATTTTGGCCTTGCTAGATAAATAATCTTATTAAGAAAGTTTTTCAATAGCAAAATAATCTTAGTTAAGAGTTATTTAGTGACTCGAATGTTTTTCTTAAAATAAGAATTCTTTGTAAGATCTTTTTTTAACACCATTGGCAGATTTATTTATTGACTTATTTGAAGTAAATCCACCAATGATTAAATGAGGTTTTTGCAGTGTATCAGAGTTTTTTTTTTCCTTTTTGCCATGTAGAAAGCTTATCTTCAATTACAGAAAAAGTTGTCCTTAGATTAACACGGAATTGGTTGCTTGACAAATTACCCAACAGTTTTCAAAACTCGATCTTACACTTTTCTCAGGAAAACAACATTTCAGTAACATGTTTGAACCAGGCTGAAGACTGAACACCAGGTCTTCTCTGTCCATGAATAAAGGATGCATCTTCATCGCTGCTCCAGCTCTTTGCAGTTTAACAACACAAGAAAAGTCCAGTTTTTCAGGAGTTTTTTTTTTTTTAATCTAAAAGTCTCTATTCCTTCAACTGGAAAACAGAATGGGTTGTGTCAGTGTGCAGATGCGGCCTCCTCCTGCTCTCCCTGGTGTCCCTGTCCTTGCTGCATTTCTACAGCCTGACTGTATGGAGGAGGCTGTTCCCAGCACCAAGAGGGGTCTGTAATCTCTGAATTATTCTGGCTGTACAATGGAGGAGCCAGACTCATCGACATGTACATTCCATCGGTTGGGACAACCACCTGAGGCGTACAGACAGAGAAGTCCTGGCTTCCCTGACACTCTTCGTATAATGGAGGAAAGGTGCTTGGCCTGTAGAGAAGAAGAAATTTGGACACTTTTTAGCTTTTATTCAGATTTATAAATATTTAAGTGTACTCTTCATTTTTTTTCTTAAATTGCATCACTTATTTTCTAATAAACATTTTATAAAATCTCACAAAAATTTCCCAAATGCCTCACCTGTGTACAGTAAAGACATGCATTTGCTCCACATGCCTTCTTTGGTATAATTTGCTCTTCATGCTGTGGCAGAGGCTCAGGAAGACCCCAAAAATCATGGACAGCAAGCCAATGGCGATCATAATATAAATAATGATAGATCTCCAAAGGAAGTCATTCACATTTTGCATAGACAGCAGGTAAGCTCCGATGCATGTCAACAGAAATCCTGCAAAAGGAAGAAACATGCAGGCGAGTGACCACAGCTGCTTCTTCATGATGGCTGTAGTTAGACGCTGCTTGTTTGCTCCACAGATGCGCCTTGTCCCCGTTCTCTGCCCACCGGTGAAGGCTTTATGAAGCACTTATCAGCGAGCAGGAGCAAGCTCATGAATAAATGAAGACACTGGAAAAGTTTCACCTCCAACAGATGCAACAGCAACTAAAGCTCTGCAATCTGCTCCGTCCTCTTCTAGCAGACAAACCAGAGATTGGGTTGTTTATTAACCAGGCCACAGCATTCCATTGCTAAAGAAATACCCAGAAGACTCAAATGTTTCAGTTCTTCATATAGCCACTAGAGGCAGGTTTCTATAGGGATTCTTCATTAACTTGCATGTTAAAAAGTCTAACTTTGCACCTAAAATAAACATTTGTAGTTTTCTAAAATTTTGGGATGTTTATTGCTTAGTTTATTGATCTTGGCAACTATAGAGATATGGATTAATTTTTTTTTTAAATCAGTTGTTTTGTTTCTATTTGACATAAAAGTGTTCTGCTTTTTTGCATGTAAGGGACCATGGGTGGGCCCAACAGAGCTTCAAACTTTATTTACTTAATAAAGTTTTCCATTTATTTAAATGGGAAGACTAAAAAAAAAAAGTTCAAAGTTACAAAAGAAACTGTGTAATCCTGAAAGCACATTAATTTTATCTTGAAATCTGGTGTGATGATAATAATATTTAACAGCATTGACACACAATTTCTATCATTTTAGTCAAAAATAGTCTCACACAAAAAGAAAGGAAATACCTCATTTGAATATTGGCCTTGATCCTCTGAGAACCAATAAAATATTTATGAGTTGATTTGACTTTGAACCGATTGAGAGAGGGAATGAACACACCTGGACAAGGAAAAAGCCTTGAAATCAGGTTTCATGGCTTCTGTTTATGTCATGGTTTTTGGCAGAAATGACTGTACTCACTTGAACAATTGAGGCAAATTTGGGGTATTAATGATAACAATATCTTCAACACAATAAATTTTGCGACACTTATCCATCTATGAAGAAGGATTTTGGACTGTGGGAAGAAATCAGAGTGCCTTGAGAAAACCTATATATGCATGAGGAGAACATGCAAACACCACACAGAAAAGACCCAGCTGGGATTTGAAGCTTTGGTGTGGCGAGGTGAGAGTCCTAACCACTGCGCCACCGTGCAACCTTAAAGATGTAGGATGTAGAGCAAAAAACAAAATTTTTATTTTTATTTTGAAACACCTGAACAAGCAAAAACACTATGAATATCTTTAAACTTCTGTTTTACGCTGACCACATTCTGGTCCCCACAATACCTGGGTTGACCTTAAAAAGAGCACCTTGCTCTTTGGTTGGTTGGTAAACACCTCCAGGGGTAATCATTTTTGAATGGGGCTGTAACATGAATGAAATCTCCCTGTCCCTTGTTGCAGTTTTTATGAATGCAACAGTCGTCCGAGCTCTTGTTAGCAGCGTGATTGTTTTATGAATCTTATCAGTCTTATCAGTGAGGAGTTTTGCCTGATACTGCACCATTGAGATGTTTTTCACATTGTGTAACCCTCGCCTGTGTCTGATGCCACCAACACATGATGAACAGAAGAGGGTAATAGTACGACTTTTGGGTTTTTCCAACGTCTATGGTGCTAATAACACAAAGCATCGGACCTGATTTAAATGGATCTGTAGCAGAAAATCAAGTCTAAATTTGCAGCAGGTTGATGATATAATTTTACTATCGTTACGTGGCAGATAGTCAGCAAATATTGAGAAACAAGCTCCGAACTGGTTCCTCTGGGACTCGATCAGAGCTCATGGGGATTTCAGTGTCTGATTCATTATAACAGTCTCCCTGTAAGTGACAAATCCTACCTTGGAGTTTTCCTACTTCCCTTTGGTGACTGATTTTATTTATACAATTCATTAACTGGGAGTCTGGGATTTAGGTTTTTTAATATTCATGTCCCAGGAAATTACAGAGACTGACTTGCACCTTAGCTGAATACAACACGATAAAAACAAACATAAAAGGGTCCCTTATAACCAGCAAAAATATCAGTTTCTTTATCAGCTTTTAACTAATTACAGTTGTTGACAATAATACTAGAGGTCAAAAGTTGCTGTATGCAAAGATTACCTACACCGTAAAGGTCTGACTTCTAAAAAAACAGAAAAAAAAACAGATTTGCCCGATTTTAGTAACTGCAAAAAAGAAACATGAGGAAACACTGACAAGGTTTGAAATGAAATGAAAGAATATTCAATGCAATTCAGTGTTTTTATAAAGTACTGCTATAACCAAATACGTCCCGAAGGACTGCACAAATAAGAAACATCAACTAACAGAGTTAATTAGGATTCAATTTAAGCCTCTGTTGAAAACTGGAGTTCCTGCTTGAGGGACTAACATTTACTTTTAAAGCAATTACAATGTTTATCTTGATTTTGCAGTCTAATTTCAAATTTCATTGCTTTCCCTTTTTCTTTTTAAGGATTAAATGAAAGGTAGGAATGAAAACAATGATCAAAGAAAACATCTCAAGCTCGTCAGTAGTATTTTTTGAATTTTGAACTTTATTTTAGTTTCCATTTGTTTGAGAAAAGGCTGAATTTTAAGCTCAGTGTTGTTTGATTCCAAGTTTATGAGCTGAGGCAGAGGTCAAAAAATGAAATGAGGTTTTTGTGGCTGGCTGTCCAACATGATGTTGCTGAAATAAAATGATAAAAGATGAAATAAAATGATAAAACCTCAGTATCTCAGCAGAAATATATTTGATTGCTAGAGAAAGCCACCCTTTCATTGTGAGTCAGCTCAACAGCAAAATAATGAAAAGTTGTAAAACATAACCCTACTTCAAAAATCAGTAAAAATCACCAAAACTGTCAAAAATGACGTTTACTCTAAATTATAATGTATTTATTTTAAGACCCACTCCAAAGAAAATTGTGTTTTTTGTGTTTTCAACATATACTCTTGTAGCATTTTCTCATGATGGAGGACTTATATAAAATAATTTAAGATTACAACTGTATTTCTGTGTAAATCTTTTTTACAAGTGGTGATGGATAAGGATCAGGTAAAAACCTGCTGTTTGAAAAAGCTCTCAGTTGTGACGCAGCAACTGAAATGGGTGGGTCAAAGTCTCTCTGCTGTGCTTCAGTCTGATGCATGCACTTGCAGACAACTAGTACATCTTCATTTCCCTCGTCCAAGCTGGCATCTGGCTCAAAACTAGATAGCTCTGGTACCACTCGCCATTTTTGCTATGTTAGGTTGGGGTTGTGTGGGGCTATAAGCTAGCGGGAAAGAGTGTAAACAAAGGGATGATGGGATATCAGAGTGTTACTTCCACGCCAGCAGTCTCACCCACATCTCAGAGGCAAATTTCTGATCAACTCTTCTGCTGACAACGTGTCTTAAAAAAACAACACAGGCTTTTTGATCTTGGCTATAAACAGCAAAATCATAATTAAAAGACCACTGGGAACGATTTTACAATAGATAAAAATATAGCAGAAGTGGGACTTTAATCATCTTTCAGACAGTTTGTTTTTCTCATAACCACATCTGTCCCCCTGCAAAAATGTTCTTGCTGCACCACAGGTCACAACAAAAGCCTGGTCCTTATTAAACATTCAATCCAATGTTCAACATTAGATCAGAAACCTATAAAGTGGATCTTTGTCCATTTTCCTGGCAGTTTGTAGTGTGTAGTTGTGCATAGTTTTCATTTCAGGAAGAAATAAATATTGCATAAATAAGTAACAACTTTTTACATTTTTATTACTACATCAGAAAAGGATAGTTTATGTGCTAAACTGTAGATTCCATGTTTTGTCTACTTTTCTCATATTATTGAGGCAAAAATTGCAAATTGTGAATACTTTGTAGAACATTCCAAACAAAAAAATATATATATTTTAGAACCACATTTGCATCAAAATTCCTAATGAGTTCAAAGTGCAGTTCACTCACACCGTCTTCTTTTAGATCTCATTATTGAACGATAATAATAGACAGGATGAGGCAGGGAGCCATTAGTTGTGAGGACAGGAGTGAAGGGCCGGATATTAATCAGATGGACTCTGATGATTAATCAGATGGACTCTGATGAAGACCTGCCATCCTGTCATCAATCAGGCTCCAGCCGCACACCCAACAAATACACTTCTTTAGTTGTAAATTTTCTGCAGCTCATATATATCAGTAATTAGATTGCTTGTAGTGTCTGGACACAAACTGCAATGTTCGAGAAGACTGGTGTTTTGTTGCAGGATCAGTTGCATTAGAGTGCCACTGGAGGCAGTGTTGCTTTGTTCCTTTTCACTGTCAGCGCCTGTGGCAGCTGAGTGAGAGCCCTGCAGTTCTGCTTTGCACTCCTGCAGCAAGGGAGGATTTC
This sequence comes from Oryzias latipes, assembly GCF_053564925.1. Classification (NCBI taxonomy): domain Eukaryota; kingdom Metazoa; phylum Chordata; class Actinopteri; order Beloniformes; family Adrianichthyidae; genus Oryzias; species Oryzias latipes. Next base: position 26,171,487 of record NC_136245.1, on the reverse strand, counting down.
AAACTTCTAATGGACTTCTGTCCCATTCAGCGGCACACACTCATCACACACAGCACATGTCTGATTGAGTTAGACACAAATGTGACTAAAAATGAGTCAGTTTTACACAGGGAATGTTTCCTGAAAAGCACTGAGCTGTGCTTGGCTATTTGCATGGTACACCATTACAAGTCATTACAGCAATGTGAGATGGGGCTCAGATAAAATCTTAAAAGCTAAGAAACTGAAATGGCCAGCAAAGCTTTGACAGAAATGGTAAGAAAACAACAGGGAGTGAAAAGGCATATATCATATTGAACTTTCCAAGGCAATGTTCAAATACCTACAAGGGCACACAAAAACTCTCACTGTGGTTTGTGGAAGACAAGGAGACAAAAGCTTAGACACCTTTAGATCTGGACAGAGGAAGAAGAGGGTATCAGATGAAAAAAATTCTGAACTGAACACTAAGAAATCCTGTTGGAAAGATTATACATGATCTGTTCACTCATATTTTTTTAGCAACAATTATAAAGAAATAGGATCTTATATAGATCTAACATAGACAACAGAGGAAGCCACACTTTTTGAATAAATTAGACCCACCCAGGTCACCTCTGCTTTTATTTGCCTTCTCTTGGAGCGCTTTATGTTCTGCCTTTTTGTTTATATAAGCTCATTTTGTAGAAATAATGTAAATGTCAATGATGAAGGACAAATCCTAAATCTTAGTATTTTACCCTTGCTGAAAACTATACAACTGTTGTACGAAAATCCAAAAATAGGGCTAAACTTGACCTTGATGCTAAGCATTGATTTAAATAAACACGATGATGCTTCGAAACTCCCTCTAATGAAAATTGTGCTGTTGATAAAGGACATAAATGAAGAAATTTGAGCTTCAAATTGAATTTCAGAGTATTTCTTTATTCACATTTTTGTGAATCAGGAGCAGATGCAAAAATGCCATTGGAAAAAGCTTGTAGATGTGATGCAGAAGCTACTATGGCAAGTCAAAAGCTCCCTGCTCTGGTCCATTTTGATGCATCCACTTGTAGACAAATAGACCCATGTATGTTTTTGTTTTCCTCTTTGTCTGTGCAGGCATCTGGCTCAAAGTTTTAAGGCTGGATAGGTCCAATATTGCTCGCCATTTTAGTTGAACTTGTTATGTTAGTTTGAGGTTGTTAGGAGCCGTAAGTTGGCGGAAGAGAGTGCAAACAAAGACATGACAGGGAAATGCGGGGCGGGCTTACACTATACCAACGGTACCGCCTACAACTTGGAGGCGAATTTCTATTGTTTTACTGCCACTCTGCAGGAACTATGTCATTGAAAACAACACCAATTTTTGGATTTCATGACTAAAAACAGCAAAATTACCATTAAAAGACCACTGGGAACATTTTTACAAAAGAAGATTGGAGTGGGACATATCAGAGTTCTGACCAAATATTTTCCTCATTGTGTGCATATCATAAATCACTTCTTCCTGTACCATACTTTCACACTTTTCACATGCTCCAGCTGTGGTGCTGCTCCATTGTTCTGGAGATGCTATTTCAGATAGCAGACATACATAATCAGACCCATGCACGATGAAAGGGAGTGTGATTTCAGAACATCTTTTCAAAGAACAGAGATGGTGAGTAAAGGGGGTTTAGAACTTTCCATGTAGCTATCCGCACTCTTGGTTGGTGTTCATTGTTTTGTTGTTTGGGGTGCTCTTATCTGTAGTGTTTCACTGCTGTTTTTGCCATTGGTTGTGCAAACCCACACAGCTGTCTGGAATAGCCAGGTAGGAGGGGATCAATGAGGAGATCGATAGGGTCTCTGCGAGTCCTAATAGCCCTGTTACTGCTCCCTGACTCCCCGCCTGACTGCCTGATATAGCAGCCCACTGGGGGCTTGGCAGGAGGGTGAGTTCTATATGTGTACCATCCAAATGTTCTCCACGATCAGCCGCTGAGTCTGTTCTCACACTTTTGTCATGATACAGCCCAGCAAGTTCAGTGATTGTGCTCACTGATAGAGCTAATGGCCTTTTTCTGTGCTTCATGAGTTCACTTTGTTTCTGCTACAAGTCAACATGAACAGAAAACTGACAGGGGCTCATATCTCACTGCTGAATGTGTGCACTGCTCACACAAACACTTATTTACATCAATTAGCCACTGCATCAAAAATTCAATCTGACTTCATGTGTTGTTTACGTCACGTATCAGATCTGCAGCAGAGATTGATGCAGGAAAAAGAGACTACTACAGATACTTTTGCAGACATTGTACAAACCAAAAATATGACCAAACACCATCTGTAACTAATCCAGCAACATAATTAGCAGGAAAATGTGTACTAAAAAAGGTTGGGAAGTGTAAACTGAGGATGTGTGTAAATGACCTCATCTGTATCTGGTCTGCACCAGAAGCTCTGTGTTGATCCCAGAGCTTTTTCCATTTTTGCTTTGTTTTTCTTTTAGCTACTCTCTGAAGCAGCTCATGCAATTCATGCATATGATACGGCCTCAGTTTTTGAGCAGATTGTCTTCATGACCCAACCCCCTGCATGTATAACACTGGAAAGCACCTCCATGTGGTTACATAAACGTACAACACCTGCTAGTCTCTTTCTTTCTCCCTTCCAACATCTGTTTTGCCCCAACCCTGTAAAGCTCACAAAATCAGCTTAGATCGGTGCGTGTTGAGGGTTTACGGCCACTGTGTGCTACGTGTACACAAAAAGTAAAGTAATTTAATTGTAATTACGAATTTCTTATCTGAAATGTGCGATCTTAGGATCAATATGCCAATTTTTCCTTTTGCTTTACAGTGTTGTGTCTTAATGCTTTTTTTTTAGCTCAGATGGTTCATCTTGAATTAGCAGGCAGGTGTTTAATTCAGCCAAATTGCCTGGAGCTGTTTTGCAACATCTTTAGTCTGTAAAACATGCTGTTGTTTGTCAATTTCAATTTATTATTGTATTGAATGTGCAGTTCTTTATAAATTATGCTATTATTTCATGCAGAGAAAATGAACTCATTTTAACTTTGCTTAAAAGAAAATGCAACTGTTCATCCATCTTCTCTTGCTTATCCAGTGCCGGGTCAAGAAGAACGTTTGTCTGCACAAAACTTCTCAAGTGGGGACCCAAGGGTGCACATTCACTTGCTCTTAAACAAGACCACAAGATACTTCGAGTCCTCTACTTGGGGCAGGAGTTATCTACCTTCCTGGAGAAGGAAAAGTATATTTTTCCAGTCCGCTTGGAAGGGCTAATTCCTTCTCCAGCTGTTTCACACTTGACTGTGCACCACAAATGGACGGTCCTGGATTGATAAAGCCACCAGAACAACATCATCTGGAAAAAAGCAGCGATGAAATTCTGTGATCTTCAAATCAGACTCCCTCTGGTCCTGCCTGCACCTAGAAATACTGTCCGAGACATTTTTGAATATAAATAAGGTCAAAGGGCACCCCTACTGGATGCAATAGGAACAACTGAAACCTACTTTTAGTAATATAATGGTTGTACGGAGACTACATGACTAGTTAGAGACTAGAGATTCAAATCTACAAAGCATAGGCGTATTAGATGGGCAAACTCCTATGAACCAATTGGCACGATGTATAAGGTGTGGAACTGATCCACTGTTCCAGAACTGGGGGAAAAATCACAATGTTCTCCTTGAATCAAAGGTTTAACTAGTGGGAAAATTCTCCTCTCCAGTACCTGAAGTTGACTTTCCCAGGGATCCTGAGTAGTGTTATCCCCTGTAGTCGAAGCAAACCTTTTTCTTGAAACCCCCTTTCAAACCCGTTTCCAATAAAGAGGGACCACCACCCCACCATGCCAATCCAAGGACACTGTCCCCAACCACCACGTGAGGTCACTAAGGCATGTCCCCAAAGACACAACATTCTGAGACTTGAGGTGCTCAAGGTAGACCTCATCCACCCCTGATGCTTTTGTCATTAGGTGGCTATCATTGACTTTAGTTTGGGTAACAGACAGGCCGATCATGAGTCCTCAGCTTCCGTTTTCCTATCAGAAGACATGCTGGCAGGATTTAGGAAACCCTCAAAGCATGGCTCTCAATAACGTCCTCAGTTGAGGCCAACAGGTTACCATCTGCAATTTGGTCAGTATTGCAATTAATTGATTACCCCTCCTTAGATGATGAAGGGTTTGCCAACATTTCAGCAATACTTATTCTTCAGCTTCATTACTACCAATGACCACAACGTGGTTTGTGAGTTGTAACCTCAGAAGTCCTGCCAAATAATTGCTGAATATAGATTTTGAAATATGCTTGCGTTTGGACAAAATTGTCAATTGATACTTATTTATTGTGCATAAAACTGTCTATTTTGGCACCAACTGAAATCTAATAGAAAGATGGAAGTCATAAAAATCCTCTTTCACAAACATCATTGCCAAGACAGGGAGAAGCTCAGATCACAATGTGTTGCAAAGGGATACAATTGTACTTTTTATTTATTCTTCACATTATCTACAATCAATAACATAATTCTTTTTTGGGCTGCTTTCACACAATAATAGGCGGACAGTGCAATTAAATTTCTCACCTATGTTGGATTTAGTTACTTTTCACTCAAAAGCACTTTCAGAAGCAAACTAAAGATGGGAACAAATCAAACCACTAAATGTAGTGGAGGGCCATTACATTTAAAGGATAAAAAAAATAAATTTCAAACAGTTTTATTATTGTTATTAACACTAAAACGGCAGTCCTCTAATGTAAAGCAGAAGTAAATAGTTTAAAAATGTGTTGAAAAAGATAATATGGAATACAAAGAAGGTTCTGTTGAGGATTTCTTAATCTTTGTCAATAATGATACTAACATCAATTCAAAAATTGGGGACCAGTGAAGGGCAGCTGGCGTCTTGGTCCCCCAAAGTTTAGCCTCTGATCAGGATTAAAAAAAAACCTGGAGTGAAATAAACTTGTTGGTGTGAAGGCGCCTTTAGATGCACCAGTTTTAATTTTGATTAGGACTAGTTTTGTCAAATCCATGATAAAATACTATTACTATCGCTGATGTTCTCCTAATCTTTATAGGTTTTTGTGGGGATTTGTTGTTTGACTTTCTTTCTTACTCATCTGGTCGGTCAGTTTGTGCGTCTAAACGCCTCCTGGGACCACCAGTTTTTCAGCATAATGACACAGGGGATGAACCAACACAAAACACATTTGTTGCATCATCTTGTGTGGATGCACAACCCAGTGAAGTTTGGTATGAAACAAACAAAAAAACTTTACTTCTTTGTGTTAGGAAGCAGATCTCTGATATGGAGGATTTGCAAGCCCCACTGAGAAATGATGCTGATTTAAAGCCTCAATGTTCAAACCTACTTCTCTGCATGTGTTACTGTATGTAGTCTCTGCCTGCTACCCCCTTCTGTGACTGCATTGATATTTGCACTGTGGTGTACAGCCTCCAATTCACAGTGTTCCCACTCAAAAGTGAGTTGTGATAAAGTGCAATCCTTCGAGTGCAAGAACTTACCAGTGTCTGAACACGCTCCTCATTTCCCAGGCTTTCTGGATTCATAGTAACACAATGAGAGAGGATCAGCAGTGATGCACAGCCAGACAAAGCGGGACGACCATTTTTAATAAATACAGCCTTATTTCTTTGCAATTGGGTGCTGCATTGCACCCCACCCCATGAAAACCAGATGGGAAAGGAGTTACAAATAAACAGATGAAAGTCACTTTGTCTGAAGAGCAAACTGGAAGGAATTGAACAAACTGCAGGATATGAACGTGACTTGTCAGACGGCGCACTGGAGACAGCTGCCGCTGAGGTGTGGTGGAGCCTCTGGAGAGCAAGTTAGAGAACACAGAAAACAACATGGACTGGTTTTACACTTTAGCATCAGAGAGAACGTCTCGTTTTCCACTCATGTGGGAATCAGTAAGTCTAATTAAACCTACAGATTATACACAGCACAGACCGCATCAGAAAATATGCCTCTGCAGCCCATTATAGCTTCCTATAAATAAACCCATGATGCCAGTCATGCACCACATACATCACATGCTCTGGATGTAAGAATGTAAAGTTCAAAGATTCGCAGCAGAGTCATGTTGAAGGCAGATGTTGCGCCATATATCCATAGTTGCCTACATAAGGTTCCTCCTGGGTAAGATTATAGGATGATAAGGCCAGGGCTGTCCTGCACAGGCCGGGGGGGAGAGGTAATAATCGCAGCGTATAATTCAGGGTAATGAAGGCTCCGCCACTACATCAGCCATAAAGAATGATAGCAGAGGCAGAAGGTAGGCCGCTCACACATTTGACCTCCACTGGCATCCCTCCAGCTTCTATAAATTTTTTGGTGTGGTTTGACTTCTGGCTAAAAGGGAAGAGAAGGGGGGACAGAGAGGAAGGAGATGGAAAGATGTGATGAAAGGGAGGATAGCGAGAAAACAGATGAGTGACAGAGGAAAAGAGGGCTTGTGATTTAGCCTTGGCACAGACACAAAGGTCAAATCTTTGTTTTTGATCTTCTAAGAAATATACTGTAGTGCTCTCGTCCTTTGAGACCAATGAGCCAGAATGGTGCTACGTGAAGCACAAAGCCTTGGAAAAAGATAAAGCGAATAGTTTTTCAGATTCATTACAATATGTAAGGATACTGTTATGTGGGAATGATGCAATCCCAAAAATAAACTACAGCGGCCATTAGCATAAATTAGGGGAAACACTCAGACACCTCTCACACCGCCGTCTCCCACTCAGGGCATCCCATCTCCTGGCTTCCCCTCCACTTCATCAGCATGCAGTCAGTACAGCGGAGCACTGTGGGCACACTGGGCTGCGTGGCTCTCTTCTACATGTCTCCTAAATGACAGTAATTATTTTCCTGGGCTGCAGGCGACTCATGCATGTTTTATTTCCTCCTCCACCTCCCCCATCTGGCTTCATGGCGATCTACGGTGCATATTGTAGTGGAATGAAATGAAAAAAAAGGCAGCATATCATTTTATTTCGCTGCTTACCTTGCTATAGGTCCCTTTGGGGTTATCCAGCTTTGGTTCTCACAGTGAGGCCCGGCCTTTTATTGCATCATGGGAGATTTTGCTGGTACTGACAGATGCTGTTGTGCTGGTCTCATGATGGTCTAGACACAGATAAAGATACCTAATAGTGGTTTGCGTATTCTGGCTCCTGCCGTAAGCATTTTGCAGAGAAATAGCCTCTATATGTTTGACTGCGAAGCTCGCCAGAGGTGCAAACAACAGAAATGATTGTTTAGGGTGCATTTATGATCAACACAAACAAAAACAGAAAACTTAATTACAGGAGCGAACGTCCCACTTTCCCTGAATTGTCAGTCACAAGTTGACAATATGACAACATCTCATTTGTGAAAATGAGTCATTGAAGACAAATTAGCGTTTGTTTTCCTTTTCTCCTCAGCACTTTGGAAAATTTGAACAATTTCTTGGACTGAACCAAATGCTAAATGCGAAACAGTAAGCCTAGATAAAATAAACTGGAGCTAGAGTTTTATTTCAATTTTAAACTTTTTTTTCCCTAGTTTATAGGACATATATGTGGTTTGGGGGTTTTACTTTTTCCATTAAGATCACCAAATCTCATCACAGAATCAATACAATAAGAATTAAGGACAATAATATGTCCTTTTGACAGCTTCATAATAGACAGGAACAGTAACTTAATAAGACTGTTACATCCTCCAAAATGTCCCTCTATAGTGATATAAAATTTTATTGGTTCACAAACTGGATTATGATGCCCCCAACGATACTCTCATTTTTTTTTAGTAGCAAACTGGAAAAGTTGAAAATTTGCATTCTTAACCATCATCAATGTCAACAGTTTCAAGTATATTTACTATTTAATTTTTAATTTGTATTTATTTAAAGTTGAATTTTCTGTCTTTTAGCACAGTTTTACATAAAACTCGGTCTAGTCATATTTCCTTTTCAAAGGGAATTCTTTAACTTTCATTTTCTAAGCTTACAACGAATTTTCCTGTTAAGCAAAACTTATGTCTACTTTGTGTCTCACATGATGATGACGCTGTAGATGGCTCACTTGACTCTTTTGCAAATGCAAACATACAAAGTATAAAAGAACCACTGTTTTTTGTCCATTTAATATCAATCATAACTCTTCACAGATCATGTGACACACCATTGACTTTTGATTGAAAAATGAGTTCAAGTCCTTCATAATTTTATTAATATTATTGTTACAAATTGTTACCTCTGAAAGCACTGAGTTCGGGGTGAACTGCATGAAAAATTTTCAATGTAAGTTTAACTCATTGTTCAGTTGGGTTTAGGCACTAAAATAACATCCCAGATTTGTTCAGAAACACAGCTTGTCTTCCCATTTTGTCAGCTTCAATTCTCCTGTCAGAACAGCGAGCTGTAGCTGCGCTCTTTTGGCTTTAAAATCTGGTTTGAGGAATATCAAATGCCTGTTGAATGACTTGAAGGTTGTTTTCGGAAGAGGAAAAAAATACTGATCAGAAACAGCAGTTCTAATTTCCTTGCCAAATAAGTTCCCAAAAAGTATGTTGGTCAGTACTTTGATTTAAAATCAATCTACATCTACATCTGTTTTAAAGGGTTTTATTCAGACTGGCACAAAACAATCAAACTCAAGTGTACTTTGGTACTTTTGTACTTTTTTATGTTGAGTTTTAGGATTCAGGCTTTTGTAGCTTTTGATGTTAAGAAGCGTTATCAGTCTATTCTGCATTGCAAACAGAGAAATACAACACTTTCTGGAAAAGATTGTGAATTGGTGAATATTAAAGAAAAAATATATGTTTAAAAAAATGAACAATAAACGCTTGACACTTGAACACTTGAAGTGGCTTTTGACCATGGGCAACAAAGAGGTGAAGTTGGATTAACTATGACGCCACATATTTTTTGTCAAACTTATTTAGCTCTGATACAACAGTTAATCATCACTAAAACAATGGAAAACCATCCCCGCCAGAGCTCAGTCAAGCTTTTCTGATTAATGCATCCTATTCAACCTGAGAAGGTTATATTCTTTTCTCCATTCATGGCTCCACGTTGAGTGTCATGCCGTACTGTGACATGAAACTAGTTTGGCGTGACTCAGGGGATCTCTAATACCCCTGCAGCCTTCATAATGAACATGTGGCTTCTGTCTCTTGGGCAATATTTAGCGTAATTCATAAGCAGAGCACGGGGCATTAGCCAGATGGTGTTGTGTGTGGTTTCCTTTCTCTGGTCATCTGTTAGAACCGCATTGGTGACATGATTCCAGTGTTTGGAGACAGCCAAGGTATTCACTTTCATGATCTATGCAATTGTGTTTGTGTCTCTGTGTGTGCAGAGAAAGTAAATGACAACAATGCCTGCATGAAACGGGTTTTTAAAGAGAAGACAAACAGTTTTGGAAAGTTGGACATTCATGAAATGATCTGTGTTCAAATATTTTAACATTTATTGTTGAAATCAGATTTGATTAGTGGTTGGTCAAAACAATTTACCCACACCTGCCTCCAAACTGGGGAACCATTCAAAACTATCCATTAAAAGTAAAACTAAGTGATGCTCAAAAAGATTTAAACTGCTTTGACCTATTTAATACATGTTTTGTTTAAAGTTGGACCAAAACAATCACTAAAAATCTTGGACTCCCACTGGGCAGAACAGCTGTAAAATGTTTAGGAATATAAAACTATATATATTCACTCTCTAGATTCAAAACCTTTTTGTGGTCTAAGTCAAAAAGTGAAACAACTCCTCTGAGGTGGAATTTCTGTAAACGTAGTTTTATTTTATTTTTTAAGTCAAAGTTGTGGCTGGCATTTTAATAAACATGATGGTTGAATCATGTTAAAAGAACAACCAAGCTCGTCTGCTTTATTTTTGCCATGGAGGAGGTTGTGTGACATCACATCCTGCTGATTCAGCACCTGTCTTAGACTTCTTATTAACTACAAACCAGAGGGAGACACAACTAGTGTTTTCTCTACAACCTTCTTCTGTAATTGTTCAAAACATAAGGTTAATTTGGGGAACTGACCTTTGTTCATTACTGCCAACCTTGCCAGGTTCTCCTCTATGACTAAACCAACTTCTTATTGGAACACACCAACATTTTGTACTGAAAAGGCTTTATTATCGGGTAAAATGTCCATCATTTCAACATATTTTAAAGATGCCCCTTGTCTCACATTTGTGCAAGTGAACAAGCTCACATAAGGGTGTGTAGTCACACACAAAAACCCATTCTGATCAGCAGCTCAGTCCTGTGTGGCTTTCACTTTGTCAGTGGAGGTGTCAGGGTCCCCATGGCAACTGTATAATGGGGCAGGCCTAATTCAATCCCAGGGGTGAATGGTGAGTCTGGCAGAGAAATTCTGAAGAAAATAGGGTCTGGGTCTTAAACCTCTTCAAGTCAGAGTTGATGCATGCGCGCCTCCATATCCTCAGCATCCTGCCTACAATCATTCTCAACTTTCACTTTTCTCTGTTGATTGTCTTGTGCCATCATCCTCCTCAAACTTTGTTTACTTTTTGGTTTTTTATGTTTCCACCTCATTCTCTTACCCCTCATTTTTTCCTTCTGTCTTTGTCCTGCTTTGGTTCGTGTTCGATCAGTGTACTCCCAGCTTTCTCGCTGCTGTATCTTCAGCTCTTCCTCTGACATTCGTGAACCAGATAAGATTTCATTAGTACCCCTGGATCTTGTTGTGCTGTTGTTATTCCTCACTGAATAAGGCAGGGATTAGTGCCAAAACTTGAGACAACTCCTTTAATAAGCTTGGATACAGGAGTCCATGGTCACGCATTCACAAAGGTGTGCAGGAAAGGGAAAAAGATCCTTGTGCAATAGGGAGGAGGCAGGCATCACACCGTTTCTATGTTGTTATTACCGTACAAAACCAATCATGCGGCCCGGAGAGAGGTGGGCTTGCAGCTTGTTATGGATGGAGCAGTTTGTTACCGGGGGAGAACAGTGCATAACTCCTGTCACTGGTTCTGCATATAGAAAGGCCTGGGACTAGCCGGCGGCTATCTGTGTTTGCAGATTGGGGGGAGGGTGGGAAGGAAGTGGGTAGATTTGCATCCCTTTGACTGGTATATCTCTGAGCACCAGAGGAAGAGAAGAGGAGGGAGTGTGTGAAAACACCACAAATTACACCGAGGAAACTAGTTGCTAGCTGTTGCTGATGGCTGGTGACTGTTAAGTACAACTCATGTGAGTATTTAATCCAATCTGATTTGCATACTTTAGTGTTCACCACAGTTGCACTTGACATGGAGTGTTTTTCACAAATACAAGCCACACTCATGAGGGAGAAACTGCTGAGCCAAAGCAGCCCTGTTCACACAGCCATGCTTCGGCTCAGATGCTAGCCATTACACTGGCTTGAATGGATTTCTTGTGTGCTTGAATAGCTCAGCGAGAAGGGGGGTGAGAGAAAGTCTATGTTTCCTCTCCATGGGTTCAAATTGATATTCATAGGGGCTCTCCACACCGAGAGCACAAATGTCAGTGAAAACGGCCTTGATATATGCTCTCATTCTCCCCTCTTCCTGTCGCTCCATCCTTCTTTTTCTGCTTCTCTTCCTCCTTCCTTTGTTCCCTTTCCTCAGAGGCACGCTGCCTGCTGCTGCCGGATACATAGAAAAGGAGAAAAAAAACAAGCAGACAAGTGACAGAGTGAGTGGCGCTTTAAGTTATTACTCATTTAAGCTTTTAATCAACTAGCTCTGGAATGTGAAGGCTGCCTTCTGCTGAAAAGCATTCCCACCTTGACTTTGTTGTGGCAGCATCCACTCCCCAGACCCTCAAAACATCATAACTGCCAGACCGTGTGGAATCCAACTCTCATCAAAGCATTTTCTATGTGTTTTATGTCCTTAAAACTAATTTGAAGAAAAAAAGTCAAGTGTTAGAGGCACTACCACAGGTGTATAAATCTCAGTATATTTGTTAAAGACCCACTTTGATGAAAATCGTGTTTTGTTTGTAAACACGCTTTTTTCTCAAGATGGAAAACATATCTAGTGAAAAATCAAGCTTAATATTGTATTTCTGAGTATTTCTTTATGCAAATCATTGTGAATCATGAGCACATGAAATAAAGCAGTTTGAAAAAGCTTGTAGCTGTGACATAGAAGCAACAGTCGCCAGGCCACAAGCTCCCTGCTCCGCTCCATTCTGATGCATCCGCTTGTAGACGACCTGATCCATAGACATCTTTGTTCTTACTGTCCAAGCTGGCATCTGGATCAAAGCTGTACAGCTGGATAACTTCATTTTTGCTCACCATTTTTGTTGCACTGATAATGTGAGGTTGGGATTTTGAGGGTTTGTAAAGCTATAGCGGGAGAATGTGGATGACGGGAAGGAAGAGCGGTCTTAGTCTGCACCAATGCTCCCGCCCACAACTCAGAGGTAAATTTGTGATGAAATCCTGCCACTCTGCAGAAACTATGTCCCAGAAAACGACACAGGTTTTTAGATTTTGGCTAAAAACGATATAATCATAATTAAAAGACCAATGAGAACGCTTTTACAATAGATCAAAAGATGACTGGAGTAGGGACTTTAATGATTTGTATTTGCAGCCACTGTGTGATAAAATCTTTGTTTCCCTCTGGTGGTGATGAGCTGGTGAGACCAGAAAACATAACATCCCTGCAGATAAAATGGGACATCAAAAGTACAAAAGCATACAGTTTGTGCTAAAATTTCTGTGTTAAAGGACAGATGAAATAAAAGTAGACCTCTTTTTGTAAGCTAAGCTGCACAGAAGCAACAGGTAGCTCTTTCCCACACCAACAATAAGGCGTTTTCTAAAAAGAAAGAATCGTGAGTGCACCTCATTGAAACTGACACGCACACAGCAAACACCAGATGAGACCCATGCAGTGTAGCTGCATTTTCTAGGGCTCCCTGAATATGCGACTGGTTCCAATGACATTTGGCTGACTTGTTGCACATAGCTTAGTATATTCCAGTAGCTTATAATAATTACCGATATTGGAACCAATAAAACATTTGTGGGCCAGACGTTGCGAAACAGTAAAACTAAATGGCATGTGTGTGTTTTTTCTAAGATTTTATGTGCCACGGAGACTCGTTCATCTCTGCATGAAAATGGCGAGAATGTCAGAAGATGGAAAAAAGATGGCACTACAGTGTGTGCTCAGGCTGTAAGTTATGGCCTTAACTTTCTCACTCTGTCGGGCGCTTTAACCGTCTGTCCTGGAGGACACATTAACTTGGTATCCTTAAATAAAGTCCTTTAAATAAAGCTGGGGGAGTTAAATAATGAGAAAGCTGCTCCCACTGTCCTTTCTGTTTTTAAATGAACCTCTGCCTTTCTTATTAATGTCCCCTTATCGCTCATCACGGCCACTGACCTGCTGCTGTAACCCCTTCCCACTCAACCACATGAGTTGCTCTAGCAAGTGGTCCGCACAGAAGTAATTGAGGGCAATTTTCAAATTAAAATTTAAACCCCTCGTCCATCTTCATGTGATGGGTTGGGGAGGAGGAGAGGGATTTTGGGGGCTGATGACTTGATCAGGTTTTGTGAGGTAGGCAGGTACTCCGGCTGGGAGAGGTGGGATGATGAACGAGAGGCATTAATCTCTGTGACAGAGAGAGAAGAGTTAGCAGCGGCGATAGCAGCGCTAACGGCTTTAATTAGCATTTAATCAGACGCCTCAGGGCCGATGGAGGGGGGAGAGAGGAGATCAAACTCCATCGGCCTTCTGTAAGATGAGGAGCACATGAAGACAGTCCCCAAGGTGGCCAGGCTGAAGCTGCAGGCTGCGCTGAAGAACACTTAACTGTGATCCTTTTTGTACTCCTGCAATGATAGCGAGCTCAGTGCAGCATGAAGGCCCTGGACCTTTTGTAAAGAGCAATAATGTGGAAAGAACATAGACCGCAATCTAGAGCCTACACGCTCATGCTGTGAACTTTTCTTGGATAGCCAGGAATTAGTGAGAAGAGCACAGACAGCTAAAGAGATTAGGACAAGCCTCTGGGTAATGAATCCTTTTTATATTCACAAATATTCTTTTGTTTCCTGCATGTCTGTCAAATATAAGATAAATCGGTTTTATGAGGGGACCCAGATCCTGCTGAAAATTTTTCATACTTTACATGTTAATAGATAAAGACAAAACTAATTTGAAATTTTGCAAAAAATGTTAATAGCATCAAAGGAAAAAAATCCAGTCGATAGAAAACACAAAGAACACAGAATGTTGAGTTTAAAGATTCTTCAGTGAACATCAGCTGTGTTTTACATTTTCAACTAGTTTACTATCATGACACCAAAGTTCAGACTGAGGGTTACATAGTGGTAAGTGGTTAGCACCCTCGCCTTACATCAACTAGGCCCTGGTTTGAATCCCGGCTAGGACCGAGAAAATATGCATGTTCTCCCTGTGCATATCTTTTTTCTCCTGGCACTCCGTACTCCCACAGTTCAAAAACATGCTTCAGAAGTTAAGTTGTATCTCTAAATGGCCCCTAATTGTGCATGCGAGTGTGTGGCCTTACAACAGACTGGTCACCTGTTCAGGGTGTATCCCACCTTGGCCCAACAGTTGCTGGGTTGGCTTCTACAGCCCTGAAAGGGATTCAGCGAGTACTGAAAATGGATGGATGGAAGTTTAGACTAGTTTTATTCCGACCATTTCATCCAACTCAAACAAACACTGATGCTGAACATTTGCTTCGGAAATAGCCAGTTTGACGCATTCACTTCTTTACAAAACGTTGGTCAAAACCAACTCTAAGGCCTAAATCTTATATCCAACTGTTACCGGTAATCCATTTTGAAGCTGCTGCTTTTATCCATTTCTCAATTTTTATACTTAATTTATTTCATTTATAAAATACAGATTTGCAAAGGACCATGCATTAATGGCAACTATCTGTTGAAACTGGTTGAAAAAATAAAAACAGCGGAATGTCCGTTTTGTGACAAAATAGGGAAAGCTTAGTTACTGCAATATTGACATCTGCATTCAGAAAGCAGACAGTAGAAAGTTTGCAGGAAGGAAGGTGGGGAAGATGATCGGTTTGACCAGCAATCCCCACTAACAGTCCGAGTCTAGGACAGCAGAACTAAAGGAATAGCTCTGGGTCACCAAGGCAACCTTTACTTTAGGCTTCATAAAAAGGAAAGGAATCAAGAATTTTGGAAAGTATGGTTCTTCTAAGTTTTTGAGATTCAATTTTTTTTTGTTTGCAAGAAACTTCAAAAATCTTTAACAGGTGGTAATTGAAGAGACGTTAAAACTGGAAAAAATCTCCCCTCTCACTATCACCCCCCCCCTCTCTAACATCCCTCTCTCTTCTTCCCTTCTTTCCTTTTCCGTCCGGTCCAACACCAAAGATTTCCAAACATGGTTGAAATTAATAAAGTTTGGCCTCAATTACAAAAGGGGTTTATTCAGTCATACCTTTGGTTTGTCTGAAGATTAATAAGCCCTCTTGTTAAAGTAAAATATGTCCAACACAAGAGGCCCTCAGCTCTCATTTGCCTGCCTAGCTGTTGTACAGGACAAGTTTAAAAAAAAAATAAAATAAAAAAAACCTGGAAAAAATCGATTTCTTCTACCACTGCCCCAGACCAGAGCACATACACAAGCATGAAGACATAATTCCTGGATCATATGCCAAAAGTCATCACTGTTTGCTGCCTGATTTAATGAACGTTTCAGAACCACTGCTAAACTATGATATCACTTTCACAATCATGTTGATCAATGCAAACAAGTTACATTTCAACTGACAACGAATGTGATTTCACAACATTTTTTTCTAATTAACATCAGTGTTAAATGTAGTTGATACCATTCCCATCAGTGAATAAAATTTAAGATTAAATCCAAGATACCAACACCACTGACTGGCTGCCATCACCTGGCAACAGAATCACAGCAGCACATCTGATACCAGAAATATCCTGGTTTAACTAAGAAATAGTTGCTTTCTCTGAGGAAAAAGGTGCTATAAAGGGTCCACAGGTACAAAAAAATGGCCTTGCTGTATTCTAAAGTTGTGCTGCAGAATGTGTGTGCCTGTGAGAGCCAGAGAGAAAGAAAGAAAAGTGATGAAGAGTGCTCCAGATAGCAGTTTTGATGGTGATGGTGAGGAAGAGGGCTTTTGGCATGAAAGAGGCCAGTGTGTGATCATAATGTCATTATAAGTATACAGCAAGACAGACTGGAAGAGGCTGCAGCACCGTGCTGCACCCAAGGGACGTCATTACCAACTGAAACTGAGCAGGGACCTGAGTACAGGTCAGACACACAGGAAGTGGGCTAATGCACACACACAGACACACACATCTGAGCTAGTGTGTGCTGGCAGCCATGCACACACACAAGCAGACATCCATCACATAAGAAATGGACAATCCCGTCTTGCATCTGACAGGGAAGTCATGCTTTTTCTGCTAAACCTGACAAATTCTACAATATCTAAGTGGACACCTCTGTAGACAAATGTACCTCATTAACGGAGCCCCACAGATGGACAACACACACACACACACACACTGGTGCGGACTGAGAGCTCGTGCTGCGCTAAGTTGCAGTGTGTATACCGGTGTAGCCGTCTGCGCTTCATTACTGTTCACACACAGACAGTTGCAGTGTTTTTGTGTCAATGTTTAATGAGGGGCTTGGAGTCTGGGGACCTTACTGCTGTCAGGAGCTCCTGTAGTCTGGAGCTACCACCTGTTCCCATTCGCTCCCTAAAGGCTCCAACACACACGCACAAACACACACTCATAGTAAATCACACGCAGACACACCAAGGCATGCAAACAAGAAGCTAACACACACACACAAAAAAAACATGTCTGCACACATACTTGACAAAGTGCATACACTGATTTAGTCATCCTGTGGCACCACTGTCAGGGCCGGATCCATGTAAACAACTTATTGTGGCTGGCTGAGCCTGGCAGACTGACAGAAGCTACAAAGGCCGCTGGGATGTCAATTGATACATTTCAGATTTCCTGTCAGCTCGCCTCAGATGACAGCGTGAAGGCTGCTGCCAGTGGGACTGAATCCCCCCCCCCACTCCCCACTGCCTTACTCTGACACCGCTTCGTGATGGAGATCTGAGGCACCCCGGCCGATCGGCTCTTCCTCCACGCACCCCCGCACGACGGCGTGCCATAATAACCATTGACAGGACAGCCGCCAAGCGGGGAGCTTCGGCACTTCAAAGGACACCCGTGTACATTTCAAAAAACTAACTTTTATTAAAACAAAAGAACAAAACAAAAACGTCAATTATTGACTCATTAACAAGATTATAAAACAGTGATTTAGTTACATAAATAAATTGATATCGGTGTATCAAATCTGAATTTCATAAGCAAGTATACATGGGTCATCGTAATAAATAAAAGAGAGCAGAAGATTTCCTACACAAACAGAAGAATAAAAATAAAAACAGCTAGAAAGACTCAGAGGAAATTGTTTCTGAAGACAAGAGACACTGGACAACGTATCTTTTCCACCAAGCACACATGAGGAATTGCTTTAGTTAAAGCATGAGTTACACAGCCATTCTCTTACTAATTAAGGACACTAAAGCTGGGACCACGGTTGTTTGTCTCTCACCCCTTAAAACGCGTTTGGTTGTTAGATAGATGGATCTTCTGTTTGGTTACTTTAAAGCGTTAAGACAAGGCAAGAGAAAAGGCTGCTTTCATCTTCAATCAACACAAGATAGAAAAGTTGCACAGGAAATAAAAAAGGAAATAAGGGGAAAAAGGCAAGAAGAATAGGGTAGCTGCGCATCGCAGAGGAGACACTGGAAGTTTCGGTGGAATAAAGCAAATGTTTTGTAAAAGCATTGAACCTGCACTTCTTGATCAAGGTTGTTAAATCCTGCTTGTGACTCATTATTTCTGTAAGACTGTAGTCAAGAAATGTCTTTCAGTGAATGAAGCTCTGGACACAAAATGCTCTATTTTTGAGCCAGCTACTCATCCAGTATGAAGCGTGTTTTTTTCAATATGGGATCCCACAGGAAAACCAGGCTACAACAGCTTACATGCGTTAGTGTCTTAAAAAATGCTAGTTAAAAATGAATGCTTTTGTTGTTTTTAAACATTTATCGAGTCGATGAAGGTGTAGCTAGAGAGACCAAAACCTGCATTTCTGACTGGATCCAGCGCCTGAGGGGCGAATGCCTCGTTCGTCCAAAAAACAGAGGCCAGTCTTGTCCTTTTGATATGTTCTGTTTGCAACAAAAAAAAGGGAAGACAGAGGAGAGGAAAAGAGCCAGAGAGGGAAAGAAAGAGCAAATTACAGCGGCTTCAAGTATTTCACATTACATAGAATACTCTGTATAAATTAGTTAACATATACTTTCAGATCCTCCATATTCAGACATATACTATGGCATATATACAGAGTACAATTAATGCTTGCTCATGTTTGTGTCACGTTTGAAGTCTTTCTCGTGTAGACAGTCGTTCATTTGTTTTCCGCCTTTTGTTTTCCTGCGTAGAGAAATCCCTGAGAACGTTCTGGTTACTGGAGGTTCCACACAATGAACTATAACAGTAGAAAGTCAAATTTCCATGATTCACATGCACAGAGGGGAAGTGACACTGGCCCTAGTCTGAAGACACCATGCAATGCATGTTGGGGGGGGGGGGGGGGGGGAGCGAATTTTGAGGAGAGCGCGGAAACGCTTAGTTTCTTATCAACATTAGTCTCAGTAGCGAATCCCCTTTTCAATTAACACTGTCAGCTAACATGGACGATAAATATCACGATAGCACAACTGGGAGCAGGTTCAATGCTGTATCATGAGGTAGTCATCTCCCTCTGGGTAATGTGTTTTAACAAGAAAACTCAGGGATAGCAGTCAAATGTTGGCAGTTAAAAACCACAGCGGTGCTACGGGACTTTAATGAAGCAATAATACTCATTATCTTTGTCTAATGTGTCATCACTGCACACTGTCTTCTGTCTGGAACAGGTTCTCATTATGGAGGAGGCTTAGATCACAATAACAAGAGTTAGCTAAGAGCATGGTGTGGTGGGGATAATGCCTGGAGCCCAGAGAAAGCTAATGGCTGCTCAAGTGCTGCTTGCTAGTATGAAGAAATGCTGATGGCGGCTTTCTGTTAGTGGGAACCCAAGCTGTGTCGAGCCGAGCTAAGCTGTGCAGTGCTGCCCAGAGCCCACCAGCGAGGGTCTGGACATGAGGAGGCGCTCTGTGTGGTTTAAAGCCTTAGTTTCTCTTTGAGGACGCCTAAACGTTTGTTTTTTTCTTCTTGGTTGTTGTTGTTTTTTTTTACCTTTTTTTTTTTTTTACATGAGCTTTATTGTACAAGGGCTTCAGCCGCTCGACAACACCCTAACTCAAATATACACAAAAAAAAGGGAGGAAAGGATGCTAAAAAAAATGTGTTTAAAGGAACTAAAAAGTTCCCCAAAAAAAGCCTTTTCATTTTTTGTCTCGCACACATGTAGAGAAACACACAACATTCACAATGTGACAAATTTCCTCTCTTCTGAAAAATAAAAAACACGTCTGTACACGGAGTAGGAATAATATTAATAATAATAATAATAGTAATACTGTTTATAACAGTAACAACAGCGAGAACAATAATACCGCAGGTGGCTCTGTTGACTTTTTTTCTCATCGCTTCCTTTCTGTTTTTGCTTCATTCTACAAGTCACATCCCTCTTTTTACTCGTCCATTAGTCCAAAGGAAGTTCAAAAGGCAGAATCAAGTAAATAGAAAAGTCCTAAAGTGAGAGTGGAGCGTGCTTTGGAACCAAGCCTTGCTCTCAGCCAAACCTCTCCCTCACGAGCATCATTAGTTTCTTTTTGCCCTTATAGATCTGTTTCAGGTTGTCTATGAACTGGGTGAACTGGATGTGTCCGTCATGAGCCATCATAAACGTCTCCCGGGCCTTTCCCAGGAACTCTATGAACTCGCTGTAGTGCCGCGGGCTGATGTGCGTGAGCCGAGAGTGCGTGGTGTTGATGTACGCCCCAATGGTGGCGTCCAGCAGCTGCCTGAGCGGCGCTTTGTCCAGTGACATCAACTTCCCAGAGTTCCTGCGGCTGTGCAGAGCCGAAACCATGCCGGGCGTGGTCAGCGTGCAACGCCGCAAAATGTCTGAGAGCACAGTGGCGCACTTTACGCTCTTGACCACTAGGGGAATTACAGCGGCTAGCTCGTTCTTGCCCAGGGAGTGGCTGAGCGCACAGGCCCACAGTACGTCATTGATGGCTGGGTGCGTGTCCTGGTTGTAACTCAGGTTCAGATGAGCCATAGCTAATGTGGCCAACTTATACGCTCGCATCGGGTATCCGCGGTGCTCCATGTAGCGTGCAATAGTGAACAGCTGCGTGTAGCTCATTCCTGTGGCTGCTGCATCCAGTACAATCTGGTAGGCTGTCTCGAAGGCAATGTGGTCCTTTTCACAGAGTGTAAGAGCAGAGAGGGCGCAGTTCTGGGGGTCCTTCATGGCACACTGCAGGGCCAGCGTGCGTGCAGATGAAGCCAGGTTCTCCTGCTGGTGGCAGTCCAGGTGGAGGCGGACGATGGTGCTGTTGGACATGACGGTGGTGGCCACAATACTGGTTGCTTCCGTGGGGGTGAAGAGGGTGAACCAGTTTTGCATGATGCTGTCCAGTGCATACACCCCTGCCAGACGCAAATCACGCACATGGAACAGACATGAGTAGAAACGTAGAGAATGAAGATCGGTAGATCTTGGAGAAGAAGGACCTACCAACTTCAGTGGCACATGTGACTAACCAGCGCACCATCTCTCTTCTCCTCCAGTTCAGTGTGGACAGAGTTATTCTCATCACCTGAGGAAGGAAGATGGTGATGGAGGGAAAAAAACAGATGATTACAACAGACAAAAAATAGACACTATAAATGACTAAAAAGGTAATCAAACATGCGTTCATTTGTGGGAGGCTCATGCTCAAGTACCTTTTAATCATTTCTAGTGTCTGTTGTACCAGAACAACCTTAGGGGTGACCAGATAAGGGCTGTCCAACCCTGATCCCCAAGATCTAACACCCCGCTTGGTTTCATACCATCCCTGCTCTTCTGATCACCTGGATTGGGTGTGTTCAGTCCATCAGAACCTGCAATCACCTGATCTAGGCAACCAGCTTGACCACAAGGGTGGCCAGAAAACAGAGTGGTTGATCAACAGGTGGTAGATCTCAAGGACCATTGCTGGATAGCTGTGGTGTAGATTAGATGTCCTCACAGGAAGTCAAAAATTTTAGAAAATCCAAACACCTAACTTTAAATGTTTAATACCTTAAAATAGACTACATTACCATGAGACAAAACACACAAACTGGGACGATTTGCTTATTTTTCCCATCAATCCAAACATTTTCAAAGTAAACCTTAAAATCAAGGGGGGGGGTAATCGTTTTTTTTAAACATAAAAATTAGTAAAATAGCATTTGTCGTAACTTTGTCGTCATTTGCATGAACATTATTAAAAAATCCACATGATGAGTTATTTCAGGAAAAAAAATTTGTAAATACTACCCTTAGCAAAAAGTAGTACACTTGAAGTTCATTTACTAAGTATACTTGAGTATAGCAAGTATAGACCATGTCCCTGTAGCAGTGAAATATACTACCCAAATACTTCTTCAAACTAAATTGAACATTTTAGTTTACAATATTTAGATTGTATATAAAAAGTCAACTTTTTATATACTTTTAGACTAAGTATGCCTGTACTATACTTAAATAATCGACTTTTTGCAAATGATATTTTCTGACAATCATGTTTAATTTTTCTAAAAATAATATTAGGCTACATCTAAAACACACACAAACAAAAAATAATAATCCCATTTTAAATAAATTGATCAAAAGTTGGCATTTAGACTATTCATATAGTTTAACTGTTAATTTTTGTATACACTAACTGCAGATGTATACCAGACCAATTGTCTAATATAAATACATTTGATTGATTTATTTTGGACGACAGACATGAACACATTTTGTGCTATTTTTTGTGAACAAAATGCTTGGAAGTACAGGTCGTTTACTCATCCAGTTGTCTCTGGATGTTGGATTTGTTATACAATAGAATTAAACAGAATTTACAACCTTTAACTGTTTACTTTTATTACAAAGATAATGCTTGAAATGCAGAATAAACATTTTGCTGTCTGTTGATATGCAATAAATATAGATATTATATACAAGTACATGTTATTTTACTCATTTCAGCTGAAACATAAAAGAAATAAATTACTTTTTTCATTGTAATGCTAGTGGTAACTTTTCCTAGTTACTTCTGTTAAAGAGTAATTCAGTCACCAAATAAATTAATTGAGTAACTTTAGATAATTAAAGTATAGTTCCCAACACTGTAATGTTCACAAGGACATTAACAGGCAGTGTAGAACTGGAATAAAAATGTATTTTTTTATCTTTGATAGGTTTTTTTTTAGGGTTTACTGCAGCAAGGACAAAAAAACAAAACAAAAGAATAAGACAGATAGGTTTGCTTTTGCTTTTCTTGATGAAATCCTCTTAGTTGTGAAATTACTCAGAGCCACTTCAAACAGCCCCGTTCTTCAGGTGAAATTACCTGCAGTCCCAGCTCCAGAGAAACTTTGAGAAGAGTGATGTCAGGGAGGCTATCCATTAGAGTGGCAATCTTGAACGCATCCTGTGCCAGTTTGAAAATATGAGACGAGGAGTGAATGTTTTTCTGGATCGACTCCAGGACCGTCTCCAGCTTGCGGCTGTCACCTATAACCGATAGAAGCAGGAACAGTTTAGACGGGGCACAGGCATCTTTTACCCCCTTTTTTTCTGTGCATTTGCAAACGGGAGTGCACCTTTGGCGGCAGTGAGCATGGTGGAGGCCAGCTCACACTGTTGAGACTCTATGTGGCTGAGGGTGAACCAGCGCGGGTAGCGGTTGGGAACTACAGACACAATGTGGTGCGGTCGGGAGAGATCACCAGACGAGGCCGTGGACTCCAACACGGGCAACCTGGAGTCAAACAAGAGGAAAAACAATGAAGCCCGAACTTTACAGTTTTTCAAATATTTCAAATTAAAAGCCCGAGACAGAGCGGCAGCGGGTTCACAAATCATCAGTATCAGAGTAAGTAGCAGACAGAGAAGAATACTATACAGACAGAAAAAGTCCTCATTATGAAAGTGACTTCAAAATGAAAATGACTTCAGCCATCATCGAGGGATTACAGTTACCCAATCCCTGCAATTTACTTTCAACCTAGCAATTCATCATGGAGAAATTGAGGTGTAATTAGTATTTTCTTCACTCTAATTGGTTGTAATGAAGTCGGCGCTGTGCAACACCTGCTTGTGGATGGAGGGGCTTCACTAGTTTCTGTGTCTCATTATAATAAAACTAAGCGGGCCAAGTTCTTCACAAGCATCAAGAGCACAACCCGGTTACCAGTGTGGCCTGCTCATCTCCTATTCTGCTTCACTTTTCTTCCCTCTGCTCCCACCTCACTTTCAAAGGTCTTCTTTCCTTCAGAAGACAGCACAACCTGGCCTTCTCTCAGCCAATCACAAAGCTAATTGAGTCCATGGGGAAATTAGGGAATTCACCTTCCAGCCCTGTATGGCTGGACACACATCAAACAAATACCAACACACATCAGTGAGGAGAGCCAGAGCTCACACGCGCTCACGCGCACGTGCGCGAGCGATCCGATAAGACACACACACGCACCTGCCCTTTTTGAAAACACATCAAAGCCGCACAGTAAAAAGCAATGTGATGCTAAATGCCAGTTTCAATTTCAGAGCCGAATTCATGTGATACCGCTGCCACGTGAGTGAAGCCATGCACAAAAACAGCTTCATCCTTGCTCGGCTTTGCACATGAAGGCATCCACAGGGCTCGGCTCTCAAGAGTGGAGAGAAGGTGAGGGGGGAGAAAAAGAGAAGAAAAAAACGCAGCCGAGACACAGGAAGGTGTGAACATTGACACTCGGTGTAAAATGAAGATGCTTGGAAGCCCTCGCGACAATAAGCGTCATTCCACACACAACTGAAGAGCTGCTAAAAGCTTCTTCCACTCTGGGGCCTTCTGAAAAGATTCCTGGGGTGCAGAAAATAAATAGAAAAAGATGGAGGCCTCATCAGCATTCCTGTCTTTGTTTGGTTTTCACCAGAGAGGCAGAGGCCTCTGCTGAACTGGAGCTGGAGAGGGTCACACCGCTGAAAAGTGGCCACCTTAAAATGCAGGACGGAAAATGTGACTGTCATCCCTCCACAAGAAAGTAACAAAACAAACAGCCAAAATACTCTTTATACAGCCGATGAAACTGTTTCCATTACTAAAGATCAGTATGAATCTAATGTAAAGCAGAAGAGCTTTGGAGAAACAATCAACTTCTTTGTGTGTCAGTGAGGTCAGGCTCTGGTGTCAAATGGCTCCTACAGCACTTCAGCATTTCGTCACACCTGAGGGAGACATCCCCACACCACCAGAGATATGTAAGGGTGACAGAGTGGCTGGAGTCTGCAGAAAACACAGTCCATGCAGAAAAAAACAAACAGATCGACCTTCAAATGACAGCTAAAAACAAACCAAAAAAAACATTCATTTTACCGCAGTGGGATAAACGACATGTGAGGCTCATCCATAGATGTGATCACAAAAATCTTTTCATTTGCAGCAACGACATACAATTGAGGCAATGAGAAAGAGCAGTCCAAAAGGTTTTGTCTAAATCCTGAGGCCCTTTTGGGTTTCTGGTCTGCATCACCATGACTACTGACCCCCTTACCGCCCGCTCTTTTTCCCCGAGTCACTGTAAACACCCTTCACTTTCACAATTCATCAAGCACACATCTATCAGGTGGGAGACACGTCCGGTGGAGGGCCTCACTTCTTTACACAAACTCCTTCAGGGTGAAATCTTCAAGATGGGTCAAGGCATTCATGAGCACAGAGGTAAAACGCGTCTCAATGATCAACTTTTCTGATAGCGTTTAAAGCTGCATGTGTGGGAGTGTGGACAAACCAGAATTTGGTCTTCATTTCTAAATTTTTTAAGATTTATTTTTTACTCCTTTACACAGAAAAACACCACTTTTGAAGCTTTATATTGTAATTCAGATGAGATTTTAAGTTCAATAAAATAAACATTTTTTGCAAAGCACTGCACTGCAGTTCTTGCATTAAACTGTTATATATTAATAAGGTCTTAATTTGATAGTCAAAATATTTCTCTCAGAAATTAAAGCAAGAACTTATGCTAAGACATCAAATACCTTTGAATGTCACGGCTACATTCTATGACCTTGCTCATCCTTCGTCGGGATTTGATGATGCTTATTCAAATTTTATTGGAACATGCAGAGAATTAAAGGTTAGAGATTACAGCCAGGATCTAAAATTGTCAACTGCTGGAGATTTGCATCTTTACAAATCCTCCCAGGGTAGCAGGTAGCTGGGATTTGTCCCTTAAGCTTTCAAAAAGCTGAGACCATGGCTGATAAGCCCAAGAAAAGGTGTGTTCCAATAAAGTGCAGCTTTTCTTTCCCGAGTCTCTGGAGTTTTTGAGCTTTTTAGGCTGCAGGGAAAGTCTGGGCTGCGCACAAACTAGTGGGCAGTTCCTCTGCTTCTTGCATTGGCAGAAGCGCTTACATGACATATGCTGCTCTCACAAACAGCAATTAGCCTCATTCAAAGTGTGCAGAAACACACTTATTAGCTGCTTTTGGGCTGGATTTGCATGCTGATGAGAAACTAGTTTAAGAGCACATATGAAAAGAAGGAGAGAAATTTAAAAAAAAAGCGGGGGAAAAACAAATGTGTTTGTGGGTAACATGTAGACTTTCCATCTCCCCTTTTATCAATGATAGTGCTGTAATAGGCCCATTAAAAAAAAAAAAACCCTGGTTACTTTACCTCCCCCCTTTAGATTTAACTGCCTGCCCTCCCGTGGGAGAAAGAAGGTATATGCTATCACATTATACTACGCTACATTACACACATTCATTTTGTGCTGAGTAGACACCCCCGGTTCCCAGGAGCACCCATAAGTGGCCATATTATTCTAAATCTCTAGTTTCACACCAGAGAAGTGAGAGTGGAGGGGGTGAAGGGAAGTGGCAAGGACGGGGGGGTGACTCAGGGAAACCTGGTTTGGGACTTTTAAACACACTGCAGCTGAATGTGCTGAACCTAGAAGCCACGCTGACAGAAACGAGCCATCTCGTTTTAGTTTTGTAAGCATTTTGTTGTTTCCTGTTGCCTAAAACTGCAGGAAGGTTTTAGAGATGAAATGTGTTTGCTGCCCTTTTTGTGTCCCGTTTTTTGGTTTGTTTTTGCCAGTTCTGCAGCACAGGAACTCACAGGCTCGGCTTGATAACAACACAACAACCGTCCTCTTCCCTCTCTGTCTTGGCACACACACACACATGTGTGTGTCTCCCATTCCTCCTCATTACAGCTGTGCTAATTACACCCTCATTAATGTAATTAATATTCACTGAACCAGCTCCCACAAGTCAAAACATCAAAACACAGCAGGGCGGACTGATTAACACGCATATGCACGTGCGTGTCGTCCACTGATGGATCCGACGCAGGAGCTTAATATAAAGATCACACAGACAACTTGTAAGCTCACAAGCCCGCCTTTGCACAAATACTTATTGTAGAGTTGGATGATCATCCAGGAAGTCCTAAAAACGTTTTTTTTTTTTTTTTGTCTTTTAAGACCCATAGACCCATACCGGGACTGTGGGCTTGTGGGTCGTGTAGAGATCCGGTTGCATCTTAAAGGGAGCACAGATGTTTCTTGCAGTTCCTTTATGGCGTGTGCGGCCGTAAAAATGGAAGGTACCATTGTCGTGAGTTGTAAATAAATCGTGAAGTATTTGTAGGGATAATGTAAGTTAAACACACTTTGACGTACGGGTGTGCTGTCGTATGCTGCCCTTACTCGCTCGATTCATTAGTAAGTAACTCCAGTCATTAGTGCACTGGCTCCTTACTAATCACACACTAATGCTGCAGGCACAATGTGTGCAGGTTATACATAAGTGCATGTAGGACAGCCATCAGATATTTACAAAAACTACGCTTTGATTGTCAAATTTCCTCATTTCTGATACTACGTACACAACGGGCATGCGAAGCGCGTTTAAGAACGCGCTAAACGCAGGTTCCTGAACGCTCTTTTAGCATACGGTGTTCACACTGGGCTGTTGCAACCCAATACTAGTGCATGTACCTCCAGTTGGAAGAGGCTAGTTGCAAAATGTTGAGGCGGTGTAAATCTCATAAATCTTGCTCCAGGCTTTTTCTTTTCACAGCTCTATTTTAATATTGTCTTTCAAGTTCAATTTTCCAATGGTTGGTGCTTCAGTGTTTTGAAAGGAACGCTACCAATTTGTCACCCCTGATTTCAAGGCCCTGATTGGTAAAAAATTCAGCTGGTTTAACTTATAATCATTGGAAGTGATCGCTTGATCACAGGTTGCCGAGGCCGGCGTGAACATAGCATAGCAGTCAGTCTATAACCTGACGCCTGCCGCATGTCTTCTGTAGAGAAAAAAATGCATGACATTTTCGCTTTACTGGCTCACCAAACCTTGATGTTTTGTGCGGGCCACCTGTGTGCCCCATTTTCTGACTGCAGACAGCCTGTATCCACCCATAAGGACAATTCTGTCTAAGGTGGAGAACTCACCGCATGGCTCTCAGTGCAATTTTGTACGCCAGTTCAGCGTCGTGAGGTAGGAGAGAGGTGAAGAGATAGCGGGCGAAGGTGTGCATGGGAACACTCTCTCTGTGGACAATCTCTCCGAGGCCAGAGTACGGGCCGGCTGTTCAAAATACACACAAAAAAATTGGGTCTGTTAGTGGCAAAGAGGAGGAGGTAGCCCACTAATTGCATATTTTCACTTCTTTGGATGCAGAGTCATGGTTTCCACTTCCCCTCCCTTCCAGGCAAGAAGGAGCAAAGCCACGCGGCATTTAAACAAACTGTGACGTCAAAAAAAAGAAAAGAAACCCATATGGTCGTGTGTGCAGACTTGGCCTCGTGCCCTACTCCCCCTCTTCCTGCCCTCCCCCTCATCCCTGGTGAGTTATTTTAAACCCCAATGGGCCTCTAAGCCACAGACCACATCACACAGTGGCGCGGCTGCAGCCTCCAGGGGCCCACAGAAGCCTCTGTTGCCGGTTGCTCTATTAGCGACGGAGCCAGAGGTGGGTGGTCGTGCCTGGGATGAGGCAGAGCTGGGGTTTGGGTGGGGCCTGGACTTTGACTGGGTTGGGCTTTCAAGGATGTGCTGCCACCACCACCAACCCAATCTTTCTCTTTTCCCCATAACCAAACCTTATTCTGTTCCAGCTCCAGCCCTGCAAATGCATTCACTTCTGTGTGTGTGTGTGTGTGTGTCTGCAGATATGTGTGCTAACACAATACCCCTGGCGTTACAGTGTAAAGAGCTCATTTTGGTCTGGCCCAGGACAGCTCAGCCTCTATTTGCACCACAGAATGAAAGGATAATAAATAGTGAGCTGGAGTCAAATGTGTTTTTCCTCTTTTAGTAGGAGTGTGTAGGCTCTTGGTGTGTAGGTGGTTGAGAAATGATAGGACTAAGGTGTGTCTATGTATATATGCATGTGTGCATCTGTAAATGTGGAGACAGCTGGGAAATCTAGAGAAAATAAAAGGAAAATGGTAAACCAATTTCTCTTATATGACTCACTTCAAGACGGAGAAACAATTTGCATCTCATTCACGCATTCTGTTCACTTATTTGTGGACTGAACAACCATATATTTTTAGGGAAACAGTTTTGAGATACAGTTGACCAGATGAAAAAACAAGGGACTATTTTCCGCACCTTCCAGCAGAAAGACGGCCTGTTTACGGAAGATTTTGACCAAGGAGTCGTCCAGTTCCACTTCCTGCAGCTTGGCCAACAGCTGCTCTTCGTTGCGACACACCTTTTCTTGAGCGTACAGCCCATCAGGCATTACTCTCTGCTGGCCCAAGCCAATCAGAGCCGTCTCCACTGCCAACGCCATGTACGATTCACCGTCCCCTAGCAATCGCTGCACGGGCATTCGTTGGAGGTCTGCTCTGCTCACAACACTGGAACAGTCTGGAAGGGACCAGGAGAGAGCTTGAACAGATAAATAATAGATGGTTCTCATAAGAAAATGCTACTGTAGGGAAACAAATACAGTTATAAACCCCACAGTACCTGAAAGATCTAAACAGATGTTGGCACCTTCATCGCCCACCCGTCCCGACTCTGTCAGGGTGCTGAACAGAGTACCGATGGGATCCAGAGGGTGTCCCACCCAGCCCTCCATGTTGGTTATGGAAGTATGGCCTTTGTGGAGCAATTCTGAAATAATAAAAAGCAAAAATAAACGTTGTGTTTTCAGCTTAAAAATGGGAGGAGTCAAAACAAGCTCAGTGATGCAGAAGGACGGAGTATCGATCATCCCCCATGAAGAAGTTTTATGAAGTCACATTCAAGCTACTTATTTAATAGAAAACACTTAATATGTATTCTTGCTTTGGTTATGGTTTATAGGTGGATGATAGTCAAAGTCTTTAATTAATTCACATTCAGACTCAAAGAGGTGTTTTTGCAACCCTAGATATTCATGTTGGCCACACGTAATACATGCAGCCAAGACGCGCATTGCCCGCACGTATTTTAAGTGCATCCAAGGTTGTATTTTGTTGTTGGCTGTAAAAAATTACAATAACACTTAAAGTTGAAGTCCCATTAGCTTCCACACACCTAGGTCTGTGAAATGTGTTCTACGAATTTGATCCATACCCTGGAAGAGCGGTGAGCTGCAGAAACAGCCACGCTCAGGAACTCTATGGTGGTTTAACCCTAACTGCAACGCTAACCCTAACCTTAGCCCTTCCTCTAGGTCCGTGCTGCTAAGAAAAAATTTCAGGGCTGGCCACACGTATTTCAAAAATTTAAAAAACAAAAAAGTAACAATATCTTTTGTGGAAAAAGGAAAGTTTTAACTTGCATTTAAACGAGATTATTATGGAAAAAAGGCTGAGCTAAGGACAAAACTAATACTAAACTGGTCTCACCTTTTTTGTGCCGTCTAAAGTGCTCCAGCTGCCTCTGCTGCTGCCTTCGTAACGTGTTCACAACAGCAATGGCCAGTCGCAGTGCTTCTCTGGGGTAACCGTGGGAACGCAGGGCATCCACTCGAGCACACGCCGTCGGGACATGTTCTGAGGAGAAGACACCCTCAGTACAGTCCCGTCAAATACCTGACACTCTCAATCAAACTCTAGCGTCTATGGAACCTGTCAGACACCTACACGCATGCAGACTCACCGTGCCATAAAGGCCAGCCACGCGAGTCGAAGAGGGAGCCCTCCTGGTTGTCATGGTAACAGTAGTTGGCATAGAGGTCACTGGCGATAATGTGCTGGAGGTGTCGGTCCTGCCAGTGCAGGTCGCAGGCCTCGATAGCTCGTGTAAAAACAGTCCTGTGGGGACGCATCTCTGCAGAGAAACAGTTTTTTTTTTCAAGAAAGAACATGCAGGAATAGTTTTTTTTTAATGTTTGCTCAATATTTGCAAAGCTTTTTCTTTATTTCTTGTTTTTGAGCCTGTTTTGCACAATCTGAAAACTTTTAGATGACAGAGGATTACTTTCAAGTGTACTTTTGAGAAGCACAAGTGCAAAAGCTGCCCTTGTCTGACCTTGGTTTCCGTGAGCACCCTGAGGCAAGGAGTGGGTGAGGTTGGGCAGCTCATTGCCGTGGTTTCCATCCTCCCACGGGCAGACGTCTACGCTGTTCCATCTGCGCAGCTGGCGCAGCCACGATGACTTCTGCTCCTGCTTACAGTGGGGGTTCAGTACGATGCACATCCACAGGGCACCTGGACGCAGAACGTAAACACTAATTTCGGCTCTAATTCGCACCTGAGAGCGGTGACGTATAAGGCAGAAGTCAAACAAAGTAAGGAAAGAATCTCTGAGGGGGTTTTCTTAGATATGTAACACCAGAGCAGCGTTTCAGCCATCTTATACTGAGAAATTTAACTACCCAACTATCCAGAGGCAACAGTGACTGCACACACATCATTTCTGAGAAAATTGGAACAAAAAGAATATGAAAAGTGGATATGTCTCCAGGGATACAAGCTTGCTCTGGGATTTGACTGCGGGGGATTTGTGCACACTACAGAGAGCTGCTACTGCACGGAAATTTTGGGAGAAAGGAAACGGACAGAGACGAAAGGAGAAGAAGTCGAATGGAGCAAAACAGAGAACAGGGCAGGCGAATGAAATGACAGCGGAGATTATTTGCACAGAGCGAAGACAAGTGAAGGAGGTTGGGCTTTGTGTCTGGAGTAGAAGAAGAAGACAAAAGAGCGGCGCTGAGAGGCAGCATTCACCACACATCAGGGGGACTGATAAGGACTTGGGGAGAAGGGTTTGAAGTGTGGACTTCAAAGAGACTGCACACACACTTCCAAAAGTACGTGGGACTGAAGCAGATGAGATCACTGCGCTGGCCTCGCAAAGTGCAGAACAGGAGCGGAGGGAGGAAAATCATCAACTCAAACAGCAGTAGTCCAGACTAGAGAGGAGCACAACAAAGCCCGGAGACAGCAGGAATGCTGTCTTAGCCAAGGACTCGTTGGTTGCGTGGTTTATGAAGATGTTATTTTGTCACAGGTACAGAAAGTATGTCAAAAAAAAAACGAGACATTATGTCAAATCAAACAAGTATGCTCTCTGTCACATCAACTAAAAATATAATGTTTGAAAGCGCTGGAGAGGTGAGGCGGAATTAAACGCTTTTTTTCATTCCGAAAGGATCTGTGAGGGGTTGAGCTGTCAGCGCACACGCATGACATCGCAGGCTTTCTTGGAGATGAGAGGACAGTACTGGGGGAAAAGAAAAAAAGCGTGCCTTTGTGTCAGAGCCTGATCGTGTACTTGCTAAATCTGTCGGTGCATGTGCGTACTGGGGAAGAGATGTAGTTATATAGGAATGAGTGTTTCTTTTCTTTTCTTTTTTCCCCCTTACCCAGCTCATCCCAGAGCTGCCTGTACTTGTCGGTCATGGTGGTGCCCTGCTGTCTCCACAGCGCCAGCCGAGGGTCCGCCATGAACTGCTCTGTGATCAGCGTCAACATCCTCGCTCCGTTGGAGTCACGCATCTTCAGCATCTCCCTCACCTAGAGGAGCACACAAAAACCCACACAGCTTTTTATTTGATGAAAAATATTTTTGCAATATTCTTTGTTAGTCAGGAAAGACAGTAATATATTCAATAATATATATATACCGTAATATATTAAAAATGGCTAAAACAAACAGAAAGAATTTCCCAAAGCTTCACTACTGATTGTGAAAAAGATGGACACTTTTTTAAATGAAATTGAAATATGTGTTTCTAACTGAGATTGTTAGTGATTACATTAAATTTGTACTGTTTGGGGACGTTAAAACTTTTCAACCTATTAATTCAACTGCAAAATTAAAGTGCAAATATGCCTATTTATGATGAAAAGTAATAATAATAACATCAATTACATGCATATGTGAAAGTATATTAGAGTTTACTAGGGTTTATTAGGGCTGACAATTCCCCCAATTCAGTTCAAACCAAGATTTTTGTTGGGATTTTTGTTCGATTTGTGTCATTATAAAACAACAAAAAACAGAAATTCACAAAAAATCTTTTTTAACCAAATTCACAAAGTAACAATGAAGAAAAGCGCTTCAGTATCATTTAAACAAATCCTGGTGTAATGTAATAAAACAAAAAACTATTATTCTTTTTAAATTTAGCACAACTCCTATCTGACACTTTCAACATAAACATCCTGGTATGTTGTATGGGTGGTACAATTCACCTTTTCCCCACGATTTGGTTCAATGGTGAAACATGTGGTTTGGTTTTAAACTAAGAATTGTGGCATCCCAAATTTACTCATGCAGGAAATAATGCCTGATGAGGTGTGCATCATCAGAAATGAACAAACGATGCTGAAGCCTGAACTATTTCTTTATATCGTTCTTACTTTATTATTTTATTTTCCAACCAAGTCATGACAAATTATCTGAAATAAATTTGATACATCTGTGAATAGATACTTCTTTTTTAGTTTTTGATTTGTTTTGATTACTTGAAATAAAGCCATTCCAAAAGTGAGGCAAGGTTTACGCTACACGGTCATGTCAAAAGACTTGAAAGAAAAAACATGCAATTCACTCAAACCTTTAACTAAATCCAACATTTCTTTCTGAATATTTTGCCTTTGACATTTCTTCTTTGCTGGATTTAATACTTTGATTTCCCCACCTTCTGTTCTCAATCTTTCTGACTTGATAAACAGTTAGAAAAACGCACAAAAAATTCTTAATTTTTATCAGACCACTTCAATTGGCCTTATTTGGAAACTACCTCCTTTTTTTGTTTTTATAAGTAAAAACAATAATTGTTACTAAAAATCAGAAACTGCTGCATTGGTGGCCAAGTTTTTGCCCTCCTCTTCACTCTCTTTCTTCTCACAGGGATTCTTTTCTTTGATACATTTATTGCAAGAGGGACTAGTTTACAGTAAACTACAGTGGTCAGCGCTTTCCTATAGCTGGAATCATAACTGCGCTTGGGTGTGGGGGGGATATATAAAATATTAAACTAAACAGCAACTTCAAAAAAATAAAAGAGCGTTTTTTTCAGTGGAAGGCTGTAAATCTAGAAAACGGTGATTCTTAACTTTGCTGTTCCCAGCAGACGGTCTTACTTGCATCCATGCTTTTATGACTTTGGGGGTTGGTATATATAGGGTGTACACAATGCTTAGTGTCTTAGCTTCAATGTACTATAAGAGGCTGTCACTTTTTTGTGCGTGAGCTGCAAAAATATGAAAACAGGCAACAAAGAACATGAAGCCCAGAGATGTCCTGAAAGCCGGGCCGGCTGGATGATAATGGCCTTGGCGTGAGCTCTTTACATAGCACACTCCACGTTAATGCTGGCCGAGCTGCGCTGCTACATCAGTGAAGCACGCGGATCCTGTGTAATCATTTAAACCTGCCTGCGTGGCGGATCACGGCCTTCCCATTTTGATACCTCTCTTTTCATCTTTGACTCGCTTCTGCTCATGCTTGGAGACAGCCTGGCCTTTAATGTGCGCGCTTTATGTATTTATTCAAGTGTCTTGAGGGAATAAAAGGTAATATGAGTGCATTATACGGACTGAAAAGATACCTATTAAAAGATACCTATTAAAAGCATGCGCTGAAACTACAGGTAAAAGCTAAAAGGGGAACGTGCTTATGGTTGAGCGCTCCTGCAGCCGTGACCAACTGTTGGCAGGTTTTTGAGCTCTTTGTGTGGATGAGTCAGAGCTCCTGGGTTCTGACCTTGCTGAACAGCAGGTTGAGCTGCTTGCCCGAGCCGTGGTATCCTCCCTGGGACAGGAAGAGCTTCACTTGCTCCTGAACCTGCTCCTCGTCCAGGTGCCAGCAGTTTTCATCGTCCACGCTGGCCCCAGCCGTGGGGTCCGGGGCCCCTGTGCATGGAAAGCGCACAAAGCTGCGGATTATGCTTTGGGCTAAATATTTACAGATGAATAGAATAATTAAACATGTACAGTGAACTTTTTTTTTTCTCAGATAAAAAAAAGAAGAAAGAATATAATAATACAAGAGTATAAGAAGTATTATTTCAATAATTATAAAACATCATATAACAGCCAATCTGCTCTGAAAGAATCAAGCAAAGTGACTGTTTAAGCCTTTTGATTGAACTGGGGGGGTTGCTATGCTCCAATGGTCACAACCCAGAGACAAATTTCAAATGAACTACTGCCACTCTGCAGAAACTATGTCCTACAAAATGGCACAGGCTTTTTTGATATTGGCTAAAAACTGCATAATCATAATTAAAAGACCGCTGGGATCGATTTTATAATTGAGCAAAGATGATCGGAGTGGGTCTATAAAAATAATTAAGAGGTCCCAGTTAGCTGACCTTCCTCCTGCTTGCTCTCCACTACAAACTGCAGTAAATGTTCTACAAGCAAGCTGATAACCAATAAATTCCCCCGTTCATGTGTCCAGATGAGTTATTTCATGTCCATTTTTTATTGCTTTCTTTTCTTTTGACGATGGTACTGACATCTCCAAAAGTGCAGTCTGGCTCTGCCTCCTGTGCGCTCCAACTATGGCTCTGGAGTGTGTTCAGAAGTGAGAATGGAGCTGCCACAGACAGCCTCCTGCTGTCCGGTGCATGTGTGGCAGCTCTGGAATATGCCAGAGCCCGACGCTGGGCTTCAGTTTACATTTGCAGAGGTTTTGGTTAAGGGTTTAAGGTTTCTTTGCTCTCAGAAATGTCTGTGCCAGTTTTCATCCTCAGGCAGCTGTTTTTTAGTTGCCCTTTCTCACCTTCATGTCGTCCTTTTCACGAATAGTTCTGCCGTTTTTTATTGCTTCAAACGATTATTGTTGTTTCTTAATAATCTTGCATTTCTTAGATGAATCATTTCTGCTTTTTAAGTCTTCAGCATCAAAGCAGCAAATAAAACATGATATGAACTTTATCTGTTCCACTCTCCTCTGTTTATCACTTTTTAGAAGCAAACACTTGCACAATGTTGATTACAGTCTCTCCTGGACTGTGTGCATCCCATTAATAAGTAACATCGATCCTGCCACATTTTACCTTCATCACACAATCAATAGCTGCACAGAGAAAGGAAGACACGTGATATTTAGGATCCCCACGGCCCCCACACCCTCGATTCCTCACCGTGAACCTGGTTGATCTCCGAGTTCTGCGACAGGATCTCGTCTGCCAGTTTCTGTGCGGTGGGCAGCACCTCAGTGTGGTGGACTGAGATCAGGTACTGGACAAACTTCTGCAGCTGGTCTCTGCTCATTTGGAATAAGGTTTCTGAGATGGGCAGATGCAGCTTGACCTGCTCGGGTTTTCGGACTCTGTAAAGGGAAAGTGCCACTACGTGGGCGCAGTAGAAGATGTCCTTGTTTCCGCATGTGCACGTCACAGCAGTTATCTTGCAGCGGTCAAAGCTGACGCTGACATTGCAGACGAGCTCCGGAGACGTGGCGGGGTCCGTCACCGTTCCACTCAGATGGAAACCTGTAAACAAAAGAGAGAGAAAAAAGTGTTTACTGCCAAAAGATTGACATTTTTTTCCAATTTCATTAAGTCCTTTTCCATTATTGTTGATTGAAACACACTCAGGATGCTGAACATACCCAGTGAGCAAATGGCCATATACCATTTCGTTTTTATCACACGTTATGATCAGCACTGATCTGATTTTGGCCTGTGCGTGAGAAGAGTGAGCCTAATGCAAATCAATCAAGAAGCATGAAACTAATAATCCATAGACGTTGAGATGAGGGAAGCCAGCAGTGAGTGCAGCTGCTCCAGGATGAATTATACAGCCTCTTCTTTGAATATAATGCTTGATCTCAGCCTGACTGCACAATCCGGAGGTGTGGCTAGTCATTATGCAAGGATGAATATGAATGAGTCAGGGCGAGTCCCCGTCCGCAGCTTAAAACACACACTTATGAGCATATGAAAGACGGAGACGCGCGCGCACACACCCCAGCTAAGTGTGAGATCATGATTTATTAACAATGGGAGTGGTTAAGAACGACGGAGAGCGGCTCATGAATTCATTTATGCGCTCCGGAGAGATCTCTGAAATCCATCTGTGCCACGCAAAGACATACATATCGTTAAAGTTTATCAAAGAGCTGAGTGTGCAGATCCCAGTGAAATAAAGCATGTATTAGTGTCTACATCAAAGAGGCTTCTAGGCTACTGTGCTTGGAGAGAGGGGAGGGGCTTGAGCAGAATATTTGATAGGATTAGGGAAATTGGGTTGTACAAAGGTGAATATTAGTCGGGTCAAGGTAAGTTTTTTCCCCCCCCCTTCTTATTTTTCAGAGTGCAGGTGAAAGTAAGTAAAGAAAAAGATCATAAATAGGAAGACAACTACTGTTAGTGAGGGAGTTCTGCTGAGATTGAATGTAGGAGTGAAACGCATAATCGTCTTAATCAATTAATCGATTTTTGGGATAAAGATGTCCTTGATCAGTGTTAGGTCAGTCAATCGGATTGAACTGTTGTTGTTGTTCACCATTCGGCATATCCCATCAGGGGTTGCTACGGCCAATCAGCTTTCACTAATTTGCACAGGTGATTTGGCAGATGGCGATTTTATCCGGACTGGGGACCGGCACAGGAACTAAGGCCCTCTCGTAGCTACATGGTTAGGCAGTAGTGTGAAGGTTTTAGCCCAAGGACGTACACTGGATGATGCTCATGGTGCCCCCAGGGGGTCGAACTCTGGTTTCCCAGTCCTGCACGCAGCCAACTGAACCGCTGAATCAGACCGGATTGTTCTAAACGAACCAATATCGACTTTGAATCCATCAGCAACCGCTAATTATGATACGAATCGAATCCTTGTTAAAATGAATCCTTACACCTCAAGTTTTTCATTATTATTCTGATTATTCTGAGACAGTTTATGGAGAAATAAATAAATTTGATACTTAGAAAGGTCATAAAAACTGCACGGATGCTGCAAACGTGCAAAGACTGTATCAAAGCCTGTGCCCTTTTACAAAACATTATCTGCAGAACTAAAAAGTGTTAGCTGTAAGTGTATCTCACAGGGCAGAACTGCAAAAACATTGCCATGGAGATATGTTTTTTCCATTCTCACAGCCAGCTGGCAGAGGAAAGTACTTGTTCGTTAACAATATCCACACAAAAGGGGTGTGGATCAAATATGGCAGACGCTCGCATCTGCGCTGATCAAAGCCTATACGTCTACAGCTGTGGGAAAAAAGGAGAGGAAGAGGGGGCCACACTGAGACAATCTTAAACGAGACAAAAAGGCTTACATGCTGCAGCTGTTGCAGCACAGAAAGCACACTTGTTTAGCTATGAAATGATATACAAATGAGCAAACAAGCTTTTAATACATGCTGATCGCTTCGGTGTGGGTGTGTATTTGTTAGCATGAGTCAGGCTTGTGTTTCAAGAGTGGCCCCTGGATCAGAAAACAGAACATCAAAAACATGTGGGGCTCGGAGAGCTCAAAGAAAAAGTGGAGCTCTGATGCAAACTGCGGCACGCACACGCGTGCGCGCACAAGCACACGATTCACAGACAGTTGTAAAAGCAGCTGGACTTTCTTCAGCTGGTGTTTGTCTTTCTAAACGGCTAAATTAAAGGAGATGCTTGTACAAATATCAAACATGTGGAGGACGAGAACCTTGCTGATGATTAAAAAAAACAACAACTCTCCCTTCTAGTAGAAAAATGTTGGTTGCTTTTCACTCTGCTCTACTGCATTCTGGGTCTTTCAGCCCCTTTCCATCTCCCTTCACTCTGTCCACACTCCCACAGCTCTTTCACTCTCACTCTCTGACAGATGGGTAGGTAATGAGTTTCGCCTTTCGCCGTCCAATTGTCTGGGCACCAAAAACTGACCTTCGCGCCAAAAATGCCCTTTTAATTTAGCCAAGAGCTGAGTACAGGGATATTACTGTTTAGACACACACACAGTGCTTGCACACGCACACACACACCTCTCCTGGTTGAGTATGAACTCCTTTCAGTGTCCCATGTGCTAGCTATTAAAGATACTGGTTCCCCCTTTCACCCAGTCCAACCAGAACCCCCTCCAGGAGAGGACTTCACAGCCTTTTTCCCGTGCATCTTCAAGAGGCCAGGGTTGGCTTTCAAAGTAACCATGGAGGCCAATTTTAGAATAGGGCCTCAGTGAGGTTGCCCTAGAAACCCCTCCTGACCGCCCTGGTGAAATCACACTTGGCCCCAAGCGCTTTTCGAGCCTGTGGCAGCAGCAGTGTGTGACCGAGTGGGCAAGAGTGAGGGTATGTAAGTATGTATGTATGGATGTGTGGGTTCAAATACCACAAACGCCTGTGGACCACACACAGCCTTCGG
This sequence comes from Oryzias latipes, assembly GCF_053564925.1. Classification (NCBI taxonomy): domain Eukaryota; kingdom Metazoa; phylum Chordata; class Actinopteri; order Beloniformes; family Adrianichthyidae; genus Oryzias; species Oryzias latipes. Next base: position 26,132,442 of record NC_136245.1, on the reverse strand, counting down.
AGGACCAGCATCAAAGCATTCCTCCAAATTTCCCTTTGCTGCAGCTTTCGTTGTGAAATTGTAAAGGTGCTCCAGAAGCCAGCATGCACTCATGACCAGATACAACCACTTCTGTCTCCTCAGCAACAAAGGGGGCTTCAGACATAATGGATGTTTCTTATTTGACTGAGCAAAGACACCGACTGAGACCTGCCGCTCCTTCAGTGCATCTGCTGCCATGAGAGGGTTACAATGAGATTAAGCTAAGCAACAAACATATGCCAACATTTACGTTTGAATGGATTAGAAAAATGTAGGTACAAGAGCAGGAAGGTTATTAGATTTACAAACTGATCTGGATCATAACTTCCTGCCACAATAATCTATAACATTGTTTAGTTTGGACAGTGCCCATATGTTCCTTTGGTCTGAATTATTTTAAATGTGACCATTGACTGTATATGGGAACTGGAACGAGTGACCCCTCCTTACAAATAGGAAGTACCTCCTGGTTCCAAGAAGCTAAAATTCTATAGACTTCTATTGAGCGATAAACAGCCATTACTCAGTCATTATAATTGTCAGAATAACCATTTTTGCTCCGATACATTTTTTTAACATGTATTTTTTCTGCAGTGTTTCTGTTGTAATTCAAGTTTTAAACTGGCCTATCAGAGGCCTCAGTACGTTGAATGTTCTCAATGTTTGAGCCTGTTTTCAAATGGTAGGGGTGTGGACTAAGGCTCCGTTCACACTGCAGGGCTTAATGCTCAATTCTGATTTTTTGAAAAAATCCGATTTTTTTTGCAAGACCGTTCACATTTCCTAGTAAATCCGAACTTTTGTGATCTACAGTGTGACCGTGACACGACCCAAACGAGACCCGCATGCGCAGAAAAGTACTCAACAGTGAACGACGTCACTCGTTGTTTGCGGAAGTAGCTAACGTTAACATGGATGTCAACAACAGTGTTGTCAACAGCGGATTACAATCTTACAATCTCATTTTAAGAAGGCATTGGAGCAGGGATCGTCTGTACCCACTGTCGTGTAATGGGGATGTGTATGTGCTGGGCGCGCGTGTGTGTGTATGTGTAAGACAAGAGAGAGAGGAGAAGAAGAGCGCGTGCAGCGAAGTGGGAATGAGGGGGGCAGTGGGGGGCGCATTCATGTTGTGTGTTATGGAAGAAGAACGGTAATAAAGAAGGTTTCCCCCAGAATAAATGCTTTTGACTCTTTATTAACCCGCTTTGGAGAATGTGAGAGCCATAACGGGGAAGAGAACCCTGAAGGAGGATCTGCCTTCGGCCGTGCAGAAGCCGGTCTCACCCGCGCTTCTGACCACGGTCGGAAAGAGGAAAAAAAGTCATCGCAGGAAAGGTTCAACACCACGCTCTGCCATTTCGCTGGAAATCTTTTCAAAACCCGCCCGGTTGCGATAAGAGCCCTCGCGTTTGGCCTGAATAGAGCTGTCACCCCAAATATGAATCCAATCAGTGACTTTGCTTCCCTTCCGCTGACTGGTCTCAGCAGCATCGTCCACCATAGTTGATGTTTACGTTCGCGTTCCCGCCTACTTCAACGCAGAATTATGACGTTTGTTGCGTATCGATGACGTACGATTCGGAATAAAGCCGCCTGGCCGGTCAGACGGCGGTCGCAATTGAAAAGATCGGCTACGTATCGGAATCAGGCCGGCATACCCAAGTGGCCTGGGTCGCAATTGAAAAGATCGGATCTGTGTCGTTTAGACTGTCATGAAAAGATCGGAATTGGGTTGCATAGGGGCAAAAAAAACGGAATTGGGTCATTTCAGCCTGCAGTGTGAACGTAGCCTAACTCTTTGCTGATTGGCCAGAGTGGTTGTCAAAGAAATGTCGATTCTGACCAACCACTGCTTACTGACAATTCCTGGTTCCAACGTAGCAACATCCATTTCAGGGAAAAAGGCAACTGAATTGACTTCAATTAGTTGGAATCGATAGCAAGTCATTTTCTATAGGTGACGTCACACTCACTCGGTCCAGTTCTCATATGCAGTCAATGAACGTGACAGATCTCAAAACCTAAGTGGAGATCAGGACAAATGGGCTGGTTAAGAAGCAAGTCAAGAAACAGCAAAATGAAGAAACCATGAGAGGCACATCTATCCGCTCAGATTCCCCTCATTTTTTTTAAATCAAATAACCTAATTAGCTCTAGACATACACAGAGAATCACCTAAATCCCATTCTGCCTTAGCAGCACCTTCCTAAGCCAACAGGGACCACCAGCAGAAAACTGAGCGCTAACATGGGATCCTCCTCAGCTTCCACCGAAAGCAGAAAGCCCCACAGAGAGAAAGCTATTGGACTGGAATCCAATCTGTTTGGCTGGATTGAATGAGAAAGCCCAAATGAAAGGGGATCTTAAGTAAAACTGAAGAAAAGCAAGGCTGCAGTGCAGGTCAGGAAAGGGTCGAGAAGCGTTGGGCAACCCCCTGTACACCCTCCTTCCCACCCACAGCCAGAGGAGCATTTCCTGCATTGCAGCTCCTCGAGCTGGCCCTGTTAATGAAGTTACAACAGAAAATGGAAGGCCTTTCAGCATCTTGGAGGGTTGGTCTGTATCCGTGACAATACATGCTCGCCTGTGTGGTCCTATAAGGAAGGAGTCATACGGCGACTATAAACACAGATCAGCGCTCTCGTCTGCAGGAGTCCTTGCTCCAGGCGTGTGCGTGCATGGGTGTGTCCTAGGTGTGGGGCAGGCAGGAATAACACTCCGGAGCTCCAGGGACTGCCATATTTGTATCTTCAACCCACTGGTGGTACGAAAAGGCCTTTTCCTCCCCGGGTGTGTTCTCACCACATTCACACACATGCGCCTGTGTGGCGACGCAGCCTCCATCCCAGTCTGAGTAATTATCCCGACAGACAGAAGTGAGCATAAATTAATGTCTCTTTCGGCTTTTCCCATCAGGGGTCGCCACAGCGAACAAGTCGCATGGTAAACTTGGCAATGTTTTACGCCGGATGCCCTTCCTGACGCAACCTTCTCAAACCGGGCTTGGAACCGGCACAGAGGTGGAGAAGGGAACAGGGAACAGCCTGGAGTCGAACCCTGGTTTCACGGACGGAAGGCGCCGCAAACCAGCACGAGCTAAACCGGCTCCCAGAAGTGAGCATAAATTAATGTTTTGAGTTATTCTATGAATTTCAATGCTTTTACTTCCGCTCAGGATTCTGACAGCAAAATCTGAATGCTAATCATAGAGGTGGCAGAGAAGGCCCCGTCTTTGCACACACGTGTGTGTTTGTGCACTTGTGTGGGTGATTGGAGTTGTCATGAGCTGGTGGTTGAAATGACAGCCGGCTACACGGCTACTGCCATTTATTTGCCATGCGGTACATCAGGAATGACTTGCAATTTTCTAACTATCACTTTCAAAATGGATTCTAATTTTGTTGGATTGCGCCTGTCAGGCAGAGTTGGTGTTGGTGCGACACTGACTGATCCCAAAACGGTGTTCAGAAAACCAGCCAGTACAGCAGGAAAGTTGTGCTTAGATTCAGGGACCGAGACCTCAGAGGAAAGCTTATGGGGACATTAATGATGTCTTATTTGTCTAAACTCATTTTACATCTAGTTAGCCAGTAACTGATTAAAGATCCACTCTGAAGAAAATAGTTTTTGGTGTTTTTAACATGTTTTGTAGCATTTTTCTGATGATAAAGGACTTATATAGAGAAAATTAGACTTAAAATTGCATTTCTAATTATTGCTTTATTCAAATCCCCTTGGGCAAGATCCTTAACGCTACTGCCTACCAGCATGAATGTGCATGAATGATCCCGGTGATGGTCACGAACTGGCAGCCATGCCTCTACCATCACCAAGTATGAATGAAGAGTGATGAACACATTGTAAGCGCTTTGAGCGTCTGGAAAAGTGCAGATCAATAGAATCCATTATTATTATTATTAAAACCTTCTAACCTATATTGCAAAGGTAAAAAAATATATTTATGATGGGTTAAATATCATAATGTATCTTCTCACTGTTATTTAGGCATTTGCAGAACAGTGCCACTAAAGAGAAGTAGGAGAAGTTATGGTTTGGTAATAGAGAAAGAGCTGAACACTAAAATAGACGAAGCAGCGTAGAGGCCCTTTAAGTGAAGTTTTGCATGCATTTAAAAACAAATGTTGAGCATCTGTTTGGTCCTGGTTCAACTTCCCTTTTTTCCCCCGAACAGGTATCTTTCAAAGTAAAAGGCACCAGATAGTCCTGCATTAACTGTACATTATAGTAATCCGTGTGCAGGGTTCATTAGCTTAAATGAAATTCCTGCTGAACGCGTGTAATTAGCACAGGTCTGTCCCGGCAGAGCCTTACATGGAGATCATGGGATTCATGGAAAAGCCATCGTTTGCTGCATTGGGGCTCAGGCGTGACTTCTGTCATAAACCCATGCAGGCGAGGCCTAGCCGCTGTTAAAGGGGGAGGAGTCCGAATTATCACAGCATCACTTTAAAGACCAATTTTGATAAAATTGTTATTTTTTTGGTTTTATTAACATTTTTCTCATGATGCAGGACACATATAAAGAAAATGAGGCTTAAAATTGCATTTCTGAGTATTAGTTTATTCAAATCGTTGTGAATCAGGAGCAGATGCAAAAATGCAGTTGGAAAAAGCTTATAAGTGTGACTTACAACTTACTACAGCAAGCCACAAGCTTCCTGCATCCACTTGTAGACGACTAGATGAATGTAGGTCTTTGCTTTTCTTGTCTGAGCTGGCATCTGGCGCAAAACTGTACGGCTGGATAGTGAAGCCCACAACCCTGAGGCGAATTTCTGATGATTGTTTCGTTTTTTGGGTTTAAAACGGCGTAATCATGATCAAAAGAACACTGGGAATGCTGGTCATAAGATGTTCAGAGTGGGACTATTTTGAATCCACAAAATAAGAGAAAAAGACTTGTAATTTTTGGGTTTGTTTACACGTTTATCAATATCGCTGAAATGACATGACTCTTGTTCAATTTATACTTGATGTTAATTTTTTGGGAGAAAGCAGCTTCAAAAATCTTATTTTGGCACCCAAACTACAAAAAAATGCACTGAAAGCATGAAATAAAGCTAGTAGAGCACACAGAAAAAAGACATCAGGAAAGCTGGGGTGGCTTAAGGCCTAGAATCTGTTTGCATGTGAAAAAAGGACTAAAAGCTCTAGAGTGAAATACTACAGCCCGACTGTGAGCGCACATGTGCAAAAATGTGTTTTCAGCACCACGTTTCCACGCCAGGAAATAACCTTACACTCTTTACCCTTCCCAATTTATTTGGAAAGTCACTCCACCAGACGCAGACACAATTCCAGCCTTTGACACACACGCGTGATGCCTCTGTGCACACATGCATGCATACTGGCTTCAGCGGCTCCCAGCAGTCAGCCTCCGTCTGCTCACAAATAGCCCCTCCTCTTTGCTTTTTTCTCTCTCCAATAACTGACCCCCCCCCCCCCCCCTCCATGACACACACATACACAAAATGTTGCTTAGCCCTAAGCTGACCCGTTGTGTGTACTGACGTCACACAGTAGACAAGGGGAGGCATCATTCCAGACAGACACACATATGCACACACGCACACATATACACACCGCAGCCGAAGGGGAAGCTGCATTCCAGCACAGGCACACAAACACACATCACCACGCCTGGCGGTGGGAAGCTTGGGGAGCGCTCAGCTGTAGCAGGCAGGGGGGGTGGGGGGGGGGGGGGGTGGAGGATGGTGATAGTGCGGGGAGGAAGGCGGAGGGATGGGGAGTGGGGGGGTTGATGGCTCTGAGCCAGTGTTCCTCTGAGCTCAGCACTTCCCCTTTCAGCTCCAGCCAGCCGCCAGTTTGCGTAACGCAGCTCCTGTAGCCATGCTGGCTAGTGTTTAACCCCTTCCCTTCCAGAGTCACTGAGGTCACCCTCGCCACAGCGCCACATCCTGGTGTATGGCCCCGCCCAACATCCCCCAACTTCCCGGTTATCCCACAGATCAGGCTAAACAGAAAAACGATCAGCAATGGTTTAAACGCCTAAACAGATCACGGTGAGTGACCCACATCTTATTCAAGTCCTAAGTCTAAGTAGCAGCGAGCGAGCATGTTAACAGCTGCTCTGACAACCTTAACCCAGATTTTTTTATAGGTTTACATGTCACAAAAGAAATCATGTGAAATGTGACACAGCTTTCCTTTTAGGCTGAAGATCCTCCGATCTCATGTGAACAGGCGTGCCCACTTCACAGACACTTAAGGCCTGGTACGTCAGGCACCTCCGTCCTTAAGAGACACTGTGAGAAAGTGTGACAGCTCACACAAAGCGCTGCAGAAGCAATCCACAATAGCAGAACAGGCAGGGATCTGTGTGTGTGTGTGTGTGTGTGTGTGTGTGTGTTAGGAGGATTCCTCTCACATCTAACATCTCCTGACATACGTCATCCAGCATCCCTCAAAGAGCGCCTGTGTGGAAGCTGTGGCCCTGTCAGAGATCCCGCACGCGCTCTTACAAGACACACCTTCAGCAAAGATAAAACTAAAGCAAACATCACTGAAATGCAACGCTGAGGCTGTGGGCCTCTTCCTGGGAGCGGGCATTACCGGGATGAAGACAAGGGAGGGATGGAAGAAGGGGAGGAGGGGGAGGAAGAGAAAGGTCGACCGTGTCTCTGCTCAATCGACGTGGTCGATTCACTTGCCTGCAGGCTATTCCTGTAAATATTGACGTTGATGTTAGCACCACTCTCTTAAGGATAAGCTAGAAAGCGAGGGGGTTAGATTTACTCGGTGCGAGCTGTTAAGTATCAGAAATCGCAAGCTGCGCTCGGCCTTCTCCAAGTGCATCGAGGAGAGCCGATGAAAGACTGTCAGGGCGAGGAGCTGCAACCACATAAGGGAACTGAGCTCTCTCGCTAGGTTTCCAGCTTTCACTCCTCGCCCTCTCTGGATGGTTAAGGTTTCCACTTCCAAGCTAAAAGCGGGCAGATGACATCAAAACCTTCAGAGATGCCCATTTCCCAGAAACAGCTCTTATTTCATGTAAATAGCCGCCTTTCATGGGCTACATTGAGATAAATTGCACCCTGCTGGACAAAGGGGAGACAATATTCCCCCCTCTTTTGTTGTCATCTGTATCTGTTGCCATGACAACACATATCTGCCCAGAGTGATCCTGTATGTGCATGTGCGTGTTTGCATTCATGGGTTGTATTTGTGGGGGCACACAGCATGCATGCATGTGGACAAACACAGAGAGGCACAAAGTAAAGCGAGCAGGTCTGCACACATTCGAAACAAAAACACAAATATCTCACTGGTTCTCTGTCAAACACATGCAACACCCAGCCAAGCAAAAGCTAACAGATAACAGCAAAAACAAAATAATAGACAGAGAGAGAGAGAGAGAAATCAAGGTTAGCCTTCTTTTCTAAATTCAGTAGCTTTGTAGGAGGCAGTAGAATTTTATTATTCATTGCCAACTCAATAGAAAAAGAAAAACTAATCCAAGTGTGACAAAACTCCTTCCAAAAACATCTAGAGGTTCCCGTCCAGCCGGAGGGGAATTAACCTGCAGCAAGGAGGCGGTGATGCTTGAACTAATTTAAAGTAGGTCAAAGAATCACCGCTATCCTTTCAACTTTATGAAGAAATGCGAATGGATTTTCCGCCCATATAGATTAATTGATCTAACTAGAGAATAAAGCATTACTTTTATATGGGATGCCATGTATGCCAGAGGGGAAGGCAGGGCTAATGTTTAGAAACCACTGAGGAGGGTGAAAGGCTCAGCTGAGGGGGCACTTTTTCCTGCACCACTGCAACTCCATCAGGAGACTCAGAGTCCTGCATATTAATCATGAGGACAGAGGGGATATGTTTGCCTGTGTGTGAAAGAATCACCTCCTGTGGGCAAGTCAGCATTCACCCATGAAGTAGGTCATTGAAATTTGCCCAAATTAGGTCAGTGGCAGTCAATGGGTGCCATCCTGAATGAGAGGAAGGCAGAGAGGAGGAGGGAGGGACGGACCAAAAGCCTGCATGGTTAGGAGAGTGGAACCAAGCAGCTTACTTCATCTTAGCTCTTTACACTTAGTTAATTAAGGTTGCACTGGTCTGCACAAAACACACACACCAAGTTCAGTCCAAATCGAGGCTCATTGCTGTTTTTCTACTCTAAACACCCAATCGGGACGTTTATTCCGACCTTTAACAGACCCACTTCAATGAAAATTGTGTATTTGGTGTTTTTAACAAGTTCTTTTGGCGTTTTTCTTATGATGGAGGACAAAATAAATTATTATCAAAATGGCATTTTCTGCGAAAAAATGCTGTTTGAAAAAGGCTATAGTAAGTGCTACAATCTGCTCCACTCCATTTCAATGCATCTACTTGAAGGAAGAAAAAAAAAGATCCATGTGCGTCTTCGTTTTCCTCGTCCGAGCTGGCATCTGGCTCAAAACTGTACGACTGGATAGCTCCAATGTTTTTGTCATTTTATTTTTGGGTTGTAAGCGGCTGTAAGCTAGCGGGGGAACTTGTAAACAGATGAATTATGGGAAATGGTGGCAGCCTTTCTCCACCTCAACAATCCCGCCCACAAGTCAGAGGTGATTTTGGCTAAATACGGCATCATTTTAATTAAAGGACCACTGGGAAGGCTTTACAATAGATCAAGATGATTGGAGTGGGACTTTAAAAGCAGTCCGACTTGGTAGCAGTTCTTACGCTTCACCATCCCTGTAAAAAAGCCTCACACCCCCTTTCTCCTTTATTCTTTTTACCCTGTTTATTGTAAGGAATCTACAATGGGGGAAGGATTCTAGTGGCAAAAGAATTTTTGAAGCCTGTGTCACCCTGTCATTTTCTTTCATTGTCCTTCATCTGCCAATCAGTGTGCAAAAAAAAAAATGTCAATCCAAAGGAACTTTTGTTGCTTCCCAATATCCACTGCACACACACACTAAAAAACATAGAAACAATAAAGAAGGTAAAAGGGAGAGAATCTGGGCCTAGGGGAGAAGGGAGCTAAATATTCAGAGCGTATTTGCAAGGGTTTTCACAGAGGAATTTGATGAGGTTCTGCTTGTACAGTCTGGGCTCCCTTGCCCCCGTTCCAATCATAAGAAATGTGCATCCCAGCGTAGCTGTGGGGCACACTCTAAACTTCAGTCTGTCAGCTTTAAGTCACTCATTTCAGACCAGTCACACGTCAGACAGTAGGAAGAGCTCTGACATGTGTCTTTTGTGCGCAACGTCTGTTCACAAGAGTGATGGAGAAACCTGGGCCTGCACCTAATCATCCGAGCCTGCACCCTTGTGCTGACAGCAAAAAGAGGTTGGGGGGGAGGGAGGGACACTGGCTCTCTTCTCTGGGCAACGATCAAACTTGAGCTCCTGGCTTGTCTGGAGATGTGACAAGGCCCATTTCCCCTTTCACTGCTTTTCCCCCATCCTCCCCCTGCTGCCAATCATGTGTCATATGCTTCACACTCTCGCCAGATGCACGCTTCTGTCTGCTGAGCTTATGTGTTTGCGCCCAGCATCGAGCATGTCTATGAAAGTTGAAGGGATGCAAAGAAACGGGAGGACAGTGTACAAAAAAGTGAAGACATATGCAGCCAGAAAGCATCGCGGGGATTGTTGAGCCAGAACTGACCAAATATAAAGGCTGAGTGCTGCTTAGAGTAAAGTGAGCCACAATGAGTTACAGTGACTAATACTAGTAGCCAGAGAGAAAGATGCCTGGCTACAGAGGCTGGGTTTTGGAGCCAGGGAACTGAATTGCGGCCAAACGGAATGAGGCCTTAGTCCAAATATGTTGGGATGTTACCAAAGCCCCAGCAAAAGGCTGTTAGAGCATGGAGGAGGGAGGCAGGGCAGCAAGTAAGTGGGCAAAAAGTACAAGGTGAGAGAAAAGAAAAAGAGAGGGTAGGCTTCTATAAAGAAAGGGTTTTGAGGCTTTTCAGTCACAAAGGGGGGGGATAGAGAGGGCTGCTTTGAGAAAACTGCTGAGAGTCAGGAAGAGCTGGAGCTCAGGCTGAGAGGCTTGGGCCAGGACTGAGTTGGGGCTGCAGAGAGTGAAGCCAAGGCTGGAGGCCAGACGAGGGAGGAATGGAGTGGAGGGAGCGGAGAGTTGGAGGAGGCCGTGGCAGAGCTGGGACTAAGGGCAGGGGCCCCATCTTTAGATTTAGTCAGCTGTTCTCCTGGCCAGCAGCTGGAAGAACAGAAGAGGGAAGGGAGGAAGCGCAAACAGAGAATTTCAGCTGGTAAAGTGGGAGGTGACGGGGAAGACAGGATGGTGGAGGTTTGGAAAGAGGACAGTGGAAAAGCCATTAGATTCCTATGAGAGAGAAAACAGCGCTGAGAGCAGACAGACTGACAGAAGGTGGTTATGGCTGGGCTTTGACCACACTTCCTCCCTAAATCATTTCTCTTTCTCCCTTCCACCTTCATTCTCCGTCAATGTTAAGCCATCCTCTATAGCTCTAACAGCCTTTTCAACCAGTAATGCCTCAACAACAGCCCCGCTATTCATTATGCATGAACTGCAGGCACAGCACTAAGCACACGCACCAAGATCCAGAACAGGTAATCCACAGTGAAGTATAGAAAGATCACACATAGACTGGAAAAGCAAGGTCTGCTGCTTGTGGTACACTGAGCGACAGTTGGTCAGAAGAAAGACATAAGAAGGTGAAATAACAATGTCTTTTAAAATGAACACACACACATAGTTTCCATAAAAGCAGAGAAATGAGATTTAAAGTAGGGTAGAAGAGACAAGAGGTGAGGGTTCACCATGGGGCAAGCAGCAACTGCTAGCAAAGCACTTCGCAGCCTATTATATTCCATTCAGATGGACCGGGGCGGCGCGGATAAAAGCATTTAGTCTGTGCCTTGGTGAATGACTCAGCACTAGGATGCTTCACAGGTGGACCCCCTCATAAGTGCATGATGCATGTCAATATGGTAACTCACAAGTGCAAAAAGATACTCCTGCATGTCAACCTTGCAGTTTGTCCTCATCCTTTACATCATTCGGTCCACCTCAACCTTTTAACCCTTTGTGCAACTTCATTTTTTGCTACCAGGTGCTTAAGAATGTACTAAATGTAGCCCATGGTGTTCACACTCGACAAACAGGGAGGGGCTTCTTCTTCTTTTACGTTTTCTACTGTTTATTAGCGCATGTCCACCACCTAAAGGTTCGAAGAAGCTTGGTGCGAGATGTTGCAAATCTTACTCCAGGCTTTTTCTTTCACAGCTCAATTCCTATACATAAAGACTTGGTGTCATATAATTCCAGACGAACACAAACCGCATTTCTCCTACATGATCAATGTTCAAACGGTTGGCGCCTCAGTGACTTAAAAGGGATGCCATGTATAAGTCACTATCAAATCCAAGTCACTGATTAGTCAAATGTCAACGTGGTTTAAAGTTCAATGACCGCACATTTTGTACACGGAAGCCCGAAACCCGCATTTACGTATGTTCATATAGACTTTTCATTGGACGTGGCCACTTGAACACGCGTTGCTGACGGCAGTGTGAACGTAGCTTTAGACTTTGTCAGGACAGAAATTAATTAGGGAAAAAAAAACAAAAAACGTAACCACTTTCAGAGCACACAGACCTATCTTTAAAATTAGGTTTGAGTATTGCTCTGTTAATCCTCTTCCCCTCTTTTCTTTTCCTCTCATTTACTGTTGTTGTGGTAGACAGCCCCCCCTCCTTTGTCTCCTCCTTCTATTGCTTCCTCTCCATCACTCTTGTCTCTACCTCCACCCATCTGCCCTTTCCTTTTCGTTCTACCTCTCTGCAGCTTCATCCTCCCCTCGGAGGTGGTTAATGGCACCGGGATCCAGCGTGGAATATAGATCAGTGTGAGATGGATGGGGCACCAGGAGCTCCGTCCAGTCCCGTAGGTCCCAGACCAAAGATTAACTAAATATTAGCTGACAGGAAGAGAGAGGCAGGGACACAGCTGCAGCTGCCAGTGCCACTGCTGGCAGAAAAAAAACTGCAGAGGCTGTTTTTAACCCCATTCGCTCTTGGGAAGAGAGACAGACCCCTGCCATCAACACACGAAAGGCAAAAATACACAAACTCATTTGGGCAAACATAATGCCATGGATGCACATGCTATCAAAGCACTGGGGGAGAAGAAGTCAACTAATCACATTCTTCCTCTCCATCCCCCTGCCCTGCCAAGGCGGATGGCAGGAGAGGTGGTGGTGGTGGTGGGGGGGGGTGAAAGAATAAATCTTTATTAGGCAATGTGTCCCTGCTTTATCGATCGCTTGGCTCCTTCCCTCCCCTTTTCTCACTCAGCCCCCACTCTTTCCATCCCCTCCTTTTGTTATTTCAGGCGTGTGTCTGCCATCCAGTTCAATTGAGTCAGGGTGTACATCAGAGAGGACCATTACCCATGTCTCCCTGGGCTGGGGCTGTCACTGTGTGTGTGGGAGGTATGGGGTGAAGCGATTCAGCCACCCAGGAGGGACAGCAAGCCGGTTAACGGCTAGCCAGACAGACAGATAGTGGGATTTGGGCAAGAATGAAGACAGACAAGGCAGAAGGAACACACAGTGGCAGACAGTCACTCGCAACAGTGCCAACTTTTAACAGCAAAGATGCTATAAGTAGCCCTGAAGATGAACTTCAGGCCCACTCTTCTACGAGTTATAGAGAAACATCTGACAATGAAAGCTCAAAAATACAAGCCTCCATAATGTGATGAAACATTAAAAGTATATCTCATCAAGAACTGAAACTTTAATATAAAAGCGTTTGGCAGCAGATGGGTTTCTGAAAAGCATGCCATGCTGAACTCCAGGTCCCGGGAAAACATAAAAACTGCAAATGATTTAACAACTTCAAGGAAAGATGCCACAGGAAATAGGCCAAGTCTTGTTTCTCTCATAATTCTACACAGTAAACACAGCTTCTAAATGTAGAAACAGTGATAACCCCGGAGGTTTGGATGCAGACTGCTAGCATTGAGCGTGGCACAGACAGCAGAAGTTAGCAAAACAGCTAGCCTTCCTCTTCTTCTTCTAAACTCTGGAAAGAGGGCAGGAAAAGCAGGCGTTAGTTTGAGCAACAGCAAAAAAAAAAAGAATAAAATAGAAAAAAAAATGTCCTTCAAGGCAAAACTCTTTAGAGAGGCAAACTGCATTCCTGCAGCAAATAAAAGCCTAGCCTTCCTTCCTTTAAATCACTTCTGTTCTCTTTGTTTCTCTCATGCCGGGAGAGCCTTTCTAACTTTATTCAGCCCTGCTCTGCCTCAGAGCAATGAATGCATATCTCACATGCCACACAGCCACGACATCACTGGACTGAGAGGCACCTTGAACCCGAAGGACCTCCTCCACGACAATACACTTGAGCTTTATGGTAGAGATGATAGAAAGGGATAAAGCCCTCCTATCACCCTGGCTTGGATTCTAGATTCTCCTTCAAAAGATTAGATACATGATCTATCTTAATTTTCAAGTCAGAGTTGTTTTGGGTTTTTTTTAGCCCATGCAAAGGGATCTCCTTTAGCTCTGAGCTGTTCATTGTGAAACCATAATGTAAGCATGGGCCCTTTATTTTCCCCACAAGTTGAGCAATCAGGCATGAGAGGGGCTGTCTGACCAGAATGACCTCTGACTTCAGCAATTCCCTAAGGGTTAAGTGAAGAGGTCACCACTGGGCCACTTCAATAAAGGAAGAAGGGCCAGTCAATGAGTGAGCACCTCTGTCGCTCTGCACGGGAGTGTTTAAGAGGGGTCAGTGACAGGTAAAACCTTTTTCTGGTGTTTATTCCAAGGCGCCTACGGGATGGCCCCTTGGCAATATGTGTCTTAAAGGAGGGGTGCAAGTGTGCGTGCATCCACGAAGGGAAATACGATACCGTGTGAATGATGACAGACGGGAATGTCATCCACTCTCTTATCATTAACAGCTCACCTTTATTCCGCCTGACACACTGCCATAAACACCCTCACTGAGCCATTACCAAACAAAGACGTACACCCACATGTTCATATCCTCAGACAGATAAAAGACGCCATGAGAATGTATCTTTACTTTACAAGGCTGTGCATCTAGTTGGAGGAGTTTGTCCAGAATGCAACTCAGTAAAGGCAATCCACCCAAGTGTGGATAATGTGGTTCATTTATATCAAAGAATGCCAAGAATCTTTTATAGACATATTAAAATGAATGCTTTAAATAACACAAAGCTTTCAAAGTAACATAGTCTTGTGATTTCACATTAACTGTTTTGGGCTGAACCAAAGCTGTCTGCCTTCTGGGGTGAAACAGCTGTTGACCAAACTATAGACTTTTCAGTCGTAATACAGAAAGTATTAGCATAGTTTTGCTTCAAGCTGTTAAATATATTCATATATGTAAGGCTTGTGGAGACACTGAACTTCTGCTGCAGGCAGAGCATTGGTCTGCTTTGTGCTTATTTCAGCAGCTCATTGGTGCAAAGGAGAATTTATTAAAAATAGCATGAATCAGACAACAGAACGCTGAGCACCGCATTCCTCTGTTGTTGTGATTATTGCTAAATCGAAGAGAGAGCAGTGGCTGGTAATAAAAGTCATTTAAAAAATTGTAGGGAGGAGGAGAAATCCTTTTAATAGGGGCTTTGTCATTGTGGACCCAAAGCTTGTTTTGTCTTCTGTTCCTGTTTTAGGCTCGGCCACTGAAGAAAGACTTTAAGAACCAAATGTTCCGTGGAACCGGGTATGAATTCCTAGACAGAGTCTGCCAGGCCATGGGCTTTACTGACGCACTCCTAACTGCCACAGTCTGGGACAGGAGACAAGGCAAAGTGGAGCGGAGACTGAAGCAGACATGGCAAACCTCATCTGGAACTTTATGACTTTAGCTGGTTTATTTAAACAATGGCCAACGCAGACCAAGCTTCTTCTGTGTAGCACATATAATGCGTATCATTTTTAAAAGGTTTTTCTTTCTTTTTTGGGGGGCGTTGGGTTAAAAATCCTGGCAATGTTGCCAATTTGGGGGGAAAATGATTTAAGACGAGAAGGGACGAGACGACTATTTCCAGAACTAGGAATAGGGCTGGTATATAAGCAGGATGCAGTAAGGTGGATAAAATTGAGGGGGAAAAGCCACACAAAATGCCTTCCTTACTTAAGCTGCCAGGACTGTCCAACGGTACATCTTTGAGTAAAATATTGGATATCTAAAAGCTAAGTATACAGGATGGAACATTGCTGACTGCAGGACATTATGGTTTATGGTGGAAAATTACTTGTCCAAAGGCACATCTGACACTATGGCTGGTTAGTTTGGAGCTACGGAAGAGACAAGAACAATGGTCCGATGGAAAAGTAAACTACTATTTCAACTTATCAGGTGGAAGGTTTCACTGTCAGTTAGAATTTCATTTATAGTTTGCTTAGTTTGTTGGGAAAAATCATAGAGAAAAGTGCTTTGGGTTCACTACTTGCCGGCAATTACGGGTATACCTTAATTGGATTCTGGATCTTTTAAGAGTGCAACCTCAGCACCGTTATTGGGAATGCCAGATATGATTTGGTAAAGTCGTGTTGTTTAAAAAAAAAAAACCCTGTCTGTGATTTACTGAAAATAATAAAAGCCATACAGTTTATATAGCAAAACCCATTAAACTGCAAGGCCACACAGAAAGAGAGACCAAGTTAGTGTTTCCATTACACACAAGCTGAAAGGTATCCTATCGTCTTTCCATTTCGCCGTGATGGGACAAAGCCCTGGAATCTCTCAGACACACACAGCTGAACAGAGAGGCTACTTTCTCATATGACTCTTCACATGCATGCTGCTGCTGCCCCTCGCCCTTGGACAGCCAGATGTTTACATTTGCTCTGGGCTCAGCCATGTTTCCATGACGATACAAGCAGAGTTATTCACATGCCTAGGGGTAGGCCTAAGGCACCACATAGTGGATCATTGCTCCATCAAAAAACCCCACATTGGAGTTTTGTTTACAGATGGCATATGTTTGCCTAATTTTGTGATTCACTTTGACCTCTGACCCATCTAAATATAGAATATCCTTGCTTTAAATTAAACACACTGATACTTTCTAGGGCTCTAGTTGTATCTGTACATCTGCTTGATCTATTCTACAAGTAAAGGCTCTCCACAACTACTTGGTTTCCCATACCTCTGAGCCTTTTTGGAAGCATTCAGTCTCCTTGTATTTGGTGGTAAGTGTGTGGGCTCATTCTCAATGGGCATTATAAAAAGATAAAGGAACTGACTAACCTAACAGGAAAATAAAACCAGAACCACCCACATAAAAAGACACAGCCCACACACAAACAAAAAGAATTAGCCCCCACTCGTCAAAAACTCAGGGGAGCCTGGCAGTAAAGTACAAACGACATGCTGATGCAAGATATAGGTTTTAATCGTAAAGTCATCGTCTCGGACAAGATGCCTGAAATGTCAATGTGGGTCCTGAAGATGCCTTTGATTGCAAGTGCACATTTCTGCAAGGCATTAAGCCCACTGCTTTGTCAAACAAACAAACTTGCTAGTGTACACAGATGTTTTATTGGTGTGTCTTGTGCATTGTTGCATGTAAGATAGCCAGAGTTCCGTCTGAGTAATAGACCAATACCACACAATATTTACAGTAAACCTAACAGGTCAAGAAAATAAAGTTGATTTTGACGGACGAACAAATCGGCATTTGTCAGGACTTTCTCCGTCTGTGTTTCAGTAACAAAGAGTAAAATCAAAATACAGGGAAACACCCAGCTGATAGTTATTTCTGCCTTTCATTGACACCATGATAAAGAGGGAGGGAGAGAGAGAGTAGATGACGCAGAAACCTAATTAAGATTCTCCAGAGCATGAACAAATTAACCTGAGTTATGGGGATGCAGACACAAAAGACAGACACACACATTTGCATGCACACACACAAATTTGTATCTGAAATAGGTGAAGCCGAGGCGGATGACATTCACACTCAAATAGGCATGACTGTCATGGACATTCAGTGATATTTCAGGCTGAGCAAAAGGAAAGTATTTCAGGCCATCTAGCTTAACATCACCGCCGTGGAAAATACAGCAGGATAGGCTACAGAATACACAAATTGAATTCAAAACAGCCTTGAAGTATTCATCTCGTCAGTCAAATTTGGGACAGCAGCATCTTAAAATGACATGTGGTCTCATGTGAAATATTAGCGTAACGAGGTGAACGGGATAAATGGATTGAAGCATGTAGCCTATGCTAATGAAACTGCAGAGAGCAACATATGCCAGGCAAGAGCATGGCACTCCTTGGGGACATGGGCTTATGGTAACAGGATGGTAAGAGTTAGGTGGTGCTGGGTGATTTGTTTATTTTGTGTGTGCTATTGGTGGATACATCCCTGTGAGGCCGTACGCAGAGGTTAAGTAATATGAAGGTAAAGGATCAAAGGGGGAGGAGTAGGACTGTCCATAGCCTGAATAAATGAGACAAAAGGGGGACGAACTTGACCCAGTCTGGAGTACTATAACAGGAAGGGGAGGTAATGAAGTGCAAACATGCTTTGTCATGCCAGGCAAGAGCCATAGGATTAGAATTCTATAATTAGAGGCCGGGGCTCCATAATACAAGCCCTTCTTTCAGCTTGATGAGTTGCTGCGTCTAAATTACATGGGGAGGGGTCAGAACAGATGCTGTGATCAGAAGCAGCAGGACGAGAAGTTTCCTATATCTGTGGATGATGCAAAAGGTATCAATCAAAAGGTAATGGAAAGGGAACTTGGCATACCTGTGAGATCGACTGGCATTTATGTGTTCATCATGTGATAATGTTTTGTGGTGGACTTGTGGGCATTTGTCCAACGAAAGCGAACTTTTAAATGTCCGTATTTGCAGTTTTTAAACACATTTTCGTACATGGCTTGTGTGCACGTGTTAAAGTTCCAATCATTTGTAATTCTATTTTAAAAGCTATGATGCCATTTTTAGGCAAAATCAAAACATCTGTGTCATTTTCTAGGACATAGTTTCAGCAGAGTGGCAGGATTTCATTCGAAATTCGCCTCTGGGTTGTGGGTGGGATTAAGCCTTTCCTGACTTTCCATCATCTGTGGAACAAAAATGGCGAGCAATATCAGAGCTATCCAGCCATACATTTTTAAGCAAGATCCCATCTCGGACAAAGACACGAAGACATTAATGGATCTGTTTGTCTGCAAGTGGTTGCATTGGAATGGAGCGGAGCAGGGAGCTTGTGGCACGCCGACTGTAGCACCTATGTCACCGCTACAGGCTTTTCCAACCTGTATTTTTTGTCTGCTTCTGACGATTTCAATTAAGGAATATTCAGAAATGCAAATTTAATCCCCATTTTCCTCTATGTCCATCATCATGACAAAAACACTTTAAGAACATGTTACTAACACCGGAAACACGATTTTCATTTAAGATGCAACCTTTGTCAAAAGAATTTCCGTAGTGGTCTGGTTGTATGATGAGTGGATTGAAGGCAAAAGCCGGGCTGTATAACCCTGTTATAACTGTCGACCAATGGTCTGCAGGATAACACTTGCACTCATATGTGCATATTTATCCCAACGGCTGGCATTGGAACAGATGAGCTCGCATGGGAGAAGGAACAAGCCATCCATCTCACTCCCTTTCCATTTCTGCGCTTCATTCTTTACTTTCACACATTCCCTTCACTTGCAATCACCATTTCAATGCCTCTTGCCTCCTTTGCATCTTCCACCCACATTTTCCCTCTAGGCTTCCCTTCTTTTTCTTGATATCACCCTATCTATTGCTCTTCCCCTGAAATGCCATCCCCCTGTTTCTAACTTTCGCAGCCCTGATGTATGGAGAGAGATGAAGGAAACAAGGGGAAAAAAAGGAAAGGCATGTGATTAATGTCTTTGAGGAAAAGATAAATAATCACAGGAGACTGGGGGCTGGTAGTTGGCCTTAGGGGAGTAAATATGGAGAGTTTTATAGCTGCTCACTTGGGAGAGAGGGAGGTAGAGGAATAGATGGGAGGGAAAGCAAAGGAAAACGGCGACAACAGAGTCATTCAAGTATATTAGCTTTTCTCATACATAATAACCTCCTCATCGCTTCCACTGCGCTACTGTCTTTCATCATCAACACTGAATCCCATCCTGCTGACAGCACATGGACTGCAGCACACAAAGCCACGCATGCACGTTCACGTGCACACATACACACTCTGACAATCACCCTGCACTTTTTTTTCCAGGCCAGACCAACGATATGGGCCAATACATGTGGAGTGTGATGTGGTTGACAGCCCCTCCCCCCCCCCCCCCCCCTCTCCCAAGCTGCCCTGCTTTTAAGCACTCATCCTCCAGTGGGCCGCCTGTCCCCTGGAGTAGATTGCATCTTTTATTTATCATTTGCTTTCCTTGGCTTTATCTTCCCCAGCACAGAAAGAACGAAAAAAAAGTGAAAATTGCAATCAGCATAACATGCCCTCCTCCCCCTGCTATGTATTCGCTTGTCATTCTCCACTCTCTGTGAGCATGCGGGATGAGACTGACAGCCCATGCAGACGAAGACACATACAGAAGCATGCACAATCCCCCTCTTATCAAACCTCCCCATGCACACACTGGCACACATACTTTTCCACACACACAAAGCCTCAAAACAGACACAGAAAGTGACACCGTTAACCATTTTGTTGCCTTTCGAGCACACGAACCCGGTCACGGACACTGCCCGTTTCTTTTTCTATCAATATTTCCCATCACCCCCAGGCTGTGTGCTTAGCTTAACGAAACCCTCAAAAGAGTGAGCACATAAAATTCGCCTAAAGCTGGAGAATTGGGTAAACAGGCCAGAGAGGGAGGGAGAGCTCCCTGCCTGTCTGCCTGCCTGCTCCATGGCTACTATTGTGCACTGCACATTCTCTGAGCCCACAAGAGCTGAAGCCATCTCCACACAGATTCTTTTGGGGGGGGAGGAAGATAGTAAGCCAAGAAGTGAGGGAGGAAGGGGGAACAAGGGAGAGGGATGGAGAGGGTGAAGGGAGGAAGGAAGGAGGGAGGGTGGAGGAAGATCATGCATAAAATCTTGTTTGCGGAATGCATTAAGATTCAGATGGACTGGGGAGGGTAATGGGATTAGAATCCTGAACCCTTTCCAAGGGTGGGGAGTCGGATTGACAGCTGAGTCTATTGCACTGACGAAAGCAGTGAAATATTGGAGCTCTGGCAAAGAGGCAAGCAGGGGGTTGCAGAGTCTGGAGCACCTTTTTTGTTTGTTTGTGCATATAACATACACAGTCAAAAAATAAAATGCATCTTTGTCACGAGGCCTGGGCACTTCTGCAGAAAGCTTTCTCACAAAGGTGTTTGGCAAACAAAATAGAAGCACTGTGGCTTTAAATCACCGTCCCTCCCACCCTTTCTAAATATCGTCTATTTAGCCAGCGGTGAAAAGATATAGGGGGCTTTTGTCTGCGTTACCCAGTGGTGGGGGCACGAAGAGCTGGAAAGACACAAAAATAGGAACAAAGTGCTAAGCTTCCCAATTGGAATAGCTCTGGGCCATTCAGTGCCCCCAGCTCAGTGGGCAAAAACAAGAAGAAGTGAGCTACTATTACGGGCTTATCTGAAAATAGGCTGTTCTCACACAACCATAGGCTGCTCTGCATTGATTTCCATCCAGCAGGAAGGCAAACACAGCCCCCTTTATCGGTGAGGTGAATGCAAACAGCCGAAGTGGTGTGTTTTGTTTACTGCAGGCTGTTTTCCTGCATTGTTGTAACGCTATACAGTCCACTCACCGACTTGTAATACGTTGTCCACCCAGCCACTCTCCAACAGAGTGACACCCCGTAGGAAAGGCAGCTGGGTCTCATCATTGTTGTCCCCGCTAGTTCCACTTTCCTCTCCTCCGGCGTTGAAAGAAGAATACATACAGATCTCCTTTTCGCTTCTAGGAAATGACCAGTATACGATCCTCCGCTGGACGGGCTCCGGGATCCTCTCGAAGCGCTCCTCCACCCGCTGAAACGGCCACTTCTCCGCGACTCGACGTGCCGCGATGTCGAGCAGCGACTCGGGGTTGTGCGTTTTTCCGTTCCCAGAGCCTCCCGGAGCGGAGCCCGTACCGCCACACAGGACCCCTCCAGCCCGCTGCCCCTGCCTGCATGCCGAGTTATAGCCGGGCCGCCAGCAGTGCCGCTTGGCCGGGGGCTGCTGGACTCGCTCATCCATGTTCGCACCGCTTCCAACCTGAAGCGCAGCTCCTCTCCGATCATATAAACAGGATAAGGAAGAGAAAAGGGCAATCTCGCACCGATTGTTTGCCGTACATGGACGGACTTTCCTTATTTGGAAATGTGGGCGGCGCCTGTGAGTTCCGTGAAGTCCTTTGTGTTGTCAAAGTAACGAGGATGGGCGGGCTCCTGGAACGCAGCCAGCGCACGAGTGGCGCTATAAAAGGAACTGGAGGCGGAATTCCCGAACGTCGGCAAATCCTTTGTGAAGCCGATTGGGAGCAGGAGGGCGGAGCCCCGGCGGCCGACAGCCTTTGAAGTTCCCTTCTTATTTGAGTTTAAAGGCGGGGACTTAATCCAGGGGCGGCCTTGTAGTTTCCCACAGGGGTAAGGGGGGCAAGAAAACCTTTTTTTTCTTCTTCTTTGGAGCCTAAGCTACCACCCCAGGCTCCAGCTTCTTCAATAACAACATCATAGTTGTTTTTTAAGCTTAGGTCTGAAAGAAGTTTTAGCTGTCAGGAAGGGAAAGGCCGTGGGAGGAGAAAGAAGATATGCAGCAGGGCATATCTTCCAAAGTCACATCAGTCATTTTGGTTAAGCTGTTTAGCTCACTATTGCCAAATGCAGCATTCCTTTTGTTTATTCAAGCACTATAAAAAACAGACAATTTGTCTTTTATTTGTCTTTAGGACTTATACACTCTTTGTGAAATATTTCACATAAACGATTTTAAGAGGCATATTTTTCTGGAATTCTTTTTTTTTTTTTAAAAACTGAATTAATATGAATTCAAATTCTACTTGTGCTGTTTTTAGGCAAAAAAGAAAAACTGTAATTTTCTAAAACAGTTTCTGCAGAGGGGCAGTATTTCATTAGAAATTCACAGTCCCGCCCACAAGAGAGCAACCCCGCCCCCTTCCCATCATCCATCTGTTTAGGTGCTCTCCGCTAGCTTAAAGCCCCCCAATTTTGCGGCAAATGCCAGCTCGGACGGGGAAAACAAAGACACACCATGGATAATAGAACTTGTGGTTTGCCATAGTAGCTTCTATGTCATACTTAAAAGCTTTTTCTATTGGCATGTTTTCATCTTCTCCTGATTCACAATGATTTGAATAAAGAAATACTCAGAACTGCAATTTGTACTTAATTTTTCTGATATAGAATAAGTCATCAATCATGAGAAAAAGGCCAAAAGAACATGCTAGAATCACCAAACACTGCTAATTTCCTAATTAGTGAGAAGTCAGTTAAGATAAATAGTAAATAGTAATAAAGTTTCATGTAAAAAAATGTTTATAAATGATTTATTATGTGATTTTCTGCAGATATGAACAATGAAATATGTCTCAACCCACTTTTATTTCAACTAGCTTTACAGCTTCATTGGTTGCTCACATAATTACTCTGCTATAAGAACCCAGTTTTTAGCTTGTTTTGATCAATTTCTGTTACAAATAATTAACCAATCATGAACTTTAGTTTTGTCTGAAACATTTTTTTTCCTGTTGCAGTAACTGGTACTCAAATGCGTGGAGCTTGTTAACATAACTCTTGTGAGTCTTTTCTTTTACTTTTTTGTGGGCATTGTCTGCCAACAATGTCCATCCTTAGTTGTGGCAGAGAAGTGGAGCCTCACATCTATAGGAGAAAAATACTCATCAGGGGTTTGGGTGTGGTGAAATTCCCACATCCCTATACTGCCTTCTTTCCTTTGCCATAGCACAAGCTAATGTTTATGTGGGGGGAGCCAGCAGTCTGGAGACAATTCCCTTAATTTTCAACAAAAATTGCTGGTTAACCAGAATGGGTGTTTACAATGCATCTGTCCACTGCATGTGTTCACAGCTGCCCCTCTCCCTCATGTGAGAAAGTCTAAAAGGCTGGCCTTTGAACTGTTCTGAAAGTGATCCATGCAGTATAGACAGAGCAGATGTGGCCTAACCTGATTTTGGTTTCAATGCGTCCCCATAGGAAGTTCACAAAGCCAGCAGGTCCTTCTTTGTTATGTTAGTCATTTTTCTCAGAGGGCCCGGGGAGTCTTTTGTTTTTTTCTATCTCAAATGCTGCTTTTATGTTTTATATTAATTTTGTGAGAAGGCGATTCTATACATTAATGGCAGTTCCAGGACAGCCATTGTATGAACAAATAAAAAGTATGGCTTAAGTTTTTGCTTAAGAATTTACCGTTGAGCCTGTATGTTTATTTGTGTTACAATTTCTGCAGCTTGTAGAAAATTAAACGGTCAACTCTAGAGAATCTAATAGGACTTTGTTTCCTAATTTTATGAACGCCAGGTTAAAGGACCACACTTCCTGTTTGCTTGAAAATTACTTGGAACAAAAAGATGCAGCATTCATAATAATAGATTAATATGCAATTTCATTACTAAACTGAAATGTTTCGTTGAAATGTTCTTAGAAAAACAATAGAATAGATGTTTATTTGCAAAAATAGAAACAGCTGTTGTTTAAAATCGGAATACAAGTTTACTTTCATTTATTTAGGTACAAAAGTCCACAGTAAAAAAGAGTAGCGAGTGTTCGGATTTTTCTTGGGGTCCTTGAGTGCATCTTCGGCTGGGGAGGGGTTTACTTCCCGGAAGACGGCGAGACTGCTGTGGCTTGACGAGGACTCAAAACCAATTATACAGTCTAGTGAGTTTATTACTATGTTTTCAAGTAATTTTAAACATTTTATAACAAATCCTCAATCTTTATTAGACTTCGTTATCTTTTCGGCTATAAAGCGAATGCGCGTTTTAGCCTGGAGTAGATGGTTTTGATTTTGGAAGTTAGGCCGCTAATATTGTTAGCTAGCTAGTAGTTAGCTAAGTGTCGTTCATCCATATCGAAGAAACTCTAAACTGAGCATTCCCCACAGATACATTTATTTTGCTGTCGCTTCGTTTGCACTATTTTGCTTATCATTCATTTTTTGTAATCAACGTAAATAGTTCACAACTGCATCTGCATGGAGACTTTATTGTAGAAAAACATTAGGGGCTAATGCTAGCTTGTGTTGGACGTTAGCACAGTCAGTGTAAGGCTGTTAACAAATTCAGTATTTGGTTCTAAAAAGCGTTCACGTTACCGTTTTTTCTTATTTTCTTTCTCACTTTTTAAACCGTTTTGTTAAACGTTTTTTGTTTCTGGAATTCCGTGTTCATTTCTAAAATGTAATGCTGCTGTTTTTATTAGTAATATTATTATTTATAACAATAACATTATTGTCATTATTATTTTTTAATTTAAAAGTCTTTGAAGTCCCTTATGACAATAAATAAAAAGGTTCACGATTTAAGTTTGAAGTTTTACCCAAAATTCCACAACCGAAATGTCTTGAAAAAGCCATATTTCATGTTCATCATTTACAAAAGCTCCTCTATATGGGCGTGGTCATTGGTGCTGAGCTGAGTAGCTCCGCCCTTTTATTTTTGTGCCCAAATCGATACTTTTTTAACAATGCGCTAAATGACAAAATGAATGTGTGTACCAGATCCTGCTGTTTAATACAATTACACATGAAACAGAACTTTGATAAGCCCGTTATAAATGCTTTGAATTACCGGTACAATATAATTTAGACTATATTGCACCAGAAGCAGCACTGGCTTTGGTTCAGAACTGACTTGATGCTAGCACATTCAGATTGTTGAATGAACTTGCACAGGAAATGAAACGAAATGCCATAAAGAAAGTGTCTATTCGCACGTCATTTTCTAAATATGTGTGGCCAGTGGTGAACTGTTTTCTTGTCCACACAGACTCAGATAAAGGGTTAAGTTTAGGGTTACAGGTTACGGTTAAACCATCAAAGGGCTCCTGAGTGCCTCAGTTTCTGCAGCTCACGCTCCTCCAGGGGGTGGATCAAATGTGGAGAACATAACAGCTAATGGGACTTGAAGTTTAATTTTAAATATGTGCGGCCAGTAACAAATTCCAGCCTTGGACGCACTTAAACAATAATGTTTTATTAGACTGTTTCATCTGTTGTTGTTTTCCGCTTTGAATACTTATTTTGACAAACTGTTGAAATCACGCTTTTAGTGATCTTCTGTCACTCTAAATACTGGATAAAAAAAATGTAATAAACCTTTATCTAAAACAAACAAACAGAAACCGATTCAGTTATTTCATGTCAGTTAATTTGAACTTTTTTTTAAATTGGAAACAGCATTCCAGTTAGTCTGTACTGTAATCATTTCTTATTGTTATAATAAATACTTCCCCTTTCTTCACTTAGTTATTTGTATGACAGTGATGAAAGTCTTCCGGGCATTCCCGGAAATCCGGGTTTTTGAGCAAACCGAACGTACTTTCCGGGAAATAAAGACCTGATCTCTACGGACAAATCGCTTTCCGGATTAAAAAATGGTCTGAAATCAGCTAATTTTAGCTTTATTTTCTATATTTCTCCGCAGATCGCTTCCTCTATGGTCGTGGCCATCTCTCGTCTTCCCGGCCTAATTGACCAATGACGGGACGTTTTAATTGCTTTCGGATGCGTCGACGGGTCTGATTGGCTCTGTCTGCACCACGTGGTCAGCGTGACTTGCTTCCCTAGAGACCAAAACTGGCGGACCCACGCTAAACTTTCACAAACACATCTGAAGAGTTTGCGATCAAATTTGTGTTAAAATAATGGCAGGCATCGTCATTATTGAGCGTGGTCACGACCTCAGTTGTGAGAAGACGATAAAAAACAAATTGAAGTGGTCTTGGCTGGAAAAAAAAGATTTTTAAGGTAGTGTAGGTCAAATACTTTTTTGTGTAAAATAATCTCAAAACCACATTTTGAAATAATTTCAATTTTAGTTTTGAGTTTCAGTTTTTATTTTGAATACATTTCTTTATCTAATTTATTTGTATTTCCTAATTACCATGATTTAGTTCAGTATAGTTGACATTAATTATAAGTATTTGATGGTTTGGACCCGCACTCCCTTAAAAAATAATGTTTACAATGTTTAGCTTAGTTTGTATGTTTGTTTTGATATTTCCCAGATTACTTAGTATTGGTGTTAAAGAATTGATGTATTATGTTATAGAATTATAGTTTAAAGCAGATCCCATATTTTGATGTAATTATAGTTTGAGAAAACAGTGCAAGTGGATGTTGTACATCAGTCATTTCTAAAGCAGAAATAATGTATAAATAACTGAGGTATTTTCATAGAATATCATAGTTACTGGTGTTCTTTTTGCCATTTGGGGCTGTGATGTTACTATATTTTAGCAATTGTATGTTTTGCAGCTTTAAGGAAAAGCGTAGATTGTAGGATTGTGTTACTTTGAGCAATTTTCCAAATTCTTTTTTAGGACCAGCAAGTCCTTAATGGAGAGTCAAACTAGGGGTTTGAATGACAAATCATGATGCTCCAATTAGTCTTAGTTTCTTGATAAAGAAGTGAATAACTAGCTGCCAGAATGCACCAGAATGCATCTAAGACCACGTATTTTTCCAAAATTTAGCTCTGTGCCCGCCATATCGCTCAATGAAAAGTTCAGGGATTTTTTCCTTACCTGACTTTCATCACTGTATGAAGACTGTTTGTTTCCTTACATTATTTTGTAATCGAAATATATACAAAAAACACTTAAGTAATCTGTTTTAAATCATAAAGTAAATCAAATCACGAATATATGAATTGAAGTCCAATCGATTCGGCATTGTGGTTGTAATACTTAGCTCCAGCCAATCATAAATGCCCAATCAAACATCAAGTGGCATAAAAGATGTAAAGATGAACTTGTTCTCTGTCGTTGAATACTTTTCTTGTTGGTTTTCCTCAGGTTTGCTTAACCTTCCTTGCTCCAGACCAGGATGATTGATGTTCGAGCATGGGCAGAGTACATAGTGGAATGGGCCGCCAAAGACCCCTATGGTTTCCTCACCTCTGTCATACTAGCTCTAACACCTTTCTTCATCGCCAGCGCATTGCTGTCCTGGAAACTGGCCAAAATGATCGAAGCACGTGATCGAGAGCAGAAGAAAAAGCAGAAGCGTCAGGAAAACATAGCCAGAGCCAAGAGGACCAAGAAGGACTGAATGTCACAATACGAGGACGAGGGCACAAAAAAGGAATATGGAACCATCATAAACCACTGCCTTCTTTCTTCCAAATGACATGGTGTCCTTCCCTGTTCGAGCTGTAATGTCAACACAGGGCTACTATGCCTTACACATAGGAGGCGTGGTGTTGGCCCTACAGCCTTTGACAGTGCTGAGAGGGATGCCATCGCCTACGGAAGGCTTGTCCTGCTGGGACTCTGGTCAGCAAGAGCTCAGCGGTTAGCCAAGTGATGTTTTTATATCAACACCTGTAGTTGTGCAGCTGTTAAAACGCCTTGCATTCCATTGTTGACACCTCAGTTTAATTCATTTGACTTGACCGTTTAATTGTCTTTTGATCTCTTTTTCAGCTACTTTGCTTGAGAGCATCCCAAAGTATTAACTTTTTGTCAATAAAATCTTATATGGATAAAAATGTGAGCTTTTAGAAAAAAGTGTAAGAGCTTCTGATTTTGTAAACATTCAAAAGATGATAAATCAGAGGGTCAGACTTAATTTTCAAATAGAATACATTTTTAAAAATATTTCAAAGTTGCAAAAAACTCAGCTTTGCAAGGATGCACATTTGGGTTGTTTTTAAATTCTACAGAGCAACATTTTTTAAAATGCAAGTGGATATGATAAAAATGACAAGGTTCAGAAAGAAATGTCACCAGGTTAAATTGCTCAAAGTGATGTCGGAGACTAACTTGTTGCAGTGGATGCATATATTAATAAATAGCTACATTTAACATGAAGTCATTCCTTTTTTCAATATATGGACATTTCCATTAACATTTGTAGCAACAGACTCTTTGAAACAGTAGAAAAATAAGACATATTGAATGTTTTAAACATTGTTGCGCCCTGCCTGAAATTCCTTCTTTGTCTGAATTTTTTTTTTTTTTTACTTTCTTTAAGAATGTAAGAAATTATTTAACTAAAACTTTTTTTAAAATCTTTTACAATGTAGTGTCCCCACCCTAGTTATTTTTGTTCTGCTTGGCACATGGCATTGAGAATTAGACTGGTGAATAAGTTGGCTTAGAACTGCAGCTGTACATCACTTTTTAAAGTTATGTCTATAATTAGTGTATGCTTTATTTATATAGCACTTTACATTACCTTCAGGGTACCAAAGTGATTCACAATAAAAGGAAGAAAGTTTCAAATTAGGCAAATTAAGACAATTAAAAACAGCACATGGATTAAACGATGAATAAACAGCATAAAATTACAAAAAGCAGTCAGCAATAAAATACATAAAAGAGAGATGAGTGCAATAAAAGAAATTAAAAGACAATAAAATGCCACTGACTACTGAGCATTAAAAGCCATTCTTAAAAGGTATATTTTTAATTGACATTTAAAGCCTGTGAGGTGAGATATGCAGAGTTCTCCAGGAATGTTACTCCATAACTGAGGGCTGGCAGTGGAAAAAGCGCGGTCACCCTGGTGTTTCTGTCGTGACCTTGTCACATGAAGCAAATATTTATTAGCAGACCTTAAAACTCTAGAATGGCTCCAGACAGTTAAAAGCTCAGTTAAGTAAGTTGGTACGAGACCATGAAAGTTTTAGTAAAAGTTTAAACTGAATTCTAAAATGATGGGAGCCAGTGAAGTGAACTGTGTACAGGAATGACGTGTGCCCGTCTGGATGTTCCAGTTAACAGTTGTGCTGCTGAGTTTTGAACTAACTGGAGACGGTTCAGTGATTGCTGGGTGACACCGAAGAACAAAGTTACTAAAAACTGTGTGAGAGGTGATCAGGGTGTGGATGTTTCTAGATCACTGCAACTCAGGTTCAGGTTTAGCTAAAAGGCGCAAGTGATAAAAGCTCCTTTTGACAACATTGTCAATCTGTGAAATTCAAAAAAGCTGTCAAAGATAACCAGCAGATTTGTAACAGCAGTAGAGTCAGCTGTGGAGGTGTCACCAAAAAAAATTCTCTCAGTTTTTGACTTGTTCAAATACAGAAAATTCTGGCTCAACCACTGCTTTGCATCATCAGTGCACTCCAGTAAAATATTCTGTGAGCTCTTTTTGTCTTAAACTGAGGGGTAGATAAATCTGCAGATCATCAGCGTAACAATGAAAAGAGACATCATGCCATACAATGACAGAACCAAGAAGCAGCACATATAAGAAAAAAAAAAGAGCTGGACCAAGGACAGAACCTTGTGGTACCCCACAGATGAGGAGGCCTCACCAATCCCGACTGAGAAACTTCTCCGTTAAATAGGTCTTAAACCAGTCAACTGTGGTGCCATGAATTCCAACGTGATGTTCTAATCGAGACAGGACTGAATGGTCCACTGTGTCAAAAGCTGCTGTCAAGTCCAACAGCACCAGAGCAACAGGCTGTTTGGCATCAACGGACACGGCAATGTCATCGTGGACCTTTAGTAGAGCGGATTCTGTACTGTTCCGAGATCTATAACCTGACTGAAACTTCTCAAAAATAAAACTGTGTTCTAAAAAGGACTGGACCTGCTTAATAACAACCTTTTCTAATAACTTATGTAACAATTTTTGCTCTTTTAACAGTTTGTCCCAACGGAAGAATTATAAATTATTTGTGGTGCTGATAAACAGAAATATTTTTGTCTGTAGGTGCTATGAAGAGTCCGTTGGGATAATCTCACATGTCCATCCTGAGTGCAATTTACTCTTAAAACTGTTAATAATATTCCAACAATAACCTCAACCATTAAATGAAATTAGAGATTTATTTACACAGCAATGTAAAACAAATTTCATCTCAACAATTTACAATAAAGTTGTGGCTTGGAGCAAAAAAACAGGAGAGTTTCTTCAAAAATAATAAATATGTGACAAAGAACTGTGTGGAACAAAAGCACATTCATAATTGGTTTGGAAAACAAATCTAAAGGTGACAGAGGATTTTATTTTAGATTACCAGTATGTGAAGAAAAACAATAAAATAATGTAGTTTTTCTTAATCTTTTGCTGAATTTACAGAGTTAGCTAAAGAAAAAAGTTACTTTTTTGAAGTTTCTACTTTTATGACAAAACAGCTTCTTTGCAGGAGAATTTGGTTTTAAACAATCTGAAAAGTACTTAAAAAAATAAAGTATTGACCCTTTTAATATACATCTTTGAAATGTACTTTTTTGTCCATATTTTATAAAAATTAGCATATGCGTTTAGTCAGATGTTTATTTGATTATGAGATATTAGACCCCTTTTTCCTTGTGTTTTACAAAGAACATTTGTCATATCCAATTCCTCTTCTCATATGTCTGCCTTGTAAATAGAAACTAAATGAACTTCTAAGAAGTCAGCTGGGGATTTTACAGAGTCAAAGAAAACAGCTGACCCTTTATAATACGATGAACATTAAAAATAAATACTTTCTGCTTGAAGACAAAATAAAGATCGTTTTAACCAGTTCTTTCGAAATTTCAAGTTTATAGGATTACTGATTTTAAACGACATTTTCTGTAGTTAAGTATCCACTAAAAACTCTTAATTACTCCAACACAGTTGTTCCAGTCATGCATTTATCTTCAGGGTGCTGCAGTTCCACTTTACGTCTCAGTCTATTTTTTGGAAGTGGGCATCCATGAACCAGGCTGGAATGTGTTTGCTGTGCTGACTGGCTCCTCGCTGATCTCCTGCTTGCCAAAGTTAGCGGCAGCTGCGTGCCCTTTTGCCACAGTTTGTGCTGGAGCCACCAGACCTTCCTCATACTCTTTAGCTTGCAGAGCCAGGTCCTTCTCCTCCACCTCTTTGGCCTTCAGCTTCATTTGCTCCCTTTCAGATAAATTCATCATAATTTCCTGCGTAAAAAAACAAAACAAAACAGAGAAACAATAAGATTATTAGTTCCTAATTGATATTTAAGTTCTTAGCCATCAGCTGAGTATAGTAACTGATGATATCCGCTTGTCAGTAATTCTGATCTACATGTGGGAATACTAGACAGTTGTATAAATAACATGATCTTGTGACCTGGTACCAGATAAATGTCATGAGTCAGCAAGCTTACGGTATTGGCTACAACTTTGATGTGACGTGGTGACAGTCTGTGATATAGCCCAGTTCCCCAAAACTACGGGGAGTAAACACTTAAATAAAAAGATATGGGTAAAAATTTAAATAACGGGGACCTGAATTGTTTCTCTTAGTCTTCAGGGACACCTTTCTCTATGCTACTATGACAAAACATATGTTATGACAATCAATGACAGTTAAAAAATGGGATAGGTAGGAAAAGTCAATATCCATATTGATGTACAGCCGTTTAGGTTCCAAAAGCACTCACTTTTTTTATGGTTATGTCATAGCCGCAAAGGAAAAGACATGTGTACACACCCTTTCTAAAATGGCAATGGAAAAAATGCAACTTGATGAAATAAGTTCAGAACCTTTTCCAGCTTTGGCATCCAACTTGTCAGTTATAACAGATTGAAACTGAAATAATTGAGATGCTTGAGTGTTTCCACCCTCAAGCTAACACTTTGTTTAACAACCTTTTAATTCTATCACAGCACTTAACTTTTGAAGTGTAGGACTCTTAAAAAGGCCCGTCTTCTTTGGCAATTTGTGTTAACTTATATTGAAATGACTTTTTCTTCATCCTCATTCCTTAAAGGAAGGATGGAACTTTACTGTCGTGTTTATTCCTTTCCGTTTGGCCTTAAAGCATGATGCTGCTGCCTCCGTGTTTCCCCAGTGGATGCGGTGTTCCTTCGGTAATATGCCAAATGCACATCTTTTAGAATAATGAAAATACTCCTTGGCAATGTCATTGTGGTACTTTAAATTGTACAACAAGCAGGTTTTTTTCAGGGGCTTGAAGTCCTGGACTAATTTTTGCATTAAAAAATGTAAAGTTTTGCAAAACAACCATGAGTTGCAGATGAAAATCCTTTGACATTTTATCTTATGCCATCCTCTCTTCTCCGGACATGGTCGATTCTGCATCTGAAGGAGTTCCTACATGATTTAAAGATGCATGTAGTGCATGAACCTCTTGCAGAAAAGTGGACATTTTCCTCTTTCTTTTGGTTGGAATGCCTGCTGGTGCAAAGCCAGTGAGAGATAAGTTTGCACTCGTGAGTTTTGTAGGAAATAATAAAATGCTTTTTCTGTTGAAGTAGGGCACACATGATGGGGAAAATAGTACACGTTCTTCTAATCTATATTATAGGGGTTTAATAAATGCAGAGTGAAAAAATGTCATAAAATAGATTAATGTGTTAGCATGATAGGGGATTTACAAAAAAAAAAAAAAAAGAGATGAACAGCTAAACCTTTTCACTGTACGGGTAGACAGGCAACCCTCTTGAGCTGCTGCTAGTGTCCAGTGATGTTGGCTCACCCAGCCAAAGAGGAAGGGAGGACTGGGCATTCTGCTATTGTGTCCTGGCAAAATTAAAGGACGGGAAAAGAGAGGGGAGAGCTGTGGCCAAAAAGGCCTGCTTTGGGGAGGGAGACAAACATACTGAGCTGCTTTTCCAGCCTGTTAATGACAGGATTTAATCCAATCAATTTATGTTGGTTTGGACCATGAAGAGAGGGAGCGTGACAAGGGGTAGGGTAATGTGCTGGGAGTGAAGTCTTGGCCACATCAACGCTGTCCAGCTGTCAGAGGCAGCTACGAGGCAGTCGTGAGGCAGAAAATTGGAAGAGAATGTTCTGGCAGCGGAGACAGGGGATGGCATTGGCAACTGGCAGGGACTGCGGACAGAGAAACAGAAAGAGAGAGCCCGGGCACTGGCCTTCCAAGGGATTTCCTATGGACCCGCGTTTTACCAGCCAAGAAATTTCTAGCATTCTCAAACTTAAAGAGCAACAAACCCAGAGCGAGGAAGGCGGGGAGAAAAATGCGCTCCTTCATCGCTCCCATCCCGGAGAGTGCCAGAAATAAACCACCAAAAACCAAAAGATGCAAGCTTCTGCGTGAAAAAAAAGAAAGTAAACTAGGACATGGTGTCAGTGAGCGTTTCTGCTCCATCTCAGCTTCAGCGTGCTTCATCTGCTGTTTATTTTAACACCTGTCCCCCTAAATTCTTGGATTGGAGTTGAAACTGTTAAGATGAAACGAATCAAAGATTCTCCTCTGCATCTTTGCTTCCTTAACTAGTCCCCTGGAGTCCAGCCATCAGCACAGTGGGGAGGCTGGGAGGGAAGTGGGGTGGGGGTGGTGGACGTACTTGGATAGAGGGGGGATCTTTCCGTCTGCCTCGCATCCAAGCTGCAAGAGAAGGAAAAAAGGAAGTGAGGACACCCACACAATTACACACAGCAAAACTCCTGAAGTCATGTTTACGGCGGCAGCTTCGGCGTGCATCAGGACAGCAGAGGAAACTACTGAGGAGGATGGCTCAGTGGGGACGGCATTTGGGGATTATTTCTTTTTTTTATGCGTTTGGTTTCATGTCACTTTGTGCCACACGAGGAGACGCACACTACTATACATGCGGTAAACTCAAAACATTAAGATTGCTTTGGTGTGAGCAGAGCAGGGTCTCTCACCACCGTGTCTCAGAAGAGGGAGGGAAAATCTTCATTGATCTTCACGTTTGAAAGTATGTGCTCTGTCATTCCCCATCAATACTTCTGTCCCTCATTTTCCTCCCGAGTAGAATCGGATCTGTCTGTCATCTTTTTTTTTTTTTTTTTGTCTTTAAGAAACTTCGGCTGAGCTGGCAGCGCAGCGGAGCAGGTTGAAGGAAGCGTGGAAGAAAGGCACTGAAAGATTTTGTAACTCCAGCTCGCGCAGGGATTCTGGGCCTCTTTTATCTCTTTCCTATTTGCATCCTGATGAAAATGCATGAGGGATGGGGCGTAGCAGGATGAGGGCTTTAAGGTGGATCAAGGCGGTCGGAGAACAGGAGACGGTTTGCATCCAGTTCTACATTTCATGGTGCAGGTTCCAAACAACATCAAATTTGATCCTTGATAAAACCCAATCTTTTCTAACCAGAAGACAAAAAAAAAAAAAAAAAAATACAGCAGCAAATTAATCAAGGCACGAAAAGATGCAAGCATTCTGTCAT
This sequence comes from Oryzias latipes, assembly GCF_053564925.1. NCBI lineage: Eukaryota > Metazoa > Chordata > Actinopteri > Beloniformes > Adrianichthyidae > Oryzias > Oryzias latipes. Next base: position 26,098,103 of record NC_136245.1, on the reverse strand, counting down.
TTATCCATGTTAGTGATAGCTAAAATATGTAGCAGGGATGCTGCTGTCCAAACTTACCATCCCACTCCATCGGAATGCTGCCCTCTGCGTATTCATACTCTGAAGGATTGGCTGCCTCCACCATCCGTTTGGCACGGAGATGCTTCCCTGAAAACAAAAAAGAAAAAACCGTAAGTGTAAGCTGAAGATGCTCGCCAAATGCACACAACATGCGCAGGAATACAAACACGAAGAAGTGCCGACACAGAGCTCTCCATCTCGCACAGATACAGACAGATGCACAGACACACAGAGGGATGACAGCACAGTGACAGGCCATGGATGATTACCTCGCAGCCCTCGGGCCCTTCGTCTCAGATCTCGCTGAGTGGCTCCAAATCTGGGCTAAGCCTTTATGCAAATCAGCTTTACTTTACCCCAACCAACCACGGCCCCCCCCGCCTCACTTATAACCTCTTCCAATCGCGGCGCTGCGGCTAACAATGCCCTCCAAAATCAACGTCAAGCCGTGCAGGAGACAAAAGAGGTCAGATATCACAGAGAACAGAAGAGGCATGAGCTGCATTGAATATTAAGTGCTCCTTTTCTCCCTATCTGTACACAGCACAACGCTCGCTAGCAGCAAGGCCACTGCCAATTATTTTGGTCAAAACTGCTGATTAGACAAGTTTGGCTGTCACACAGTGACCCAGGGAGGAGGGCGGGTGGGAGGCGAGGCGACGGAGAGACTACAGGAGAGAAGAAAAGAAGAAGAAAAAAAAGAAGATTCACTCTTCTGTGATGATACAAATCATCTTTCAGTGCTCTCTAATAGCAAAAGCTGTGTTTTCACAGTTTCTCCTCACAGGTAGTGGGGCGTCTGTCCACTGCCTCCATACCTGTGAGAAATGATGAGGCAGGGAAGACGGAGGCAGAAGCAAGGAGGGGAAAGAGTGATGATGCATGGCAAACATGGCAAGGAGGAGAGAAATGGATGGGCAAGGAAAACAACACGCTCCAAAACACAGACAATCTGTCAGAATTCCATCACAGCTCCTCTGCAGCTGACTGGACATGGACAAATGGAGGCAACCACCTCCACGCAGCCTGCAGACTGATGACCTTAATGTTTACTTCAGCCAGAACAGATAGATTTGGCACGAAGGTGAATGAATGACAGCCCAAAGAGTGGTAAAGCGGTGCCTTCGTTTATGTATTTGCTTTGCTCCAAACCTCTGTTTAACGAGAAATTCTCTTTTGCATAAGTTCTAAAGCCAGTTTAGGAATCAGGTCGGCTACTTGGGCTAGAAATGCTTCGGTCGTACCCAGGTTACCATTAGAGTGTCACTGTAGGGAAACAAGAGCTCCAGGTCTGCAGCTCCATCTTTGCAGCAGCCCAGCATACAAAAGGAATGCAACACGCATCAGACCTGCAAAACTGACCCAGCAATTCGTAAAGAGCAAAATGTGCACGCGTCTGAAGGTCCTTTGAGAGCAAGTTTACTAGAAATCCCTGAGCCAGCGCAGCAAAAGCTAAAACAAGCAGAAAAAAAAACGCTGTGATCTCTTGGCAATACTAACAAATATTTTAACAGGTATGCTAATTAGGAGCAGATCATTTAGGTATTTACTATGGTTGTCAGCATATAGCTGTGCTTCTCTAATGTAAAAGTCCCTGCATGCAATGCAGAAACCGTCATTTTTCCTGTCTCTTTTAAGTTAGGTTTCTCCTTCTTACACCAAAATGACTAAGTGTTTCCAGCCCAATTACCACTTTCCACTTCAGCTACAGATTTGGATTTAATTTGATTTAAATTTCCTTTCAAATACAATAAAATAGTAAAATACATGTGATAAAGAGAAACTGATAAAGTGCTTCAAAAAAGAGTGGGTAAAAGAAAAATCGTTTTAATTCCTACCCCTAATCTCACTATATTTTATGCATACATTTTTACTCATTAAATATATAATAATTATTCACGCAGATATAAAAGAATTAAAGAAAAAAGCATCAAGGTTTCAAAACAACACCCTTAAGTCCTGGTTGTCCATATATTGTCCCATTAGGTTTCTCATAAATTGCAGTTTGGGGGCCATAAGCTCCCTGCTCCGCTCCAATCTGATTCATCCACTTACAGACAAATAGATCCAAGTACTTCTTTGTTTTCCTTGTCTGAGCTGGAATCTGCCTCAAAACTGTACGGTTGGATAGCTCCAATGTTGTTCACCATTTTTGTTGCACTGCTAATGTTAGCTTGAGGTTGTTAAGGGCTGTAAGATAGCAGGAGAGCATGTAAACAGATGGGTGAAGGGAAGTGGGGGTGGGTCTAATCCACCAACTGTCATGCATACAACTCTGAGGCAAAGGAGGGTCTAAGGGCAAGGATGCCCAGTTTTGTTTAGTCTGTTTAGTTGAGTTTAGCCATTACCTATTGAATTCTAGGACTTCATGTTCCTTATGATTTAATGTTTATTAAATAATTACCAGTATGAAGACAATTGAGACGACTACTGTTGTAATATTGGGCTATATAAATAAAATTGAATTGAATTAAATGAAGTCGAATTTCTGATGAGCTACTGCCACTCTGCAGAAATTGTCCTAGAAAACGACAAGTTTTTTGATTTTGGCAAAAAACGACTTAAACATAGTTAATGCTTTTAAAATAGATCAAAAGATGATCGGAGAGGGAGCAGGAACAGTTTGTTTGTTCTGTGGAAGTTTTTTTTAAACATTATTTGCATTATAATATACTTTATTATACATGCAACGTCTAACAATTTTGATTTACAGTAATTGTTGTTTTTTTTCTCCCTATAGTATCCATGCATGTTCAAAGTTTGCTCAGCCAGTTTTGACACTTGACAAAAATGGCGCTGACAAGATCTGTAAATTAAGAAACAATTATTACAAGAATTTTTTTCTACAGATAATTAGTTTTTTTATTGTTTGAATCCTTAAAAATCTCCTTTCACTTTGGAAAAGAAAGACATAGAGGCTGCTTCGAGCGCTCAGCCGCTCCTCGTGTGACAGGTCTGCCTTCTCATCACTCACTGGGGGGAAACCTATTTACCAGTTAAATACACACGCACACCTACATGCAGACACACAAACACACACACTGGCTACAGAGACGGCAGATTAACCTGAGGGACAGGAGCGAGGACGCTGCCTCTTTACTGTGAAGGACAAAAACGCAGCATTGCGTTGGAGAGGGGGGAGGGGCCAGCGGCAAGAGGAATGAAATCCCACAGCATAAATATTCATGAGCCATCTCACCTGTCTGAGCACAACTCATCTGTGAGCCCAGCAGAGAAACCTGGGGGTGGGGGGGAGACAAGCAAGGAAGGGAGGAGACTGAGAAGCAGGATGGGTGAGGGGTTGCCGTGGCAGCTGCACTTCAATCCTTCCCATTCGTTGCAATGAGACAGGATGCGCTCTGAGGGCTGCTCTTTGAACCCTGAACACACTCCATCACCTGCTTCAACACACACACACGCACCCACACACACACACACACACACATACTCCAAACCCCCCAACACTGCACATCCGTTCCCAGGTGAGTACAGCTGGAGGCGACCTGATGGGTTTTTCACCTCCGCAATGTCATTGCAAGCATGCTGGGCTGTCTCTTTCTCTGTGTGCTGTGCTCATGATGCACTCTGGACAGCCCTGAAAAACTCTCGCAGAACACCTCACCAGCTCCAGGCACCTGACGCAGCTACAGCCCAAGAAATCGGATGCTTCCTTGCCTTTGCTCAGATTCAGACAAAGACTTCCCATTGCAACAGCACGGCACTCGGCACTCCCTCTCAATGGAGAGCATCTCTCTCAGTCGGTGGGAAGGGGAATTTTAGGTCTCACACAGTGCTGGAACAAAGAGCCATCCTGGGATGGCGAGTCCATCAACACGGATTCAGCCAAGTTTATTTCCTTCCAGCTAAGTTGTGTGCAGCAGAGGGAAAAAGGGGGGGGGGGGGGGTGTCTGCATTGTAATAGACAGCTTTACAAAGATAAAGTGATCCGAAAAGCATCGGTGATGCGAGGGCAACCAGGTACAGAGACCCTCTCCCTCCTGCTCCTTATGGAAGATATGTTTGAGGCCTGTAGCCATGGTTACCCATTTGCCCAACATGGAGGGATGCCGGGTCGGATGTAGATTGAAAAGGCCAGCCGTTGTTTTGCATCCGTTCTGGCAGGAGGAGGAGCTTCAGAGCAAACCTGCGGTTCTGTTTCATCTGGACCTCACTTGGTTTCCCCCAGCTGATGCCGCTTTGGCTTCTTGTCAGTGCGGGAGACCAATGCTTTTAACGTCTTGACGCCTATTGTTGCAAATATGCATAAAGCCAGTTAATCTTGAAAATTATTTTAATTTAGCATCTACATGAAAGCAAAAACAAGTGCATTGTGGTTTTTTTTTCATAGCTGGAAATAAATTCAGGTGTCAAGGGGTTAAAAATATGCTGAAAGGAACCGTCTCCGTCTCCCCGAGAGTTACTTTTAACTAAATGCAGGCACGGTTGAGGATCTCAGACCCCTCTCCTCATTAGCTGCTCCCCTCTGTGGTGAACATGACGTGTAGCGCTCCTTCCAGCCTCAGTCTCAAAATCCCACATGCATGATATCCAAACTCCAAGCTGTCCACCCCTTTCACTTCACCTCCGTACGTCAACCCTCTTTTTCTTTTTCCGGCCTTTGCATCTTCGCCGCCACCCCTCCTCCCCTCCCAGCGCCGCTTTCGATATTAACCTCTCCCCATCTTTTCTCCTGTCTGCCTGGCTGTTCCACCCACTTTTTTCACTTTCCATCTGCCAGATAACATCCTTTCACTCCATTCTTCCCTATAATTTCACAATATGTCAGCATTTTTTTTGTTCTTTGTCACTCTCTGCATCTCCACCTTTCGGCAGACTCCTCCGGCCTCCTTGTTTCTCTCTACCCCTGTGTGTGTGGTTTTCTTTTTTGTTTTGTTTCCTTCGTGCCTGTCTGCTTACCTAAAATATTCTGCAGCGAATGAGCAGCAGCGGGAGGTTCCTCTTAGCGTGTCTGCTTGTCTGTCAGTCCTCGCAGCTGAATTTTCTCATTTACAAAGAGGGGGCAGAAACATGGAGTAAAACCACACAAAAGGGCAATTCGAATAATTAAGGTCATTTCAGCTTGAATAAGATTTAAAAAAAAAGCAGGTATAGGAAGTGATGGGTGACGCAATTCAGCCATTAGGCCTCAAATAAGTGTGGAGAAAGGTAGAGTCGGTGCATTTCACTGCTGGAAAACAGTGTTTAATGGACCTTCAAAACACTTGATCCTCTGATACTGGATCAAAGCCTGCTTGAATGCTTCGCCACTGAAAATAAATATTCCCATCCCTCATTTTCAGCAGCTATTTCTCCAAATGTCTTTTTAATGAACCAGTTAAACCCCTCAATGATGCATTGCGAGATGCATACACCACCACACGTTTGGCCACAAACGTACAACTAAATCCTGCGATGATTAAACAACCTTTATATTAACCTCACGCATTGCAGAGTCTCTAATCAATTAGTGTGATTTAGTGACGCTCTGGACATATCCGCGCCTGCAAAACACTGGCTGGATGTCCTACTGTAGGATAGACTTTCCTTCATCACACCCAGGGGATGACTTGTGGCAAAATAAACAGCCATTTGGACCCTCGTCGCTTTCCAATGTGAATCTTTCCGCCGAAACACGAGGCTTGAATCAACGCTCTGATGACATACAGCCATCTGTTGTTGTGTTAAGTGTGCTAGGGCATGAAGTGGAGAGAAAGCACACAATGACTGATGTTTTTCTCCTTTTTTTTTTTCATATGAAGCAGATAGATAAACATAAACACAGGGTGTGTAGTTGGCTGCCAAGCTGCACGAAAAGACGCACACGATCACACAAAAGTGCAACAACACACACCTCCTATCCTTTAGTCCCCAGAGCCGGCCGTCCTGAAATAGCAGAACTGAGGCCTTTTTGGTTTTTTCACTTCATAGAACAGAGTCGGAGAATCAAATAAATTATAGACAAAGAGAGAGGGATAGTGATAGGACGACAAGTCAATGCGTCTTTTCTTTTCAACGGCGTGGCCCGCCTCTGAAGAACCTCTGAATCTCCTCCATTCTTCACACAGCGGAGAGCCAATAGATTAAAACTGCATGGCACACACCGCTAAAATGAATAGTGCTAAAAATACATCCTTTTCACTGAGACATGAAAGGAAACTGCCTTTCCCCTGTCCAGTATTGAGCAGCCATTGATTCCAAGACAAAGGCTACACCTCCTCAAAGAGGTAAGAAAAATAGCAATCATACAGGCAATTATTTTCAAATGTCCCTGCAGCCGCCGATAATGTCAGCTCGCCTCTCTTCCTAAATAAAGGGAGGGATGGTTTGGCGTCAGAGCTGCGGGCCCGCTGCTCAAGACGAACGAGCCCATCAACAGAATGCTCCGCTTTCATCTGGGCGGCATGACATGGCGCCCCCGTGCAGTGTAAGGCGGTGCGAGGCCTGGGGGACAGAAAGAGAGGAGAATATAGATTCTCCACTCAGCTCTGTGGGGACAACAGCAAGGCAAAGACCATCTAAAACAAGTGGCCAGATTGCCGGTGGTGCTGCTGCAGCCCTGCTGCTGCTGACAGGACTCACTGGGCCTCCACAAGCCTATAGCGTTAGTCCTCTCTGAGGCGGGGGCACACAGCAGGCTTTTGGAGCTGCAGGCTCTCTTTGCAAAAAAGACAGACAGAAAGGGAGAGATTCTTTCTTTTCAAGCAAACTACTTTAGAGGCAGGCTTTTTCATTTTGATGAGGAGCCACATCTGAAGAGAAGGGTTTAGACAACTCTCAGCTGGGCCTTACCCCTCCACACTGTTGAAACCCTCTTCTATTTTGAATAGAAATCTTCACTGGAGTTACTTCAAAAGAAGAAAATCCAGAGACAGCGATGCAGGGGAGGGGAACGGGAAAGAAGGACAACGGCAAGGCAAACATTAAAAAAAAAAAAAAAAAAAAAAAAAAAAGAGGGCAACGTGAGGGAGGCTAATTGAAATCAGATTGGACAGATCTGCAAAAATCTCCCCAAAAATTTAATTCGCTGTGTTCCATTTCTGCCTAAGCAGCCATCATTGCTCCAGCGTGAAGCCTGCCCTTGTTTTAAAGTAAACAGGCTCAGAGAGGTAGAAAATAGGGGCAGCAAAGCATGCATGTAAGTTGAGAGAGACGGACTGTGCAGCAAATCTGGACAAATGTGCAGAGAAAAGCTCCTCACCTATTTCAGCCACAGCATGGGAGCTGCAGTGGAAAGCCTGCAGTCCATGCCTTAAGGCCCTGAGCCCACGCTTGGCCTATCACTTCAAGATCAAAAAGAGCTCGCTTTAGCAAGACATATGGACTGAATAATGCATCTGTTTTACTTCCACAAGGCTAAACAGGGGGAGTGGGGGAAAATTGCAAAGGGTTGCACCATATTCATCTTTAGGTTTATTAAAAGTGCACGTTATCCTACGTGTGTGCCTTTTCTAGTAGTCGTCGGTGGATCTGCCCACGTTTTTTTCTTTCCTCGTGGACCAAAATGCCTCTGTGCACAGGCAGTCAATGCGACAGAGGTTTTATTTATTTTTTTAAGCCAACAATGTCAAACAAAAATCAGCTCCTGTGTTGTATATGGTTTGAACAATCTGTCAGCCAGAGGTTGAAAAGCAGTCTGACAATGAATTATAAATATGAGTTGGGTGCAGGATTTCCCACAAACTGCTGAGAAAAGGTGAAGCACAAAGTCAAATGTAATCAAAAGGAAAATGGCCAAGTAAAAAGCTGGAAGAGTCAAAGAACATGAGAAAATCATGTAGGTAGGAAAAATGACAGTTTACCTCCTTTTTTAAATTATAAACATCATGAAAATAGAGCTGTTTTTAAATCAATTATAGTAACTGTGATAATATAGTTGTTTCCAACAAGCAAATATGTTAAGTAACAGAAAAAGCTCAATACCTGACTTGTGTGAAGCTAGTGATGATTAAAATGTGGACCTATATGAAAGAAAACTTTATTAAGGGCCTAATGTCTGCTAGGGTTAAACATTACTTACAGCAATACATTAGTGCTGCCCAGACAACCCATTCCAAAACACCCACCAAAGACAATTAATAATATTTATGCAAAATTGGGGGTCTGTTCTTTTTTTTCTAAAACATAGGTTATTTCCCACAATGGCTAATCATATGTATAAAATTACTGAAGTTAAATCTACAATCAATGTAACGTTACTGTGACCGATGCGCCATCTAGTGGAAATATTCTATTACATAGGATAAGCTCCGATGTAAAGGAAGATTCCAAAGACTGCTGTAATCACAGGCAGAGATGCGTTTTGTTTAACACCTAAAGTTTATTAAATAAATAAAAATAATAAATAAACAAATAAATAACACTTTTACCAGTACGCCTAAAACTCATAAAGACAAATTAAAAACCACGACAGACTATGTTTCTCAAAATGTACCTTCACTTCATCGTTTGAAGTTCATAAACATAAAATAGTGTAGCTGTATAGAAGAAGTCCATGATCATGTGTACCTACCTGTCCAGGACTTCTGCTCTGGGATGAAGTAATATTTGTTTCCTAAATGGTCTGTTCCAACGTGCTCGCGCACGTATCCGAAGGTACGTCTCAGAACTCCAACAATCCTGCTCATGCTGATGACGGGAGAATCCAAAGGTTTGGGTGAGTCTCAGGGTTCTGGAGAACACGAAGTGTCTCTCCTTTGACTGACAGTGTCCTCTCGCGTTTATGCAAGCGCTCCCAGACACAGTCCAGCTGAGAACGAACAAAACGTTTTCTGATTGGTTGGCTTTCAAGTTCTAACCAATCACTGGGCTTTTTATTTCAGAACCATCAAACATGGCGGATTGTTGTTGTGAGCAGATGTAAAGCTAAGCAAAATGAAAGCTAAAACTCTGAAATATAGGGGAACATTCGTAAATATTAGTGTTTATTGGATACATTTATAACTACTATAGTGTTCTATATAATATAATGTTTGTTAGTTTTGTAGAGTTTCAGTACGGATTTTAAAGCCTTTGTATTCAAGGGGCAATGTTAGCAATAGCATTTAGGCTAATCAGTAGTTTGCAAATATAACCTAAAGAGTTGCTTAAATTAAAGCAATGTTAGGATTTTTGACGGCAAGGCGGGCAGGGCTGGATGATCCTTTGAGACTGAGACGAGCAGAATCAACGAGAAGGTGAGTGTATCTCTATTTAATTACAATTAATGTACCCGATTTTTTATGACGTCAGGTCAGTAGAAAAGGTAAACCCTAGATGTTAGTAGGGACTCTTTTAATCTCACCTCTTCCTATACGAACAACGTTACCTAATACTAATACAAATAACGTTATAAAAATACTATATTGAACATCGAACCAGGTTGTTTAACGTTTTATTTATCAATAATTAATAACTCTGATTTTTTTTGTAGTCATGCAACATTATAAACGTTGATGAACTATCCTTATTAAATATGACAGGGTTTTGTTTTAGCAAAAACACGTTGGACTCAGCGAGGAACTCACACTATTAAACTAGTATGTACTTAAAAAAATGCATTTAAACAAGTTAAGCCAAAATGAAGAGCTGAATATTTACAGCCAATGCTGTATTTAGGATTATTATAAAAATGCTTAAGGTTAGTTATCTGCAATAAAAAATGATACTTTATGGTTTACCGCACATTTCTAATGAAGCATTTTTAAATGTTCATTGAATCGTCACAAAATCAGTTGTTCTACTCGGAAAGAAAAGATGAATGCATAGATTAATGCTAAGGACACATGATTGTTTACAGGTCACTGATAACTGTCAATAACTAAATTGAATTGAATTGAGTTGAACATGTAATTTGTAATGGGTTGTCCTTTTTCTTTATCTCTTTAGGGTTCTCAATCTGAAATTAAATCCTGACAGGGATGTGGATCGGATCCATGGGAATGGCATTAATAGCATCGATATTGAAACAATCGAGGGAAGATAGTAAGTGATTTCATGTACAGCTTCTGTATTGATTACTAGATTAGAACGTCTTATGGCAATTCAGTGTTTTTGAGTTAAGAGCTGACATTGACATCAGTGTAAAGACCCTGCTGGAAGAATTAAGATGCTCCCTTAGACAGCTGTAAGGAAACATGCTATCACCAATGAGTTAAAACAGGGGTGTCAAACTCATTTTCACCGAGGGCCACATCAACATAGTGTCTGTCCTCAAAGGGCCGGATATAACTTATACATGTAACTAAATGTAATGAAAATAAATGTAACTACTCCTTAATGTTAAATTACTCATTTATCTATTTATTATAACTTTTTAAAGTGACAATTACAGTTGCCTAGAAAAAATACGTTTGCTTGTTACTCTAGCATAAATCCTTTTCCATTTGATTCTGTCAGGTTAGGTTATATGGATAGTGTTTAAGTTCCAATGTATCTTTCCCATATTTCAAGTCTGATTACCCCTAGAAATAAATAAATACACACCAATTTTTGTTATTTCTTAAAAGCTTTTGTGCTCTCGCGGGCCACATGAAAAGACATGGAGGGCCGCATTTGGCCCCCGGGCCTCGAGTTTGACACATATGAGTTAAAAAGTACACCATCTTCGAATAATTAGCTTTTTTGTAAGACATAAAAGCAATCAAACAAAAAGCTTGAACTTATATATGCTCAACATTTAAGTTTATGTTAAAGGGAGAAAAAAAATACTCCCAAAACAAAAATAAAAAGATCAAAACTGATTTAGGAGAAATTGTTAAGTGTGACATTAAAAACTTTATATCTTCTATTTATTAGCATGTTATCTGGCGGTGCTGATGGAGTGATTGTCATCTATGACCTGGAAAACTACAGCGGGAAGCCACAATACACCTGCAAGGCGGTCTGCACAGTTGGCCGGTAAAAATTACCTCTATTTTGTCCACTAGATGGCACCAATCTATACACTTTGGGTGACGAGCTTTCTATTCTAATGCAGTTCTACCTAAATGAATTCTAATTCTGTCTTTTCTTCTTGCTGTTGTTTTTGTGAATTTTGTTTTTTTGAAGGTCCAACCGACATGTTCACAAGTTCAGTGTAGAAACAGTTCTTTGGTATCCTTATGACACGGGGATGTTTGTCTCCAGTTCCTTCGACAAGACCATGAAGGTTTGGGATACTGAGACTTTAAAGGTGAGATGTAGAGTCTTTAGATTGTTGGTATTTAAAATGCCATTTGTCTTTTTGTTAGATCAATTTGTAGGAGTCCTTCCTGTATGTATTGTGTCACTATTAATGTTAGAGGTGCTCCTATAAAATGAGGTAAATAGCACACACATGCACTATTAAACAATATTTGATGTTAAGAGACTTCATCAAAATAATTTATTGAGCTCTACAGCTAAGCTTCTTCCCTCATTCTTTATTTTCTTCTTTCTGTGCGTTTTGTTTTTCTTTGTTTTATTCCTTTTACCTTTCCATCCCACTCTGTCCCATATGGCAGGCACAGTGCTGGAGTTACACTGGCACCACAAGTACCTGAAAAGGTCAGGGAAGGGACAGAACAGAACAGGACCCACCAAGCTTTGACCTTCTTTGCTCCGTTTCTTTCTTTTCTTTCTTTACAAAATAAACCAAGTGAAACAAACTACATTTTGATTTGAGTTGCTAAGCACCTGCAGCTTAGATTTGGGGTAAAATCGTTGTAACAGGATGAGATGTTCAGTGAATAGATGTCAGTGCAGTGTGTGTCCACAAACGGGGCCGCAGGCTTGCGTGTGTGTTTCCCCAGTGGGTGAGTCCATGCTGGTGCTGGCACACAGTGACATGTGGAGCACAGAGGAGCTTTTCATGTTTGCATTTTGACCTCCACTGCTCCACCACAACAATCGATCTGCTCTGTGAGCTCTGAGCTGCTTCGTCTGCCTTTTCCCCCTTTGTTTTCTTTGTTAGCTGTTTAAATGTTAACCCACTTCTGACTTGATGCCACTTTGAGCTTATTTTAACCTTGTTTTGCAAGCAGATAGATATGGATACGTTGTCTTTGTGTTGGAAAGAAAACATTGTTTTATGCTAGTTTAACACAACAGCAAGATTTATATTCGGTGTAACTACTTATTCTGCAAATTTCTGGTTTTCCATTAAGTTTGGCAACTTTCTGCAATTAAAGGTATTCAAATATGTTGCATCTTTATTTTTGTTTTAGTCTTGAAGAAGATTTTGGTTTTTATTTTTTGCGAAAGCTTTTTCTGAAAGCATCTTACAACTTTCTCCGTCTCTTTTTCTTTCTGAATTTTGTTCTTTAGCCCGCTGAAGTGTTTGAGTTTGAGAGTAATATCTACAATCACCACCTGTCCCCAATCGCCAGGAAGCACAGTCTCATTGCAGGTTTGTGGAATCATAATTTAGAGGTCCTATTTGTCAGCAGAAATGCAGAAGATGCAAATTTTGTGTAGAAGCTCCAAAGTGCATGTTGAAAGAGAGCCCTCACAGATGTTTTTAATGATAACATGTCAGCTGAAACAAAACCTTTGTCAGTGATTTGGTAATATTTGCATAGAATGCAATTGTGGCAGGTAGGGGTCAATATTTTTTTATTTTACCATTTAAAAAACAAACAAACTATATTTTGCTAAATTCTTATGTTTTTTTTGTCATGTTGTTGTTTTTATTCCTTTTAGTTGGCACCAAAAACCCTAAAATCCAGCTATGTGACTTGAAGTCTGGCTCAAAAATTCATGTTCTTCAAGGTTAGTCTTTTCTTTTCTTGGGCTGACAGCAGTTTGAAGTGTTTTTGGAATCTTCTGCTATTTTTTGTCTACATTACATTACATTACATTACATTACATTATACAAATTTGGACCGAATTGATTTCATTTCTGAATTTTTTTCTTGACATAAAATTTCCACAAAGGCAAAGTGAAAAGAATACTTGTAAGGCTTTGTCTGTAGCTAACAGGACATCAAGCATATCCCTATCAACCAGCGCTTAAAGTTAATGACCCATCAGTGATCTCTGCAGCCATGTGTAATTTCATTTGCACCAGGTAAACGCCACATATAGTGATGGCAGTGTCTGAGTTTTGCAGTGAAAGAGCTGGTAGAAACATAGACAAACATTGTTCAAGAAACTTTTGCACCAACACCTTTATAATCATCCACAGTGATCACAGACCTGAAATATTTTGCCAAGATGGTAATACCAAAAAAGGACCTTTTTCAATATTTTTCCAACAATTCCGTCTTCTTGTTTGATATTAAATGTGATATTTCGGTTTTTAAAATAAAATGCACCAAAGTTATGTAATTCGATACAAAGTTATTTGACAGAACATTATTTATTACTCTCTTGCTGCAGATGACTTTTTGTTTTGTTAGATATTTGTGAACCGAGTTTTAAAAACAACAAATGTTCATATGTTTTATAAATGGATTTCCATAAATATTTACGCATGAAATAATTATGTTTTTTAACGCAGGTCACAAAGCAGAAGTACTGTCCGTGCGATGGTCGCCGAGATATGAGCACATTTTAGCCACTGCCAGGTAAACACCATTTGCATCAAGCTGTCTTAAAGCAGGAAAAAAAAATCAACTCAATGCTGCTTAATCCCTCCAATGTTTATGTTGATGCAACTATTATTTCAATCTTTGTCATATCTTTGGCCCTTTAGTTGTAACCAGTGGCGGTATTTGTTTTGTACATTTGACAGGCGCACACATTGCTGTCCTTGTGCATCACCACATGCTTTTGTCATTATGACTCACACACAAGTTTGCCATTTTTTTTTCAAAGTAAACTATTCCCCACTTCCTACAATATTCCTGTAAAATACGATTAAAAAAAAGGCAATTAAATCATTCAAAAATAGCTGTAAGGGATCTGTTGTGGTTACAAGTCCTGAAAGAAACTAGATCACTGAGATAAAAATGAACTGTAAATTTAGAAATAAATAATCAGATATGTCAAATATTCTAAAGGTGTGGTAAATGTCACAGACTACATGATTATAATTACGAAGCAATTTTACCCACAAGTTTTTTATTATTTTTTGTTTATTGATTAATGAATACGCACTTGCTAAAATGTTGCTGAGATTGTAGATTAGGTTGAAACTTAATCTAATCTAGTAAATCATGAATGAAAAATTAAACTACCAGTAAGCTATAGTTGCAAACATTTGTGAACATAAGAATTTGGAGTCTCTTTCTCTCCTGAAACTTCACCATCAATATCAGGATTCACATCCTGTGCAGAAACACATTTACTGTTATTCAAGTGTGCAAAACACAATGAAATGTCCAAGAGTCTTTTCCTGGTTTCTGCCTGAATTTTGTGGCATCACCGTCCTTCTTCCTGACCTTTAATGGGGCGCCATCAGTGACCAGACTGACATCATGTGACCAGTTCACTCCAACATAGTTTGTCACAGTAACAAGAGAGCTGAGTATGTCATCAGCTGTTGTTGTGTCCATCAACTCAAGAAAGCTGTGACGTCTTTTTAACACCTCTAATAAATATGCACAGTTATCTGTGCTTTCATCAATAGTGACCAAAAATGCAATAAATGACTGGATTCCTTCATTTGGCACCCAAGTCTCCTCACAAAGGTTGTTCACCATCTGAAAATGGTTTGGATGTTTGCTCCAACTTTTTGCAGTAAGGTAGCTAGGTGTCACTGCTCCATCACTGACGTCACTGCTGCAGTAAATGCAGACAGTTATTTTGTCAGTCCAGCTAATGGTTGGTAAATCTTCTCTTTTCTTAACTCCCCCCTGCAAATGGGGAAATTGTTCTTTAAACAAATAAAACTCTGTCCATTTTTCCTGGAAAGCTCAGCCCTCCACTTCAACCTTTTTTTTTCTTTTTGACAACATTTTGGTCATTAGGGTGTCACTACTGATCACTCTTATAGCAATGCAACAGCGTTGGGGCTCACGCGGAACCAAACTACATCTTACTCAGACACAGAGCTGTTAGGTTTAGCTTTTGGCACGTGCAGAGATATGCTGTTTCACCTGTTTTGCTTTCCCTTTGCTCTCCCTAGTGGCGGAATTGCGCATTTCGGTTATTTATTTAAAAAATCATAACTCGCCACAGGGATGGACTAGAAACGTTTTTTTTTAAACATCCTTATAATTTTTACTCTTCATGACTGGGCCGGATAGAATCATCTCGGCCCGTGGGCTGTATGTTTGACACCCCTGCCCTAGTGGGTCAGCAGCATATGGTAAATGAAATAGCCTCTTGCTTTTTTTACCACTATATTCCCTTGTTAATTAAACCACTGGAATTCTTGCGCTCTTCTTAGTCTTTGGATTGTTAAGGGAATCTGAGAAAAACGCATCACACATAGAAACTCCAATGATGTGCTAGTGCATATCAGCATAGTCAATCCCTGCAAGTACTTTACAACAGTATTGGTTACAAAAAGTCACAGCTTTTGCTGTGTTTTTGCTGTGTTTTTGCTGTGTTTGTCTGTGATTACTTAAACAAGAAGGTAAAACACATGAATAAACCCTCAGTTTCTCTCTCCAAGTGCAGACAGCAAAGTAAAAGTGTGGGATGTTCGTCGAGCATCTGGCAGCCTCTTCTCTCTTGACCAGGACAATGGAGACAAGTCCAAATCCTCCTCAGAAGCAGGTAGAGTGACTTCCTGTTGAGTTTGTAAAGCAAATGTTACGCTTTGTGTCCTACACTGCGAGTATTTTGTATACTTTCTTGTTTAAATATCTTATTGCACTTGATTTAAGACTAAAACTGACTAAATTAGCTTTTTAATAAGATGTACCGCTTGTTTTAAGTCTATAAATCTTGAAAACATCTGGTTTAAAGTAATATATTTAATAAAACAAGTTTTTCACATTATTTTTAAGCAACTTTATTTTTGATCATGAGTGAGCTTGGTTTAGGGAAACTGAAAAGTTTATTTGACTTACAAATACCTATAATTTTTATTTATCCAAATGTATCCCAAAATGATAAAGGTGTCTTATCTTAAGACAGCTGTTTCTAAAAATAAAGAGAGTTGGATTGTTGTAGTGCTTGAAATAGGATATACTGGTATTTTGGGGGGAGGAGTGTAGAAATACTGTATACCTACCTACACTAAATAAAACTTTTTTTAAGCAAAATGCTCTTATCTCAGGACATATTTCCAGTGATCAGAGCAATATAACTAAATGTAAGTGTTTATAGCTATTTTCAAGATTTAATTTAGTCTTAAAAGGCTCGGAAATTACAACTTATTTTAAAAAAATCTTGCAAAATAAGATTCTATTAGGTCTATTGGTAGATCTTTCCCCTTGTAAAAAGGGAAAAACATTTCGTCTTCTACATTTTTGAACTTGAATTAAAAAGGGCAGTTTTTCCAGTGTAACATTAATGCTGAAGTAGCATTTCAGCCCTGCACTGCATCACATTAGTGTAACTTTTACAAGCCTAAACACATTGAAATGGATTTTAACCACAGACTGACAAGAGACACAACTTACTCTGTTATTGGTCCTTATTTAACATTTGCTGTTGTTCTATCAGGGATTTTCAGTACTTTTTTTTTTTAAAAGAGCAAAGACACCGATATATTCTGACAGAAAGTACTGAGAAATGAGTTTAGCTCATTCAGACCAACTAAGAAACTAAACTTGTTCAAAGAGGGCTTTCATCATCCTTTATGGGTTACATGTATTCATAAAAACTGAAATGAAATGTAAGACATCAAGCAGTGATTAAAAACATCACAGTTCTGTTAAAACATCTTACTTACCGTTCTCTTCCCAGTGAACACGGCACATAATGGCAGAGTGAATGGTCTGTCCTTCACAAGTGATGGCCTCTTCCTCTTAACTACTGGAACTGATGACAGAATGAGGTTATGGAATAGTGCTACTGGGGAAAATACATTGGTACGGGTTGTTTCTTATTCAACTTTGATTATTTTACAACAAATACAACAAATTAACTTCTGTATACGGGTAGAACAATAGTTTTTATTTTTTGCACAGTTAAGTGAAATCTTTTTTTGACCTTTGTCACCAATAAATACATTTTTAGAAGTCCTTTTTTTTTCTTTTCTTCAGGTGAATTATGGGAAAGTTTGCAACGAGAGCCGTAAAGGGCTGCAGTTCACAGTGTCTCAGGGCTGCAGCCCAGAGTTCGTGTTCGTGCCGTGTGGCAGCTCAGTGGCAGTGTATGTCCTCCACACAGGAGAGCTGGTCACTATGCTCAGGGGTCACTACAACAATGTTGACTGCTGCAAGTTCCATCCAGACCACCAGGTGAGACGGAGCCCAGGGAGCAGCTTCTGTTAACTGAACTGCCGTTCTTTAGGTCTCCACTCAATTTTTCATACTTTTCATAGAATTTACCATAGGTTGTTTCGTGTCTGGTGCTATTTAGCGTTTTTCTGACATCTTTTCATAGTTGTCATGACTGTAAGTGCAGAAAATCACTAGATTGAACAAAAAATAAATATGTCGATATCAGTCAGTTGTGAATGTGGCACTCCTATTTTGTCATGGTGTCATTCATGGCTGCATCACAAAGAAAATCTGATAACTTTTTTTTTTTTTTTCTTTTAAAGGTTTCCTCATTTTTTAATTCTTAATAACTACGTAGTTACTCCTTCATGCTGTATGCTGCTGATTTGCAACATACCATTGAATCCAGGACTTCACTCAGTTTAGCATCGCCTTGAACGGAAGACTTTCTTTTCTTTTTTGGGAAATAAATTCAGGCGTGAAGAGGCTAAGCTTTATCAGTGTCATGTCTGTCTGAAGGGTTGCTGAATTAATTTTTTTCCTTAATTTCTTTTACATATGGTGACCTACAAACACTTTAAAGATGACATCAAGAAGAGTTTTATCTTTAGGAAGGACAAGTGGTTTAGAAAATTCAGTAATTAAACATATTGATATTTTAGAAACTTAATAATGTGTCCTGCTCTCTATAAGGGTTGATAAAAGGCGCAGTTATATTTGTCTGCACATGTAGTGAGATTTATTTTTTGTGTGCGTCTTTAAAAAGGCTCTTGTTTTTGGTGTGTAGGAGCTGTACAGTGGAGGCAAAGACGGTAACATACTAGCATGGGTTCCTGTACTTCGGGCTTCAGATATGGAAGAAGAGTCTGACCAAAAGAATAAGGTACATACCTCATTACCACGACTTGACAAAAGGAAAACTAAAAGGGGATAAACTAACTTTTTAAAAAACAATATTTACAGTAGGGATGACAAGGTTCACTAAAAGGTTTTTTTAGTCACTTGTACTAAATTGTTTTGAAGTATAGGCGATGACTTTGAATAATTTTATATGGGATGGATTTGCATTTGAACGGGCATTAATAGAAACAATAAACACATTAAAAGTCTGTAGCAAAAATAATAAGTACTCAAACATCCTTACATCTAAATAATAATACTTATAACATAATAATAAGACTGATAATAATAATAGTGTTATATATGTTAATATATTTAGCAGCTCTAGACACAGCCAACATCTTTGCTATGCCTAGATTAACAATTGCCCCCAAATGTTTTTACATGTTAAACTTTTCTTTTCAACGTTTATCTTTTGTTACGTACTTAGGATTCAAATAATATCAAATTATTTTTGTTCCATGTAGAAGAGATGTCACAGTCATAACCGATTTCAGTACAAATGACAAGCCATCAATAATTTATTCTACTAAAGGTTTTATTTTGATTGTTTTAAAATATAGTTTTAAACAAAGAAAGACACTTTTATTAACCTAAATTAACTAGATCTACTCATCTCAATTTGTGGCATCACAGCCAACTATACAAAAATTTTACATTTTGAAAATCTACTTAGTAAAATGCATTTATTTAGTATTTATGTAAAATGTTTTGCTTGTTTTTCCCCCGGATTTTTTTCATTTTAAACTTCCTTTCTTTTGTCCTTAGACAAAATTGTTTTTTTTCCTCACAACTGTTCTTTAATTTAGACTACAAACTTTGACATATTTGTACCTTTTTTTTTTCTTTTAGCAAAGACCAAACTGTCATCTAATTTGCTGCACATGGTTACATTTTTTAAAAAGATCAATGTCTTTGAACAACACTTTTTTTTAATCAAGAGAAGTCCGTTTTCCTTGGGTACTAAAGTCATACATAGGATGTTTTACAGGGTGCCGCTGATTCGTCTGCAGGGAATCGTGCCTTACAGGATGCGTGGAGCAGTGATGAAGACTAATGCAGTTGTTTTGAATATGTTTATTTACTTAAGTCCACCAAAATCCTGATTTTGTGTCAAAAATAACTGATGTAAGCACACATCCTTGTTATGAGTTTCATCAAAACTCTTTTTGCAGTTCTGTCTACATTCAGAAAAAAAAACTACCTACTGATGTTGGATACATTTGTCAGGAAACTTCATGGAAATTTTGAAAAGTTTACAATCTAGAGAAAAGAGGGGGAAAAATAGCCAACTCGTAAATTATCCCCTATACTCCTCTTCTTTTACTCTGCCTTTCATTATGTTGAGGGATTTTGTGTCTTCTGATACATTTGTAAATCTTTCTGCTCTTCTCTCGCCCTCTTTGAACACTCCCAAACTTAGCATTTGGAGTATGTTGCCTAGCAGTTCATTCAAATCATCTAGACATAGCACATTTTTTCTGAATGATTAAGTCCTTTTAACAATTTCCCCCGGCTAGACCGAAAGTGTATGACAGTAAGCCAGTTAAATATTATCAGTCGCCTCCATTATTCAAAAGAAAAACAGTGATGACACGAAGATGAAAATGAAAGAAAAAAAGATAGATAAATCTTTGAAAGGCTTGGTGAAAAGACCAACTTCTAAATTAAACTATTTCTAGGCAGTAAGGTTGATTTGATTGTTTTAGAGAAAATAAATGAAGATATCATTGCAGGTTCAGGCCATTGTTTATGCCGCTAATATGATCTCTTTTATAGGATCTTTTTGCAGCAGAAGCGTGGTTAGCATGTGTGCCTCCAGCATTATGTAAAAATGTGTGCAAAAAGTTCAAGATTGTAAATATAATAGAATATAGGTTTTTTTTTTTTTACATTTGTTGTAGCATTTATATTGGATTTTTTGTATTTTACTTTTTATATTAAAACCATAAATAACCTGTTGTAAAAATAAATAAAATTCATGCTTCTTCGCTTGACTATTGTTTGTTGGAAAGATGAGAATGGATTTGTTTATCTGTTGCTATATTTATTGTTTGCTCGTTAGAAAATGGCACTCCTGTTTTTGGTTTTAACCATAGGTGTATAATCGCTGGACATCACCTTTAGGATGATCATGAGCGGAGATTACTCTGCCCAACTCAAACAAAATTCCAAAATGGGCAGTTGGGTGGGACAAAGTAAAGATTAGAAAAAACATATACCCCACACCAGAAATATTAGCTGTCACAAGACCAAAACTTGAACCCTCAAAACCAAGCTTGTAGAGAGTTTTGTAAGGTCTCACCATCTTGCCTTTCTTTGAGGTTTTTGGAATGCCTGACACTACCTTGTCCCAAAGGAACTCAAAAACCAGATATTTTTCTTACTCTGGGTCCTTATCAATTAAGTTTAAGGGGCAAAAAGTTTCAGAGCTAATACAATCAAAATCAACTACTACGTTAAATTCTGCTAAAGAATATTTATTGCTTTATTTACGCGTCAGTTTTCCCTGTTTGAGGCAATGGAAGCATCAGACAGTGAGGTAAGTTGGAAAATGGTTAAAGCGTGTGGGAATGTCAGATTGGGTCCAAAGATAGCATTTAACAGAAAATACATGCATTTCATGTGAAAAAGAAAATAAAAGTGATTTTTCTAAAAAGAAAAAAAAGGAGGGTTGCAACTTAGCCTCCTGAGAATTAGGAGAGGAAAAAAAAATCTTCCTTCAGCCTTAGTTTTTTCTCAGCATGAAGATAAAACCACCTCATCCCATCCAAACAATTGAGATTTTTTGACCAGTTATATTTCAGGATTTTTTTTAGAGAAGCTCATGTAATGATACACCCCAAAACCAAAGGTGCTCTACAGAGGACAAACAGAATGAATTGGTTTTAGATCGATATAAACCACTTCTGTTGAGATTTGACATTTTAAGTAAAAAAAACTGCCAACATAGTTTGGATTTCTGTTTAAGTGGTTATTTTATGTTTGTTTTTTTACTTAGATGGAGTCTAAAATGAACATTTTGCCTACTTTTAATGACTTTGCATGTATTTCTACACAAATTGATTTGCTTTTGATTAGTTATTCTGCAGCTTACAGAGCAGTGATTCTGTTTGTGCAGTGAATGTGCACCACAAACAAGAACTTGTTGAACCTAATTTGCCTTTTATGGAAAGTAATGTGGATTTTAAAAGGCTTTAATATTCAAAATAATGTCTATCTCTTTTTGAGAGCATTAAACAAACAATGCTCTATTTAAAGTTTCCATCATATGGGAAGTTGCAGAGGAATTCATCTGTGACAAAAATAAATACACAGTAAAAACCACAGTTCAACTCCAAAGCCAGAATGCCCAGCATGCAATCAAATAATGGATTTTTTTTAACATGATAATAAAACTGCTATTAGCAGATAAAGCAGATAACACAAGAGCATTCAGATTAGATGGTTGACCTCCACAGTGCAGTTATTGTCGTCTTACTTTTTTGTCCCTTTTCACTGTCTGTTCCTTCATTCCTTGGTTCGTGCTTCATGCCTTCTGCCTTTCTGTGCCGCTCTGTACCATATGGCAGGCGCAGTGCTGGGGTTACACTGGTGCCATGGTTGCCTCAAAAGGTCAGGGAGGGGGCAGAACAGAGACCACCAACCTTTCAGCTTCTTCGTTGTCTGCTAAGACAGGAAGGGTTTGCATTCAGATAAAGGCAAATCAGAGGAATCGTGTTGTTTTGGCACATAGACAACAGAATTTGCTAGTTTGTGGATTCTATTTTATTTTTTGTATTTAAAAGAATCTTTTTTTCATCTAACCACGTCAGGCCGACAGAATGAAAAATACTGGTCCTGATGAGGAAGAGTGTCCTGGAACAGATGAGGCTTTGATCAGGATGAAATTGTGCACAGTGAAGGATGTTAGTGAAGTGTTCTCTAATTGGATTGCTGTGTAGGCTTGTGTGTGTGTGTCACCAGATGGGTTAGACCGTGCTGGTGCTAGGACACAATGACATGTGGAGTACACAAAGGCCTCTTATGCCCGCTGAAGAATTTGCATTTCAGCCTCTTCCACTGCACCACAATCGATTAGCTCTCTAAACTGCTGTGCACGCTCTTTAGGTATTTGTTAATCCCTTTTTTTTTCTAACTCCCTGATAGATATTCTTTTTAACATTCTAAATCTTAAGTCTGTACTTGCAGCACTTATATTCTCTGATGTATTCACAGTCTCAGTATGTTTAGATCATTCTGTCAACTTATTTGTACATAATCATTTAAAGTGCCACATCTTTTCTACATATCAGTTTTTTTTATATTGTTACTTTTTATTATATTAATTGTTACTTTTTATTAATTTTTCTCTCCAAAACAATTTCCAGCTAGAAAGCCTGCTTGTGAGATGAGAAAGTATCTTTTATTTTACGGTCACAGAAAGTAGTTTTGAGATGGGTTAAATCCCTTCTGACCAATTCTCAACTTTTTGTTTTTGCTAAGTAGAGAACCATTGGGAATTAATTAAGTTCACTATTTGGCACGTTTCAAGAAAGTTTTTGCAAACTGACTGAGTGATAAAGTATAGACTGTGACGCAAGATGGTTGGTTGTTCAGTTTTGTGAGTGATGAAGGAATGTTCAATGTTACATTATAAATCGGGTTTTGTATACTTAATAAAATGAATAAATTGGCTTTAGCCCCCCTTTCCCTCCCCATTGCTGAGATCTCGTAGCAGCGAGTTTGTGGCCCGCCCACTATATTTTCGATGTCACAAATAAACTCTTTCTAATGGCATTTTTTTTTCGTCAGCTCCTGATTCACAACGATTTGAATAAAGGCATTCTCAGAAATGCAATTATGAGCTTCATTTTCTTTATATATATGACATATATAAAGAAAATATGAGAAAAAAAACAATCATGAGAAAAAGACCACAATAACATGTTAAAAACACCAAAGACTCGCTTTTCAGTAGAGTGGGTCATTATCCTAGGCACAAAGTTAAAGAGAAATTGTCTTAAAAAATATAGTTGACAAACTAGTTTAGGTTATACTGGAGTAATTGGGAACTACATTATGTAGCAGTTGGTTAGTGAACCGATTGGCCTTCATTTACTTTTGCTTTCAAACGGAAGTTGCTTAAAACAGGAAGTTACATAATTTTTGTCCTACAAGTCCAGCATGATTGGCTGTTTTTTCTATATCACATTCTATTCTGGGCTAAGCTTTACCTTATAAAACATACTTACTACAAAAGTTAAGATGAGCACTTGTATTGTATATGAAAAATCTTGCATGTAATAGACCTGCAAAAGGCCACTGCTTTAAATTATACACTTTTGGATAATATTCATGCTGTGTTTTTCCTGTTAAGCTTTTTTATGCATGATCGTTCTCATTTTTGCATCCAGATGAAAGCCCTATCCATCAAGAGCATTCGTTTTTTCCCAAAAAGGAAGTCTTTTTGAGGGTCATCGGCAGTACAGAGCCATAAAGATGACCTTTTCCTTTTATGACCTTGTCCTAAATTCTAAAAGGAAGCACAGTTTCACAGCAGAAGTTTGTGTGTAATGCAGTTTGTTTTAAGAGCAACCCAGCTAGAGGGAATTCTCACATATCTGTCACTGACCTGAAAAGCTAAACCCTTCAAAAAGGAAGAAAAAGCACTTTTTCATTGTTTTCTTCATTGTTCTTTGTAATTGTTTGTTGCTTCAAGCACTGTGGGACGTGCTGCTAAGCAAAACAATTCACATACCACCCTGATGTTGGTCATTCCAAGCTGTGCATTGTACAGCCATGATGAATAGCGTTTTTTTTTTTTTAATTCATCACAACCTCATATATTATTCCCCTAATTGCAGTTTTTTCCTACATGTCCTGGTATGTATTAAAAAAGGGTGGTGTTTCTTTGCATTCTCTGTGACTTCATCTGGAGGAGGCAAAAGGGGGACACACACAAACAAACTTCACCTAGGAAGCATTGCTGGAATTTGTTTCTTTGCGTCACTGAGCAGGACCAACAGGTTCACCATGCTGGCTCAGTCTGTGGCCTTGTATGTTGCAGAAATGTTCCCAGTTTCCTGTGTCAAACCAGCTCAGCTTTCAGCAAACTCGATTCTCACTAAACACAGACCCCCCCCCCATCTGTTCCTCCCACGTAAAACACGTCTCCAACAGGTTTTAAACATCTTCCTTGGGTTTCATCAAGGGCAGCCCTTTTAAGGGAATTCATTCCTGAACATGGTCGTGGTTTTGTTGATACTGAATAGTTCCTGGAGATAAGATTGTCAATTTAGCTGTTTTTGTTAAATTGCCCCCCTTCCTATTTTTTACTAATGCGGAACTAGGCGTGTCGGCACTTATCGGATGTTTGCATCAGAGCTTTTTCTTGTTTTTGTTTTTTTCATTTTTATCTAAATTTGATCAGTGTGAATCTTTAATAAAAATTCTCATCCTTTCTGTTTACTTCTCGAATGTTCTAGCAAATGCCCAATACTTGAAACATCCAAGCAAATATTGTAGATTAATAGCAATGCTACTTTTCACCTTTTATGGACCTCCATAAAGAGCTCATTTGAAACATTTATGTTTTGATTTGATTACAGCTTTCATTTCTGTTTTTCTATTTTTTTGTCATAGTGACAAAGTGTCCCTTAAACTCTGTGTATTCTGTTTTCAGTCAGTAACTTAGTGAGCTGAGATCTGGTTCATGGATTCATGTTGTACAGTCAGGACCATACATATTTGGACAGAGACGTATTCTTTCTAATTTAGTTTCTGTACATTACCACAGTGAATTTTAAATAAAACAACACAGATGCAATTGAATTGCAGACTTTCAGCTTTTATTCCATGGCTCAGCAGGGTTGAGTTCCAGGACATAACTGAGTTGCTGGAGGCCTGTATTCCCCTTTGCTGAGATCATATATTGTTTTTGTGTTGTGCTATGCAGCTGTTGTTGCCCTGCTTGAATTTACACTCTGACTAATTCAATTTTTCCCCAGAGTTCAACTTTATAGCTTATTGCATTCTCTTATTCTATGCAAAATAATAATATAAATAATAATAATGCTGAGCTGTCATAAAAACAAAATGAAGACTTGTGTAATAAATAGTTACATTTTGGCACAATGTACAGTAAATACTATGCAAAAAAATGTGGAACGTAGAGATTTTTGAAATAATCTCATTGATTTATGAGTAAAGTCGGAGCCAAAAGATGTTTAAAATAAAATGATTTCATTTAACCACATTGACTTACATTTAAAACAGGACAAACAGATTCAATCTTTTGGCACTTTGGAGGAAACATAAATAAATATATCACCTTTTTGGTTGAGATTTGATTCCTAGATCTGACACATTCCCTAACCAGAGCAAACTCAGGGCCTAAAGGCAATCAATTGCATAGAGCTGCAACAGTCAGGGCCATACATATTTGGACAGAGACACATTCTTTCTAATTTTGTTTCTGTACATTACCACAGTGAATTTTAAATAAAACAACTCGGATGCCATTGAAGCTCATCTGCATGCTCGTCGTCCTCATCGAGGTCTCGACCTCACTCCAGTTCGTCGTCGTAACCAATTTGAGTGGGCAAATGCTCACATGCGATGGCGTCTGGCACGTTGGAGAGGTGTTCTCTTCACGGATGAATCCCGGTTTACACAGTTCAGGGCAAATGGCAGACAGCGTGTGTGGCGTCGTGTGGGTGAGCGTTTTCTGATCTCAATGTTGTGGATCGAGTAGCCCATGGTGGTGGTGGGGTTATGGTATGGGCAGGCATATGTTATGGGCGACGAACACAGGTGCATTTCATTGATGGCATTTTGAATGCACAGAGATACTGTGACGAGATCCTGGGGCCCATTGTTGTGCCGTACATCCAACAACATCACCTCATGTTGCAGCATGATAATGCTCGGCCCCATGTTGCAAGGATCTGTACACAATTCTTGGAAGCTGAAAACATCCCAGTTCTTGCATGGCCAGCATACTCACCGGACATGTCACCCATTGAGCATGTTTGGGATGCTCTGGATCGGCGTATACGACAGCGTGTTCCAGTTCCTGCCAATATCCAGCTACTTCGCACAGCCATTGAAGAAGAGTGGACCAACATTCCACAGGCCACAATTGACAACCTGATCAACTCTATGCGAAGGAGATGTGTCGCACTTCATGAGGCAAATGGTGGTCACACCAGATACTGACTGGTTGTCTGAGTCCCCTGACCCCCTCAATAAAACAAAACTGATAATTTCAGAGTGGCCTTTTCTTGTGGCCAGTCTAAGGCACACCTGTGCAATAATCGTGCTGTCTAATCAGTATTTTGATATGGCACACCTGCGAGGTGGGATGGATTGTCTTGGCAAAGGAGAAGTGCTCACTATCACAGATTTAGACAGATTTGTGAACAATATAGGTCAGTGTACTTTCATGCAGTCCTCTTTTTATGGTAGACTTGGATATTGATACGCCTACCTCCTGGAGAGTGTTGTTCACTTGGTTGGCTGTTGTGAACGGGTTCCTCTTCACCATGGAAATGATTCTGCGATCATCCACCACTGTTGTCTTCCGTGGACGTCCAGGTCTTTTTGCGTTGCTGAGTTCACCAGTGCTTGCTTTCTTTCTCAGCATGTACCACACTGTTGATTTTGACACTCCTAATACTGTAGCAATTTCTGGCATGGTTTTTTTCTGTTTTCTCAGCTTAATGATGGCTCCTTTCACCTGCATGGAGAGCTCCTTTGACCGCATGTTGTCTGTTCACAGCAAAATCTTCAAAATGCAAGCACGAGTCCTCTAATCAACTCCAGGTCGTTTATCTGCTTCACTCATAATGACATAACAAGGGAATTGCCCAGACCTGCCCATGCAATAGCATGGAAGTCAATTGTCCAATTACTTACGAGCCCTTGAAATAAAGGGATTGTGTTTAAAAAATGCTTTCGTTTTTCACATTTTTATGCAATCTTTTTGTTCAACCCATGGAATAAAAGCTGAAAGTCTGCACTTCAATGGCATCCGAGTTGTTTTATTTAAAATTCACTTTGGTCTCTCTGTCCAAATATGTATGGTCCTGACTGTAGCAGCTCAATGCAATTGATTGCCTTTAGGCCCTGAGTTTGCTCTGGTTAGGGAATGTGTCAGATCTAAGGATTAGATCTCAACCAAAAAGGAGAGATATATATATTTATGTTTCCTTCAAAGTGCCAAAAGATTGAATCTGTTTGTCCTGTTTTAGATGTAAGTCAATGTGGTTAAATAAAATCATTTTATTTTAAATATCTTTTGGCTTCGACTTTACTCATAATTCAATGAGATTATTTCAAAAATCTCTATGTTCCACATTTTTTTGCTTAGTATTTACTGCACATTGTGCCAAAATGTAACTATTTATTACACAAGTCTTCATTTTGTTTTTATGACAGCTCAGCATTATTATTATTCATATTATTATTTTGCATAGAATAAGAGAATGCAATAAGCTATAAAGTTGAACTCTGGGGAAAAAAGTTGAATTAGTCAGAGTTAAAATTCAAACAGGGCAACAACAGCTGCATAGCACAACACAAAAACAATATATGATCTCAGCAAAAGGGAATACAGGCCTCCAGCAACTCAGTTATGTCCTGGAACTCAACCCTGCTGAGCCTATCCCTTAAGGTTTAAAAACACTTGATTGTGCTTGAGGTTTTTTTCCATGTCAAACAACCAGTCAAATCTTCTTAGATGCTTTCTAAAATTATTTGCAGCTGAGACACTTTGAAATGTGTTTAGCCTTAGGCATCTTGGCCCCAATGTGTTATGGTTAAACATGTTTAATCCCAAGAGTAAACCAATCTTTATAAGCAACCAATAGATTGGTTTGGGGTTGGTTAGTCCTTGAATGGGAGACGGAAACTGTAGACTGCTGTGAGGTACTGCAACCACATGGAGTCTCTTTCCAGGGTTTTCCTGTGCTGGTCCCAAGTCCAGGTAATTGCAGAGGGATGGGTAAAGTAAAAAAAAGTAGTTTAATCACATGTGCAAATGGTTGGGTGTTTTGCTGTAGTGACCCATAAAGGAAGAAGCCTAAAGGAAAAAAAAAGAAAAATATGTGCACTCATATTACACCTTTCGACCTTCTGCGAAGATCCAAAAACCTTTACAGTCACAGTCCTGTCTGCACATATCCACTCACACACAAATGGTGGAGACCTGCCAAACTAACCAGGCCACTAAGATTAATATGGGGTTCAGCATCTAGTCTAAGAAACTCGGAGACAATTGACTGTAAAAGAGAACTGGAATGAGTGGCCCTTACACCCTGAAAGGCCACATAGGAAGTACCTGCTGATTCCAATAAACCAAAATCCCATAGACTTCTATTGAGAAAATAAACAGCTATTGCCCTGTGATTATATTTGTTGGAAATAACTAATAACTTGCTCTGATACCTTTTTTCAACATTTTTGCCATTCCTAATGTTTTTTTCATGATAATTTATTTTTCTTTATTGGAAGTTATTTAGGTTATAGACCAACCAATCAAATTTCTCAATAAAAGTATGTGGTGCTTGCTGGCCTCCATGTCAAACATTCAAAATGTTTGAGTGACAGATTCTCCCAAGCCTGCTTTAAGTGCTAGGGGTGTGGATTACCATCAACCTCACTCCTGATTGACAAGAGTGGTTGCCAGAGAAACGTTGACTCAGACCAACTCGGACCAATAGTAGCGTCTGTATTGCGAAAAACTGGTGACTTAATTTGTTTAAAGCCGGAAGTAAAAGCATTTTCAATGGGTGATGTCACTCTGTTCCAGTTTTCATATAGAGTCAATGGTGCAGACCTGAACTCAAACCTGATCTTAAACCAGCTCCACCTCTACCTGACAGCCTCCCCACATTGAAACTCATAGAAATATAAAGCATAGCAAAAAAAAAATCCTTCAATTTTCCTTGAAGTGTACACAACAATAATTGAACTTGATGTTCATCGCTCAAGTGGTTGTGGAACACCCACAAAATTTCCAATATTTCAAATGACAAAAATTGTCAATTGGTAATACCCTAAATTGACAGTTGAGGGTAAAATTGTTACTGAATATCCACAAAAACAATCCAACTAGTAACAAATGTCTTTATAGATAGATTTTTGTGTGTGTGTGATACGTCAACCTTGTCCTTGTTGCACTGATATGTATGTTTCGTAACCTACTGGTTTTTCCGGATAGTGTACTACTCAGCTTGAGAGGAGTGGAGTCTCTAGTGAAAAGGTCAACATTCTACCTGAACATGTTTTTCTCTCAGAAGTCTGTTTTTCTGCTAAACCATAAAAATGCAATTTATGTCAGACACATAGACATATATTAGAAAATGAAGAGGCTGAACCATATTTTTAACCTGATGACAAAGTAAAAACTGCACATTACTAAGGGTATTAAGGGTGTTATATGCTTAAAATATTCTATACAACACTGTTTTATCCTGATAAAGTTGGATAATTAAATAAAGAAATAAAACAGATGTGTGTGGGTAGGACAGTGGTATACTGACATCTTCACTCCAGATTTTCTGACCAAAATATTACAATTCAAGTGTTTTATTGGGACACTTTAAAAAGTAACAGCAATTCAAGCCACTTTCAGTTTTCTGTTTTAAATGACTGGTAGTAGAACTCGAAGGGTGTGGTCCGGGGAGGAGGTGGAGGTGGTGGTGGTGGTGGTGGTGGTGGTGGTGGTGGGGGGGGGGGGTGATATCTTTTTGCTACTACTGGCTCTTATCCCTAAATTGTTCAAATGTTTTTGTGCTTGAATTTTTCAAATTTTGAAAACAAAAAACAAAAAAAAATTAAAAAGTAAAAGAATCAGTAGAACCCTTTGCCTGAGGAAATACTTAACCTCTTAGGTAAGGTGGAGGAAGGATCAAACCCATAAATGCCTTATTTAGAATTCTCCCCATCCGGAAAGACTAAGAAATAAAGAATGTAAGAATGTAGTTTAGCAGCGGTTCTAGGAAGGAGGACACCTTGTTCTGTAAATGATCTTTGTATAGCCTTATATCAATCCAGTCTGATTGTCTTGCTTTGTATAAACAGCTTTGAGATTATTTAATGTCACACTTTTGGAGCCAGTTATGTCCTCCTGTGCCAATTTTTTTCCAAGACTTGTTAATAGAACAGTTTTTTCTGCTACACATGGGCGTTGCATTGCAAAAGGAAAGATAGACTGCAACATGCCTTGTTTACCTCAAGACAAAACATCTTAATAATCTTAATAATCATTCATTCATTTTCCTAACCGTTTTGTCCCTTTCGGGGTCACAGGGCTGCTGGAGCTTGTCCCGGCCACTCGTGGGCGAAGGCAGGGGACACCCTGGGCAGGTCGCCAGTCTGTCGCAGGGCCACAATCACACACACATGCGCACTCACATTTACACCTTAGAACAATTAAGAGTTACCAAATCTTGCTACTATATATTAAAGACTAACACAAATATGAGAGATTTCCAAGAAGATCCGTGGAATTCATATTATTTGCAATTTTAAAAGCATAACAAATGGCAAAACTTTCTGGTAATATATTTAACAGCTAGCCAGAACAAATTTAAATTGTATTGGAATTGAGTTTATTTGAAATAACAGGAAAATATGACAAAAAAAAAAGTAGTATCTCACAATTTCAGGTAAAAATTTGGTTCTAAAAAACTAAAGAAGGAAGCTGACAGGCAAACAACATGCTCCAGCGCAAGTTTCCTGTTTAGACAGGAACTGTTGGGATTGCAACATTTTCGTGTTCAATGTATTATGCAATTGTGCCTCTAATAAATGTACGTATTTATTTATGTTATAACCGAAACATCTGTACTAAAGCAACATAATTATGAGCAACTACTGCACTTATAAGTTCTATAACACAAAGAGTCATGCTTCGCCAAATAAAAGTGTAATTTTTTTGTTATAAAAACAGGTTTGCATAGTCTTAATTCAAAGTTACATTTCCTAAATAATGCTTTGAGCTTTTTGGCTAAAAGGGTGTCTAGAAATTTGTTCTCACCTGATGTAAACAGTGTGCATACATTTGTTTGAGGTTCACATTTCACTGGGAAGTTTTCGTGCAAACATATTAAAATATGAAACACTTCCTCCAAGACTTAAGTTGTAAACAATGTGTCACTGTGGACAGTTGAATGCTGAGAGCACAAGTTTACCTGAAGCATGATGATATTGTGTTTACTCTGCCAACCTATAATTATATGTAAAAAGTGCTTGGTAAAGCATAAATAGTCTTCCTGTAAGACTACTTATCAAATCAGACAGTCGAACTAGGTCTGTACAGCAGATGCCCGAATTGCTCCAGGTTGCTTTTTGCATGCCCCTTGCTACCTCTGGTTTGCTTTTCAGGTGTTCAAATTATTATATTTGTTGAAATAACAAACTTACATAAGTGTTTTTGTTGCTTCACAGGGTATAAATCCTGCCTTTCAGGACACCTGGAGCCGTGATAAAGATTAATTATGTTTTGCATGTTAGAATGCAAATGGGGTTGCGTCAAGATCCATTTATGTGTCAGAAATTGACAGGTATAAAGATTAGTTTCTGATTAATGGTTGAGCTAATAATCTCAATCTGCAGCTTTTTTTCCTCAACATTCATACACGTAAGATTAATTTAATAGTTTCAAAAAAAAAGTTTTTCCTTTTTTATTATTATTATTTTTTAATTAAATGTGCATTATTTTGGTTCATTTTTGCAAATTGCAATATTTGGGAAATGTTTCACTCTCACTTTATGAAGAGGAAATTATAAAAAAAAAAGAGCTTTGTGTTTTGTTTTTTTAAAGAGCCTAAAGGCCATAAGGAAGCCTTTCATTAAGGTGTCTTGTCTGTGATTGTTTCTGTTTGTGAGTTGACCTTTCGCATATAAGCTTGGGAGCGTGGGAGAAACCACTGAAAGACAAAATTATTCCAAGACATATTTGCATATGCTTGTAAATTATGTGCACCCCTGCTGAAACCAGGAGTTACTCAAAAACATCTTTCCAAGGCACACCTTGTCTGTTGTTCACCAGATCTGCAATGTAAACATCTGCACGTTTGACTGTGGAAAAGATGCAGATTATCTCTTGGCATTTTTTAAAGTCCCACTTCTCGTTATGTAACCCTGCTCATTTTCACTAGGAATGACGTGGAAAATAACCGCGTCTATCTTCTCTTTTCCGGCGCAGAAACCACTCCTGTCCTGTAGAGCACAAATAGTTACAGAAACCTTCATAGTTTCAGATGAGGCATCATCAGAGAATGAACATCACGTTTAATCTCGGGCGCTGGCTAACCAGCCAATCAGCGCAGGTGGGTGTGTTCATGTGACCCCGCCCTTTGAGGAACTTAAGGACCAGGGAGTCGGCAGAGACAGAGAGCAGTTAGACACACCTGTTGAAGTGGAGCGGGTGACCGGAAACAAAAGAAAATATTTGACGGGCAGAGTGGACTTTCAAGGTGTGTGGGTCGAGGTTAGTTTGCTTACTTTTTATTTACATTTATATGGGGAAAAAAAAAGTTACCTAGAAAATGCTCTTTAAATTGCAGGGTTACAGGGACGCTAATTCTTGATGTGTACGTTTAAGTTAACGTTAGCTTATTTTCTAGTTTAGGTGTGTTTTTTTTTTTTTAATTCTACATTGTTAATGTAGATCATTTGACTTTATTTTAAAAATATGTATTACTGTATTGTTTTTCGCTTAAGAATGAATTAGAAATTGAATTGTTCTCGGTTTTGCGCTACTTCATCAAATTAAGAGTTTTTTTTAAAACAAAATGTAATAATGTAAAAACGGCATTTTGATGGCGACGCCATTTTGTTTTTATTTACTTTTAAATCACTATCCTTCATGTCGTCATGGCGTGTCTAGACTTGCTCCATTGCTAATTAAAACTGAGACTTTAGAGACAGACCTGCCCTTTTCTTCTGAAGACTACGCAATTTCTTTTTATCATTTTATTTAACCCACTCTTATTGCAATCTCTCAGACAAGCCTGTAAAAATCTGTCATTCATTGTGGTTTACTACACACGTAGCTTTGTTTCCTTGATTTCTGTTTTTTATGCGAGTTATCGGATTGTCTCTATCCGTATTAATCATCCCCACCATCATACACATATCATTAAAACTTGCTTTGAAATGTTTTCAGCTTAAGAGTTCTTTGCTAAAACATAAATGCTAAGTCCCCCTACTAATGTTTGAAATTTCGTTTTGAGTTT
The DNA here is from genome assembly GCF_053564925.1 of Oryzias latipes. Taxonomy (NCBI): domain Eukaryota; kingdom Metazoa; phylum Chordata; class Actinopteri; order Beloniformes; family Adrianichthyidae; genus Oryzias; species Oryzias latipes. The sequence goes on along the minus strand of NC_136245.1, from coordinate 26,064,700 downwards.
TTGTTTCTATTCTTTTTTTAAATAAAGTTTTATTTTGAAGTGACAAGATCACAAATAGCCATTGACTCAAAAACCCCAAATGATTTCTTCTTGGCTTTCAAAAGGGACACCACTTTTCTCGGATTCTCTTCTGCTTGTTTTTTCTCTCTCGTGCTGTGACTAATTACAGGTTTTTGCAGAAAGACAGGTTTTAAATGTTGCTAAAACTACTTCCTTGAGCCAAAAAATTCCAATTGTGGGGGGAATGAGTTTATTCATTTTTCTCTACGTTTATCTGCCAAATGGGCTGTTTTCATCTTACAGATTTTGTTGCATTTGTCTTTTACATAAATCTTAACTATTTTTCTTTTTCCTCCCCATTTAGGCAAGGATCTGAAAATGGCGTTTGATGAAATAAAGTCCACGGCTGCGCTGATCTATGATGAGTTCCTTCAAAATGCAGGTATGTATTCAGAACAATTTCTAGACTGATGTCATGCTGAAAACTTACTTCTAGATCTGTTGACTGTTTTTACAAACCCTTTTTGTATTTCTTTGCAGATTCCAGGACAGAGAACTGGTTCCTTATGCCATCTCCTGTCCCCCAAACGATCATTATTGCGGTATACATCTACTTTGTGACTTCACTGGGGCCCAGAATAATGGAGAACCGCAAAGCCCTCGACCTCAGAAAAGTCCTCATCGTGTACAACTTCAGCGTGGTGGCTCTCTCACTCTATATGTGTTATGAGGTTTGTATTTTGGTTTTCTTCTGGATGCGTTAGCCTTGCTATTTAATGCTTGGATTTCCTCAAAGCTGTGGGTTCTTATCTTGAAGAAAATGTTTTTGTTACCTGTTTTCCTTGTGTTGGATGTTGCATTGCTGTTAAACCAGAACACAAGATATGAAAAGTATTGTATACAAATGCTACAAGTGTATTCCAAAAACTTTTTTTGTTTTGTTTTGACCAACTGTGATTGTTTCTCAGTTTGTGATGTCAGGCTGGGGAACGGGATACTCATTTCAATGTGACCTGCTTGACACTTCTGAGTCACCACAAGCTATGAGGGTAAGTCACTTCTTCCTGACTCTAAACTTTTAAAGCTAGGGGGAAAAAAAAGTTAAATGATCAGAAGTTCTAAGTGTTTCTACTTATTTCCTCTAGATGGCAGCAACGTGCTGGCTTTACTACTTTTCAAAGTTTATTGAAATGTTGGACACTGTAAGTGGTGAAATCCTTAACTTCATTTAGTTTAAATCCCTTACAGAACCCCCTTTTTTCATTAACAATTTGTACTTTTTTTTTTTTCCCCTTCCAGATCTTCTTTGTCTTAAGGAAGAAGAACAGCCAGGTGACATTTCTTCATGTCTATCATCACTCCATTATGCCCTTCACCTGGTGGTTTGGTGTCCGTTTTTCACCAGGTAACACTACCATTGTATAGTTCATCCCATCCGTCAGAGGTGCCGCCTGAGTTTCTTATGACTCATCGTTGCACTTTTTCCAACGTCTCCTCCTTTTTTTAAGGTGGAATGGGAACATTCCATGCCCTGCTGAACTGTATTGTCCACGTGATCATGTACACATACTATGGGCTGACTGCCATGGGCCCCAAATACCAAAAGTATCTGTGGTGGAAGAAGCACCTCACGTCTGTCCAGCTGGTATGTGATCAGTTTGGGTCAAGGGAACCGTTGAATTCTGTCGGTTAAAGTTGAGAGGATATTTTCCCCTTTCTTTGTGTCTAGATCCAGTTTGTCATGGTGACCAGCCACATCTCCCAGTATTTCTACTTGAAGGACTGCCCCTACCAGTTCCCCATCTTCATTTACATTATCTTCCTGTACGGCCTGATTTTCCTGCTGCTCTTCCTCAACTTCTGGTACCACGCCTACACGAAGGGCAAGAGGCTGCCGAAGGTGTTGCAAGCTCAGACATGGTCACACCATACAAACGGGGTCATGAATGGGAACGCCAATCATGATAAGGACGAGTGAAGCATGATTATTGGTTTAGTGGCTTTGGGGTCGTTTATGCACAAAAGCCATTGTTGTAGCCTGGAATTCAATGCTTTGGTCTGCCGGACAAGTTCCTTTTTCTACTCGCAACTGTAAGACAATCCTCATGACCAAAGGTTACATTTATTCTGTTAAATTAACAAACAGGTTTTAACTATCCCCCTTTTTTTTGTTTACTAAAGTTATAGCGCAAATATGTACATTTTTAATACCCCTTGTTAATTCAGTCTTTAGAACACAGGCTATATAGCATTACCTGTGAAAATATTGCCAGGCTTTAAAAGGAAATAAGGGACAGTGGTGCTGTGCTTCAAATCATTTTTACTTTTGTGACTTGATCGTTCTTCTCAAACTTTAAGAGTCTTTTTTTTTTTTTTTTTTTTTTTAAGTGGTATACTTCCGTTTATTTCATCAGCCCCAAAATATCTGAGTTAGTTTTATGTTCTACAGTTTCAAAGCTCTGCCTTTATGACCATAGTTGACCATCCGCATGCAAACCGGTGACTGTTTACGGTTGACGGACCTCTCCATGCTGATCACAGCTGCTGCTGATTGAACAGATGAGCACTGAAGAGCACCTTTTTCTGTACTGCAGGATCATTTTTTTGCTTTTATTAACTCTAAGAAGCATTGGTGCGGCACAGATGCAAGAGGACCTGACGGATCACTGTTGTTCTTGTGGGATCCACAGCAGACTTTCAGTTTACTGAGGCATATTGCAATACAACACTTGCAGGAAACTCAACAGTTTAAATATGAGCTGCAGTTTCCTGCATTTTGGTGGTGTGCTAATGAAGTCTTCAGATTACCCAGGCCAGTGTTTTTGACTCTGGACTGTTTACATCTGACATGATCTTTACCAAAGAAATGAATGTAAATTTCTTCTGCCAGTAATGGAGAACACAAGATTCAACTTTCTAGGATAGGTTCACTTTTGTTTTTGTTTTTTTCTTCTCCCATTTATTTCTACCTACAAACCCACATTAACTCGGTTCACAGATGTTTAATGCTTACAAATGTGAATAAATGTTTTGTTTTCTAATTTGTTAATCTTATACCATAAAGAAATGTTTATATTGTAGTTTTTATATGTATTTATATAAAATAAATGATTGATGTACTTTAAAAAAATGTTTGGCTTTGCTTTTTAAAAGCTCCGTCATTGCAAGTATTCACAGCTAGTTTTAAATGTGGCATTGAGCTTCTAGTTGAGTGTCTTAGTTTCATGAACTTGTTTTTCAAGCCTGGTTTCTAGGAAATGAAGACAAATCGACCACTGATTCTTTGAAATGCCTTCATCTGAAAGAAGCTGATATTTACCAGCAGGTGGTGCTGTTACACCAGTTTGCTGCGGATTTTTTTTTTTAATTAGTTTACACAGCCAAGTGTCAATCAAGTCACAGTTCATCTGCAACTAAACTGGGCGTTCATATTGTATTTTTGTTAAGTTATTTTTTTTCTACTATACAATTAAAAATGTTTTTGTAGCCATGCTTGAAATCAATCTTTTAGGTACCTCCCCCTTTTTTTTAGTAAAATCTTGATTATATTGCCCAATAATTCCTCAATGAACCCAAACTATCCCAGTGGTAAATTTTGTAATTTTTTTTTTAGCGCCAGGATTTGGAATCGTTTTTTTTTTTGCAACAAGGTTTAAAAGTGTACAGATGAAATAAAATTTTATAGATCCACAAAAAAAGCAAAGACAAGGTCAAAACAGAGTGAAATTAAAGTTCCATGTTTAACTTGTTTTAAACTAAAACTTCAGCTAAAATCTGTTTATGTTAAATTTTGAAAGTTCAGAGACTACCGAGGTTGTGATATTCATCATCTTAACCTAAATCTACACATCCTTTCGGTCTAGAAAGCGAGACATTTAAGGTAGACCTGCTATGTTTACAAATGTAAAAATGAAGCATAGCTGTTGCTGTTATGAAGCACAGATGAGGCTCTGTCACATTCTTTGGCTTAATTTGGCATTAGGGTGCAAGGAAAGCTCAAGAAAGTGAGGGATTCTGGGGCCAAATGTGCTGCCTAATGTCACAAAGCTTGTTCTTAGTTTTACAAAAGATTGACCAAAACAGCTTAAGAAAAAACACCCAAATGTAGTTAAACATCTGTGGAAGAGCGTCAGTTGAAGAGACCAAACCTGAAACGAGTAGTTTAATCGCCAATAGTGAGCCAAAATACTTGTCAGATGTATAAGTCTCGGTGACAAAAAACAATTTGATTTCTGTCAATCAAAATGGTTTGATGGTGGTGTGTCCCATCAATGTGCTCAGGACTTTCTCTTTTTCTTGTTTTTTTTAAGACAATTTGTCAAAAATAAAAATACAAAGTTCTGAATATTTTCATTTTAATTATTTCTTTAGTCCATTTCAACTGTGATGGGCTTTTCTTTTATCACCAATAAATTATCCATGACAGCATTACACACTATTTCTCCTACATTGAGGAAAACCACACCAGCTCAAATGAGTTTTTCACTTTTCAGTTAAATGAGTGCTGACCGGTTTCACAGGGAAATGAGGCAGCAGGACAGTTCACCCCTCGAAGGGCATGAATTGTCTGTCCACGCCACAGTGAGTTTCAGCAACGCCTGTTTGTCTCCAAGCCATACTTGCAGCTCCACTCCTGGTTTCAGTGTGTAGGAAGCTGTTGTCAAATCTGGAACACCGTCAGATAGATGTGTAAGACAAGTCATGCACACAAGTCAAAATGCATGAATTTAGCTAGTTTCAGCTGTAACACACACACAGGAATGGCTTTTTCACCTACAAACATTGCTAAAAAAAAATACATTTTTTGATCATTTTTTTGTTCTGTAAAAAAGAAACCAAATGGAGGATCCATGTGTTTGCTGGATAGAAATTGGTAGAAATGTGTGCCTGAAAACAGTAAATAATATTTTCTATGTTTTTCGAATGGCCTCATATACATAAATTGAACATGTCCTAGTTAAGATTGTGCAGTGGCATTTCCCACAACTCTAATTGCCTCAATTAAACATGAACAATTTAATTTACAGTCTTGTGAACCATATCCTCTTTAATAGTTATTCACCCATGGACAAGAAAAATGAGCAACAATTTTTCTTCTTGTTTTTAGATTTAACATTGTAATATTAAAAACTAAACAAAAAACATTTATTACCCATATTGAAATATATTCCTTTAAAATGGATATTTGGTTGAGTGCTATAAAGCATTTAACCCATCTTTTTCCTGATTCTCTTTACATCTTTCTTTCTTTATTATATGCCATTTTTTGCTACTTAACTCCTACAAATTTTCAGCTATTTTAACCATTCAGCTATTAAAATGTTCAGCTTTTTCAGCTATACCTTTTTGTCCTTCAAATCCTTGAACTTTTCAAGATATTCCAGGATTATTTCCTCTATTGAAATACATGTTGAATCTTTGGTGCAGAAGTTCAAAAAAACATATTTTTTGCTATTGTGCTGTTTTTAATTTATTTATGGTCAACTTTAATCATTAATTTCTTTCTTTGTTTGTTTTTTTTGCCAATTATTACCATTTAACTTTCATTTTCATTCTGCAATATAACATTCAACCCCGCATTTTCTTCTGGAAATGCTTCTAGTTTCATTTAAATCCTGCAGTAGCAAGGTTTGTCCACTTGAGTTCAGCAAAAGCAACCCCATAAAACACCGAACCTTTATATTCCTATTTTTGTTTATTTAAACTAATCATATAAAATATGTGGGTTTTTTAATTTTGCATTTTTGCTATTCATTTAGTGTTTCATTTTGTAAATGTGAGTTAAAACAACATTAAATGCAATTAAACAACTATTGCTTTGTATGGTTTTTCAAACAATACATGATTGTAGTGGCTGTTTTTTGTGAGGCCGTTATAAAGGCCCACCCTCTGCACAGGGGAGGAGCTGATTGCAGATAAAGAGACAGCCAGATGGTAATTGTTGTATTTGTGTGCACTGTAATTCACCAGATCACAGTTCTCCGAGGCCCTGGCAGCTTCATGTACAACAACAAGCTCTGTTTTCCTTATCAGTTCACGTCGTCCCCACAGGTTGGGGGAAAACAGCATGAGGCCCAGCCTTCTCAAGGGATGAGAGCATCAGTTTGTAAACTTGCGAGTCAAAGACAACAATAACCAGCACCGATGAATATGACTGGCACGCGCAAGATGACACAGATTACTGTAAAAGAGATGAGACCATAAAAGGGATAAACAAAAGATACAGACCAGCCTCCTGGGACATGAGAGACGTATGTGAAATTGTTCAGTTGATGAGGGCAATTTAAGCCAGGAACGTTTTATGTAGGGAAACAGAACTACAGTACAGACTGGTGATGTTAAATTGTTTCCCTTTAATTTTTGTTTTCTCCTTTTTTGTTTCAAAAACATTTTCCGCAAGAAACCTCCCAAATAGCTTATGAAATGACAGTAGTGGCCAGAATGTAAACATGCCTCCACCAGTCACAGTTGCCTTCAAATTGGAGCTGTCTCAGTTTAGGTTGTATGATTAGAGAAGAACCTGCTTAGTGAAAAATGAAGCTCCGTGTTCAGTTCTATCTTTCTGGTACAGATGACAGAGGTGGGGTTCAAAAAGGAGATTAGAGTTTTTAAATCTCTATATTATAATTACTTTGGCACACTGATGTCACCTCTCAGAGATAATCTTCCGAAGTTCAATGTAACTGCGGGCTGGGCGACGCGTCTTCTAATTTGTCTAGCCAACCGTCCAAACAGCTAAAAGCTCTAAATCCTCCCAGCAGAGGCCATACACATTTTGATTCAACTCCAGAGACTGTGTGCATTTTCTATGCACTTTTATTCCATTAGATATACAACTTTATATGTGTTTGTTCCCTTGGGTGGAAGTTGCCAGAACGTGGTGTCCTCTCACCGTGCATCACAAAGTACACCTCTCTCTGCCTCCATGATGGTTGATGTCAACAGCTTCTGCAGTTACTCTGGGTGCAGAGCAGTGGAACAAATACGATGCGTTCTGGACTGATGGGTGTGTTTTACTTATGTCTCCTTTCAGGAACCATGAAATGTATTTCCCCTAAGCAGACATATCGATTCACATCTGGTTTGTCAGGTAGGATTCTCTCTGCAGTGTGAGTCTTGTTCCTCTTTTTGCTGCTTTATTATTTCCCCCAACTTGTTAATTTTGGTTCTAAAGCCTTTAAGGCTTTACAGATCACAGATTAAATGATTTCCTCTCACCCTGACTGTTTGCAGATGTACACAAATTTCTGTTCATTTCCTGTTGTTTACCCACTGTGCAATGCTTTGGTGTAACAGTTGTAAAGGAGAACAAACAGTCCATTCATTTGATAGTGCAGGCATAATAACCCTTCCACTCCTGTGAGTTTGACAATCCTTGAGGTTAGCGTTTGTTTGCTTTGCCAGGCCTTTCCCTAAGTCGAGATGCTCAAAAGTTCCTTTTTAGTCCAAGTCAAATCTCAAGTCTTCATACTTAATCTTTATTTTTATTCTTAAACTGCCTTAAATTACTTTTAAGGAAACAAAAAAGGGAGTTGGTGTTTCTAAAGCTTTGTAAAGAAACCTTTTCCTTTTATAATTGACAGTGGTGTCCTGGGGCCTCATTTATAAAACTTTGCGTAGGATTTGCGTCAGAAGTGGCGTACGGATGAAACATAGGACGTGCGTACGCACAGAAATATTCGGATTTATTAAACCGTGCGCACGCACATCCTACGCATCTTTCCCTTTATAAATCACAACCGATTCTAAATGCAGCGCAGCTTTTGCGGCTACATGACACGCCCATAGTTGCCCATAAATAGTCCGTGAAACGCCCACAAATTAATATTCATGGCTTGCTAAATCATGGCAAACACAGAGGGGAAATCAAAAAAACGTAACTTCACTCAATGTGAAGTAGAAGTTATCGTTGGCGAGGTGGAAAAGAGGAGAAAAATGTTGTTTGGAGGGCACAGTGTGGGCATTACTAATGCCAAAAAGGCACGTGATGGCAAACGGTGGCAGACGCCGAAAATGCTGTAGCCTCACAACCTCGGACCGTGGCCGAAATAAAAAAGAAATGAAAGAAATGATCGGACATCAAAGTCGAGGCAAAAAAACGTCTAGTGCTGCATCGGCAGAGTGTGTCCGCCACGTGGGGGGGGGGGGGGGGGGCGGAGCTGACCCCTCTTGATGAGAAACTGGCCGCTATTATTGGGGAATCCCTATTAAGTCCCCCTTATCAGCGTCCTCCTCCGCCTCAGTCACCTGACTGAGACGGAGGGGACGCCGACGCGCCAGGGTGACACAGGTAAGAGAAATAATTCAAATGAATGCAGTCAAGTCACATGTATGCAGGCTACACAATTACAGATTATTAATATAGAACAATTTTATTTTAGTTGCTGGGTGTTCCAGCGGGGCCAGTGGTTACGATGCTGCAGCTGAGCAGCCGTCTGGCCCCAGCGTCTCCACGGCACGCGGCTCTCAACCCTCCAGCAGTGGGCGTGTCCTCACCGATGCAGTCCTTGAAATGCAGAGGGAAGTCAGTAGTTCAATCAGAGAGGTGGCCAAGGAGTTGGGCGAAATCAAGATCACCCTGACTGAAATAAGCTGCACGATGAGGGAATTCTTAAATAAATAATATTTTCCACACCTCTTTTTCTTTACAAGCGACGCATCACTTCCAAACGCTGGCGCACAGCAGCAGCATTTGGCTCAAATGCGTGGGGATGGGGTTCACGGTCGGGGCCAACACAGCAATCAGCGCCAGGGGGTAGAGGCACGTTTTTAAGCTATGCCACATTGTGTAGCACAGCACATGTGCACGATTTGGCACACACTGTCACTTTCACGTGTTTCTTCCATCTGCCGACGGTGTCGCCATTTCTCATTTCACCCGTTTTTGTGCGTACGCCTGGGTCAGAGCTTGCGTGGAGGACCGCACATTTTCCCGTCAAGTTTGCTTTTTATAAATCTCAACTATTGCGTAGAGAGTGGCGTACGCCTTCTTTTGTGCGTACGCAACGTTTATAAATGAGGCCCCTGGACCTAATAAAATAAGAATAAATGAAGGCGATTGTTCACAAGTCTCAAACATTAAGTCTAAAGTCGAATTTTATGTGTTAAATGTGTGATTCTTGAATGTGAGTATAGCCAATGGTGTTAACAATGGACGAGCAGGGAGGGGCTTCTTCTTCTTTATAAGTGCATATCCACCACCTACAGTTGGAAGAGGCTTGGAGCAAAATGTCAAAGCGGTGCAAATCTTGCTCCGGGTTTTATCATTCACAGCTCTATTCCAGTGTATGAAAGACTTGGTGTCGTATATTTCCGGCTGGGCAGAAAACGGCAATTACTGATTTCTCCTCCGTGATCAATTTTCAAATGGTTGGCACTTCCGTCCACATGTCACTATCAATTCGGACTCCCTGATTGGTCAAAGTACAACCTAGTTTAAATTTCAACCCGCGTTCAATGTTCGCGTGTTTTGAACGTAAAACCCAAAATCGGTCGTAAAAATGTAGGTAGGGATGTGTGAAAGTTTTGAACAGGGAAGCCCGAAACGCATGTTTATGCAGGTCTACAAAGACTTTTCATTGGAAGTGGCTGGTTGAACACGCTTTGCTGAGGGCGGTGTGAATGTAGCTTTAGTCCCCGTCTGCCTGCCACCTCCATTGCCTGTTTGTCTGACTAGGGTCACAAATTGGATCAAGCCTTTTAAAAACAGATGTCACGGTGCCTCGGTCTGCCCCGCCCCCTCAGCTCTGCTCCTGACTTCCTCCAGCTGTGACCACTTCATCTCATCAACCTGCCTACTCTTAAGGAGATCCAACCCATTCATCGACGCCAGTTCGTTAACTCCTAACGGTGACTACGCCTGGTCAGCCTGCTCAAGTCCCATGTCTCTGTCCTGCCTTGCTCTCATGTTCTGCCTCTCTGTCTCAGGATTTACCCAAACGAAGGTCACCTGTGTGGAAGTCTGCCGTCACTCATCTGCCGTCCTGAACCGAGCTCGGAGTCCTCCAGCCGCGGTGTTCCCTCCAGCCTCGCCACGAGCCACGTCCGGATTCCCTCCTGTCAAAGGATTTATTCTCTTCAACTTTTCCTGTGATTAAACTCACTTACCAAGTTACTTACCCGACTGATCATTCTGAGTTCCAGCATCTGGGTCTGTCTCGCCTGAAAACCATGACAGAACGAACTGGCCAAAACCCAGACCCAGCTGACTCAGATGGTCTACGCTACGCCGTGAGCCAACAAGGAATCATCCTGGGACGCCAAGCTGACGCGCTATCCCAAATAGCATCGGCTCAACAGGAACTTTTTCGGCGCCTCGATGGTATGTCACAAACATTAACAGAAATCACCAGTCAAGCCTCCGCTTCTGCTCCTACAGTTCCGGCCGCGACTTCCGGCAACAACCCCTCTTCCGCCGCCGTCACGACTCCTGAAAATTTCCGTCTCCAACCGGAACCTTTCCACGGCAACACGGAAGCATGCGGGGGCTTTCTCCTCCAGTGCCAGTTACTCTTCCAACAAGCTCCACGATACTACTACTCCGATCACAGTAAGATCACGCTAGTCATCAACTCTCTTCGCAGTAAAGCGCTACAATGGGCTCAGGCTTTCTTAGCCGCCAATCCTATATCATACTTACCTTTTGAACGATTCATTAATGAATTTAAGTTGGTGTTCGATCAGCCCCGTAAGCAAGACGAAGCAGCACGCAAGCTCCTTTCACTCCGACAACGAAACCGCTCCGTTAGTGAGCATATCATAGACTTCCGCATCCTGGCTGTGGAGGCTGGATGGTCGGATCCAGCTCTCCGTGGGGTCTTTTACCAGTCCCTCAACGAAGCTATCAAAGATCATCTATGTACCCAGCCGGAGGCTAACACTTTCGAGGAACTAGCGGCTGCCGCCTTACGCTCCGCAGGGCTCCAGACTAACTTTTTTCACTAGGAGCATAGTGGCCCCTAACTGAAAATTTTAGGGGCACAACCAGAAAATTTAGGGGCGCATACCGTAAATCAACATGCAAACCAAATCTACTAATTTCCACTGTATTACTAATAAATACTTTAATAATAGATGCAGAAATTACAATGTGCTGTTTCTCATTCAGTGTCACATTTTATTCTTCACTTTTGAAAATGCAACAAGAAGGTAAACTGACAGCAGCATCACTGTCATGACAGTACAAATAGTTAAGGAAACGGATGGAAATTTATCTTTGTGACACCAAATAGGTGCAGCCAAGATGCACAATAAGTGTGTTTGAGATCACCCAGGTGAACTCAACGCTGCACAGATCACCTGGTGTGTGACATATATTTTTGTTTTTGCTCCAACATCACCTGTCAATCATCACAAAGATATCGCGTGAAAGGGGTGGGAGTAAGGGGCCACCCTACCCGGACACAGCTGGAAACTGAACTGACTGAAAGCTGCCCTACAGACTACAAAACAATGCATTATGGGACATGTGTCTTGATGGTTTTTGTAGTGGAGTGATCAATTAAAATAATTTAAAATACCAATTCATTAAAAAGGCTACATACATTAGAAAACCTTAAATAATCATAAAATATATAATAACACAGATCATACTAAGGGGGAGAAGAATATAGAAACTAAATTGAATGTTAAGGACAACTCCAACTTCCTGTCCTCCTTCAGTCTTGCTGCAGATTCGCTTTCATCTCACAGCCCCCCCCCGCCTGGTCTCCCCAACGATCCAGGGGAGGTGCCGGTTCATCTCAAACACGTCTATCGTTGCATTTTCCCCAACGTATTTTCAGTGAGTCTAAAACTAATGTTGTTTTTGCTCGAGCGTGTTTAAAGTTCAAGCCCCGTTAGCTGTCACGCATGTAGGTGTGGGACATTAATTCTCCTCAGCTGACCCGACTCCCGCGGGAGCGGTGTGCTGCCGTAACCCGTATGATGCGCCGCCGTAACCGTCACCAAAACCTAAACCTTCCTCCGGGACTGTGTGACCCAGAGAAAAGTTCAGCACGGACTGCATGTATTTAGAAAATTACGAGCGAAAATATACGTTCTAAAGGAAAGTAAGGAACTCCTTAATGTGGTCCGGGGAGGGAGGGGGCTGTCAGGTGTCCTGCTTTCAGGCCCGGTCATTGTCCCGCCCCCAAGAGTCATATACCCCACTGTGATTGGTTGGTCAGCTTCGCGAGTGTGTGTGTGTCTGCCTGCGTGCGTGTGCGCTCGCGTCTCATTGATTATTTCATTGATCATTGACGTGCCCCTTCCACGTTTAATGTATAAAAAATACGAAGGGTTGGGGAGGCAAATTTACTGGTCGCACATGTGCGACTGGATGTAAAATTCAGTCGCACACTCTCAAATTTTGGTCGCAAAATGCGACCAATTGCTCGCAGTCTGGAGCCCTGCTCCGACATCAGGCTACAGGAACGTAACGGGAGTCGGAGTCATGTGACCAGGAAGACTACTACGCTAACCCCCCTCGTCACTCCCATGGACTGTAACACCACTCTTCGGTCTGATACTCCTCGCACCATCCCAGAAGAGCCTATGCAGATCGGGCATTCAAAAATCACCGCCGAGGAGCGGCTTAGACGTCGCAACGAAGGTGCGTGTTTCTATTGTGGAGAATTAGACCATCAGATTAATCAATGCTCCCGCCGTTTAAACTCCAGAACCCCCCGTTAAGAGACCGGTCGCGGGGGGATTGTCCCACTCATAATAATTTCTTGTTTGTTCCGGTCAAGTTATGCCACGAATCCCGAATTCTTGACTTTCAGGCGCTGGTCGATTCAGGCGCAGAACAGAATTTAATAGATCAGAGTATCGTTGAGCGCTTAGCGTTACCCACTGAACAACTCCCCTCTCCGGTCCATGCTGCTGGGTTGGGGGGACAGCATCTGTCCATTATTTCCCATCGCACCAAGCCGGTTATGCTTATTACCTCGGGGAATCACCGCGAGTTCATTCAGTTCTTTGTCACTCGCACACCCCAGACTCCTGTCGTATTGGGATTCGCGTGGCTTAAACTCCATAATCCTCACCTCGATTGGTGCCGTTTTACTATCAGGGGGTGGAGTGATTTTTGCATGGGTCACTGTCTCCAATCGGCCTTATCCTCCGTTTCCACGCCCTCGAGCAGTGAACCCGAAATTATTGACCTTTCCAATATTCCGGACCTTTATCATGATTTAAAACCCGTGTTCAGTAAATCGAAGGCTTCTTCCTTACCACCGCACAGACCTTATGATTGTGCCATCAACCTTCTCGAGGGCGCCACCCTGCCCAAGGGAAGATTGTTTAACCTTTCGGGTCCCGAAAAGAAAGCTATGGAGCTTTACATTCAGGAAGCCCTAGCTCAGGGTCACATTCGTCCCTCCTCTTCCCCAGCCGGGGCCGGATTTTTCTTCGTCGAGAAGAAAGACAAATCACTCAGACCTTGTATAGATTACCGCGAACTTAACCAAATAACTATTAAAGATAAATATTCTCTCCCACTCATCAGCTCGGTCTTTGATTCCATTCAGGAGGCACGCATATTCTCTAAACTCGACCTTCGCAATGCCTACCACCTCGTGCGTATGAGAGAAGGCGACGAATGGAAAACTGCATTTAATACTCCGCTAGGTCATTTCGAATATCTTGTGATGCCGTTTGGGCTAACCAACGCTCCTGCCACTTTTCAACGCTTGGTCAACGACGTCCTCAGAGATTTTCTAAATCAGTTTGTATTCGTGTATCTAGACGACATTTTGATCTACTCCAAAGATCCCAAGAACCACCAGAACCATGTGCGCCTTGTCCTTCAGAGGTTAGCCGAAAACCAGTTGTTCGTAAAGGCCGAAAAATGCCAGTTCCACACTACCAGCACCCCTTTCCTCGGGTACATTTTTGAAGCTGGCAGTATTCGACCTGATCCTGCCAAGATCACCGCTGTTTCCCAATGGGAATCCCCCACGTCACGTAAAAAGCTTCAGCAATTCCTTGGCTTTGCCAATTTCTATCGCCGTTTTATTCGAAATTACAGTGCTATCGCCGCGCCTCTCACACGTCTCACATCCACTGCTATACCTTTTCTCTGGGACTCCACGGCTCAAGCCGCTTTCAGTAATCTTAAGAAACTGTTTGTATCAGCCCCCATCCTCATTCAACCAGATGTTTCCAGGCAATTTGTGGTGGAGGTTGACGCCTCCGACTCCGGGGTTGGAGCTGTCTTATCCCAACGTGAAGAAACATCCGGAAAGCTAAAACCGTGTGCTTTCTTCTCAAAGAAATTATCTCCGGCGGAACGCAACTATGATGTGGGCAATCGGGAGCTCCTGGCAATAAAACTGGCTCTCGAAGAGTGGCGTCATTGGCTGGAGGGAGCGGCTCAACCTTTCATAGTATGGACAGACCATAAAAATCTGGAATACCTGCGCTCTGCCAAACGGCTCAACTCCCGCCAAGCCCGCTGGTGTTTGTTTTTTGACCGCTTTAACTTCTCCATCACTTACAGACCCGGCAGTAGAAATATCAAACCGGACGCCCTCTCACGCCAATTCTGTGACACCGAACACTCCAAGACTACCACCAGCATTCTTCCTGAAACCTGCATCATCGGCAATCTCATCTGGGACATCGAAACCAAAGTTATTCAGGCGCAAGGTGAGGAACCCGATCACCCCACTCCTCCTAACGGCACTCTCTATGTCCCCGCATCTGTAAGGTCGGCAGTCATCACCTGGGCTCATACCTCTCGCATCGCCTGTCATGGAGGAGTCACTCGTACACTCCATCTAATACGAAGACGCTTCTTCTGGCCCTCCATGAATAAGGACGTCAGAGAATACATCGCCGCCTGCTCTACCTGCGCTCGTTCTAAAACTTCCAACTCTCCACCTTCGGGGTTATTGCAGCCTCTGCCCACGCCGAACCGTCCCTGGTCCCACATCTCCATCGACTTCGTCACGGGCCTTCCCGTGTCTCAGGGTAACTCAGTCATTCTCACCGTAATCGACCGATTCTCCAAGTTTGTCCACTTTATTCCTCTCCCTCAGCTACCCACAGCCACTGAAACAGCAGAGGTCCTGGTAAATCACGTCTTCAGACACCACGGTATCCCTGCAGACATTGTGTCCGACCGCGGACCACAATTCATTTCTCAAGTCTGGAAGGCTTTCTGTTCTGCCTTAGGTGCCACCGTCAGTCTTACTTCTGGGTATCATCCCCAATCGAACGGACAAGCAGAACGGGCCAATCAGGAGCTGGAAGCTGCGCTCCGCTGCCTAGCCGCCCAGAACAACTCTGACTGGTCTAAATACTTGGTCTGGATCGAATACGCCCACAACACACATCCCTCCTCTGCCACGGGTGTGTCACCGTTTGAAGCATCTCTGGGTTATTTACCTCCTCTGTTTCCATCCCATGAACTAGATCTCACCGTTCCATCTGTCCAAGACCACCTTCAACGCTGCCAACTCATTTGGCGCCAGACTCAAGAGGCCCTCCGTCGCTCCAAGGAAGATAACTGCCGTACTGCCAACCGCCACAGGGTGGCAAGCCCCGACTACCAACCGGGCCAGAAAGTATGGTTATCTTCTAAAAATATTCCGATCCAGGCCACGTCCCGCAAGCTGGCTCCACGTTTTATTGGACCTTTCACCATAGATCGCATTATCAACCCCTCATGTGTCCGTCTTCACCTTCCGGCAGCCCTCAAAGTCCATCCGTCCTTTCACGTTTCTCAGATCAAGCCTGTTATGGACAGTGAATTGTGCCCGCCTTCCGCTTCCCCACCACCCGCCCGGCTCCTCGACGGCGCTCCGGCGTTTACTGTCAGCCGTGTTTTGGATGTCCGGCGCCGGGGGCGCGGTTATCAGTTCTTGGTGGACTGGGAGGGTTATGGTCCTGAGGAACGATCTTGGATCTCCCGTTCCCTCATTTTGGACCATTCCCTCATTTCCGATTTCTACCGCGCCCACCCGGATCGTCGGCCTCGACCGCCCAGCGGCGGTCGTTAGGGGGGGGGGTACTGTCACGGTGCCTCGGTCTGCCCCGCCCCCTCAGCTCTGCTCCTGACTTCCTCCAGCTGTGACCACTTCATCTCATCAACCTGCCTACTCTTAAGGAGATCCAACCCATTCATCGACGCCAGTTCGTTAACTCCTAACGGTGACTACGCCTGGTCAGCCTGCTCAAGTCCCATGTCTCTGTCCTGCCTTGCTCTCATGTTCTGCCTCTCTGTCTCAGGATTTACCCAAACGAAGGTCACCTGTGTGGAAGTCTGCCGTCACTCATCTGCCGTCCTGAACCGAGCTCGGAGTCCTCCAGCCGCGGTGTTCCCTCCAGCCTCGCCACGAGCCACGTCCGGATTCCCTCCTGTCAAAGGATTTATTCTCTTCAACTTTTCCTGTGATTAAACTCACTTACCAAGTTACTTACCCGACTGATCATTCTGAGTTCCAGCATCTGGGTCTGTCTCGCCTGAAAACCATGACAACAGAAGGATAAAAAAGCCATTAGAACCAAGGATAGCCCATTTTCTGTTTGAATAAATAGTTTTTTAGCATTGAGGTAAATATCTAAGTAAGAAAGAGGATCTATTGCTTTTATTTGCAATGGTAGGATTTTTCAACCATAAAACACAAGTGGCATTTCCTCAAATTGTGGTTTATAAAACTCTTCAAAGATGTGGCAACTACTCTTAACAGTTTTAACGCAATATTCCATATTAATTAAGTAAATGTTAACTATAAGCAGTGAGGTCAGCTGTTTAAGATGGAATCTTATAGGCATTGAGCCGAGTGGATGGACACCAGCTGCCCAGGGTGGTAACCCATTACATGCATATAATAATTTGATCTAATTATTTCTGTTGCTTGTCAAGCATAGAGTAGAAACTTCTTTGCACTGTCGCTTTTCTGAATCTTTGGATCACCCTCTAAGATCCCTTAACCCCCTAATACATGAGCTTGTCTATTTATGATGAACTGCTGTCTTACAGAATTTAAGGGGTTACCTTGAAAATAAAAGGTTGTCCTTTTGACAGGAAAAAAAACAAGTCGGAGTCTCTCCGAGCTAAATTCCACTCACTGCAGAGGTGAGAATCTGTTTTTGCCTGATGGTATGGGCCCAGTGCCTCCAAGGGAAACATGTGAGTGTGTGGGAATGAATCACTGTGACTGTTTTGGAGGCTAAAACACTATGACAGAGAGCCTGTTTGAGCATTCAGCAAGCAGAACATACATTTAATGGTTGAGCAATACAAACCTCATATGCCAATAAAAACTTGGAGTTTATCTTTGTAAAGGGGACATAAAAAATTGCCGTCGTTGATGTGCTGGTTGATTTTTCATTTTTTGGGACTGCATGCCCAGATCTTTATTGGAGATAAAATAAACCATTCAATTAAAAATACATTTTGAGCAATACCAGATCCAGAAAAGTCATAAAAAAAGCCAAATACAAGCTTCACTAAGTAGCCAGAGCTTTTAAATAATTTCTCAACAAACTGGAAGAACAGTGCACACAAAAACATTTAAAAACCCTGAAATGGTTGAGGAAATCTTTAGGTAACACTTCTGGGCTGGCTGGATTAATTTATTGATTTGATTAATTTTTATTCCTATCTTATCCTAAGATAGGATAGGAATAAAAATATTCAAATCAATCTTATTACAGAATTTAAGGGGTTACTTAGAAAATAAAAAGTTGTCTTAAGATAGGATACAGACAACATGTTGGCAACTTACATAATCATTAAGTGAAGGAAAAAGGAGAATTAATCTTACTTTTACTGCCTCTTCATGTATCCATAAGGGGGCCCTATGCCGGTCCCCAGGCCGGATAAACAGGGTTGTGTCAGGAAGGGTGTCCGTCAAAAAGAGTTATGCCAACAACCCCTGAAGGGATATGATGAAAGGTGAAACATTTTTATTGTCTATTCGTATTACAAATACATTTTTTATTTAACTTTTTAAAACAAAGTAGTATCTGTTGCTATTTTTTTGCCATCCTAGGGACATTCAACAATAGTGCTATATAGAAACGGATTAAATAATCATGATCACAACGTTCCATATTTCAATTAAAGGTGATATTTATGGTTGATGTTGGGATTTTCCCTATGATGCACCGCTTCCTTATTTTGTTTTAAAATTCAGGTCAAAACTTCTGTTTTTTTAAAGTCCTTTTAGAAAAAGGAAATTACGGACATCCTTAGTAAGATTTAGGCATTTAGAGCTTCCATTTGGAGTAAACGTATAATTTGTCTTTTATTTTGCTATTTAAACTCACTCCCTGTTCTTGATCTCACAGAATTTCTCTTTAACTTGAATGACACTATTTCTATGCAGTGGCTTGTTTGTCTTGTGTTAACCTAAAAACAAGCTGAAATCATGAAGCTTCCACCACCATGCTTGACAGATAAAATGAGACCTTTCTGTTTAAAGATTGTTGGGTTAGACCAGATTCAACACATCCTTACATTGGTTGGTTTTGTTCGTTTTAAAGTTCATCTTTTGAATCCTCAGTTTTTCTATTTTTCTTTTCCATTTTTGGTGGATTATGATTTAAATAAACTTGCAGGAACTTATTTTTTCCCACCATGCTTCTCATTCTTTTCAAAATGAAAAAAGGCAATTTTTTTCATCACAGCTTTTCAGTGTTTGGACATGGTGAGAGCTAAAGACGAGTTTATTAAGGCCTGAGAAATAGTTTTTTCCCCTGAAGAATTCACATGAATTGATTTCTATTCTTGCTAAAAATAATGTCTTGTGAAAAAAAGTGAGAGCAGTAAACACTGCAACCATCTCCTTTTTTTTTGTATATTTAAAGTCTGGGTTTAATCCCCTATCGTCCTTCCTCTGTTATAATCCCATCCTAATTTGACTAAAACAGGCAGCAGTGAAGCGAGGATTTATGGAAACAGAGAGGAGAATTTCATGGCCTTAAATCTGATAGATCATGCACTTGAAAGCATCTTGACAGAGTAAATCCTAACATCCATCTTTAACAGACATTTGCCTCTTTTTTACTCTGTCTTCTTTGGAGCTATGTTTTCATAATGTAAATGTTCCCAAAACTTCTCATTCACTCATGACTGAAGTACAATTCCCCTCGCTTTGTCATGCACCATGACTTTGTCCACAACCACGAGAACTTCCAGCAGTAGGAGGGGTGAGTGCCTGCAGCAGGAAAGCATGCGGTTGGCCAATTGGAAGAAAGCAGCCCGACATGATTGGCTGCAAGACTGGGAGCTGTGAGCAAAGGTTCCCTCCTCGTTCTGGAGAGCATCAGTAAGCAGCAGAGGGAGACTTGATGCGTCTGAGATGCACACCAGATCGTTTTGCTTCTTTAGTGTCCTTTGATTGGGGTTCAGAGAGAGGAGACGCAAGGGGGTGCTGGGAAGGAGGCAAAGGATTATCTTATCTTCATATACCTTCAAGAAAAAAAAACTTCAGGGTAAGTTTTTTGGAATTTCCTCCCTCTTTCCTGCCAGTTAAGACAAACTAGAAGTACTGTATGACAACGTGACAGCAGTTCCTCTTTATACGGAGTTGCTGAATGTGCAAAAGTGACACAAGAGTAACAGTGATATAACCTCCCTCTTTCATCGGAAAAAGTCTGTGCAACAGATAGTACAAGATGACGTGCCTGGGTTTGTTTTTATTAGGCAGCAGTTGTGTGCATGTGTTGTGTCTGCAAGTATGGGCATGCATGCAGCTTAGTGCACACACATTAAAGCATGTTGGATGAACGCATAGGATACCGGCTTGTGCTCGAGGGCAGGAAACCGGTGCAGTGCGACTTCACAGTGACCAACCTCATCATCTAACTTGTACCTGTTATGTTGCATGTAGTGACAGCAAAGCTCAAGGACCCCCTCCCAAAATCTCCTGGTGTGACTTTCAGGCTGCAGGGTGGTGGCGGGGATGCTGGTAGTTGGCTATAAATAGGCTTGCTCCAAATTGTGCTGCAGTCACACATAAATTCAGAGGGAACAAGAAATGACTGTCATTGTTTGTGTTAAGGCAGGAATTTTCCTGTGTAGTGTTTTTAAGCAAAATAAACAACTCATTGAAAGACAGGAAAAAAATCCACAACCACACTTTGTTGATTTGTTTTGTCCCAGTTTATTTTTTTATTCAATTTTTTAATGCATGAAAACATTTTACTTTCTTGTTAACTTGCCAAACAAATGGAGAAAAACTCAAGTTTTCTTTCAGATTGTTAACAGCTCTTCCGTCAGGATTTCATGCTTATCTAATTTCCAGTCAAAACAACCTGCTGTCGAGTAAGAAAGAGGTCTTTGTGTGCGCTGGAACCAGCACTGACTCGATTTTTGAATGATGCAGAACCGCACTCATAAAGGATGACTTTTCCAGCGAGTCTTTCACTATTTTCATGCAACCTCACATTTTGACTTGTTTTATGTTTTGTTCTCCTGTTATTGTCTTGTCATGCATCATGGTGGAGACCATGACTCATGAAGGAACCATGGCTTTGACATCACTGTGGCTTTTTGTTTTTTACCTCTGCCATTTTTGATTTTGGGGCAAACTTTAAATGAAAAAGTAATAATTCTATTATGTTCGTAAAAACAAACAAACACGTTCCTGTAGTCCTTTCTGGCTCCTGAGCAGAGGAAATGACTCACAGGCTACAGTAGTTGTCTGTCATCCAGAGCTTCTTTTTTGCATTGCAGAACACAGCGCTCTGTGTTTTACCTGACCTGTAATATGCAAATTTAAATAGCCAGATTACTAAAACAGTGATGAGCACCACCTCCATGTGGAGAAATCAATAAAACCCAAGCAGCACCACTGTTTTACATGTGCTTCACCTGAGAGCTGCCCCTGAAAAACTGACCTGTCATATTCGATTAGAACATTTCTGCCCTTTTTGTTCTTTTTTATATCCATGTTGCATTTGAGGAAAATGATTAGGTAGCTCATGTGAAGGTTTTTTTCATGCTCACCTTCAGGTTTACCCTAGCCACTAAGGTGAACCCAGTCTCTTTTTCTGAATGAGTGCTGCTGCCAGCGAGACTGCAGTAAAGTGAGCCTTGATTTAAAAACTGTGTAGCCAACAGTGAGAAAAAGCATCTGCAGTCCTGCTCTGTTTTCAAAAGAAGACTTTTTTTTATTCTTCTTTTGTTTCAAAAATCCTCACATGAGCTCAAATCTGATCATCTGCAAGACCGTAACTGACAGTGACATTGTCAGCTCAAATGTTTATCAGGTTTTGCTGCACTGAGACGGCTCAGCTTGCAGAAAAAAAAAGACTCAACGGGGGTAAATTGTGACTTTCCAGAGGTAACAGTTCAGGGGGTCAAGCAACAGTGGAGTACTGTGGTGTTTTGCGCCTCTGAAAGTCAAATGTCACAGGTTTCCCTCGACTGTTTTTGGCATTTTAGCTGGGGGTTGCTGGAAAATTGTATCATTTGCTTCCCAAAGCATATTCATTACTGTAATAAAGACGGTGTTTGTTTTCCTTTGTTTTTCTGGCAAGAAGGACCCGGAGTAAGTCCCCAAAAGCTCTCACGCATGGGCAGAGCAATGTGTATACACTCACACACACACAAAAACATGTATGCAAGAAATACCAAAGGCATTTAAGAGTCTTTTTCTTATATGAAATTCTGTTCCCATAACAAGGGGAACAGGGTTAGTTGTTTACTCAGGGCTTTTAGGTGATTCTGAAGCTATTGGACTCCATTAACTTTTACTGCGCTGCTGGATTATGTGCAATAGGTATTCATTAAAATGGATTCACTCATCAATTTTATTCTTTTATTTCAGTTTTTAGTAGCTGAAGATATGTGTTGCAGAATGACTTGTTGCTTTCAAGAAGAAGAAAAAAGGTTTATTGCCTCCAGCTATTTGGCATCATGAATTCAGAACAGAGTGTGCCGAATGATGTTAAAATCCAGAGATGAGTGTGACTCTTGAACCTTTAATGGCGTCATTTTTTTTTCTTTTGCCCTTAAATGGCAGCATTCTCAGGAAGGCTTTGAAAATATCCAATGCTATATAACTGGAGTAGTTAAATCGATCTAAAACAGCATTTTCTCCCTTATTTTGTGCAGCCCAATAAACACAGGGCAGCAGGTGGAATCAGTGAAACCACAGCACATTTTTGAGACACACTGCTGGAGCCTTTAACTGATGTTAAACATGAATGTTTAAGGCAAACAGAGAAGCCTTTGCTAGGAGCTCTGCCTCTGCAGACTCATGTGGGGCAGGAAGAGTGACCTCTGAGGGACACCATAGGGGAAAAAAAAAGTTTGAAAGCCACTTCGCTTCACATACTTCCTTTTCTTTTTGTTTTTCTGGAAGTCCTGTCATTGTTTGTCAGCTTTTTAAAAAAAATTAAAGCAACGACCACTATAAGGGTTTTTTGGATCTGCCCTTGATGGCCTTAATTGTGTGTAGGAGGGGAGGTTTAGACGTCTCCAGAGATTGGTGGTATGCTGGTCATGTTTGGTCATCTCTTGCGCGTCGCATCCTGGTGTTTTGTTGAACGAATAGGAAAATGAGGCTTTGTGCACAGATACTTTCCATAAACACATGTTGACATTTTCCCAACTGCAGTTGTTCTTGAAAGGGTCTTTCCATAAAAAATAGGAAAGCTTTGAGTTTGTGGAGATGGAAAAAAAATGTGTTTAATTCATTTATTATTGCACATCCTCTCTTTGTGTCTGATCTTGATACGAGACTATTAGGCAAAGACCATACCATTCTACTAAATTATTATGCGCAATTTTACCCACTTAAACTAAGTAAACAGTGGGTAAATGGTCTATTTGCTATAATTTGTGGCAGAACTGTGAGTTTCCCTTTGTGTGACGTACTTCCATACACACACAAAAACACACACAAACAGGCTAATGGCTATTTAAGTATTTGCTTTTTCTGTACACATGTTGATGGGTACTTGAACAAATTATTAAAAGCTCTATTTACTTTTAGTGCATGTGTTGCTTTAGACTTATAATGAGCTCAGTGTATAAATAGTTTGCTACTGTCAATGGTTTATAACATGAAAGAAAACATGCAAACATTTACAAAAACATACCAGAGAAAGTTTATCTCACAGGAGTGCAAACGCGGTGAGAAGGGCTGAATTAGTACCACGCCATTGATGGTAGATGGAACAGATTTGGATCAAATTTAGGACAGCATAATTTAAAATTTTGGTTAAATAATTTAAAATAAATAAATGGCATATGTTGATGGGTCCATTTCACTTGATCTTTTAATTTTTCCCTCCATAATAAAAATGACTATTGTTATAATTGTTTATCCTAATTGCCTGGTGACATACTCCCAAACCTCTTGTCATAAATTAGTAATGTAAGAAAAAGTAGTTTTTTTAATACTATTAAGCTAGTTGATAAATATTTTTATTAATTTAAATGGGCTTATGTTTTTAAATGACTTTGTATTAAAAATGTGAAAAGCTTTGACCATATTATGAATTTTCTTCTTCTGTGCACACAAGGAAACGGTTTCTTGAAAAATAAAAGTGTAAAAGTTACTTTAAAACAATATTTGCGTGTCTTACAAAATACTTGATGAGTGTCATTTATTAATTCTGCCCTATTTCAAAAAGACATCTTCAGAAGGTAAAGTTAAAATATGTTTCCAGTGATTGAATCTGTTACAAACTTATCCTGTCATCTGATGTTGTTTTTCACTCACTACTAAAGGCGTTTTTAACTAAATTAAAGAAGCAATTTTTTCAAGGTTAACCAGGTTCTTCCATGTGGCATCAGACAAAACAAAGCAGTTTTTATGATCAACATCAAAGAGTATAAGTACACAGACATGCCCAAAATATTTTTTTTTAAAAGTCAAGTCTCTTGAGGCTGAGCTTCAAGTATCAAGTCAATCAATGTAAAACTTTGTATATTTAATGAACAAGTCACAAATTCAAGTTCCAAACCCTGTAGAGTGTTTGGGCCAAATGTGGTCTGTATAACAGTCAAACACCAGTGGTAACTTTGTAAAATGTCTGTTTAAAACTGACAATTTGCTTGTAGAGCCTCGTAGAGGAGATGATAATAGGATCAAAAACGATGCATTTGAAGTTATATTAAAAATGTTCCTACTAGAAAAAAATAAAAACCTTTTCCACAAATTTTGCATGGAAATTTTGATCAATTCACTTGTGACAGCAATTGTCAAGACTTGGATATTGAAACCAGAAATAAATGCAACACACAAAACATCAATTTCCCAGAACCTTGAATCCATTTTTGACAGAAAACCGTTATAAAAATGTTCAAGTATATTGCTTCCAGGGGGGATGGAATAAAACGACATGTTAAAAGTCTGAGATCACCGCACTGATAAACCAGGAAAAGGCATTGAACAAGAATACAGCTGGTAGGTAGAGAGTGGTGAGAGGTAATTAGAGCTGTGAAGAAGGAAGCAAGGCTGGCTAAAATAGTGTCTGAATTACAGTTACCATAGAAAGCATTAATATAGAAGTGGGGGATTGGGATATGGAGGAATTGTCTGAATAATTACTTCTTATCATCTTTGGCTGAACCCTTTATCTTGATCTAGTTGAAAAAAGTCAGGAGGGTAAAGAAAAAAGGCCAAGAAATTCGTAAAAAACTGCAGACAGGGGTTGTGAAACATTGTGAAGCACTTACACAAGTGCACTGTGGGGCTGAAAGAGCAGCCATTGAGAACCTCAGAGCCTGCAGTAAGGAGGCCAGGCATAGGACTGCAGGTAGCAGGTTACAGGTGAGTTTAAAGGAAGAACATATGATCTACCTATTTCAGATGTGGACCGACCAAAAAAAAGTAGAAGTGAAGGAAAGGAGTGGAACAGACAGGAACAAGAAGAAAAAAAGAAAAGTAGGAACAAGCTAAAATGCATGGGAGGGGCAAATAAAGGGGAACACAGGCAGGGACAGCGGGAAAAGCTTGTTTTGATTTTATTAGCTGCCTCGTTCTGGGTTTTTACCCAACCTTTGTTGTGTTCATTTTCAGTTAAGGTGTCTCTTTATCCTGCAATGACGTGCCTTTAATTATGACTCATTAAATGTTTGTTTCCTCACCTGTCTGCGTCATGCGCCTGCATTTAAAACCCCTGCTAATTAAAGGGCAGGGAGCTCTTCAAAAGCGTCTGTGAAGTAAGTCAAAAAGTGTTACCTTCAATTTGTATGGAATCAGGAATCTCAGAGCAGACTTTCAGATTAATTTTCATGTCTCATTCCCTTTATAATCCCTCTCCTTATCTGCACACAGAAATACAAACTGTTCCCTTGACCTGAAAAAGCTAATTGGCATCAATGGACTGCTGTGCGATTAAAGGCAGCTTTGCAATTTCCCTCTTTCTCTAGTTTAAGCCACAAAAAGTAATGTCATGTCACTTTGTGTCCCTTCTTCACTTCCACTTTATTTCCCTTCTTCACTTCCACTTTATTTGTACTTTTTCATTGTGGTGAGAGAAACAGGCTGTCTCAAGACTGTTATCCTGTTCAGCTAACTATGGTTGGTGGCCTGCTAGCCTCAGAAAAGCTAAAATAAAACTTTTAACATTTCATTTTACAGGAAAAAGTTACATTTGCAGCTCTTTTAATTATAGTTCTTCCACAACTTAATGTAATTCACAAAACCGCTTCACAGAAGGGATTTCTGATGTACTTTGTAGAAGTTTAAAACAGATGTTTTCTTTTTCATTTATTACTTTAGCTGCTTTTCCTGTTTTTTTGTTTTTAAATGTAAAGAACAAATCTAAACTTTTTTTCAATTTATTGATTAAAGTTTAAGAAAAGAGGCAAAGTCACACCTCTTACTGTGCTCAGTATTTCTGCCTCTGGAAATGTTTTTATAAAAACATGATTACAGATATGCAATCAGTTAGTTTCCTGGGTCTCCTCATAATCTGTTGCCAAACTAAGCTGCAGAGGCCAGGTCTTTTTTTGTTTTATGTAACACGACAAGAAATATGAGATGACAGGACTTTTCAGAATAACAGAACATTCTTTCTTTTTTCTTCGACCGAATAGCTTGTTTGCTCAGATTACCTTAACTGTGTGCCGCCTTTGCTCCAGGGAACCTGTCAAAAACAAGGACAGGGGATGGAACTCTGGCTAAGTAACATTTTTAAGCAGTAAGTTATAAAAGGTTTACTTAAAAAAAATAAAAAAGATATACAGCCGCAGATTTCATTTGGGGCTAGGCTGTTGCATTATGCAATTTTATTTAAGACTCTAAAAGCACTAGTTTGCTCAGTGCTCTAAAGACTTGTTCAGCTTGATGGCTCATCTTGTGTGTCCACAACGTTGCAGGTGCAACCGGACCTGATACCAGATCTCCTTAGGTTTGAAGTCTGTAAAGCTGCACAAGCAATAGTGGGTCAAAATATGATTCCATTTGGATTCAGCATGTCTGCTTTAGTCACAACTTAACAGGTGAATATGGGCTGTCTGCAGGTTGTAGGCAGACCTGTACAGGGCACGCAGGTGGTCCGTATGAAATTTTAAGATTGTAGAAAAATTGCTGAGCCCGTAAGGTGAAAATGTTCATTCTATTTTTTTTCTGCTGTGGGTGTCAGGCTGTAGTGAACATTTAAGCAGCACATAATGGGAAAGTAGGTGAGACGCAGGCGTGTTGTACAGATTGTTCAATTGAAAGCTATGTGCTCCTTGCGCGTTCCTCGTTTTGAGAAATAGGAAATTTAGACAACCAGAGATCTCCTGGACTAAAGTGTCTGTTGCTTCCATCACCCTGAAACTCTGACCTTATCCTGTCATCTGATTTAATTTATCATCTAACAACTGAGGTTGTCCCTTTACCTCAATATTTGCAGAATTAATCGTGTTTTAGAATTAGCTTATGCAAAGTGCTTAAGTTCCTATAATGGACTCTGTGAGTGAAACTGTGACAGCAGAACACTAATTTCTCTGCCACCTTGCTCACCTTTGATTAGGAAAATGACGATGAAAAATGTGCAAACACCATCCTCCCCTTTAAGATACAGACCCGGCCCTGTCCTTCAGTTTTTTATTGTTTTTATCTGACTGCCATAGTCTATATACTCTGCTGTCACAAGTGCACGAAGGGTTGGGAGGATGAGAAGGATATCACACCGATACAGCAGCAGTTATTCAAATGAAATTTTATTTGTTTAAAGCATCAGATACACTTAACTCCACACCAGTGGAAAAAAGCAACATGAAACCAGTGCATGCTCATACCAGAGGGATCCAGCCTTTACTCTGGTGTGGCTTTTAAACCCAGGGCTGGGCGTGTGCCCTTGATGTGAAGCCTCACCGCTGTTCTCGGTCAGTCTTGTGTGTGCACATTGAATCAGAAACGATGAGGGACATGCAGGCTGAGACTCGGCTCACCACTGTGTGCCCGCAGTTTCCAGCAGGACTGGATGCATGGAGGTGACTCATCACCAGCTCTGTAGGGCTTACTTCACCCTCGGGTCACTGATGTCATGAGGCTGTAGCGGTGTGTGTGTGCGTGTGTGTGTGCGAGAGAAAAAGCAGGCATGAATCGAGGATGAGGACAATCATTTATGCACACATAAATCATGATATTTTTAAAAAGGAATGAGCATTTGTTTCTCCAGTTTTAAGAATAATGTTTTTAAGAAAGCTTATATGTTCAGCCATCAATCTACATGACACAATTATGCAACTGGATCACTGAGAACATCTGCTCTCTTAAGTATTACTTAATGCTAATCTAAAATGATTATCTCCATTACCTTTTATGAAGAAATTTAAAGACTAACAAAGCAAGTAATGCTTTTTAAAAAAATACTAGTTTAAGTAGGTCATCTGAGTGCAATGAACTGGTAAAATATCATCCAGCAATAATAACAAACTGCGCAAATAAAATCAACTGTAACAGGGGTTACAGAAAATTGTTCACACCAACATCCATCTGTCCTTTGTTTCCATTCCCATAGCAAGACTCAAAAAATATTGTTGCTATTCACTTTTTTTCCACTTGAGGGCAGCAAAACCAAACGCTTTGTGATTGGAGACGCTCAAAACAAGTGTGCATGCTGATCCTTACACAAGAGGAACTGCTGGTCCGAACAGGTGCTTGAGCACAAAAGTTAACCACAAGGCAAATAAAATATATGTTAAAAAAAGACAAATATTACTGCACTAATAAAAAACACACACTCAAACAAATGCATGTGTTCATGTACAGAACAGGGGGGCAGCTGTACAACCTGGAGAAGAAAACTAACAAAATAAAAACCTAATTTAAATTTAATAAGATTGTCAGAATTGTCAAAAACAAGTGTGTCAAATGATTCATAGCCTCTATTGTGACAGTAAAATATGTCCAACACAAGAGGCTTTCAGCTCTCATCTGTCTGCTCAGCTGTTGGGCAGGACAAGTTAAAAAAATAAAATAAAATAAAAACAAGAATTGTCAAAAACATTTGTAAGTGTTCTAAAACCAAACATAAAATGCAAATTTATGCAGTACTGAGAACATATGTGAATCATGAATAATGAAAATGTAAGTCGGTTACCTTCCTGGGCTTTAAGCGTGAGGGTTTATTTAAACTTCTGGTAAATGTTATGATACCTTCCATGATCAGCTTTCTGTGAAAAATATTAAGCTGCTCCAAAGGTTGTCTCCATCAACAAAGCCCTGAAGTCAATAAACAGAATTAAAAATCAAGTTGTTCATTCCAGATATGGCTGGATTAGAGCCACTTTCAATTTTTGCATACTTCATCGCAAATTCATGTCCCGACAAACACTTTATAAGCGCAATAATATGCTTTTAAACTACGGGTTTAGAAATGTCACCTGTTAAAAAATGAAGACTCTGCACAAACTGACGACATAAGTTCATTTCAAGTGTGTGTGAGAGTACTTTTACACACTGAAGATGACAACTCTACACTTCTTTTTATTTGCTTGATTAGTAAATGACTGTGGAAGGGAAATCAAATAATTTATAATACAGAGGAGTATCTTTTCACACAGTCATCCAGAAAAAAGAAAAGAAAAAAATGATAAAGCTCCACCATACAAAATAAATTTGTGGAAAAACGTATAGACTGAAATACAAACAATAGTAAATATGTTTCCATTATTTACTTAAAATGTTCAGGATACCTCAACAGCAGTTGGATCATTTCATGTCTGGAGTTCGACTTGAGTAGCAATTTAATTTCTCAAATGTTTGTTTTTGTGTTTTGCAGGTCATTTTGCGGGACCTTAGCTGCCAAACCAAAAGGCTTCTGTTTTGTTTCTCTTTAGAAAATTCTGGTTGATCATAAATGTGAACTTTTGAGAATTTATGCATTGACTTCACTTTTTTTTGTTTTGTTTTTTCCTTTCTGCCCTTTGGAAGTAACTTTTATAAGTCAGAATCACTTGTGGGTAAACTGTAAAAGGTAAAGGGACATAATGCCCTGAACCCAAATCATTATTCCTCCTCCACTGTGCTTAACAGCGAGTGCAGGAGTTAGTCTGCTTACATACAGTACATACATCCCTGTAACCAAACATCTACACCTCAGCTTTACCAGCATTTTGTTGGTTCGAATGTAACTTGGAGACATAAGAGGTCTTTTTGTTAGTCAACCCATAAATGTGCAGCTAAATGTCAACTGTGTTCACAAAACCACAGAAATCTTGAAAATTCTTCAGAATGTTCTACAACATCTGTGCTTTGAAGAGAAGCTGAAACGATGTTCTGGTGCTGAATTTAAAAATGTGTCAGGACATTTGACAGCTTTCCTCTTCCTGCAGAATTTTTTTTTTTTGTTATGCCTTTAATTTTGAATTTAAATCGGCACAACTGCTTTTTGTTGAAATCCGGTTTAACTTTTTTAAATCCGCACAAGCGTCTTTTAATAAGTTTTTTGCAGTTTTTTGCAACGTATTAGTCAGAGCTTGCTGGTGTTCTCATAGAAAAACTTAACTTTTTTGCACACCACTTGTGCTTTTTAGTTAATTTTAGGTTGAAAAATGGCAGTGTGTATTATGGCGTTTATTTGAAAATTTTTAATTAAAACCTTAATCATCATTATTTAGCTGTATGTAAAACCTTTTATTAGTGTAATGGCATGTTTTCTTTGAGATTTTATAAGCTGAAACTCTTTTCTCCTCTTTTCACCATCATGATCACTAAACAGAGCACCACTTGGAGGAGCCACTGCTGTGTTACAGCGCAGTCTTCCAGAAGGAGGGCGGGGAGATTGTTGCTTCTATTGCCGAGAGGCAAGGCTTCCTTTACTCTGCAGCATTCATCCATGCAAATGGTCCTGAAGCTCCAGTCAGTCTTTAAAATACACAGCGAATCAATAGGAGGATGATTTGTGTAGTGCTATCTTTAAAAGAGTGAAGGAGATCCGTGAGGTGGAAAAATCCACTTCAGTCAAAAGCTAAGAAAGCAGATGGATAATTAGATGCTACATGGGGGAGCTTTTAGTGTGGATCAGACAAGTGTCACTGCCAGTTTTCATCATGTGGCAAAGAAAGGGCTGTGATGTTTTTATTTTAAAAACATCTAATATAAAGCGCTTCAGCATGAAATCCCTTTTTTTTTTACTGATTGGCCACTTTTAGCACTTTTCATCTAAAGGTTGAGTAGGGTTGAATTGCTTTAAAAGTACACTTTTAAAGCAATTCAAGACCATTTTCCTTCAAAAAAAAAAACATCACCAAAGGTAAAGTTTTTCCTTTTAACTTTCTTTCAAAAGGCCAAAGTGTATTCTCAGAAATGATGAATTGATTTCAATAAGAGGCCGAGTTTTTTTTTGAGTGATCATTTTAATACACAGCTGTTGGATTTCCAGAAAGCGATAAAGGACATTTCACTGAGCGACTGGAATGTGGAGCAAATTAGAAATCCGCGACCTTGTGCCGGGTGAGAAGAAGTCACAGCTCAGCTCATTTTTTTGCTCCCTCACCTAATGTGATCACACAGGATGAACTCTCGTCGTTATTCCAACGATGGCAGGAAGTTAATTGAAAAAGCCATCAGAGCATGTATCAAACAGACACAAGAGGAAACTGCATCTGCAGAGGGCAGGTTTAATATCTTGCACTGTGTGAACTTGAGCCTTGCGTTACTTTTCTGTTCAAAACTGTTTATGAAGACGTTCTGTTTAGCATGCTATTTAAAATACTAGAAGTTACTGGTCTAAAGAAAAGGGAAAAAGGTGTGTATTCTGAAGACTCTAGCAACTGACAGAAAGACAGAGGGGAACTTTATATGATCCCACATGTTCATCTAAATGTATCAATTTAATTCAAAAGAATAGTCGGATTCACTTTAAAATCTGCTTTTCACAATAGACATGTGTATTCAAGTATATAAATTGCTGGAAGATGAAATCTGCATCTCCATCAGATCTTCAGCAGAAGGAATCATGAAGTCCTCTAGAAAATTCTGCTGGA
The DNA here is from genome assembly GCF_053564925.1 of Oryzias latipes. Lineage (NCBI taxonomy): Eukaryota > Metazoa > Chordata > Actinopteri > Beloniformes > Adrianichthyidae > Oryzias > Oryzias latipes. The sequence goes on along the minus strand of NC_136245.1, from coordinate 26,033,322 downwards.
CTTGTTGCAGGGGTTTTTGTGTTGAATAAATACGATTTACCGACACCAGTGCTGGACATTTCAACCCAGGTCCCACTGGACTTCAAGCAGCTTCTGTTCTGCTCCTCACCAGTCTATCTCCAAATCCTTGATTCCCAAATAACACTCTACTTTCATCAGAAAACAAGAGCTTGAACCACTGGCCAACATTCCAGTGCTTCTTCTCCTTGTCCCAGTTGAGACATGTCCCCCATTGTTCCAAACTCAGAAGAGGCTTTACCAGAGGAACCCGACGGTTGAATCTCGGCCCCCTCCTTCCACTCTTTCTGGATGTCTGCCAGCTTCTTGAATCTTGTCTTTTATGATAATCTGCTTGAGCTCATGCTCATCTCTTTTGCTGGTGCATCTTCTCCTGCTGCATTTTGCCCTTCATTAGACTTTCGGTTGATCTGCTTGGACACAGCGCTCTGTGAACAGCCAGTCTCCTTAGCTGGGAACTTTTGTGGCTTACCCAGACTATGGAGGAGATCAATGACTGTATTCTGTCTGGTTGTCAAGTCTGAAATCTTCCCTATGTTGAACCAAACTGGGACAATTTAATGACATCTGGAGAACCTGTGAGAGTGCTTTGAGTTTAGTAAATAATTAGTCTGTGAAACTCTGTTTAAAGCATTCATGCCATGAAAATTTGGGCAGATTTCTCCACAGTTTTCCAATTTTTTGAAATTCTGTTTTCTTGGGTTTAATGTAATCAAACACTTGAAATCAATTATGAATAAAAAAACTGTTATTCAATGTAAGTTTTTTTAAATCAGATTTTAATTTTTTTAAGTTTTCAAATTCAGATTAACATCTCTTTTGCAAAACAGAACTAATAAAAACAGTTATGTTCCCCTAAAGCTGACATGGTGAAAAAGGAAGTTGCATATAGCTAGAAAAGGTGGGTAAGAAAAATATATTTATGTAAATAAGCTCATACATTAGGAATTTTTTATTTTACATCTTAAAAAGTGATCGTGGCAAGGGCTACTTCATTCTTTACAATTAGGTCAGCTCGTGAAAACCTGCATTTTCATCCATTTTATTTTGACTTCTTTCATTCTTTTTTTTTTTTATAACTTGTCCTGTCCAACAGCTGGGCAGGCAGATGAGAGCTGAGGGCCTCTTGTGTTGGACATATTTTACTTTAACAATAGGGGTTATTAATCTTCAGACAAACCAAAGGTATGTCTGAATAAACCCCTTTTGTAATTGAGGCCAAACTTTATTAATTTCAACCATGTTTGAAAATCTTTGGTGTTGGACCGGACGGAAAAGTAAAGAAGGGAAGAAGAGGGGGGGGGGGGGGTAGGAGGGTGATAATAGGAGGGGAGGGGGATAAGACAATGAAGCAGCATAAAGCAACAAGTTCACTGGTTGTTTATCATTACGGTAAGGTTCAAATGTAGTACAAAAAGGGCGGGGCCTGTCCACACACACACTCAAATGTTACCAACACACCTGCTAGCTGCAAAAATGTCCACATGTCAACATGTACACAAAACAGATAGTGTTATAGACTTATGCCTTAAAATCAACTAGTGTGAAATATTTTATTCATTTTATCACGCAAACTATAAGGGCAAAGGTGAGCTAACACCTGTGGCAGCAGCAGCGGCAGCCGGAACCCCCCCAACGCCACACGGGAGCAGGCAGGGAACAACCGCCCCCCGGGCGACCAAATCCGCCACCCAGGCCAGGGCAGCAGGACCGCCGCGAGGCCCCAAGAGCCAGAGAGCAGGGAGGCACGGGGGGAAAGAGAGCGCCGCCCCAGCCCAACCAGGAGAGCGGCCCCCCGCCGCGCCGGGAGAGCCCAACGCAGGGCCTCACCGGAGAAGGACGCCCACAGCCCCAGACGAGCACCCCATCACCACCCAGGAGTTCCGGGCATCCCCCTGCCCCAACCCCAGGTACGAGCCAGGACCCCCCAAGGGAGACCCACTCCGCACTCCAGGCAGCCACCCACCCGGCCCACGGTTGGTCCAGGGAGGAGCAAGGCAGGGGCCCGCCGCCCCCGCCCAGGAGGGGGGCACCCCGGGGAAAAAGGGGGCCCACAAGGGGTGTTGTAAACATGGCCCGATCAGGCTCGGCCACAGTTGGAAATTTGGCGAGGCCCAGCACTCGGGGGCAAGGACCAGAACCCACCCCCCAGGGAAACGAACACCCCCGGCTCAGGTGTAATGTGAACCCCCTCCCGGCGCGGAGAGAGCACCGCCGGGCCCAGGAAACCGGCACCCAGGGGACACGGCCGCCATCGCCAAGGGCCCCGTACCCCCCACCAGGGAAGGGGTAGGGGACAGATGGTCCTAGGTCCCACCTTCCTTGCAAAATGTGTGTGCGTGTATGTGTGTTTGAGAGGGTGTGTGTGTGCATGTGTGTCTGTTTATGTTGGAATGTATATATTGAGGGGGGAGGGGTGTGTGTACTAAGGGGGGTGCAGTTAAAATTGGCGGGTAGGGCACTAAGGAGACATCTCCTGATTACTCACAGTGATGTCCCCACACCCTCCCCACCAAGGGGCCCTAAATGTCTAAGGTGCGGTTAAAATTGGCGGGTAGGGTGCCAGGAGGACATCTGCTGCTTGCTGGCAGTGATGTCCAAGCACCCCCCCTACCAAGGGCCCTACATGTCTAAGGTGCAAATAAAACCGAAAGAGGGGGGGCCCACTCCATACGGCAACCATAGGAGGGGGGCCACTGCCAAGTAGCCCCCCCCCCCAAGGCGCATCGCAGGCTAAACCCCCCACCCCCTCACCTAATATGAGGTTATATGAGGAAGGGGGTAAGTTGGGGACAGCTGGTAGACTGTCCCCCGGTGGTCAAACAGCTGTCCCCTGCCCCCCCCCCCAGCATAGGGGCCAGGTCCACCCAGCCCAGGGGCCCCACCCCCGGAGGCGCCGACACCCCAGGCCCAGCACCACCCACCCCACACAGAAAGAGAGGAGCCAGAAAAGCGTCCCCCCCCGGAGCAAGCCCAGGCCCCCACCCCCAAACGCCGGCCCTAGAAGGGCTCTGGTCAGGCCTCGACGGGACCGAGGCAGCCAACCAGCCGGGGCAACCGCCGATTGTCTCAGCAGAGACCCCAACCCGTCAACCCCCATGTCCCTTACCAATAGTGCCCCCTCCTCCCCCCCAGAATGACCCCCCACAGGACAGGGCCGACAAGCTCCCCACCCCACCCCAGACTCCGCAGCCGAAGCGGATGACACCCAGAGCGACCGGGGGTCCCAAGAGGGTTGTCCCGTCCCAGAGCCAGGGAAGGGCTGATCCCAGCCCCAGGCGTAGATGGGCCGCCCATCCAGCGCCGCTGCCCCCCCCCCCCCCCCCCCGAGCAGGGCCCCCGCCAACCCCCCCCCAGCACAGGCAAAGGGGCCACCACCCCCAAGCCAAGCCAGACCACCACTCCACCCCCCCAGACTTCTTTCATTCTAAAACCATAAATTGAAACTTTAATGGCCAAAGGCTTTTTAACAAACCTCAGAGTTCTGCTCTTTCGCCAGTCCATTTGTGATATTCACGTCTGTTTTTCCCTATTGTGAGAAGTTTATTTAGAGGTGACAAAAGCCTTTTTTCCCTAAATATTTATCTTTATAAATCTGATTCCTCCATCAGAATACAGATCTATATTGTATAAAATGTCAAATTCTGTACAGATTGTCTTAACAATGAAGGAATGCTCATCAGAGATGTTATATAAATCCATTAGGATCAAAGTGGTCAGAGTAAAAAAAAAGCTGCATTTACTCAAATTTCTGAGAGTGTTTCCTCAAAATGACTGCTGATCAGCTGGACTGGATCTCAGACCTCTTTAATTTCCGCTTGCAGCTCATTAATATTTATTTGATGTAAGCAAAAACATCATTTCCTTTTCAAAATTGATTTCAGCACAGTGGTTGGGTGATTTGTTTGGTGTTTGCTGGCTTTTTTTTTCTTTTTCTTCCGAAGAGTTTTGCATTATTTATGAACTTTTTGAAGGATTAGAATAAATTAACGCCAAAAGCACGTATCGATTTGTTCTCTGAAAAAGATTTATCCTATTTACCTTTTTCAGTGTTGCTGGTCAGGAACGTCACTGTTATTTCAGCTTTGCAGAACAGCTTAATTTCCATTTGTTTCCGGAAAAGTCTCAGTGATGTTCCCCTGTGCAGGGGTAAGAATAATTCTGACACTAAAGTTCATCAGACCAGACAGAAATCAGTCCCCCATGTTTGCAGTTCAAGCACTGCTGCGCTGATCCATTGCACACAAGAGGAAACACCAACGCAAATTTCTTGTCTTCAAAGCAACAAGATAAACAGGTTTAAATGATAATTTCCATGTTGGGGATATTTGTTTTTCACAGAGGAGCTTTTAGGATTACTTCTCACAACTTGCCATTCTGCTAGGACTATTTACCCAATAACACAGTGTATATTGTAAGAGTGATTTCTTTTTTCTTTCTTTCTAAATTTGCCTTTTACTTTCAAAGCTGAAAATCTCTGAGTCAATGTTAGCGTTGTAGATAGAAATGAGAAAAGCTCAAATCACTTATTTGCACAGCTTTCTTTATTGCATGTCAGGGTTTATACATTTGGTCAAAATTTAATCAAAAGAGCAAGTAAGAACTTATAGACTACAAAATCAACCATCTATTTAAGTAACAGCATTAAACATTCCCTAACCTATATGTGTGAATTCTTATATATAAATAAAATAAATGCAGATTTTTAAATGTTATTTCTCTCCAGCCTGTTATAATTTTTTTATTAAACTTGTTTCAAACATGCTATCATCTATACAATACAACCATTATGACACAAACAAATATATTCATATATTCTTGTGTTGTGCCTACACCATAATGTAACTGTTTTTAAACCTTATAATAATTTTACATTGTTTTTGTTTGAACCCTAGAATATAACAGATTTGTGAAGCGCCCACAGACAGACAAATCCTTTACGGGTAGTTTGTATCATTGGTTATTTAAATGTTCCTGTTCCCATTGGAGAAATGGAATTTTATCTCTACTATATATATATTTTCTGTATTTTACTTGCCAATCAATAGTTCTATGTTTTACAATATTAGTACTTTTGGATATTTTACGAGATCCTGTAGTTTCAATAATTTTGATTGCATATAAAAATCACGATAACTTTTCCCTCCTTCCTTGTCTTGATTCAAAATTGAAGATGAAGTTGAGTTAGTTTCTTCTGTATTGATCATGCTGATGGTTATTATATAGTAAACATGGAGTTACCTGCCTAAATAGAGATAGATAATATTGCGTCACAGGCAAAGGAAGTGGCTGCATGGAGGATATTTTTCATGAACTGCATGTTTGTTCACATCATTACAAGAGCAAATATATCCTCTGTAAAAAATCACTCAGGATGCGTTTTAGAAGTTTGCAGAGAACACTTCACTGAGCTCTGTGAATGCTAATGGAAATCCATTTTACGCAGGTGGTCCTGAAAACCTGCTTAGTGTTGTGTGTCATTGCGTGTGTGAGGCTGTGAGAGACAGGGGCAGGTGTAGACTTTGGGTTATTAGGCCAAGCAAACAGAGTCAGGTTGTGTAACTCTGTCTGATAATTCACCGACCTTTACCATTTACCTCAAAGCATTCTGTTAGGCTAGAGGATCACAATACATGTCATTTTTTTTATGTACACGTAAGCTTGATGGTGCACAGCCATCACACAAACACACGTGGGGATAAGCACCTGGTTGTCTGGGAGATTAAAACCTTTATTCTCAAACTGCAAAGCCCCTGAGAGCAGGATGAACTTCACCCTGACAAAACAGGGCTATCTCACTCTCAAGTAAAGCCACCTACAATTTCTGTTTTCAATGCACGTCAAATACAAATGTGCACTCATAGTTTTACCATTTTAACATTGTAACCAAAAATGCACTTTGATATTTAGAATTTGTTTTTTCTGTTTATTTTTGATTAGCTCTGTCTGACTGAGACGTGCCCGAGGTGGCCCCCACCATGCAAAAGAATGAGAGGTCTGGAGACGAAAGGCAGAGAGAAAGTGTAAGTGCATTTTGTTCTGCATTTTCATCTTTTTTTACGGTGTGTTTTATGCTGACATATGCCTCAACAAATATGTGATAGCCCTTTATCATATTTACGTTATGGTTATATAAACCTACTATACCTCAATCTGAATGGTATTTTTCAAAATCAATTATGATTGATTTTATATAGTTTGAATTTATTTTTATAAATGGTAAAGGTCGATTCGATCTTGAAGAAGATGGATTGATCAGGTAGACTGTAGTAGTTATACAAAACACAGGACCCTAACCTAAACCCTAACCCTAAACAGATGCATGTTTTCCTGTTTGCTCACATTCAGAGTATCTTTTCAGGATGTCTTATGTTTGGAAATAGTGGACAATTTCTGTTGTGAATGTCCAACTTTTATTTTGAAACAATTCTAAAAGTGTGTCATGAGTAACTACTACAGTATACCAGATTGATCTGTCTGAGTCAAGTTGTTTATTGAATCGACCCATACTATTTATAAAATCAATTCAAAACTATATCAATCAATTATAAGTGATATTGGAAAAGACCATTTGGATTGAGACACAGTCGGTTTATTATACTATAATGTAAAAACCACCAAGTGCATCACAACACGTGATGGCAGCAAAAAAGGATCAATCTATCATTACAATGCAGTGTGTGGAAACACTTTGAATTTAGCAAAAACATGTGACCACAGTGTGGTAGAATATTCTAATGAGGTTCCATTTGGAATATTTTTGGAAAAACAACAGTAGGCTGAACTTTGTGGAACTAAAATGTGAATGGATTTGCCATTAATTCTTGTTTACTTGTTTGTTTGTACAAATATTTCATTTACACTTGACTATCTTGCAAGAAATGCAAGGAATTTGGAAAAATTCACCTGCACTGTTCAGCATCCAGGTATTTATTTCTGATTCATACTGGTTGAAATTTTGGCCAAAGATGTCCTGGGTCGATTTTAGGTCAGTGAATCAGATCGCTCCAAAAGATCCAATATCGAATATGAATCATATCAGCAACCACTAATCATGATATGAATTGAATCGTTGTTAAAATGAATCGTTACACCCCTAATTTTATAGCTTATTTTGGAATTTTGCAGGGGATGTATACATTTTCCCAATGTTGATTTAATCTTCTTTACCATTTTGTCCCTTGCGGGGTCACTGGGCTGCTGGAGCCTATCCCAGCCACTCGTGGGTTAAGGCAATGGAAATCCTGGACAGGTTGCCAGTCTGTTGCAGGGCTTTTTTTCTCCAATGTATAAAATTAAATGCAGATGTAAATACACCAACCAATGCACCATCTTTATAGATGGTGTATTGAACTTCAAGCCTCAAATGCCAACGTTTGCAGTTTATAATTGTCTGGATAAACCTGATGCAGATAACCAGCAACTAGCCTGTATCTGGGACCCAAATCTAGTAGCCCTCAAGACCTGGAGTTTTTTTTTTTTTTATCCCTGCCCTTTCACCTAAAGGCTTAACATGGTTTCTCTGAAAATACACAAAAACGCAATTGAAGTATATTATCCATAATCAGACTATTTGTTTATTTGTATGTGTTATTTAACGTTCACACTGCAGGCTGAAACAACCCAATTCCGATTTTTTTTTTTGACCCTATGCTACCTGTATCTGATCTTTTCATGACAGTCTGAGCGACACAGATCCAATCTTTTCAAATGCGACCCAGGCCACTTGGGTATGTAGTCCTGAATCCGATGCATGTCCGATCTTTTGAAATGCGACCTCCGTCTGAATGGCCAGGCCACATGTCTCTGACCCGTATGTCATTGAGACGCTACAAACGTCATAATTCTGCGTTGAAGTGGGCGGGAACGAGATCATAAACATCAACCATGGCGGACGATGCTGCTGAGACCAGTCAGTGGAAGGAAGGCGAGGTCACCGATTGAATTAATATTTGGGGTGACAGCTATATTCAGCCAAACTCGAGGGTTTTTATCGCAACCGGGCGGTTTTTGAAAAAAAGTCCAGTGAAATGGCCGAGCGTGGTGTTGAACCTTTCCCGTTATTAATTTTTTCCCTTTCCGACCGTGGTCAGAAGCGCGGGGGAAACCTTCTCCAGGGCCGAAGGCGGATCTTCCTCCGGGGTTCACTTCCCCGTTCGGACCCTCAGATTCTCCAGGGCAGGTTAATAAAGAGTCAATAGCATTTATTCTGGGGGATGCCTTCTTTTATTACCGTTCTCCTTCCTTCATAACACACAACGCGAATGCATGCACCCGACACACTTCCGCTGCCCCCCCCCCCCCCCCCCCCCAAACACACACACACACACTCCCTCCGGCGCTCTACACAATCTCTCCTCTCTCTTATTACACACACAGTGGATACAGACGATCTTGGCTCCAATGCCTCCTGAAATTGAGAAGATTGTAATTGTGCTGGCTCCTTTGTGAAAGTATGTAATAATGCAAAAGAGCTCCGCTGTTGACAACGCTGTTGTTGACATCCATTGTTAACGTTAGCCTCTTCAGCAAACAACAAGTGACGTCGTTCACCATTGAGTACTCTTCTGCGCATGCGGGTCACTTCTGGGTCATTTCAGGGTCACACAGGAGATCACAAAAGTTCCGATTTAACTGGAAATGTGAACGGCCTTGCAAAAAAATCTGATTTTTTTCAAAAAATTGGAGTTGAGCATTAAGCCCTGCAGTGTGAACGGAGGCTTAAGAGGCTTAAGGGCAGGTATTAGTAATTTATAAGTTAGATGAATAAGTTGGATAACCCACCTTTAAATTAAAAATATTTATAAATTTGGTGTTTTCTTTATGCAAAATGACCTTTTATCTCTTTGATGGTGCAAACCTGTTCACATCTCTCACCATTGCCACTGGATTAATTCATTGTGCAGCAGGTGTGGAGTGTTGTCCATTATGTTTGACAACTAATGCAAGATTCCACTTTGCATAATCAGTTTGAAGCCTCCGGAGCCATCAACACTGACCTTTTTTTCCATATGCCCTTTTTTCTGTTTAAAAAAATCAAAACAACTACAAACTACCAAAAATAAATATTTCAAAAAAAGCAGGTGATAATAAAACATCCAGAACACTGACCAGTAAGTCACAGCTGATGTAAGATAACAAATTAGGTCATATTTGCTGTATGATTTGAAGGGAAAAACAGTGATAAACCTGTCATGTTCAGTGCAACACTGTTGTTTCCGATTTGTTCTGCATTTCTACCCATCCCCCACAACTACTGCTACAGTACCATCGGGGCTGTCAGTCTCTGGGCTCTCACATGATGTTTTCAGAGTTATGTGCAAGCTGTCCATCACCCACCTCTATCCATCTGGATGTAGGTTTCAGGAAATCTCTGCAAAAACAAGTCAGATCAGAGCTGCTGTGCTCAAGCAGAGATGGAGCACAGATATGGCACTATTGGGCTCATCCTGCATGAAGAAGACATGCCGTCATTGTCTGGACCTGAAGGTGAAGCCAGAAGACAGTCATATGGGTTTGTCATAGAGAGAAGCAATGACAGATTATTTTTAAAGAAAAGATGAAAAAAAAAGAAAAGAAAAACAACAAATGCCAAATCAAACAAAAAAAAAGTGATAGCGTCAGGTAAAAATAGAAATGACTGATTTGAACAGAGCTCCTGCTGTTTTTATTTCCCACATGCTTCATATTTCCATGTGAATCATAGTTAAATTGCCCATTACCGCTCAGCGCTTGAAGGTTCCCACACATTAATACTGTGTTTTGGTGTGTTCCCTGCAAAAAAAAGCTGGGATGTGACGTGCAAATGTATCTAGACGCTATGTGGCATTTAAAATGGTATTTACTGTATGTGTTCAACAGTTGACAGTAAACTGCAATGCTCACGTCACATAAAAGTGAAAACAGATATGCAGCTACATTTCTTTCTAAATAGATAGCTTTTAAAATATTTGTATAGAAACTAACTTGCAGATTTTCTGCAAAAATTCTGCTGAGATTCATTCATAACATTATGTTAATCCAGGACCCCAACAAGGCCGACGGGAAGGAAAAGCTGCTTAGATATAAAGGTTTCCAAAAAAAAAAAAAAAAGGCAGACGGGAGCTAATGACCTTTAAAAGTGAATAAAACCTGCAGTATTGCAGTGCAAACTGATTAATGAATCACACTTTGTGGCCCCGGAGGGGGCTGTAAAACTGAATGTTGGTTTTAGAGATTTTTTGGGGGAAAAGTGTTGATGAAATTTTGCGTTGAGTGCCCGAATTACCAGTGAAAGTCAATGATGGAGACATTTGAATCAAAACTAGTAGAAGAGAATGAAGGCCCTTAGAAGAGGGGCCTGTATTTCCCTACGGATCCCCTTAAGCATGAGTTTATGTCAAAAGTCCTACTGATTCACGACTTATCTGTTAAGAGAGTAGGGGTCAGTGGGTCAGCGATGAGAGGTGTGGACGTCCCAGCTGTGGGAAAGAACGGGTGGGACTGATAATTGTAGAGAAGAGATGAGAGGTGGGGGGAGGAGGGTGAGACAAGAGGTGAAAAGCAAACAGAAAGAAGCTGAGTTCCTCCTTTGCCATCCTTAGGGGGAAATCTGAGGTAGAGCAGGGACACAAGCTGCACTGATTGTTTTTTTTTTTTCTTTTTTCAAAGCTCTCAGGGGCAGTCCAATCAGGCAGCACCACTGATGAATAGTCATGAGTCACCTTATCAGCATCACCATGGTTACTCAGATGTGACTGTGGCCCTGTGAATGTGATGAAAGAACAGAAATGGGCCACAGGCTTCTCCGTCTCCTTCCTGTTCTCATCCTGATCACCAATTACAGCCATGCAGGGGGGTATCCAGGCCCGGGGTATGCTTCATGGGGTATGGTTGGGAAAGAGGCGAAGGGACGGAGCGAGACACCTGTTTGGTTTAAGCTGAAATTATTCAATGGCCTGAAATCACATTAATCACTGGTAAACACAGTTGACACACAGCAAGTAAAGGTAAGGGCTGGCAAGATGATGAGAGGGGAAGTGGATGACATGATATTTAATAGGAAGAGCTGGGAAATTAGATTGAACAGGATCAACAGAGAGGGGAAAATCTGTTGATGGATGAGCAGGAGAAGACACAGCTGCAAGGGACAAAATAGGCAAAATACAAAATGGCATAATGGAATAAAAGGAGGAATGAAAGACACCGCACAATTACACATGCATTTCCCTTTTAGCAGGCATTTCACAAAATACCGCCACTTTTTTGGACCCTGGTGTTTGTGAAAAGATCCCTAGTCAAAGCTGGTGTGTCCTTTTAACACCTACTGCAAAAAATACTATGGTTCTGCATATTTAAGACCCACTCTGCTCATCTTTGGAGCTATTTTAAAAGTGTTCTCAGTGGTCTTTTAGTTATGATTATGCTGTTTTTAGCCGAAATCCCAAAACATCTGTGTTGTTTTCTAGGACAGGCTAGGCAGTAGTTCATTAGAAATGTGCCTCAGTTGTGGCTGGGTCTGTTGAATTGAAGCATCCCTGCTGCTGAGAGCTCTGAGAAAGGATTTTTTTATACATCACAAATGTGCTGGGTTTTTCCAGCTGCATCTTTTTTTCTTCTCCTAATTCATGACAATTTGAATAAATAAAAATACTCAGAAATGCAAAATTTGAGTTTATTTTTCTGTGTATATGTCCTCCATCATGAGAAAAATGCCACAAGAACATGTTCAAAACCTAATTCCCATTCATCAGATGGGTCTTATAAGGACGGTCAGTTTGTCTCCTGTTTTCCCAATCTCCTGTAGTTTTGGATTAATAGATGATATTTCATTAAATACTGCTTGGGTCACGGGAGTGATAAACCTGATAAGAGCCGTCTTGTAACCACCAGCGTCTCTAGTTGATTGCAGACGTTGTTAATTCTTTTTGAGCCACTGCTTATCAGCATCCTGATGTCTTTTGTGAGTGGATGGAACAATCCACTGAGTATTTGAAACATTCTATTGGATTTGATCTCCATTCAATGAAGACACATTCAAGCAGTTTGAGAAATAATATCCATCTTTTTTTTTTAAGTCTGGCTCTGATGGGAGGTAATGTGCTTTCTTTTTCTTGTCTCAAAGCACTTTCATGGATCAGACAGCTGTCCTCTGTTCTGTGTGTTGAGTCTGCTCTTAAATGAATCATCCATATGAATACTGTGTGGAGAGAGTTGGACAGGTCTGCTATTTAGTCTTTAAATCTGTGTTGAAAGAAACACCACCAGCCACTGTCCAGGCTGTTTACTGTGCTCAAAGTGTGATTAGCGTTGTGTACATTTGGCAGCGTGGCGCGAGTGGGGTGAAGCAGGAAGACCAACAGTTGAAAACTAACATGAAGGATCAATGCTGAGGATCCAGTAGATGAATTAAATTCATCACCATTTGTCTTTTGTGCATAAAAACATGTTTAAACATGTAAAAAAAAATGTGTTTGTTCTAATTCTAAATATTATTATTTTCTGCATTAACAAATGTAAAATATTAGTTTCCAAATGAGACTGTGTCGACATTTGTATTAATAAATGTACAGAGTTTAAGAACATTTTTGAACTTTTACTTAATTTCTTTGTCTTCTATTTGAGCGTAGGCTCACTGTTGTCCTTGGAATCGTCTTTATGCTGCAGAAACAGGTTTACTTTACAATCCTTTTTGACTGTTTAAAGTATTTAGTCTGTGGCCTGCATCCTAACCTGTAAAAGTAGCTCAGGTCATCACTTTTTTACTACTGAAAGAAATTTTGCACAGATTGACTGTAGCTACGGCAAAAGGCAAGTCAGAAGTCTTTTGATGTGCTCTAACCTTTAAAATTTCAGTTTACCTTTTGCATAACAAACTGATAAATTAAAGGGCTTGATTTTTAGGGCGCTGCAGAGGCTTGATACACAGTGCTCAAAGGAGGAGGATGAGGCAGCTGGATGGGGAAGGCCTGAATGTTCTGTACATGAATAAAAACAAGAAAAGAAGAGCCCGTGGGTAAACCAAATGGATATGAAAAAAATTTAATACAGGATCAAACTTATAACAGGGAATAAAAGCAGGATGTAGGGCAGCAAAGATTTGCTAAGATGCAGATGAGGCCTTGGTGAATGTATGTAGAATGACTGTGACTGAAATACGATGCAAATAGAGGTGCAAAATGGATCTGATGAGAACCACAGAGATCAGGGAACTAAAAGACAAGCAGATAAGACCATTATCCACAATACTTTATGTGGATAACGTGGGAGTGAAAATTAGAAATTTAAAGTTTAAGTAAAGGCTAATAATGATCTTATTTGTGAAGTTGGTGTCAGTTGGTGTCTGATCTTTTTGCTGAATTCATGACAAGCAGCATCTGGCCGCTGCCTAATTCTGAAACATTATTAATTTTTCTAAATGCCATTCTTGTTATGCATTGTGGGATGTTCCATGAGGTTTCACTTTAAATTCTGTTATAGGTTTTGACCTTCAGGCCTCTGTTTAGTCCACCATGTTTTAGTAACTGATTATTACAATGGTGGCTGGTCCATAAATTGCTCTCAGGTCTTTGTTGGTTCCTCTTGTCACCTTTATTTTTAATCTTTCATTGTTTAGTTTTGGTTGAGTCAATTCCCCAGGTGGGGGCATTCATATTTAGTTCTTCTTGTTTCACTTGTTAAGAAAATTTATATTTTAAGCCAAGCTTGTCAAGTGTTTTTGGACATGGGTCTTCCACAACTTCAACCCCTGACACACTGAATATGCGGGATTACCTTTTTCGGATTTTTTATTCCTTGTGCATTTATTTTGAAACAATGCTTATAGAACGACTGCTAGCAGTCTTAGCCTATTGTCTCAAGATTTTTCTATTTCAGCCTGGTGTCCATTTCTGTACAGATGAGGCAGATAAATAGAGTGATGCAACTGTCGCTTCAAGTTCAACAAAAAAGTGAGTGGCTCAGGATTTCTTTGTTGTAAATGGACTCTTGTAGAGAATATTTCTATCAATTTCTCATTTTTTTGCATAAAGATAGTTATAAAACAAGCCAAAAAAGGGAAAAAGGCTTGAATATGTTATGGTAATTGCATTTTTCACTTTGAAAAAAAGGTTCCAGACATTATGTATCACTCCACTACACATTGTTGAATCGCATCCCTTTTACTGGATCACCTTTCCTTGTCAGCTTCTCCCCGAACATTACAATCCCTCCCTGACACTTTATAAAAATCACATCTGCACATCAGCTTTAAAAACTCAAAAAAAAAAAAAAAAAAAAAAAAGGCCAAAGCACTGATCTGGCCTTCAAGCTCCCCAGATTCCAGTCTGATCGACATGCAGGGGCTGCAACAGACAGCTCAGCCACCAGAGGATAACAATGCCCTTTTATGTTTCCTTCAACAATGGTTATGTTTGAATTCTACCTGCCTGCTGAGAAAAATCCTGTTTTTTTTTTAGTCCCCAAACTCAACTTAGAAAAAGCAAACAACAAATGTAAGAAAAATAGCAAAAGAGGCAGTTTTTGATTTAAACGTTGCCATTTCAAAGTCAAGCCGTGTCGGTTTTAGTCAGTTTAAATTTTATCTTGTTTTCTGCCAACAATGCATTCTACCGTATAGCTTTTGCTCATAATTGGAGGTAAAATAAAAGATGAGCAACTTCATAAATGCATCATGACATCAATATACCAACCTATATTCCAATTATGTTTTGGAATCTGGAATGCGGAAAAGTGAACTGTAATGGACAGAAATTACAGTTCCTGTATTCTATTACTTAGAACTACCTAAGTAATAGACTGACAGCTTGCATTAAAGACCAGCAGAAAAAAACACAAGACAGAGATAGGGTTTTGTTTGATCGTTTTAAGGTAAAGCAGGTAATTTATTTTTTGTAGTTGGTGGTGCATGCACTGCAGATGCATGTACATTAACTATTTACATGAAAGATGTGTAAAGGTTGGTGGTGTCCTCAAATATCTAAATATCTTTTTTTCAAATGTCAGTTACGATAAATTAAAAAACATGTTTTATGACACAAAACAAAAAGCATTCAAATTAAATTGAATCTTTTTAGGTTTTCTCCATCTTCCCAAAGATGCACCAGGATTCTAGTGTGGTTAATTTCTCTTCTCTGCTTCTGTGCCGGTCCCAAGCCCAGGTAAATTTAGAGGGTTGCGTCAGGAAGGGCATCCGGCGTAAAACATTGCCAAGTTAACTATGCGACTCCTCCTCGAAAGAGAGGTTGTTTCCTGTGGCGACCCCTGATGGGAAAAGCCGAAAGAGACAGAATTCTAAGTGTGGTTAATAAAAATAAATGTACAAACTGACATTTTGACAGCAACTGAAGTTGTTTTTGCAGTTTATGATTAGAGGATTTGTATGTTTTATTTTTTAGAATGTGTAAATTGGCATAACAGATTTTACGCATAAAGAAATAATACGTGCATACAAGACATTCTTGCATTTTCATGATCAAGCATAGAAATAATCAGTAATTATTTTTACAATTTTCGGAGCAAAAGCCATGTCTGACAGGCTGTGACAAGTGTGTACTGTTGCAGATGAACAGTTTTTTGCCCCTCAGGATCCATGTTTTATAGCTAACTGCTACTAGATAATCTGTAAAAATGAACACACATTGTAAATAACAGGAACTCTCATGGCAGCAAATTTAAAACACCAAACAACCTTTTTGCTTGGATAGAAAATCCAGATTAGCATAGTTACGTACACCTATACTGTAGTAATAATTTCAGACATCTTCACTTTTTGGCGTCTTTCATAGTTTAGCCTTGTTTTTAATTTTGTGCCCAGCTAAAAAACGAATAAGAACCAAAATGACCGGAACTGTCTTACTATATTATGAACATCACATTTAAGCTTTAATGACATTAATAAACAAAGGTGAGAATTGTCACATATTCTTTGTAAGTCTAAGGAGAGTGAGGAAAGATTAGCCAGTGGGTAAGTGGACCAGACCTTTGTATCAAGCCAACCTCACATACGTTTACATACATACGTGTCACGTGCCTATCAATTTTGCAAGCACCCATCTATTCTATCATCCTGTAACGCAGACAGCTTGTGGTGGAAGAGATGAACACTTTTCTGCATAAAAAAACAGACTTTTTTGCCTGTTAAGTAAATATTCAGCATTTCACGTAAAATGACTAGTGTGTAAAAGCTATTTTCTTCACGTGTAAAATTATAAATCACATGTTTGTGCTTTGCAAATGTATAAAATCAAATTAATAACCAGTATAGATTAACATGGATTCCTAAACAACTTTTTATTTTCTTTTTCTTTTACAAAAGGGATAAATCAAGTCAATGGTTTAACTTACCCTCCATGGAGAAATTAAATTCAGTTACGTCTGACTTATTTTTTCAGGTAAAGGTTAGTTTTGGAATAGGTTTGGAGCTAGTTGGTGACATTTTTGCAATTTCCTTCAACATACAGAAGATGCCACAACTTTAGCCTGATTGACAGCCTTGTAGGTGATGAAGTGATTCAGAAAAATCTGCTGGATCTGAAGTACTATGAACCCATTTTTGTTTTGTATTCAGGTAAAAGGATCAAGCACCTTTCCCACAAAAAAGAAGCTACCTCTACCTAAAAAAGGCTGGAGGAACTGGAAAGAGGGAGCAACAGTTCATATTTTCATGTAACCTTAACATAATTAAATAATTAATTGACTTAAAGACCCACTCCCATGAAAATTGTGTTTTTTGTGTTAACATGTTCTTAAAGAATATTTCTGATGATGGAGGACATTTATTAAGAAAGTTAATCTTAAAATTGCACTTCAAGAGAAGCTATAGTCTTACTCTCCAACAGGCTGGTTTGTACTATTTCCAGCAGGTGATCAGGTGAGCTTTCATGCTTGCTAAACATAGCAGACTATGCCAGGAAACAAACTAGTGCAAAATCAAACCTGCCAGTGTAAACATGAAACACTTAACACTTAAGCTTCTACCTCAAAAAGGCTGCATCCACGTCAATTTGATCTGTTTTCCAGAGATAAATACACATTATATGTTTTTTTTACTCCTCTTTATAAAAATGAAAAGAAAACTTGATAAGCTTCCTCCTAACCTTTTTTTTGTTATCCATCATCTTCTGATCACCTGTAGGTTGCCTCCAGAACCCTTTTAAAATTCATCCTCCCATAAAATCAATTGCAAAATTCAGATCACACAGATAAATGATGGCACTGATGGAAGATTGGGCACTCAGAACCTGCTGCAGGCTGCCTATCAGCTTATTTCATTTCTATTTTTTAATCCATCCCTACAGCATCTCATGAGGACAACACATTCATGAAGTGGCTCAAAGAAAGCTTCTTCAGGCAGAATTTTTGAGTAAAAGTTGACCTTTCACCTTAAAATCTTACATAAACTGTAAACCGTTTACTCTGGTCTTCAAAAATAAATTAAAGCGGAAGCCTTTAAACACTAAAACAAAAAAAGGTGAATACATTTGCTTCAAAGAGGAAAATGAACAAATCCCTTCCTGCTTGCAACAGTTACCTCTGTGGAAGGTGTTGACAGTTTGAGCTGCACAGTGGTACAGAAAAGTGAGAGTTCTTTCAAACAACATGCATCCTGAGGATTGAGCAACACTCTATCAGTATGAGTACAATAGAGCAAAACAAAGGGATCAAGTGTTACGCAGATTTTTTACAGCATTTACAGTCCACCATCAATATCTGAAAAGGTCTGGAAAAACAAAAACAGAAATAAAAGCTGCTCATAAATAAATCAATGCTCTCTTGTTTGCGGTTTTAATTGCTATCAATGAATTCATCTGCCACACACACAGGAGGGAGTTATTCAAAACGCTGCAAGAGGGTTTGATCCCCACCGATGCAGTTTAGAAATGGAGCTTTACTGTCAACATGAATGCTTACCATTTGTTGTGCTAGAACAGAAAAAAAGGGTTCATGTGATGCCGCTTGTTTTCAAAGTTGTGGAGAAGACATGAAAGAAGGGGACAGAATGAGCACAAAAAAAAGCTGTAAAATCAAAACGCAATCAACTTCAAGCCTTCATCAAAAGAGCTGGTTGTGGTAAAAGTTAAGTTTCCAATCTACATATCTATAAGCAGCCTGCACTCAGAAGCTTTAGCAAGCTCTACAACAGTCTTTTATGATCTATGGACACATCTCCTGCAGGAAATGGAATGAACTATTTCTGAATAAAATTTTAAAATCATCATTGCTTCCCCTTTTTACAGTTTCTGTTGAAAAATAATATTTTAAAGCACAGTGTGAGGTTCCACTTTACAAGCTTTTGCACCCACCTAATAGAATCAATTAAAGACATTTTTCAAAGTGTAATATATGCATATAAAAGTATCCCCAGGCCATTTCTTTTCTCAACTATAATTCGACTATCACAGCCTTTTGCACATTTTCTTCCAGGAATTTTCCTCCCCACTAAGGGCCCATGATTCATTTTTGATAGATTTTTCTTTACAACTCTTGCACAAAACTAAATTATTTGGATGAAATACTTTATCAAGTATATAGGATTGGTTTAAGAAAAAGATGGGCCAGGTTATCTTTATTTTTTAAAAATGTAAAAACAATTATGATTTAACTCCTGTGACAGTCACAGTTTCTCCATAGAAAACACAGTTTGAGCACAAGGATGACCGTCACTGTGTGTTACAAAGACACCCCAGGCATGAGGTCAATTCATCACTCAAGTTGAAACCAGAGAGATACCTAAAAATCCTCGTTGGTGAGGCACTAGGGCTAGATGATATCTTCTTCGATACCTTAAGTCTCTGGATTTTGTGAGGCTGTCTTGGGTGACTGGAGGGTGTTCTGGAACTGCAGGGGGATCACATTACTCAAATACTGAAGAGGAGAGTTTGGCCAATGATCAAACCTCTGATCCAGGAGGAACCTTGTGGTTTTTGTCCTGGTTGTGGAATAGCACATCAGTTCTACACCTACTAGTACACAGAAAGCTTAAAGACTCATGTGAAATTGCCCATCTTGTCCACGTAAGTTTCAAGAATCTGGTTTGTTAGTGGAACAAATTCCTGGTGCACATTGGACCCCAGCAGGGATGCTCTTTGTCACCAGTTCTGCTTCTAACTTTTATAGACAGAGTTTCTAGATGCATTCAGGGGCCAGACCAAAGAATTTCATCTCTGCTTTTTGGAGATGCAATTCTGCTGGCTTAATCAAACCAGGACCTTCAGTGTACAGTGGGGCAGTTCCATTCAGGTGTAAAGTTGCTGATAAGAAAATGTGTACGCCCACATTGGAGGCCATGGTTCTGAAAAATTATGGTTTCTTGAGTCAAGCACTAACCTAAAAAGGTGTATTTTCAACTTATTTCCATAAAAAATGATGCTGTTTAGTTAACTGCTACAATTTTTCCTCTATGAATCAGGAAAAAAGTAACATGGATCAGATACACTTGAACAGGTGAAAATTCTACTTGACCTGCAATAGATTGGCATGTGAAGTGCAAAGAGAGCATATGAAAGTCACAGCACAACAATTAACCTTTCACTGATTCCACTCATTATTGAGAGCTACTTCAGCATTAGCAGAGCTAGCCAAAGTGAGTAAAAAATGAAGTGATGAAGAGCCTGCAGGCGTAATACAGTGATAGCACACACACAAGTGACAGTTATTGGAGCAGCGATGAAATGATCTGGAGAAAAAAAAAAACGTGTGTATTTTTTAATTGATATTAAATGTATAAAATTCTATTTTTTTTACTATGTGACCTCTTTTATAAGGAAAAAAAATAGTTGAACTTCTTCCAGTAGGACAAAAGTTGTTCCTCTTCACTTTTTCAAAGAGAATGCTTTGTGCTGCGGACACATTATGGACCCTCACCAGTGTTTTTGGGTGTTTTGAACATGTTTTTGTGGTATTATTCTGATGATGGTGGACATATAAAGAAAATTAAGCTTAAATTTGTATTTCTGATTATTTCTTTATTCAAAATGGCTGTAAATCGGGAGCAGATAAAAAGTGTTGTTTGAAAAAAACAGTGTATTTGTGACTACGAAAATATGCTGGGTGGGCCAAAAGCTCCCTGCTCTGCTCCAAACTTTACGGCTGGATAGCTCCAATATTGACATTTTTGCTGCACCTGTGATGTTAGGTTGGGGGTGTGAGGGGCTGTAATCTAGCGAGAGAACGTAAAGAAGATGGATGACGGTGAATGAACTACTGCCCATGTGCAGAAACTGTCTTAGAAAACAACGCAAATTTGGTGCTGCAAAAACCGGCATAATCACAACTAAAAGACCACTAAAACTTTTTTTTTCAATAGCTCTAAAGATGATTGGAGTGGGAAAATTCTTAAACTGTTTTATTAATTTATTTTTACTTCACCAGACCAGAACAAAACAATTTATCACATGTTTTTCACAATATAATCTTTGGAAGTAAAGTTGGTGACAGACAAGGATCACTTTGATAAATTAAAGTGAATTTAGGGTAATTGATTACTTTTATTGTGACTTCAAATTGAGAACAATCGTCAGTTGTTGATCAAAAAAAATTTTTTGGAGACAAAATCTGCAAACAAAAAAGAGAGATGAAGATCAAACACAACACCAACTTGAAATAACTTAGCATTCAGGATGACAACTTTGTGAAAAAGAGTTAAGTGTGTGAATTTGAGTGTGATTGACTCAATTTGTGGTGTATTTTAGTTTAGCATTAATGAAAATGATGAAAAACACTATTGTGACCATTAATTCTAGTACAATATAATAATTATAATAATAATACCATCAATATAGGCAATACAAACAGGAGTATGAATGGTACAAAATCGAATACTAGGATTAATAGTGACATCAGTAACATTGTAAGCATGCTAATGTCATGTTTCACATACAAGCACTTAGAAGAAAGAACAAGAAAATATATAAAACAATTGAATAGTGAAAAGGTTCCATTTTACTGTGATCATAATTGTCAATATTTGTAACTTTGTAACTTAACCTCAATATTAAAGTGGTGCCAGTTATCATCATACCAATTATCATGGATGCTTTTTTTTAATACAACAGAAAAACAGACAAAAATACATACATTTAACAGCTTTGATCATTTTTCTGTTTTTTATGTTCTTAAATTCCTCCAGGAGTCTTTGGCACGCTTAGTCAGAGCTGTTTGGTTGCACAAGCAGTAATCTACACAATATGAGGCAGAGAGATTTATTATTATGGTTGGCAATTATACAAACACGCTCATGTGTTCCAATGCTGTGTTTTGTTCTACACAAGTAATTTTCCCTGGATTGATTTTCTCATCTCCCTGTGATTTACTGGAGATCTGTCAAATATATATCCGTCGTGCAGCTCAGTGAAAAGCTCCGGGCTCTCTGATGAAACGGTTATAAAGGATGGATGGATACATAGATTTTTCTGTTTTACCTTCAAAGCCACTATTAAGTTATAGTATTCTATTTTTTTAACGTAGATTTTCTTAACCTTTTAATCACATCTAAAGTTGTTGTTGTTTTTTTAAAACTATCAGAAAAGCATAACTTAAATGTAATCATACGAGTCTCTCACAGAAATACTCATTGGACCTAAAAGGTAAGGACAAACATAACAGCATCACCATGTCTCAGAGTACCGGTACAGAAGATTGGCAGGCTGGTACAATGAGTTTTTTATGTGGACTTTCAGTGTACCTAGAGAGGAGTTCTAGATTCATACAGAATGAACCCCCCTGACTCATTAGATCCGTCATCCACCTGCGTTACCTTCAGCCAGCTGAAAAGTGATGGTTAATCATGCTGTCTCCTCTCTCTGAGCCAACATCTCTACCAATGCGTCTAATTCAGGTAACCATGTTGGAATGAAAGGCTCAGTGATTTCCTGGATGAAGATTGGCACCTTGATACATGCAGGGGTGGACGGGTAGGGGGTGGGCTGTCTCGTCTGTACAGGAGAGGCCGAACAGTCACGACACAAGCGAGACGAACGGTGCACAAGCAGCACAAGTCCAAAGTTTGGAAACACTTGTCTTTTGAGTTACAATGTCAGGTGCGTCCAAACCTTCCACTGGTAGCCTTTTTTATTGCAAGGAACACCAACAGCAATTAAAACAAGCATACAAATAATTCCAGGTAATTTAAAATGAGAAAACTCCACGTTTTGTTCTTGGTTTAGTGCTGTGTTTTTCAACCAGTGTGTTGCGGAACATTAGTGTGCCGTGGGAGATGGTCAGGTGTGCCGTGGGAAATTGCCTTCATTAACTGATCTAAAAACATTTACCATCTCCAGGATATCAGCTCTTTGTTCATCCAAACAGGCCCTGATAAAAAACTGAGTAGTTAGGAAGATGAAAGATCGTAAAATACTTTTTTCTTTGTGTTCATTTGATTCTATTAAATACATTTTGATAAGAATGACGGTACCGCGATTTAGCCGTACCTTCAAACGTTTTTGGTAAAGTCTCGCCCATTTAACTGTCTCCACCAATCATTCTTAGAGGCTTAATCGCACGTCATCAGTCTGACCAATCAGAAGTGCTTAAAGTCTTCACTTCCTTGTTCTGATTCTGCTCATAAAGTCGCTCAGTTCTAACAAAAATACCAGCTAAAGCTCGTCTTTAGCGGTGTAGCTTTCCATGGGATTCAGTGTCAGACCGTGGAACAAGTGAACAAAACCATGAAGCTCAGAGATGCGAGTCTATCTGCGTTTGGCGGCTGTTTGCACTACATCTCCCATGATGCATTGGGTTAAAGTGACAGCATCTCAGCGCACATTGAATCTTCGTTGCTAAACGTCTTGAAACCACAATGAACACGCATCAAACAGTTTTTAAATCTTTTAAATTAACTTTTATTACATCTTTTAGAAAAAACAGCTGCAACTTCCAGCTTTTTCTGCCAAAATTATTACAAAAATGCATGTGAGATTGTGGAGGGGCTGTAGAGAAACTATGATAGACAAATTATGCAGCTGTGACTGCAAAGATCACAAATGGTCAACATGTTTAGTTGATCCTGCAAGTCAAGAATAACTGTGTTCATTAATGTTAGAAAGCATTTCTGGTGATGATTAGATCAGTGAAAGGGTATCCTTTCGGGTAATTGTGTTATTCGTGCCGAGCAAAAACTCTGCTTTGTAGCCAGAATAATGCTGCAGCAACAGCTTTCATTCATCATCTTGTCTCCACGGCTCAATCCATACATGTGTGCCAGTGTTTTCAAGTGCGCCCTGAATCACACCCAGTCTTGGATCACTCAGTGAACAAAAAAAACTGATTAGTATGGATGTCCCCAAAGACAGTGTCCCTCCGAAAAGGCATGAAAGGCTTGAATGTGCTTTGTGATTATTAAAATAAAAAATAAAAAAACTTCTTTCATAGAGACTAAAACAAAGGAGGGAAAAGAGAAATTTGCATATTTATTATAGTAAAGTGCATTTAGTGAGTATTTGTTTTTTTTATAGGATTTAGATTTTCAGAAATGGGTGTGTTCATTGAGTGCTGATTTGAAAAGAAATGCTTTGCAGCAGCAAAACCAGCATTTCTGAAAACCCCTTGATTGAAAATTGACCACCTGATTCCTCCTTGGTTAACTTGCTGTTACAAAATGATTTTCTGGCCTCTCCCTTTGGCCTCATTTCAAGCACGTACATTCCTCAAATTTCAAAAAAAAATTCTTGGCCAAAGCTCTTATCATTTAAAATCTTTACTCATTCTCATCTTCTGACCTCGAGTGTCATTTGTACTTCCTCTTTTTCTCAAGGGAGTTACTTTCTGTTTGAATCTTTTGCCGAGTCCAAAAAGTGAATCATAAATGTAAGCTCCATCACGTCTTTATTTTTGCACATTATCTGCAGGCGCCCTGATATTTTTGCATAATTTAGTACTGAATGCACAACAACATAAATTAGTCACTCACCATGTCTGCTTGCTGTTATTTTTTTTAGAAAGGCACAATTTTACATCAATACAATTACATAAAATAAGCAAGGAACTGCAACAATTGCATTTGCTGAAATTTTTCTGTGGAATTTTTAACTTTTTTTTTCATATCCCCGTGCTGTTGTCATGTTTACACCTGCTTCAGTTGGTTTATCTTAATGTCTCAGTTCATTGATAGTTTATAACCAAAATTTAAGGGCGTTGGTTGCTGCACTTTGAGGATTTTAAAAAGATTTGCTTAACAGAAAATTCCCTTTCACCATGTAAGCACTCTGATTCCCATCAAGTTTGGGTTCTCTACCATTGACCTGGGAGATTGAGGGTGTGTGCTGTCTTAGTTGATTCCAGGTTTCTGGACAGTACAGTGTGCAAATCACACTAACAAATCACTCAATGCAGAAGCATATTACAGATTGCAATGACAAAAGAAAATTACAAATAATAAAAAAACATTACATTTTAGAAATCAAAACAAAATTCCAAAAACCAAAACACAATTCCTAAAAAAGGAAACAAAATAAAAATGAAATGTTTCGGCATTCAAAAATAATTTGCGAAAGTAACGTTCCAGATATGCTGCTGGATCGACAAGGCCAATGAGAAGAAAAGGACAAATATGGTGACTTCGTACAGTGCCGGAACAAGGAGGATTTACGTTAAAAGCTCAGAGACCAAAATAAAAGTTAAAAAATGAAAATGAGATTTCAGAATAGGTAGGAAACATGGGACGTCGTGCGGTTACTTCTTTTGTTTCATTTTTAACATTTTTAACAATTAGGTTTTATTTCTTTTTGTCAGTTGTGCGTTAATGTAGTGCAATTAGCTTCCAGAACCACTGAGCATTGCTTTTATGTGATGTTTCTTTATCCCATATTTATCCCATTGTCCAGTATTGGTGGTTTTATTTTCATGTCTCCCTGCCTGTACAGTCCAGTGACCAACAGCTGGCCTCTCTCTTTAGTCAGCGGAGGACTAGGTTTTTGCTTGATGGTATTGACAGTTGGTTGTCTATCTTTTATCATCACACCTGTCTGTATTTCCAGCTGACTTCTGGTGGTTTAATCTTTGTTTCCAGTCTCATATTTTCATGGTGCTGCTTCCTATGTGTGGTATTTCTCTTATAGTAAAGCATTTCAAGGATGTGCAAATTGGTCTCTGAAGCCGTTTATAGGTTTTATTAATGGTTGTAAATAGGGACTGTATATAGTACTACACTCATACTTTCAGAAGGCCCTTCACCTAATCTTGGTAGTTAACTGAAGGTGCTCCTGGTGGTGATTTTCCATCAATGTCAGATGTATTGAGCCTGCTTGGGCTTGTCAATGGGGGTTGGTGTCTCCCCTCTGATCTGCTGTCCTCACTCCAACCTACAGACTGGATCACTTTTCCAAATAATCTCATTATTGTGCATTTTTTTTTACACTTTTCTGTCTTTTCCATCTATCATTTTCTTCTGTTTTTTTTTTAATAAACTAGTTTAAATTACACTTGGCTGCATGTCCACACTTTCATTTTGAGTTCCTTCCCAATATTTCTCCCTGATGTATTGGTGCATGGAGATTTAAGAGATCAAAGTGAGGAAAAGAAAGTTCTGTGTCTTTCTGAAGTCTGTACATGAGGTCCAGATGGAGGGCTGCTTTTGCTCCTCCACAACAGAAGAGCAGGATGGTTGAAGCTTTAGCAACCTATTCCCCTGTTGGTAACTCAAGAGCCGATGAATACAGCGGCAGTTTGAGAGTGACTCCTATGTTGGAAAGATGTGATAAAAAGTTCTGTACTGCCCATGCACTTTCCTCTGAGATTCCTTTTAATGACCCTAAAACATAAATTTCTGTCAATAATTTTTAGCAACTTTTCTCAGATCTTTATGGGACTGTTTGCTTGAACAGGATAAACATTGAACGCCTTCTGTGTTGAAATGTTGACCACGTGTGTCTTGATTTGTGAATCCATTTTACTTTTTTTTTTCCAGGTGTCTGATGACTCCCCAGAGCCAGAGACAATCACCTGCATGGAGCCCTTCATGGTGCGAAGGCTTTCTTGCCGGACGGTCCAGTTGCCTCCTTTGGCCTTTAGGCAGGCAGAGCAGTATTATTGTGACCGTAAGCCTGAAGCTGATGCAGTCACGGCTCCACCACGACCTACAACACTACCATTACGCACGCCGCCACTTATCGCCATCACCTCCGCTGACACTAGCAGGTAGGAAGATTTGAATGACTTTGCATAGAAAAATTGGTTTTGGGTAACTGTTCTAGTGGATTTATGAATTGGCATGGCTTGGTGGATTAGCACAGCATGCATTTATCAATACTTGACACAAAAAAATGACAACAGCCTGAATTTTTGCCAGGGCTGCTATTGATTTTTGTAAGGGGATGTTGCTGAAAAATACTATTTTTTTTTTAGCTTTACTATGTGGAAACAGTTTTCTGCTTTTCAACACAAATGTGGGAAAACAAAACCACCAAGATTGTACCTGAAAATAATCTGTGTTTAGATGAAGTTTTAAAAGTCAGATTTTAAAGGGCAGCAGGACTTTTTTGTGAGCTCTGAACCACCGCACCACTTTAAAGGTGACTGTAGCTCTTTGCAAATCAGTACAGTCAAACAAAAGTCACCACTCCAAGAAAAAATCAATACACGGAGGCTCAAGTTCATTGGAGATAAAGCTTTGCCATCACAGGTATTGACTTTTTACAAATCAAAAATGCTGGGTTCCATCAGCCAGAGTCTTGCCAAAAGAAGTCTGTCAAAAAGTTACCCCAGAGGACAAGTGGTTCCTTGATTGCTACTTTGTGGATGGAAACAAGACCTTACACTTCAGAAAGGCAAAAACCTGTACCTGGTGGATGATTGAATAAAAACAAAAGAAGTAATAATTCTTTAAAAAGGTGGAGGAAGTTTGCTTTATGGTTGTCAGCCTGAGAAAAAAATGGAAGTAAAAAATACACTTTCATGTAGGCTGTAGGTATAATGCTTTATGTTTTTTTCTCATGAGAGAAATTTATGGCAACAGAAATATAATTTTGCCAGAAAAGCCAGTATTTCATTTTTATTTTAAAGACACCGTTGTTTCTTTACTTGTTGTATTGGAAGAAGCAAATAACTTTTTTATTTTAACATCATAAACAATAAATACTTTAAAAGTCATTTTACATCAGAAAGGTAATGTACAAAAACTCAGTAAAGCTAAGCATTCAGCAAATTCATCTGTAAAGTAGTCAGGATTTTGGTGCTAATGAACATGAATTTGGAATTTAAATTGTAGATTTCTCACTGTTTTGTGTGTCAAGCTGAAAGGTTAGCACGTGTTAGGGGATAATCCTGAAAAACTGTATTTTGATGTAAAAAATTATCATAATAATTGAACTGTCTGCTTTAGCAGGAGTCACGTTTTATTATTATATTGCGCTCTAACAACCATTGTAATTTAGCTCAAAATAGCTGAATAAAAAACTGTATGTCAAAGTAATTTATATTTAAAAAGACGCTGTTTTTCGGAATTATAGCTTGTGACAAGCTTAACTGAATTTCACAGGAATAAAAGGCTGCGCGTTGTGAATTACTGTGTATAAATTGCACACATTTATGATGCTCCTTCCTTATTTTTTAAATCACGTTCTGCGGCACTAATAGTATCACAAACTCTAAGCTTCTGCTGCCACACATTTAAAATGTGAAATATGAATATTTTAAAAATGCAGAATCTTTATCCAGTAAATATCCTGTCAGGTACCCAACCTTTTGAATAACTTTTTGAATTACATGCTTTCAGGGGTGATTTTTTCCTTTCAATACATTTTCATATAATGCACACAAACATCAAGTTAAAGTCACAGGTCTGGTTCAAACAAAGAAAGTAAATATAAATCTGTTCACGGATGACAAGGTTTTATTGTTGACATATACAAAATCATACTTAAGTGTTTATTTTTTAATGTGTTTAATCAATCGTCGGATGTGATTCTAAACTCAAGTGCTCCCATCACTAGACAAGATGTTGTGGCGCTCTCAGTGACAGCTGATTGGAGTATTTTGACTAGTTATTGGCTCATAATGATTAGCAAATATCTGTAAAGTGCACCTTTAATCAAGGAAAAGGCTTTTCAGTATTTTACCTTGAGAAACTGGCTGTTAAAGCTGCAGATACTGTTTTGCAGTTTTTTTAATCTCTTAAACTGCAAGACAAGCCACTCCAAGAATTGTGAAATGGCAATTCTTACTGGCATTTTAGGTCATGTTCCGAATATTTCAGCAAGAATTTACGAGCACATCTATTTGCATGTCTACGTTTACTCAACTATAAACTATTCATACTCTATACCAAGTAATGAAAGACGTTGGCTGAAGGCAGTGCATGCCTATTTTTAACCCCTTTTTCCTTTTTTACGATTTTGATCGATACTGCATGTGTTCATGCCCTCATATGCTCTTTTGGTCATTAAAAATACATTTTATCAGCTAAACTGTACACAAACCACACCAATAAAAGAACTGAATCAACTAAACTATTTAAAAAATGGACACTGTCCTACATTCACTTTAGAGGTTGAAAATATATATGTTTTCCATCTTTGCAAGGGTAAAATACATGAAGAATGAACAATATTTACACCAATGATGCTTTAATTTGGAGCTAAGCATTTATAGGTTTTTCTTTAATTGATAGGATTTCACTTAATAAGTCAAAAAGTTATGATTTAGGTTTATCTGAATCAATTCTGGTGTGCTAAAACTCTTTGGTTAGTTGGTTATAGCCATGCTAGTGGGGGATCATAAATTACTCTAGATGAGAAAAGACAAAATGCAGCCAAAAATGTAAACACGTATGTACAAATTTACCTTCAGCAGGATTTTGTTGTCCGCTTAAAGCTGAATAAAATGGAAAATTATAAAAGAAACTCAATTTAGATCAAATTTGAATTATTTTGTGGTGAATATTTGTGGAGTAAATTATGCAAAATGTTACATGTCACTATAGAAATAACTGTCAAGCTAGATCAATATTTAATATTAGGAAAAATATAATTATAACATCAATGTTAATATCAAGAGGAAGTTGAAAATTCATGTTATTTAGGTGACTGACATTTTCCTTGTAATTACAGGGTTGTTACAAAACAACAAAATGAGTATTAGATGAGGAGAGGCAGAAACGATGACCATCAAAGGGAAATTAAAAGCACGGCAGCAGATCAGCAGATTAGGAAGATGCTTGCTTAAAGTCAATTTTTTTTTTGTTCACAGGCCAGATTTGCATCAGTTATTGTCAGATCCCAGTAAAAACCAAAATGTGTTACAAAACCAGAATAATATCAATATCTAGTCATTATTGTGACTGTTGCATGAGTGTTACTAGCATAGGTGATGACTCTTCCTTGCCTTTTTAGTGGATGAGGGAGACAAAAGAAGACAAAAAGTGAAGGAAAATAAAGGAATCCCCCCCCCCCCCCCCCCATTTGAAAATGTATATTGGTATGGTGAATTACCTCAACCTCAACATTAGTTTGATTTATTCATCATTTATTTAGAAAGCACACAAAAATAACTCACAACACATGTGGTCCATGCACTGCTTAAATTGAGATGTGGAAAAAATCTTTGAAGGTACATTCATATCCTTAAAATCTGAGACTAAGCCAGTCTTTTAAAAACACAACCTATTATTTAAATGCCTTCAGCAGTATGGTCCTTCTCAACCGCAAAAAAAGTCATTCTGACTGGAGGGGGCAGGGGGCTAGAACCGACTCTTTTGGTTCCTAAGCGGCTCTTTTGGTTAATCATTGCTTAAATTAATTTATTATCAACAACAATATAAAACTATGTACAAAATGAATAACTAATGTAAAATGTTTTTTTTTTCTTTATGAATGATTATCATATGGATATGCTTGTATTTATTCACTCCAGATACAATGTAAACAGTAAATGCTAAAATCTAAAAAACAACTATTTACAATTCAGCTTTTTATAAATGTTTAGGCTTTTCCTTTTAAACAACCGTAAGTTAAAGTGAAACAACAGAAAACACAGCAACCACAACACAAAATTTAAATTAAGATGTAGAAAAATAAACAGAAAATAAAAAACAAAAATGTCTAAATTGATCATGGTAAAGGTTTAAAAATACTAAGTGTCTCAGCCCTGTGAAGCTGATCTTGTTTCTTCAGTCAGCAATGATCTGCCCTGTTTTAGAGAAGATTCTTTCAGTTCTCAAGTTGGTTCTCTAGCCGATTCTAGATAAAATCATGTCCTGCAGACTCAAAATATTCTGCCTTTGTATTATCCACAAATGTGAAATGGTTCAGATTTAGCTTCTTATCCTGCTGTACATGATCATAGAGAGACTCTAAGAGCCGTTTCCTTCACTGTATGGAGCGGGTTTCTGCTCTGCTGATCCTCTGTGTCTGTCTTCATCTCATCTTTGAGCCAACGCACTTTGATTTTAAGTGATGTGACTGCAGCAATGGGGGCATGTCTGTACTTTGACTGATCTCCATCAACATTAGCGTGTGTGCGCTAGTTATTCATTTTTTTTGCTTTTCTTGTTCGAAAACAAGAAAAGTTGCTCATTTGAACTCTATTGTTAGTCAGGTAAAACTTTCTTCAAGACATAAAAATGCTAAAACTGTCTGGCTTGTTTTATAATTGCCGCTTCATTATTAAAATGTGTTAATTCGATCTGACGCTTTTGTCTGGAGGCTGAATTAATAAATCCACATTGTTCAGTCAACTGTACTTCTGACTGGAGCCATATGTGGCATAATCAATGCTGAATAATTCATTGGGACGCCATGATAACAAAGAATCATAGATTAGATGTAGAACAACTCAGTGTTCCTCTGAAAAATGGTGTCCCCAGTGAATGTAACCGACCCGCTTTTGAAATTGGCTTTACATTGGCTGGACAAAGATCTGATAACTTAAAAGGGCTGCCTGAATTATCATTTCAATGGGGACAGAGGTAGGACGGAGCTGGTGCAGTACTGTCTTTTTCACAACGTTGTATTGAAATTTTTTTTTGCAATGTTGAAGCTTTTTTTTTGTCATCTTTTGATTTGTTCTGCAAGATCTTCAAAGTTTCACCTGTCATCTTTTCCATTCTGGTCCAAGTAACACAGAAAATACTCACGCTTCTACACATTCTATATGAATATATATATAGATGTAACAATAAGGGATTCATAAAGTACTTAATTTTTTCCTTTTTCTGATAAAACAAAAATTTGTTCCTTTTCTAAATCTATCTCAGTAATGGTACATAAAGGTGATCAATTACAGGAACATAATGGACAGAGGGGAGGAAATGGGTGCTAGGAAGTTTAAAACAGGCCATGCATCTTAAATTTGCTTCAAGCTTGATTCATCTATAATTCAGCATGGGAGCAAGGGAGAAATAAAAAGTTGTGACTCATTTCCAACAGAACCACATAAAATGCTCAAATGCAGCTTTGACAGAGTTTTGTGATTTCAAATTAATAAACAGTTTATGAGTCTGTCTGCTGTGTGAGAAACAAAAGAGCACAGAGTTGTGCTGCTAAAACGGCGGGCTTCTGCCTTCCTGTCAACTATACAGATACAGATGGTGCATTTCCTTTCCCAAACATACATGACCGTCCTTTACCTCTTTTTCTGTGACAGACAGGAAAATTTACTTCCTTTTTGACATTAACTTGCTTTTAATCAACAGCCAAGAAAGAAACAAAAAAGTCGGAAGAAGACATAAATTGCTTTCTTCAGTGTATCATAATTAATGCAACAATGCACTGACTATGCTGGCAAATACAACTCCCACGAGAGCCCGATCTGCTGGTATTACAAATGAAGTGAAGAGTGGACGCACTGCTCCATGTACATACAAAATGAATGTACATAATCATGTTCTGTTTGGAGCAGCGGGACTATATTTGAACCAGCAGACAGGATTCTAAAATAAGTGCTTTTGTCAGTAAATTTGAGGTGGAAAAAGTGTCTTCGCTGACCAAAAACGTCAAAAGATGTACAAGTAATGCACAGCAACTCAATTCTTGATTAAAGCAAACTGTTATTGTATTGATTTCCAAAACACTAGATTGTCACCACACGAGTCCTAAGTGCGCTGTGAAAGAAAATCGATGGAAAAAGAGCAGTTCTTCATGTTTTACAAACACATAAATTCACGCAGATGCAGATGTACAGACCCCCCCCCCCCCCCCTTCCCTGGGCACTGATCCAGCATAAAAGATGTTTCCCTTCTCTTAATTAAATTTCTACACAGCTCACTGTGAGAGGAACTGATTGTGTTCATTCTGCTATGTGTAAAGGAAGACAAAGCCGCAACTAAACATTACTTTGAAGGGGGGGACATTTGCGTGTATTCATTTTCTCCAGGCTTGTGCCAATCGTAATTATCTCCTGGAAAGTTTATTAAACTGTGACTAAGAAACTAGCTAATGTGAATCAGTCGAGTGAAGCTGATAACCTGCTTTGTTTAATAAGATCAGTATTGGAGCAGTCAGGTGGAATCACTAATTATTGACTGCTCTGTGCTTACCTCAGTCACTCTCCTACTGTTCCAGGTCAACGGTCAAATACAACACAGGCAAAAAAGAGGACATACTTAAAGAAAAATTTTGTTTTCATGTAAATATATGTATAAATGTAGCTTGTAGCAGTGACATAGGTGATACAGTCGGGGAGTCACAAGCTCCCTGTTCCGCTCCATTCCAATGCAATCCCTTGTACACAAATAGACCCATGTACGTCTTCGTTTTCCTTGTCCGAGCTGGCATTTGGCTCAAAACTGTACAACTGAATTGCTCACCATTTTTGTTGCACTGGTAATAGGTTGTGGTTGGGATTGTAAACGGTTGTGGGCTAGTGGGAGAGTTTGTAAACAAAGGGATGATGGAAAGGGAGGGTGGACGTACTTGGCTCCAACATTCCTGCCCACAATTTAGATGCAAATTTCTGATGGACTCCTGCCTCTCTGCAGAAACTATGTCCTAGAAAATGACACAGGATCTTTGATTTTGACTAAAAATTGCTTAACCATTATTAAAAGACCGCTTGGAACATTTTGACAATAGACCCAAAGAGGATTAGAGGGGGACTTTAAAAAAAAAAAAAACCTTCATGGCACAAAAAGGCTGCATATTTTTTTTTTCTTAGGCCACACTGACTTCCGTTCCCTTTTCCATTAGTAAACAAATGAAAAGAAAATAGGAAACCCCCAGTCCCCCTGTTTGGATCTGCTAGTGCATCCATGCAAGAGCATACGGACTTGTAAATATGGACTAAAGTCCACCCATGACGCAGTGGTGTGTGCATGTCATTCTCTTTGCTCACTTAAAGTCACTTCTGTTTTTTTTTTTTTGTCATTTGTTTCTGAGATTACATTTCTACTGTGAAAGCAGGTGAGATTGCATCCGCCCTGCAACACACAGTAATGGGGATTCAGCCTCACTGGAAAGAAGAAAAGCAGTCCTTTCCAATATGTTCACCCTGGTAATAATGGCAAACACAAGTAGAAGAAATATTACACCTTGTTTGCACTTCCTCCTGTGCACACAAACACTTCTTAATAACCCCTACTTTACAAGTGAGTTTTGTTTAGTCTGTTTGAATAAAACCAAGCACGTGCTCTGTGATAACTTCTTAGGTTTAGTTTGGCTCTTTGCCAGTAGGTTTTTTATGGGTTTCAGGGGAGGCGCTTTGGGTGGGTCCCTGCTGTGCCTTATGTATTTTTCCTGTAGCCTGTATCCCATCTCCACTCGTTCCAGCAAAGAGACCGAGAGAGGAGGAATGGTGCTGTTATGACTGGGAGGTCCAATGCTCAGGAGTTTGCAGATTATGGAGAGGACGTCCGCTCCTCTGTCCTGTCCTGTGCTGATCATCTGCCGTGGATCCACTTGCAGTTTTTAGAGATTTGGGCGTTCACGGATAAGCCTGGGAGCACAGGGGGACCAGAGGCGCAGGAACACACTTTTGGGTCTACTTCGTGATGCGTAAATGGATTCGTTTTTGGCTCTTTCTCGTATGTTTGCGCGTGAAAGTGACGCCAAAGTTCCACGAGTTAATAAGCTTGTCACATAAACTCCAAAACACAAACTGGACGAAAAACAATCAGAGTAAATGTAAATGACTTACTTTATATGGAGTTTAAATCTTAAATAGAATGTATACATAAGTAAAAAAAATAATAAAAAAAGTGCTCTTTCGCCGCCTTACCTGAATAATTTTAACTGAATGTTCATGAAGTATAAATAATATTTTATTATTAACATCTGGGAGATGGAACCTGCTTGCGGGAGTGTGGGTTCGGCGGCTTTGGTCGCCGTCGGCGGAACCGGCGTGAGTGCAAAGGCGCCCAAACATCTGTGGAGGCAGCAGAACCAGGCGACGCTCTCTCCGCTCCACCACGCGCTGGTTGTGCGCAAAGCAGACCGAGTGAGACAAAGAGGCTTTTCGGACACCGAGAGATACCTCAACCCGAGAAACATGGACCGGAGTTACGCAGTGGACACAGGGCACCGACCCGGGCTGAAGAAATCCAGGATGTCGTGGCCGTCGTCCTTTCAAGGTCTTCGACGGTAAGGACAAAAGAGGGGGGAGACAGTTCTCCTGCTCCGATCGCTTCTTTTTAATTTCCCTCGATGAGGATGGGCGTTAGGAGCTGTTGTGCAAGATGCTGCTTTCTATTTAGTTGGAACTTTGGGACACGTTTGCGCAGAAAATAAGGTTCCTTTTTTACTTAACCTCAGTTGTGCATCACTTTTTTATTATTACAGATGATTTACTACAATATAAAAAACAAGGCACAGTTCTACTGTATGTCACAGCCGATGCAGGAAAGCGCTTAACAGGAAACAAAACTGACTACACTTGATCCCCCCCCCCCCCCATTTAATTTGCAGCTGAAAACACCCTAACGATACTTTTATAAAAGTCTTCATGTAGGGGTAATCCAATATGACTTTGTTTTTTTCTCTCAAGTAAAAGGCATAATGGAAAGAAAAAAACTAATTTAATTAGCTTAAGATTCTCATCACGATGGCTTCATCTCCTTTAGGCACTGGGCAACTAGAGCAGATGGTTTATTTTTATTTTTTTTATTTTATCATATTATCAGCAAAACACAATATATTTGACTTGAGGAGATCAGAGGAAAGCATGTTTTTTTATTATTATTTTATTTTCTGCTCACCCCATACTGCCATCTTATTGCATTTTTAGTCAAATGAGTTTTGATTAGATTGATATCTCCTTTATTCTCAACGTGTTTATTTGTCTAATTGGCATTTCTCTACTCTGCTGCTGTGAGGTTATTGAGCTTTAAAAGACTATCAGGTCTGACTCATTACATATGACAACATGGTTAAGAATAGCAAATCTAAGTGCTGGGTCTTCATTTGTGACTCGCACGTAAGCATTTAAGCAAGTGATGACAGTAAATGCTGCAGATATAGTGAAGTCCATACGCACACAGATGGATACCTAAGTAGTTTTGCACTCAGACAGCTTTGGAGTGCAGGGAAATGTTTCTGCTCTAATTACTAACTTGTTCAGGGAAAGAAGGAGGGCAGGGAGTGGAAAAACGACAATATGTAGAGAAATCTGAGAAGGTCACCTCAGCTCATTGGCATAAGTGACTGCAAGTTTCTGTCAAATGCTCCCCCTCCCAGTCCTACTTCTTCAGTGAAGGCAGGCTCGGATGAGTGATACTTTGCCTGCAGGTTCAACCAGTAAGCAATGGAAGGCAGAGAGAATAGTCCCTACCAAAGTGGCAGAAAAGTCTTAAAGACCCAGTCCGGTGAATATTGTCTTTTTGACATGTTCTTGAGCCATTATTTCAAGATGGAGGACGTATATCAAGAAAATTAAGCTTAAAATTGCATTTCTGAGTATTTCTTTATTTATATTGTTGTGAATCTGGAGCAGATGGAAAACAAGCATTCGGAAAAAGCTTGTAGGTAAGCTGTAGAAACATCTACGGCAAGCCACAAGCTCCCTGCTTTGCTCCATTCTGATGCACCAGACGACTAGTCTTCCTTTTCCTTGTCTGAGCTGGCATCTGACCCAAAACTATATGGCCGGGTGCTCCAATATTGCTTGCCATTTTTGTTGCTCTGGTAATGTTATCTTGGGGTCATGAGGGGTTGTAAGCAAGTAGGAGTGCATTTAACAGATGAATGATGGCGAAGGGGGCGGGCTTACTCCCTGCCAACAGTCCCACCCACTCAGAAGCGGATTTTTAATAAACAACTACCACTCTGCAGAAACTATGTCCTAGAAAACAACACAAGTTTTCGATTTTGGCTAAAAATGGCAAAAATCATTATTAAAACACCACTGTGACACTTTTATAATAGATCAAAAGATGATCGGAGTGGGTCTTTAGGAAAGGCTAGAGTAACACTTGATTAAAACTCCTGTGTGGTTTTCAAAATTGATTTTATAACTGTAAAAAAACCATAGATACCCATGCAATTCAGCCTAGCTGGTTTCACAATGGCTTCAAGAGGGAAATTAGGGCTCAATTAGATTAAACCAAACAAATCAAATTTCACACAGGAGGCTAATTACCTTAGAGGCACATTGTTCTCAAGCACATACAGTATTCTGGCTAAGTCAGACCATAGACCTCATATATCACATCCCAGTGGGCTATTATTTAATGTCTACTCTTTGCACTCAATGCGTATTTATGTGGATCACTTGGAGAATTATGTTTCAATAGCGGTGTCAGTATCTTTTGTCACCAACATACAAAATAGCTTTCATCTGCTGTGGATATCAGGAGACGCACACCTTGTATTCAAGGTGAAAAACACACTTTGACAGCCTATCATGACCTATTGTTTGCCATAGCAAAACAGATGATTTTCATCCATATTGCTGGGTACATTATATCAAGTTAGCTAAGTTATCCTGTGTTACTCTATAAAATACTGAATAAAAAAATACTCTTCTTTTTTCAAACTCTTATTAGCGGGGTTTGCAAGAACCAGCTAATTAGCCCTCTTTTAATTCAATGCAAATGCATCAATGCATCGACAATCCTTTTTATGCAAATGTGCAGGCATGCAGCATGGAGCACAACGCTTTTTTACCATATTGCCGTTAAAGCATTTTAACTTTTGCTGTCTGTGTTTTTTTTTTTTTTTTTTTTTGAGACAAACACAATGCTTTTAATTAGCTGTCCTAATTAAGAAGCCGGTGGAAGGTCATGCATCTTATAAAAATCTCAGCAGTCAAATTGTGGCTCCAAGTCAGGTAAACAGGACTTATATGCTTATCATAACAGGCAGATGCAACTTTTGAGGCATTGCCCGATTAGAAAAATAATAGGAAGTGCCAGTTACTTGCCTAGCTCTCATAGTTAATATCATTCTTGCATATAAAGAGAGACAGCACGTTTCTGCCTTAGAGGTCCAGTGATAACACCATGTCAAGTAGAGTAGCTGATGTGGTTCAGGGCCCCTCTGCTCCAAGGTAAAACACATCAAGTAGATGTGTCACTCTCTGGGCTGGGCCTGCCGCTTCCCAAGGTTTCTCTGAGACCTCACTCAAACACGTGGAGTGTCCTCTGATTAGGAGATGGCTGCTCACTTGTGACTCTCAAATTGTCTGCCATGGAGACGCTTAGGTGAGTTCTCTTCACCTCAGCTGATGCTGTGGACAAAGAGGATTATGATTTTTTGAAAAATATTTCATTTCCCCCTGGATTTGAGTCAGCGGTAAAAAGAGGGAATGCCAAAAACAAAGCAAAGTGAAAGAATTTATAAGACAAGAGAAAAGAGTGGAGGATGCTGCGTGTCACTTCATAGCAGAGTGGTAACTGTTCAACTGCCTTGTCACACTGCACAGTTCTCAGCAGTTTCTGTATTTCTTCGCCCCTCCAGCTAGTCCTGCTATTCTGAATGGCAGTGCCAGAGTGATGCTTTTAGCCAGTATGAAGTGTAACCCCGTGGCTATGTCATTAGATCCCAAGGGTGTTCATAAGCGAGGTAGGGACCGCTATTGGCTTATTTTCTATATATAACTCCAATCACAGTCGTAATCACAGTCATGCTTTTTAGGCTTCTGCGGCGCTTTAACAGTCCTTATTGACTGTATGGCTTTGCTCCCAGAAATGTGAAAGATGTCCAGAAGTGCTAATGAACACCGTCAGAAAACACTCCACTGGCAGATATGAGCATCGATGATTCATTAGCGATATATTCTGGTTGAATTTATTCTTTTCATATTTAGTGTCAGACCCTCAAAGCTAGGCAGGACTAATAACTATATGGGTGTCAAACACCTTCTCTGAGTCTTATTGACCTGCTCATTCAGGCTTAAAAAGGAATCACACTCGATACACTCTCCCAAAAGCTGAGCATGCTAATTAGAAAGTTCCTTTCACACAAATATCGGGGAAGAAGTTCAATTTTTTTATACATGTCACATCTTGACCCCTCATTATATACCTTGTATTAGACTCACGATCAAGAACTGAAGCATCAGTACTCAAACTTTTTGTTTCAGATCAACAGAAAAGAAATTAAAACTATCAAAAGAGGGAACTCATTTAAAAATAAGCACAGCTGGTTGTTTTCTAAGTTTAAAAAAAGTCTGATTTCTGCAGAATGTGCAAAACTTTAAAAAAAGATTGAGTTTTTTCTATTTTTAATTTTAACCATAGAGCCTGCAGATATAATATTTTATAACAAAAATGTTATTACAGTACTAATTTCACTGGCTAAACCAATGCTGGATTGGAAAGGGACCTTGGCAACACACATGGGGAAATTGCTGGTGGGATACCAAGCTCTCTAAGACTGATTGACCTTTCCTTTTGCCAAGCTGTGCTGTCGGTTTATAGGACCCATTAAGCATCCCCAGTGAAATGAGTGGGGTTGTGGAAATGCATCTTCTTGGTGAATCTAAAGCCTAAGAGCTGAATTGTGCATGCTTTTGCTCCATCTGATGACATTGTTGGAGCTGGGAATAAAACGCAGAAGTCACATGGTTATGTCTTTTTTTTTTTAAAGCTTTTAGCCCTATAATTGCTGAGTCACTTCAAACTGCAGGGCAGCACTATAAGTGTGTCTTTATCCCACTGGACGGGATATATTTTAGCAATACTGGAAATACTGTGGTGACAGAAGAAAATTTTATTGAGCGGTGAATAAAAATGTTACAATTTCACTTTTGCTGGTGGTATTTACAATATTAAAAAAATAAATATTAAATTGGAAAAACTATTTGAAATTAAGAGTTTTTATTATTTCATAAACACCTTTTCTTGGAAGAAAAGGAAAATAACCCAGAGGGCTAAATTAGATTAATGTTAGAATTATACAAATGAGCCAGAAGAATATTGAATTGTTGTCCTACACTTACATACCAGTTGAATACTCATATTTGTCTCTAACCAGCAACAGTTATCAGTTTTGTCAGCTGTAATGTCCTCATAAAGCAGACTTTTGCACATTCTGAACAACAAAAACTATATGGGGAATATCACAAAAGATACCTCCTTTACCTCTAATTTGAAAGATCTTTTTTTTCCCCTTTCAGTCCCTTTCAAAACTAGTTACAATAAGAGTAACAGCCCCTAACAGTCTTAATATTTTTGCTTTTTAAGTACTTTCACCTAATTTTCCTAAATTACATTTTTCTTTGCACTTTTTGTCTAATGCAATTTTTTTGCAGGTTGCCTTTTTCTGCATTCCTGGAGCTTTGCTGTACTAATCTTTTGTAAATCTCTTTGGAGTAAAAGCGCCTATTAGGTGACTAAATGTAGAATATTAGATGTCTTAAGCACACTGTTTACTACATGTTGATGTTAATTTACCTTGAAAGAATTATGCTGTATCCAAAGATTTAGCATCTTTTAAACCCTTCATGCCTGAATTTATCTTCTATTACCGTATATAAAAAATATTCTTCAATATTTTTGCTATTCAAGGTGATTCTATGGTACGTTGCAAATTAGCGCCATACGGCATGAGGGCGTTAAACTGCTGCAAAGTAGATGCTCTGGTTGCACTTCTGTGAGATTCACAACACATATACTTTGGGAATGTCTGCAAATTCGCTGCCAGAAAAGAGGCAGAAAGAGTGAAGCCAAACATTTTTCTCAGCCAAGAAGTGATCTGTCCCTTCTGTGCGTTCAGTCACATCTGCATGAAAACAGTCACATCACGGCTTATTACAATATTAAAGGTGATGCTGATTGTTCATAACCACTATTATGTTGCACGGTTGGTGTGAGGCTAGTGGGAAACATTAGTGCTTCTTGGTGGAGAAGAGCTGTGTTAAAGTTGTGAAATCTCAAATAGAAAGAAGGAGAGCTCCATGTGAAGAAGTATGTGAAGCAGACGGGATGTTTTTATCAGCAGGAACAGTCATTTGCTTTTCATAGCCCTCCCCAGGCGCCGTTTTCTTCACTGGTCATCTGCTAGGCTAATAAAATGCATGAAAACCATTTCTGAAGGACAGCCTTGCATGGGAGCTATGAGCCAAAGCTTTTCCAGACTGACTGTTTGATGTTAGGTGATTCCCTGGGCTCTTGGCTGGCTGTGGTCCTCTGATCATATTACACTCAACTGGGTGATAAAGACTAGAGCTCAGTGAGCAACTGGTGTGGTGTTGGGTCTGCTAATTGCTTTGAGTCAGAGCAGACTTGTGATTGAGTATTCCAGTTAGAGTTTCTGTTTCAAAGCTGTTGTGGGAACAATGAAAACTAGACGGAGTAAAATTCATCTCTGAAGTTCATTTTTTCATACACAAAAAAACTAAATTGAAATCTAGTTAAACTGCATCACATGTGAAGCTTTTGAGAATGGGTTAAATGAAAAACAACATTTTATTAACCTGGAACTGGCTTATTGAATGGAAAATTGTTAGAATTCAAAATGGTGTGCACACTGTGATTGTTTCCGAGATCATTTCTGAAAGCCCCCTTTCTTTCTTCTGCTTTCGATTTCACCCTCCAAATTTGCACTCTGCTCTCAGACCCATTTTCTCTGAGACCTAGCACGTTGGTGCACACCAGCTAATACATAGTTATTGCCCTGTTTTTATTTTGTCTGTCTCTCCCTTAATATCTTTTTCTATTGCCCCCACACGCTTATATCCTCCTGTGTCAGAGGCTTGCTCCTGAATGATTTGCCTCGTAGGACCTCATGCTTCTTGTCATTTGCCATGTGTGTCGGATCATATCTCAAGGCATGACAAATGCATCGGAACAAGCCTGCTTGGTCATCAAATATAGAAGTAACTCTAAAGTAGATCCTCAGGAGTTGGATGAACATCTTCTAGCCTCTAGTTAACTATTTACTGAACAAACAAATTAGTCTAAATTTGAGTTGTTTTGTAGTTGATCTATTCATCTCACATATTTGTATTAAGGATTTAGTTTTCTTACCTTTAATTAAATTAGTTTGCCAATAATGAATTCCTTAATATGCCTGGAATTATGACTTCCTGGAAGGGAGGGATTTATAAGAAATTTGTGGAAAAAATATTTGCTTGGCCTAGTGTTTGGTAGAGGAGGCTTAGTTTTTTTTCCACTGTACTTATTTGTAGTTTCAATATTAAAGAAGAAAAAAAAACCTCCTGCAAACAGACCATTAGAGATCTCAGCCCCAGGAGATTGCAGCCATTGATCAAACAAGTGATGGTAAAAATGAGGCTGGCAATCATCACAGGAAACTGGGCAGAGTTTTATTATTTGCAGGTTGGAGCCAAAAAAAATCAAAGTCCTCGCATTCCCCTAATAATACTGTAATAAAAATATTCAAAAAGTTAATGAATGTTGGATAATCTTCAATCCGTCAGAATCAGAGGGTATGAGCTCAGAATAAGCTGTTGTGTAAATTACTGTGCCAACACATTCATCCAGAGTGTATAAGGGTTCTCCAAGGTAAAGGAAATCAGACTGTGGATTGACAAAGTGAAAACTTTTGTTAGATATTATTATTTACAGTAATATAAATGATGGTCAGTTGGAATTCCAGTCATACTCCACCCTGGACACAAACTATATCAAACCCTCCCTTCTAGCACAGGGCTCTGGGCCATAAAGCCGAGCCCTTTGACTAGACATGCGGTCAGGCACTTATTGTACATAACAGCAATATTTATAGATTTTACACTCACTGACAACTTTATTAGATACACCTATCCAACTGCTTTTTAACACAACTGACTAATCAGCCAACCGCATGGCAGCAACTCATGCATTTAGGCATGCTGGATTTTCACCCACAACCATAGGGTTTACAGCGAATGGTCTGAAACAGAAACAATATCCAGTGAGCTGCAGTTCTGTGGGTGGAAATGCCTTGTTAATGCCAGAGGTCAGAGGAGAATGGCTAAACTGGTTCAAGCTGATAGAAAGAGAACAGGAACTCAAATAACCACTCGGTACAACTGAGGTCTGCAGAAGAGCATCTCTGAACGTAGAACACGTCCAATCTTGAAGCAGATGGGCTATGGCAGCAGAAGACCACACCGGGTGCCATTCATCCAGCTAAGAACAGGAAACCGAGGCTACAATTCACACAGGCTAAAAACTGGACAATTGAAGATTGGAAAAATGTTGTCTGCTCTGAGTCTCCATTTCTGCTGTGACATTCAGATGGTAGGGTCAGAATTTTGCATCAACAACAAGTAATCATGGATCCATCCTGCATTAAAGCAACAGTTCAGGCTGGTGGTGGTGTAATAGTGTGGGGGATATTTTCTTGACACACTTTTGGGCCAGTTGGTATCTACTGAGCATCAATACAATGCTACAGCCTACCTGTGTGTTGTTGCTGACCATGCCCATCCCTTTATGACTAATATAGAGGCTGGTGAGTTCATATCTTCCTGTTGTGTATTATTTATCTTTATAATTAAATAATTATAAAAACAATTGAGAACAAAACAAATACATTAGGTGTTTCTTTATGGTGCCTGACAAAACACCTGTTAATTTTTTTGGTCCTATATGTTTTTACCTCTTGGGGTGGGGGGTTGTTTAAATGGATGACTCGATGCGTGCCATGGATACATTCTCTTTGCAGATGATGAATGGAGAAATAACTTGGTGGAAAATAAGCTTTCAGATCGTGGAATCAGATTTTTCCACAGAAACCGTCCTCAAAGATCATTTTCTACACCATATGTTTAACGCTTGTTATCAGGATGCAGATGCGTGTTGGTTTTAAACCCTCTCGATGTTTGGGTTTTTCAGTGCAGTTGAAGGGATTGTTGACTCCTTTATCACCCCAATTCACACCAAAGGAGCAGTGGGTAACAGCGGTGTCATGTCAAATGTGAGTGAACTGCTTTCTGTTGAATTAATCTGACAATTCATACTGGGAACGTTATACGCACATCTTTCCATCAACTTTCTGTAAAGCAAAGCTCAAATTAGGTTGGAGTTCTATTTGTCTGGTCTTTCTCCACATCGAGCCAAGTTAAAGCCAGAGAAACACAAGGAAACAGGCTTTAAGTTTCAAAATAAAACTCAGCTCCATTTTAATAAAAGAAAAATTTTCTAAAAACATGACCGTGATGTCAACATTCTACTGAATATTGCACCACGACAGGAAGTTACCTGATGTGAAGAAATTCATGTACTGTACTACCACAAGTCTTTGATATATTTCTTACTATCGTCTTACGGGAATCATACAAAAAAACACAAGTGTAGGAATGAAGTCAGCAAAACACAGAAAGAAGATCTATGCACAAGATCCAGAGAAGGTCCAAATGCAGCCTTTGATGTGAATTAACGCTTTTGAAAAAAAAAATGCACTCCAAATATCCCGCTGCTGCAACGCTCACATAACGTTTTTGGTGGGAATTTGACTTTTCTTTCTGTATAGTTTGTCTATAGTTGCTTTATTTTTTTCCGGTTTATATTGTAAAGTTCCATGTTGTTTTTTTATTTTTTGCATGGAT
Organism: Oryzias latipes; assembly: GCF_053564925.1. Taxonomy (NCBI): domain Eukaryota; kingdom Metazoa; phylum Chordata; class Actinopteri; order Beloniformes; family Adrianichthyidae; genus Oryzias; species Oryzias latipes. Next base: position 25,989,471 of record NC_136245.1, on the reverse strand, counting down.
ATTTTTCTGTCTAAGACAATGGCAAAGATATTCCCTTTTCACTAGATTTGATCAATGCCTTCATAATTAAAGTGTCATTAACGTTTATTGGGGAATGATCAGTGGAGCAGAAGGTCTTGAGGTTTCTACTGTCATACTGTCATAATGATAAATTTGAGGAAGGTCAATCAGAATAACTTTGGGTGGTTAATTGTGGAAAAAAGAAATAATTTTTTTTATTGTCAAGAGTGACAATTGCTGTTTTATTATTATAATACGTTATTAAACACTTGCAAATATTTTTTTCTTTTCTCTGACAACTGTGAAAGATTAGGACTCACGAGTCAGAGTCATGTCACCATGGGGACTTGATTGGCTAATACATCACGCCAATATGATATCCTTATTAACAGGAAATGGGCTTCATCTGTGGGGAAGAATGGAGGAGCGGGTCTTAATTACTCATTACGAGCCATTAGTGGTTCTTTTTCAGTTGTGTAAAGAAATCTGTCCATACATCATCATAGATTATGAGTTTTAACGAACATTCAATATTTTAATTTATTAATTTATTCTATTAATTTAAAGTTTGTATTTTTATGTATCCCACAAATATTGCAACATAGAGGTTGCAATATGTGTATTTTTTTACATTACAAATGAGCTCTTTTTAGAAACAGCATTTTTTTTATATGCACCTGATTCACAGTGATTTGAAAAAAAAATGCAGTTTTGAGCTAAATTATTTTTTATAGATGGTATGTCCCCCATCATCAGAAAAATGCCACAATTACATGTTGACCCCATAACTAAAATTTTTATTGTAGTGGGTCTTTAAACTAAATTATTCTCTTTAAAATATAGGATGGGCTTTTCTTTTAAGCTCCCCATTAACTCCAATTTGTTTTCAAAATAAAAAAAAAATGAAAATTGTTCACTCTCGCAGGTTTAGTCAATTTTCTGAAGTTTTTAAGAAAGGCTTTTAAGGAGATTGAAATATGTTTGAAATATGTTTATATTTATTTCCCGTTCTGATTAAACACAGTAAATTGTCAGAGAACACTCACCCGCCCACATTTATCAACCCAGCTGATCTGACAGGAGATTTAAGTCAATTATTCTGTCATAATTTACTGGCCTACTGTCCTTATTTTGTTTTTTTTCCTCCTTATGCTTTAATTAGCTTCGTATGCCACACTGAATAGATTATCCTCTTCTTTGCATTCTTTTCCATAACAACAACCATGTTTTCTTCTCCAAATCATGGCAAGGCACTCAACAGATAGTTCTTCAAAGTGGATACTTGTGGTGTTATTGATTTCAGTCACAACAGCATGTCCCTATTTTCCTGCACTGTGCCGAAATCCAGTTTTCTAAGTATGTAACAAGTTAACTTGTTTGTTCCCCTTTTGAAATGACATAAAATTATTATAACACATTAAGTTTGTCAAAACTTCTCCCACATGTAAATTATGAATATGCTATGACATAGTGTTATGCATTTCATTCAAAAGAACATTGCAAAATAAATAATAAAATATTTGTATGTTTAAAAATTCCTAAATAATTACATCAAAAGGCTCTGAGCTGACTTGAATAAATGTAATCAATAGGTTAATCCATTCATGATTTTTTTTTCCCTCTCACACAGATCTATGAAATTCTAATTTTCTGCTAAATTGAGTCAAGTTGTGGAAGAATGTGAGGTGTTAATTTCAAGCATGAATATCCCACAGTTTTAAATTCTTGGCATGTTTAGATTAGTCAAATATGCTCTAAAAAAACTTTATGTAGTTGTTAAAGACTTATCCATGATACAGACTCCTGCAAATAAAATGTAAAACAGAATCCTAATCCTAATTAAACAATTTTCATCTTCTCATTTGGTTTATTGTTTGTCCTCTTTTTAAGTTTAAGATTGCACTATTGCTGAACAATATAAGATTTGTCCCTACTCTTATTACTACTCAGTTTCCTTAGAGAACATTGCCTTTTGTACTCTGGTCTGCTGTATACTCCATGATGCACAGTTAAATGAATTGAATATTTAAAAAGTACATTGGCAAATTGGGCAGCAATGGCTCAGGTGGTTGAGCAGGATTACCAATGATCAGCGGTTCAATCCCCGCTCCCCCCAGTCAACCGTCACTGTGTCTCCAGTGTGGCTCCACTAGTGTGTCAATGTGGATGAATATCCAGGACGCCTGGTCTGCTTATTTTGAAGCAGACCAGGATTTGCTTTTTTATCTCAGAATTAAGGTGAGCTTTTGCAATAAACAGAACAAATATCTGAAAATAAAAACTAAAAATGCAAATGTAAAGATTATGCCTTGCTCTCTAAAAATATTCACTAAATTCCTCAAATTTGATCCTGAATAAAGTTCATTCTGGGTAAGGATGTAGTGATTACATCCCAGAAAATCACAAACTAAGTCTATTAGTGGTGTTAATCAGACACTGAGGAATTGATTTTTGACTGGAGTGCAGTTGGGAGTTCTCTAATAGTCCTGCTATGTGTGACCAACATGCAGTTTAACAAGTCTAATCATCTTAGAAAGTGCCTCTAATACGAAGTGTGGTCTAGAACAGCATGTAAGGGCAAAGTTTAATCTGCGTTACTGCAGTTTAAAGGCCTGTTCTCTGGCATAAAACTGCAGTTACTCCAAGTAGCAGCATGTCCTGTTTCTGGCAAATTAACATTTTCAACTCATCTTTTTAAAGTGCATTTGAAGACTTAGATGTATAATTTGGACTTGACTGGAACTGACCAACAAAAACTGGATTGACATAGTTTTGCTCCATGGTTCGCCATGACAGGTACCTCAGTTTGGAAGTAGCTGGTCTTGAAATTTGCTGTTAAATGTTATAATTCCCATCTTAAAAGTACAATTTTCCCATATTTGCTTTTCAGACCTATGGAAAAGATGTCTTGTTATAGTTGAACGATATTCTGCCGGCATCCTCTTTGAAAGCATTCAGAGAAGGTCACCTTGCTCATTTGGGGAAATAGTCGCCATGGCTACATTAGTTAGATAGGTGCACTGAATCCATTGGAGATCTCACAAGGATACTTTGATAATAGGCAGGGAGGAGTAAAACAAGATTATTTTGGAGAAAATAAAAAGATGGGCAAGCTGTTTATGAAAAAGTATTTTTATACGACGGAGTTTTAGGGCCACGGTGAGGAAAAAAAATTCTGGCCAACATGACGAGATTAAAGTCGTCATGTCGACTTTAATCTCGTCATGACGAGAAAAAACTCGACACAAAGTTTCGAGAAAAAACTCGTCTTGTCGAGATAAAAGTCGAAATAAAGTTTCGAGATTAAAGTCGCAATGTTGCGCGAGAGAAGTGAAGCTGAGTCTTTCAGGAGTATTCAGTGTTATGGCTAATGTTAGTGAGCTAGTGGCTTTGTACTTCAGAGTTTACGACAGAGTTTTATGGCCACCAAAAACTCGTAAATTTACGGGAAAAAATTCATAGATTAAAAAGGAGAAAACACCGAAATTGTCTGTTTATCGGAGCCTAGCTTGAAGATGAAATATGTGGTGCCTTTTGTGAAGCTTTTATTTCCGGATTATAGGTTTAAAACAAAGAGATTCTGAACCTTTTGGCGATTCAAAATCAGATTATTGTCAGTGGAGCAGTCTTTCCGGGGTTCAGTGTCGGTAAAACGGAGTGTCATTTGTAAAATAAGGAGCTCAGAGACACGTTTGGGTGTAGAGGACCGCTGCAGCCTTTATTCTCCTTTTCATTCACATAACCTGAAGTTCATCTGTCACATTACGTCATGAATCTGTCATCCGATCATCAATGCGGAAGTAAACGGTGTTACATACGCCTCCTGCAGATGAAGCGACCCGTTTGATCATTAAAAAACAAAGATGAATGAAAATAGTCCTATATATTAGCATTACAACGTTGAAAAAGGCAAAAAGTGCTCCTCCTCCTCATACGGAAGCATCACACAAACATAGAGATCTGGTCTTTGTTGGAGGAAGAAAGGATTCAAGCAAACAGCTGCAGGGACACCCGATGACGACTTCATCGGGCTGCAGAGATCCTGCAAACCAACCATCAATAAATAAAACTTTAATGAATTGTAAATCAATCAAATGAGCTTCCAGATATTTGGAACGTTATCAATAAACATTCAGCTCACCTGTTCAACTGAGTTTAGTCGGTCTGCTCTGCTGCTGCACGGCGTTCACCTGCTGCTCTGCATGCTCACTTCCACAATAATTTTGTAAATTTACGAGTTTTTTTCTCTCGCGCGCAACATTGCGACTTTAATCTAGAAACTTAATTTCGACTTTTATCTCGACAAGACGAGTTTTTTCTCGAAACTTTGTGTTGAGTTTTTTCTCGTCATGACGAGATTAAAGTCGACATGACGACTTTAATCTCGCCACGTTGGCCAGAATTTTTTTTCCTCACCGTGGCCCTAAAACTCCGTCGTATTTTTATTCTCCCCTAAGCAGAGGATTACATTTTATAAATATCCTCAAACTTGTTCCTAAATTGGAGGGTGATGGAATTTAAGTCTTTTTAGATTTGAATGTAAAAGTCTTTTTTTCTGAGCAGGTCGTTTAATTCTGATAACAGGTAAAATATTCATCAAGAATAAGTCAAAGCCAATGAAATCTGATGTAGTTATTACTTGTAAAGATTTCACACCGTGTGTTATTTGTACATTTGTAAATAGACAGATTCATTAGAGATTTAAGTAAAATAGATGTGTGCATGCACAGGCAGTTTCTTCTGGGATTGGTTCACTTGCAAGCGAACTCTGATGTGGGTCAGTGACAGTATGAATGCAGATAGTGTATCAAAAAGTGGAAGTAAATGAAAAAAGACAAATTTACATTAGTGTATTGTAATTATTTGTTAAGGAAATAATTTAGTTTTATAAAGTGAAAAAAGCTTTAAAAAATGTCCCGTGTGCAGATGTGAAAAACTAAGGAACAATTGTCAGATGACCACTGTTTTTTTTACTAGCCATGTCTTTTTTTTGTGTTCTTGGTGCTTTTTTAGCAGTATAAAACCCATAAATTGAACTGTAATACAGTAAATGCAGACTTTTACTGTCAGACAAAATAAAAGGAAAGCTTGACATTTCCCAGCATTTCTGTCCCATGCTAATAAAATCCAATTAACCTCCCTGTTCGTATGTAATCAGCCCTGTGTGGTCTCTGGTCAGCTTTCTCAATTAACCTGGTTTCTTACATCTTATGTAAACCCAAAAACCTGGTTTAATATTGTAAGCATCTTCTCAGGGAAAAAAAAAAATTATAAGGCAGCTGTGGTGCAGAGGTAAAGTGTTTGGCTTCTGATTGGAAGGTTCGGTTACCCAAGTGACCTAGTTCAAGACACTACATTGCTCCTGGTGAGCTGGTTGTCATCTTGCATAGCTTCAGAGTCACAAGATGTGGGAATGTGTGTGGGCATGGATAAATGGAACTTGTGACTGTAAAGTCAAAGTAGAAAAGTGCTGTTTAAGTGTTGTCATTTACCACATACTTAAGTTATTACTCTACTCTTACTCTATTTGCTTTAAACATGGTACAAACTTTTGGCTGAAAGCTGCTGGGTTATGGTCACTTCTACGGATGTAAGCCCACAAATGGATTTCGCCAGTAAATGTCTATTTTCTACAAACCAGGTTACGTAAATCCTTTTAAATGTACATAAGGCTTGGATTCTGACTGTTGCACCATTCATTCCTGCATAATTGTGTGATCCCAATGTAAACCTTTCCCTTTTAGAGCACGCACCTGCTAACATGAATGTCAGAACTCAACTCTTACATGAAGGTTAGAATATGTCTGTAAATACTCATTCCTACTGGTATTGTGACATATTGTCAAGGGTAACTAAAGCTTTTTACAAAGCTATTTTCTAAATTCTCTGCTAATCATGGTCACAATATCCCTAGATCCTTTTATGAGAGTATACCTTGGACAAGTCAGTCACAGGATAATACTTCTAATGTTCTAATGTTATGCATATTTATAATTTGGGTTTAATATAAGCTGCAGACACTGAGTTATAACCCTTCCACAAAGTAATTAAGGACCATAGAACCTTGGACCTATTTTTAATTTTGCGGTGGAATGTCCTTGTAGTAGGAAGTCTCCACTGACAGTTTGCTTCACTGCTTGAGTTTGACATTGTAGCAACCACCCCTTCACCTCTGCCTGAGCTGAAATTTCACTGGCGTCTTGACCCATTTGTCTTTTCTCGTCTTGCTCCATTTATCATACATCCAACTGTCAGCTCTTGCTCCAGGTAAAAATGGATGATCGGGATACATTGCAGGTAAAATAGAAAAAGATATACATTGTCTTCACATGATTTTAAGTCCAACCTTTCTCTAAATAAATGCATTTTTCCCCTATATTATAAATGTTGTTTTATTTATTATTTAATATAGAGAGGATTTTCAAGGCAGTGAGCTCTGTAGTTTTCTACTGTTTCATTGCATGCATGTGGCATAGAAAGAGGAACAGTATACCTGCTGGCGCATTTCTCTTGAGCTACAATGTAATGAGGCTGCAGGTCTGTCCTTCAGCCTCACAGTTGTTGCCCTCAGTCATCATCAGAAATTGCTCTTTCAGATATACCGGAAGCTGGTTCTTACTGCTGCACTGAAGGACGTTTCAGTATCTGCCAGGGATGTAAATACACAACAAGAAAATCTTCATTGGTTTGGCCAGTGGCTTTTATGTGACAGCGATGAACTACAAGGAAGCCGATACTTATATATCACTCTCTGGAGTTTTGTCCTTGTCTGTTTTTCGCAGAATCTTATCAGAAGAGCAAAATCACTAGACTCTAAAGGAAAAACTCCTGCATAAAAATAAATAATTACAGTTTTTTTGTGAGGAATCAAAACACATAAAATACTTAAAATACACTTAAAAAATGTTGATTTTGCCCGAAATAGGATGAAAGTGACATTTTCCAAACATTTATAATAATTAATAATTAAGAGTAATTACGAATAGAACACCTCTTATATTCTATTTTTCTTCTGGGACACCAAAATAGCAGACAGATCATTGTAAAAAACTTTTTATTTTTTTTCTCTTTTTAAAAATGTGCCTGTAACTGGTAGTAATGTGGTAAAATCAGCTCTTTTTGTGCTGCATGAATATTCAGATAATTAAAAATAACTGTTAAAAAATGCAGTTAAGTGCTACTCTGCAGTACATTTTTTGAGCCCTTATTTCTCCAATACTAATAATTATAGCAGTTAGGCTGTCACTAATTGTACGCTGAAATTTTAGGCTTATTGTATAAATGGAAATGAAACTGAATGTGCAGAAACTTTTTGAGTCCATACAAAATGGCGTGAACATTTCACATGAATGCATGAGCGCTTTTATAAATACATGCTTCTGTTTCTGTGGCTTCATGTTAATTTCTTTGCCCCTAATCAACACACTTTTGTTTATATTTGACCTTTATTTATGTGATGACTCTGCAAAGCTTTACATTTTAAGTGTTTCAAAATCACTACAGTTTAAAGCAGTCCTGTCAATACAACTCGACTTCATTATGCTGTACTTAGTGGCTGTAATTTTTCTCTGTTACAGAAGATCACACATATTTACCAGCTCTTTAGAGCTCTTTCTATTTTTAATCAACCCTTCTCTGCTTTCAGTTTCTCCCACTCTGCTCTGGTCTCCTAGTGTCTCCTAACCTCCCTTGAGTGGAGCTGTGTAAATATAACTATTCCCCAGTGTAGTTATGTGTCTCTGCTCCCTGGGGACTTTAAGTGTTCTCAGATGATGAAGAAGAGGGACAATTTTCAGATAGGCTTGTAATTTATGGTCCTGCTGTCATTCAACCATATGATGGAGTACGAAACTAAAATGTGAATAGCCTAGTGATGTATAAAAAGTCCTAAATCTTAAAAAAGACACTTTAATTTAACATGAAATTAGTGAATTGTACTTTAAAGTGATCTTGTCATGCGCTGAGTTTAATTTAAAGGAGTGAGTCTGATTTAAAGAGCTTATGACACCTTTAGCTTTTTATGACCAAGATTTAATCAATTTAAACTGCTCTAAATTATTTCAAATGTATTTTAACTTGCATGTAAAGGTTTAAAAGAAAAGACCTATAGGAGATAATAGTTCCATGTTTTACAAACAGAGTACTTCATTTTTGGTCTGCAGGGTCAGTTGTTATTTCTAGATTTTCATAAACAAGAATTAGGAGGGGTGCACTTCAACTATCATGATCTTTTTATGGAATCAACTCTCCATTCCAGTTGGAGAGCAGGCACAGTATCTTCAATACCAGGTTTGACGCCCTCCTGTTTAATAATCATATAGTTAATGTCTTGCAGGGCCTTAAGTCACATCTTTAGCTTTATTGCTAAAGGCTTTGACTGCTGAAGGCCATTTTTGGAAATGGACAGACTCTTAACAACTGAAATGTAAGGACTGGAGGAGAAGGAGGTTTGAACAAAAGTGATTTCTACTCTGACAAGGTTGTTGTGATGAAAAGTGAATCCACCTATTGGTCTTCCTCTACTTATCTGACCTTTAAAAAAAGATGATAAAAATAAACTTCTTGGTGATTTACTGCAAAAATAGCTTTCTAGTTTATTTTTCCTAAGTTGTCTGCTTTCTCTTCTTTTACTGCAGCTGCTGATTTGCCTGTTTGTCTTACAATAGGTGCTCTAGTGTTTTTCGTGTTTTTTTCTTTGCTGTCCTTCATCATTATGTGACTTCATTAAGTCACATAATGGGAACTTAGTAGTTTTGTTCTACTGGAGGTTTTATTCTTAAATCTTCCATTTAAAATGCGTTTTCCTCTTCACTGACACTTTATGTGCCCATCAGAATGGGGAACACAGCCCAAACCCTTCAATGTTACCTGTTTGTCACTTAGATGGGCCATTATTACATAGAATCATTAGAATTTAACAGAATTAAAGCTGTGTGTAATTTTTATTTTTATTTTTTGTAGTGCTTTGAGACACTTTGCATGTGACACTTCATAAATAAACTGAAGTAACCTTTTAATGCCAGCTATGTCGCCGGTGATACTCAAACAAAGTCTTGACAAACTATCTCTGACCGTTCAAACAATCAACATAAATCAACTCTCTGACGAAGAGAAAAGTGGCTTTTTATGTCACCTTTGTGCTTCACTGCTGTTTAGTGTTGCATATCAACACAAGGCTGATTTTCTCCACTTCAGAATCTGGTGGAATTACTTTAATGGTAGTAAAAAAATGTAAATAATGGGGTTAAAGCTCTGGTGTTAAAAGGTTAAGTAGATTTTAGGAGTATCTCCATATGAATTAGTGGTTGTGGTCATTTGTCAATTTTGAATATTTTTAATCAAACATATATGCATTCATCACATCTTTTGGGCAGTGCAATCAATACATTGAGTAAATACAAATTTTCAAACTTAATTATTTTCTCTAATTTCTATAATACATTTTTTTTAAAGTTCAAACCTAACTAAGCTTCAAATATAATTATTAGCACAAATAATATATATAAAACGTTTATTTTTTAGATTTACTAAGTTGCTTCTGATGTATTTTTTGCTTCCTTATTGATTGCATGTAATGCAATACAGACTATATCACATACATGCTGGGTTGACCAGGTGCCGGGCCAAAATTGTCATCTCTTGTGGTGTGTGAAATTAATCTGACAGGCAATAATGATGGAAAAGGAAAAACGACAAAACAAGTCGCTGAAGCCTCCCCAAGTGTAAAATGCAACTGATTCTTTTCATGACTGAGGCTATACGGAATGTTCTGACCAGTTCATCTGAACAAGTAAGTAGCAGCGAGCAGCTGCCAGTATCATCAAACTCAGAAAGCCAAATACTATAATCCCAGCATTTAAGAAGAGGTGGTTGAATAACAAAGTTTGACACCTATAAACGTGTTGCTTCATGCCGGCAAAATGGAACTGCCATTGGAGGCTTTCAGGGGAACAGAGGAACTCGCCCCTTCATGAGTGTCTGGTTTCTATAATTGGAAGCAGTCCTGTCACTATTGTTGTTGAACAGAAGGAAGTAGAGTTGTCAAAGGGTAGTGCTGCTCTTGGTAATTCTTTTCTTTCTTGTGCTCGTTTATTGTGCGACTTGATGACTCATTTCTTGTGGGACAAAGAAAAGAAGATAGATTTTCTGATGGAAAGCATGCATACAGCTCTTAAAAAATTATATCTTGTACAAAGGCTAAGATTTGAAAGGAGCAATGATATGTTTCAGCAATCTCTTTTTGTATGCAGGGTGTTTCTGTGTGATCTTCTTTGAAAAATTATAATTTCGTTTTGTTTTACTTATTCTCATTTGCCCCATGTGGTTTCAGTTGCTTTCATTCTTGTCACATTCACTCGGTCATGTAACTGTCTCTCTTTTTTATGTTTCTCCAATTAATTTATTCATTTAAGAAAAAAAGTCTTTATTTTCTGCCAACCCAAATATTGCCACCATACCCAAGCCATATTTGAAAGACTGGGACAAGATCTTTTCAGGACGCTTGCTAATTCAATCATAGAATTAACAGGCCAAGATCATTTTGTAAACATTAAAGCAGCATTAATGTGGTTTCATTCAAGAGTAAATTGCTCTGTGACATTTTAAATGTCACCACAAACCCCTTGCATACCTTTCAAAGGGTTCTGACAACCTTTAGAATAAAAGTTATTTTATGGTTATTTCTTTATCAGTTAATTACTTATCAAATGCTTTTGGTTTTTTCATATATTGCTTCAGCAGAACACTTAAACCATCTCATAGTCCAGTGCAGCAAACACAAACATGGGAAAAACACGGCACCTTTTTTTTTATTTCTAAGACTAAGTTGTGGCTTCACATCTGGTGTTTAGAGGTCCAGTTATAATTGATTTACTTGATTTAATAGCTGAACTGGACGTTTTCATATTTAGAATCCAAAAGCACTACACACCTGATTCTTTCAGTTACTTTATTAATATCTAAACGGTGCACATACATTTCAATATTACGTTTTTTTTAAATCAATTTGAGTGGGTGAGATTATTTGGTTTATTTCAAGCATTGATTGTGCACAATACAACAAAATCCCACAGATATATCAAAACCCTTACAGAAATAATGAAATGCATTGATTGAAAAATAGGAAAAAATAACATGAATGTACTAAGATAAATAATTGTGCTTCATAATCATAAATAGAAATACACACTTAGGTCACATTAGATTCATTAAATGTAGTGATTATTAACTAAAGTCAAGTAGAGTTTGATTTGTTGCTTGAAAATGAGTGGGAAGAACTTGTATAATCCAACCCCTACTGAGTTATTTCATTTTATATTTTTGCCTAAATGTCGTATTACGGTGTGCAGATTTTTTGTCGTCAAGTATATAGTTTTTAAGACCACCTTTTTTTTTACCTTTAAAAAAGTACGTATTGTAGAAAAAAGTTAAATGTAGAAAAGTTACTGATTGAGCCAAGTGTTTATTGGATATTTAATAGACAACACATAGAAACGTCATCTATATATTGCATTTCATGATTCTATTACCGGTACATGATTTTGTTTTCATACAGATTCAAACCACATTTCTTGTTTATAACTTTCAATTTGTTCCTCTGCTGGTCACCCTCAGCCCTCTGACATGTTCCTTTTACAAAAACATATTGTTGATTGAGAGTTGTGAGCATTTTCGGGGCTTTTGAAATTAGAGTTTTAGAAGCAAAACATTTGGATTCTGCTCAAGAAATTAATTTGAGTAGAGTTTTTACCCAGCCAAATAAAAAAAAAATGAATAAAAAATATTTGATTTGAATTTGTGGATTGCATTAAATAACTCAAGCTTAATTTATGCAACTGCAAATCAGGAAAAATTGTTATAGCTCTGTCTATGTAAATACATGTTTTTCAGGTGCTATGCTCATTGTTTTTGCTCACCCAACATGGATGTATTTGCTAAAAAACAAAGCTTAAACTGTTTTGATGAAACGTCCTTTACTTTGGGGCACTTTTTATGGACAAATTGGCCTTTCTAAAGGTAAAACAAAGGTTATCTGCACAGAAACAGAATGAGTGAAGAGGGAAGACTAGCTTTTGACAAAAGGAATCTTATCCCACAGGTACTGAACTTTAGCCATTCTATATGAGTCTTCTTGACAGTTTTAGTTACTGATTTTTTCTGTGTGTTAAAACGTGACACACATTATCAATCAATGGCACCACAAACTTTGATGTATCTTCAGTTCAGGCAAACAAAGGAGTTTTTATCTAGATAGCTCTTTTTATGAGTTTTGTTTTCAAAGGAGAAGAAAAAAAGGACAATCAGAGATAAAATGTGACGTTGAAAGCCATTATGTGGCACATTATGGAGGAATAGTGACAGACAGGAGTTTCTCCCCTGGGCTGAATTAAACAGCATTACTCTGTGGAAAAGAAAAATTGTGATGTGGTGCTTTTATTGACAGGGAGGTTAGGTGGTGCTGAGTTGAGCCATGCATGTGTTATGGTGGTTTGTTTGCTTGGAAAATAGCATATGGTGAGGGTCAGAGAAAAATAAATTAAGAAAATTCCCTTAACGTTGTTCATGACAAAAATCAATCTTGGTTTATTAAAAATTCTTCTTAAGTCTGTAAGGCTAAAAGAACAACAATTATCAGCCGTGACTGAGTGAAAAGAGGTAAAGGTTTAGTCAGGCAGTGCTCCCTGTGTTTGAACTGAGGATGGGAGAGCGTGTTGGTCTTGTTCTTCAGCTTTCTAGATTTAACATTGAAGATCTGCTATGTGGTATTTCTATTTGAAAATCAGCATGCATGTCCATGTCGGCACCAATTACAAGCATCGAGAATGAGCTGCTGATTGATTGAGCTGATTTTTTAACTCTATTGTGTTCAATAAATCTAACAATCCTGACTGTCAAGATGTGAAAGCTTGTGTCTGTGAACTTTCCCTGCTGGTTTCTAAAACATCACTCTGGGGCCAAAGAATAGACCTCTCAGTGAAAAGAGTTTTTTCCCTTTGTTCCACCAAAATTAAAATTTAGCTCATAGTTTCCTTTACTCTCCTATACTACATATCAGGTCAAAGAAGAAAATAAGCTAAGAGCTTTGAGAGAATTGGTGTGGTGCTGCTTGTCTTCAGTAAATGTCATCTCCGTCTATGTGACTAAATCTCAAATTATTGCTACTATTGCTGTGCAAAGAGAGGAAAATGCACTATTGTAGAAGTGTTAATAAATAAATAAATTAAGTACAAGTCTATGTTCTTGGTCTGATTATTAGTGATTTTTTCTAGTTCTGTATGACTCATTAGAAACACCCTGGGGAGCTGATGTGTTCACAGAATGCTGCAAAGAAGAATGAAGGTCAGACTTGAATTGTCTGTGTGTGTGTGTGTGTGTGTGTGTGTGTGTGTGCTGATGCAACGGTTCCTGGAAACAGAAGGTGGGTCAGCCAACCAGTCAGCCGTGCAGTCAATTCTCAAGCCATGAACAAAGCAGGGACAGCAGCCGTCCACCCAACCAAACGTACTCGGAGGGAAAAAGGGGACAGAGATGATGCAACATCTGCTTGGCATCTGGGAATGTAGCCAGTGGTCCAATCTGTGTTCCACCACCTCCTTTTATCCATTTATCCATGCAGTGTCTGCACAGGTTTTCTCCTGGTTAGGGTCACAGAGGTTTCTGGAGCCTAATCCAGGTGCCTTTGAGCATTGGCAGGTGAACCCTAGACAGGTTCATCCCAGGAACACAAAATCAAACAGGACAAACCACCACACATATTCAAACTCAGATCCTCTTTCAACAAACAAAGAAAGCATTGTTTTGTTTTTCTATTGGTATACTTACATAAAATGGCTTTAATGAGAAGCCACCATCTAGGATTTGTCTGGATCTAGAAAATGATTTTTGCTGTGGCCTTCAAGGCCTGGAGTTTCCTATTGCTGTGTTTGGAGTACATGCTAAGACAAGGCACTAGCTGGGCTGCATTCATTTTGTCAAAGTCAAGCAATACTTTTTTGGATGGCTTGAAGCATAAAACAGTTGTCTGAGTTTTTAATAGATTTGTGATTTGAAACCCCCACTATGATGATAAACATTGCTGTTTTTAGTGTTTTTAATATGCTTTTGTGGCATTTTTCTACTGATGGAGGTCATACAGTATACACAAACATTGAGCTCAAAATTGCATTTCTGAGTATTTCTTTATTTAGATCGTTGTTAGTAAGGATCACATGAAAAATATGCCGTTTGAAAAAGTGCTTATTCGTGCCTTAAAAAATATATTGGGTGGGCCTGCTCTAAACTCTCAGCAAGGGAGGGGGGGGGGGGGGGGGGTTGCTCCATGGTTTAACCCACGACTTAGTCAAATTTCTATTCAACTACTGGCGTTCTGCAGAAACTAAAAAGAAACAGTTTTTTTTGTGGCCTAAAATGGCTGATCATAATTAAAAGAACACTAGGAATGCCTTTACAATAAATCCAAATTTGTGTGGATCTTTAATTAGTCAACTCTAAAATTGTAAGAAGCAAAAAAATTGCACAGTTCAATTTTGCTGCCATCCACTATGTTTATATTATAACTGAGTGATACGCAGGGTATTTGATCCCGAGTCTCTCTTTCTGTCTTAAACCCTATAAACATTTCTTGACTTAATAGATAATTTGATGATTTTCATCTGTATAATATTAAAAATCATCTCTCTGATGTCTAATAAAGTTGCTTAATGGAAACGTGTACACATGATTGGACCAAGTGCCCTGTGGGACACCATAACTGATTCTTCTTAAACTCATATTTTAGATTTACAAACTCTAACCAATGAATATGACTTAAACCAGCCTAAAGCAGCTCCTTTAATACTGATAAAATATTTTAGTATCTGTAATAAAATGTTATGATCAATGTGTGTTTACACCCAAACAGTGATATGCAGTACAGGAAAGTTGTGTAGTAAGGAGCCACAAAAAGCTGCATTTGAAGAGGCCTGCTGTCATTGGAGCTCAGACAGGGAGGGCAGGACTTGATGTCTTTCTACTGAAGGAGGTGTAAGTGAAGCAGCTGACAGCCTTTTGAGGTGACTCCTCAGAAACAGCCTTAGAAAAAGAGCAAGAAAAATTACAGAGGCAGAAAGAGCTTTTTTTTTATGTAAAGACCGTCTCTGCCTTTCTTCTGCTGTTTTTTATACTTTTCTCATTTAACGCAAGTTAATAATTTTTTCCCGTTCTGTGTCATATTAGAGTGCATAAGATGGATGATGAGGCAAACTGCTTCCTCTCTGTCACTTACAGCTTTTATGTCTTTTATTTCCCAACTTGAAGTGAAATTTTTCGTCATTTTGTGGTCATTTATATGCCTGACTTGCCACTCAAACATCTCTAGAGAAAGAATGAAAAACTTTCATTCTAAGTGGTAGGACATAGCCACTTAGGGTTCAAGAGAGATGGCTTTTAATAAATCTAGCTGAGGGAGTCTCAGAGCCGCTGTAGGCATAAGTAAAGACCTCTGCATGATCCTGCAAATGCCTTTGCAATAAGATGGCTTCATTGGCCTCACCGGGCAGCTTGTTCCTGCTGAGCAGGCATTAGCATGCATGTTTTATAGATTAAACAAAATGATGGCCGGTATTTGGCCTTCTTTAAAAAGGGTATGTCAAAGATTTTTGCTTTTAACCTTTTGAAAGAATAACTTTTTTGATGCTTCCACCCTTCAAAAGCAGTAGTTTAGTGGTTTAATGCTTTATTTTCAGCCAGACATCTATGTAGATCTAATAAAGATTTTTAGCAGGAAACGGGCTCGTTTAAATACAGATTGTCATTAGTCTATTAGTCTAGTAATGATAGACAAACATAGATTGATAACTTGAGCAGATGGTTGCTCTCAAACATTCTCAATATAACGTGGGGGTGGTTTGAGTTTGGGGTCACTTCTTAATTAGCCTTTACTTATAATCAAGAATTACAGGCTTAAGTTTTATTTGAGTCTATCCATGTTTTGCTTGATATTTTAATTGTAAGTAAAGCTGATTTTCTTCTTTATTATATGTGACAAAATGGCTGTTCTCGATTTCACAAAAAGTAAAGCTGTAGCTAAAGAATTAAAATCAACCATCCAGTCATTGCCCAATCATAATAACCAACCTAATCCTGTCAACTGGCACTCAAATCTTTTCTTTTTCTCTTATCCTATAATTTACTTGAGCAGATGCTATTTTTATCTGGGATAATCTGATGCCGTAAAATTGGCTGCTCGTTAGAAAGGCAACCTGCAGCGCAGAATGAAGGAGGTCAGAGCTGGGGTGGAAAGTTGGGAAACACAGTCTTAGCTCTGGTGTGACAGGGTACCTTAAAATTGTATTTTGGCATTTTTCAGTGCTGAGGACTAAATCATCAATCCTTCCAACTGAAAGTCTTTGCAGCTCTTTACCTACGTAATCTCATTTTAGTTTATCAACTGTGCTGATATATATTTGCCCTTCAGTTTGATTCTTCATGAAATCCTTGTATTTGGTCTTTTCTCCATCCATCCAGTTGTCCGTTATCTCTGCTGACTTTGTTCCGATTAGGGTCTCAGGGGTTTGCTAAAGCCCATCCCTGCTGTCTTCAAACAGAGGACATAAACACCCCGCACAGGTTACCAGCTCGTGTTAACACTTGTGATATTACCTAACCCTCCAGTTTTCCAAATTAGGGGGTAGCACTCATGAAAAGTCTCACACCAAGATAAAAGAAAAAGTCAGCTAAAATGTTACCCTGACCTGCTTTCGTGTTTATTTATGAATCTGCTTTAACACTTTAATGCTGGAGCTTTTGTGTTGACTTTCTGTGTATTACCGTAACTCTTTGATTAAGAGGCTGAGAAAAGCAGGTTTGCGGTGATATGTCAAATTTTACAGTAGAAAAGTCAATGTCGGATATAGACAAAGGCAAGTAGGCAGTGACTGGCCCCCCAAAATAACTACAGAATTAAAAATTACTAGAACAACAACAGCAAATAAACAAACAAGAAAAGCAAAAATAAAATAAAGCCAAAAAAGGATGAATAGATGTACAGATGGACAAATAGACATAAAAGGAAAAAAAAAAAATGCAGCCCCAACAGGGCACAAGCCAGTGTCCTGCTTGTCCCAAGCCTGGTAAACACAGATGGTAATGTCAGGAAGAATATTCAACATAAAACTTAGACAAATAGATTATAGTGGAAGATAGATGTGGAGATACATGAACTGAGATGATAACATGGTTTTTTATATGCATAAACTTTTGGCACATCTGTACCTTGACTGTTAGCTAGATGCCGATGCTCCTGTGTTAATCAAAAGTTAAAAATGTGAAGGGTTGGGTCAAAAAATAAAGAAAAGCTGTGAACTACTATGATTGTAAAATACTGTTTAGTTAAACAGCCTTCACCCAATTTCTTTTTAAACATTTATATGTTCTTCCTATAATCTCAGCATTATAGCATTAACTTGAAAAAGTATTTAAATAACACAAGAGTAAAATGAAAATAAAATGAAAATAAAAGTATTTTATCTTTCTTTTGCCATTTAAATGTTTGGAGGATTAATGGTGTCTTAAAAAGTCACACTCCCTCTGTGAGTGTGAGCGCGGTTGGAGTTTCTGTTCTTTGTTGTGGCAGTCGGTGATAACAAGTAAGTACATGTCGCTCTCCATGGTGTCTGCAGCTTCAGCAGGAGGCAGACTCCGCCAAAGAGAGAAATGCAACTGCCAAACTAGTTTGATTTAGGCAGAGAGCTTGAAAAGTCAGCTATAGGTGAAATGAAACAGCTAAAAGTGAATATTTTTACACAGAAACACTTTCAACAAGACATCATGCAACGGCTGATGATCAAAATCCATTAAACTGTTATTTTTGGGAATCAGTAAAGTGTTTTGAATTTTAGTTTGTTATTATTTTGGACTTAATATTATGCATGAGCATTTAATAATGTCTGAAAGCATCTTTACTGAAAAGACGACTCACATTAGCATAATCTAAATCAATTTCAATATTCTTAAAATGTAATATGCTGTTTTACAAATAATATTATGTTATCTTTTGTTTACATGAGCCCAGATCAAAAGGGGGAAAAATCATAACGCAGCTGCACAGCCAGCCCTTATATCTTTTGCCAATGAAAAAGGGAAAGATGAGTTGGCACATGCATGAAGTCACTGAGCATGTTTTTGCCTAAAGGGAAGAACAGAGGAGTGAAAAGGGACAACACCATGGAGGAGAAAGAGCTTTACTCTGCCTCCCTCCTCTGCCTTTTCTGCAAGCATCAAGCTCAGACGGGGTCATAACAGTCTTATCCATTGGGGCCACAGGAGCAACAGAGGGGAAACAAGAGTGGAGAATAGAGTAGATGAGCATTGGGAGGGGACGTGGTTGATCTTAGGAGGCGGTCTACACCTTGTACGGCTTTGTGGAAAACAATAAGCTGCACATAGAAAGATGAAGAAAACAGCCATAACACAATGGAGGGAGTGAGCATGCTTGTGTGGATGAATTTAAATGAAATCTTAATTCTGTCAAGGAATCCAATGGGAGATCCACAGAGACGTCAGGAGATAAATATTACATATGTTATCAGATGTGTGCCTCAGGAGAAAGAATATGATCTAAAGGTTTGGGAGAAAACTTATTTTCAGCGCATCTCACCCTTTAAATTTACGGATTTAGTTCTCATCATGGCAGCAGTCACTTCTTTTCAAATAACTGCAACCACTTTATTTGCCCCACTCAGAAATCTGTTTGCATTGAAACAAAAGGTTCTCGTAGGCTTTATTTTCAATCACTGTATGCCACAGAAATTGTTAGACAAAAGTTTTTTTTAGATTCATTTTATCAAATATTTGTCATTCTGATTAAAAAAAGATTTCAATGGTCTTCACTGTCTCCCTATTCTGATTAACCCCGTGACCCTATTGATGCAAATATGCATCAAACGACTTTGGCTCCAAAGAAACCTTAATTTACATTAATTTAGCATCTACTTACTTTTTGACATAGCTGCAAATACATTCAAGAAAATTGTTTTTCAAAATGTCTGAGCCTTCATACCTGAAAACAAACATTTAAAGACAAAACATGTACTTTAATGGAGTAAGCGGTTACCTCTGTTGGACATCTAAATATATCGTTTTTGTAGTAATTTTGGAAGTGCTACCCCTAAAATGTGGACTAATATTATTGTATTGGGGAAAAATCAGTTAATCTAATCTGGAATTTTTCAAATCATATAATTTTAACTGATGTCATTTGAATAACAAAGAAAGGGGGGAAAATATCAAGTATAATTATTACGTTTGAAATTTGCCATCAACCAACTCAATTTGACATTTTTATTGTGTTTCCACATCTACAATAATTAGAATCTAAAGTGTAAAAATAAAATCTTCATGACCAGTAAATCCCTGTGAATCTTATTTGTTGCTTAGATGTTATTTTCTCTGATGAACCAACAGAAACAGAATATTGCAGAGTTTTCAAAATTTCTTTTAAATCTCACTTCACCTTTATTCTCTTAAATGAGTTCACAAGGGCCAACATTTCACCTTCAATTATTGCAGCCTGAATACAAGTCAATGAAAAGTTGAATTTTTTTTAGCTGGTGATCAAATATGCGGCTTTCTTCTGCTCCACTGAGCAAAGGACTCTCATGTTTGCTTCACATTCACATTGTTCTGTGTGACTGGAATAAAAACACAACTAAAAGCTGAATAAAGTCAATGAAAAGTGAATACTAATAAAAAACAAATAAAATAATAATCATCAAATTGTTGAAGTTGATAAAAAATACTTTATTAGACTTATTAGTTTTTTATTCATATTAAAAAAAAACAAATTTAAAATAAAATAAGTAGTATAAAATAATAAGAAAAAATGTCAGTAATAATATTCAGTGATAAAAATGAGTATTCTTTTTATTATTGTTATAGTTTTAGCCTAAGATTAATTATTTTTTATGCATTTCTTTGGGATTTCTTTAAATTACCGTATTTTCCGGACTATAAGTCGCACTTTTTTTCATAGTTTGGCAAGGGGTGCGACTTATACTCCGCAGCGACTTATATTAGAAATAAATTGAAATAAATACATTGTTAACCCTCCTGTTATGTTCATTTGTGAGGAACAGAGATGATGTTCCTGGGTCAATTTGATGTATGAGGTATGTTAAGTGTTAAGAGTATGTTAAGTGACTCAGAGAATCAGCAAACTTTTTTTTACAGTAAGATCTTGAAGGCTAACAACATAATATTCTATTTTCCAATGATTTCATAGATTCAGAAATGCAATAAAAGTGAAAACTGTTTCTACAAATACAGGATGAAAACAGAGTATTAGTTAGCCAATGATGCTTCATGAAAGGAATAAATAAATAAGTTTGAGAAAAAATTACTGTGAAATTATTAAATAAACAGTCTGCTATGATTGTGTCATATAAGGTTGTGAAAGTTAAAATGCGACTTATAGTCCAGTGCGACTTATCTGTGTTTTTTTCTACTTTATAATGCATTTTTGGGCTGGTGCGACTTATACTCCGGTGCGACTTATAGTCCGGAAAATACGGTAATTAATTTCATGTGTCATGTACCTGTTGTAACTGTATTTTTGCCATTTAGACTTTTCCTATGTCCTGTAAATACCACACCAGGATGAACATGCAGGCGTTTTGTTCATGTTAATCAGGCAAATAATAAAAGTTTATACACTATTTTGAAGGATATTTCCTTTATTTTTGGAAAAATGTCTAATTCACTAAACACGAACTGATTAAAAGATTACAGTTTATACAGGAATATTTATACTTAACTTTAATGAGCTGAATGCCAAAACTATAAAACTAACATCATTACACAATTATATATGTTAAACATGTAAAATGTAAAAAAAACAACACAATTTTAACATCATACCATTAGTTTTTACTCGCAAAGGTTTGCAAAATTAACTCTAAATTCATAAAATTACTATTTACCGGTGCCTCTTATAGACATCTATTTTCACAAACTCACCTGAAAACAGTTTCAAACTCTCAGTACACAACAGGTAACCCTTGCTGTAATGGGGAAAGCAAATGAAAATAAGATTTGCTCGGTTTTAGCAATTCCTTACAATGACATCTTTCATAGGAAAGCTGCCTCAAGCAGAAAACAGAACACAACCTGGGTTGTTTTATTTACACCTTCTGTTTCTCCAGAGGGAACTGTGTGGGGTTTGATAACTTCTTTAATGTCACTCCGGGCAATTTCTGCTGAAAGCTAGCTTTAGGCGAGCTCTTCAATGCAGCTGCTGCTGCAGTGTGTGACAGGCTTGATATCTTCACAGAAATACTACCTGTGGGTTCACTCTGTGGTTAATGTTAGTTTTTAGATCAAGTAAAAATACATTTGACTTTGTATTTTTAAAAGTTACTTCACCTAAACTCTCGGATTTTATTCAGAAAAAGTTTTTTTTAGAGGATTTTCTGAATAATCATCAATCAGAACATTACTTAGGTCTTGCGAAATCTGTGTTATGGCCTTTTTTAAGATGGTTTTTGTGTGCACATTGTTTTCCCCTACAATTATTTTGACATGTATTATAAGGAAAATAAGTTTTATGTTACCTGAATGTAAAATAAAATAAATATCAGAAAAAGTGACTTGAATATAACATTGGTACATGACTGGGTTGTGCCAGCAGAAACACAGACTAAGGACTTGGAAGTCTGGGTTTGACCTGTATTTCACTGCCTTTAATAAACAATTGGTTCCAATTTTTATGTCTAAAAAAAGATTTTACAAGCTGTTAATGTAAAGATTTTGCTTTCATTTAATAATATCATCAAATATATAAATTAAAGTTCACTCAATGTTGTATTTCTCTACTTTTAAGATTCAGTTAGGGCCAGAATATTCTTTTTTTCCCTTTTAGATTATTTTTTAAAAACACGTTTATTTCCTCCTGTTCATAGCATACAGGCAGAGTCTTTCTGTCTCTCTGGCACCCCCGTGTTTACAGCGACGTGCACTCCCAAAGCCATGCTGATCTTCCTGTCCTTATCTCCCTCCGTCGTTTGCTCTCAACCCCTTCTTCTGTCCGTTCATGGTCATTTGTATTCATCCTTTTTCACTGATGTCACCCAGTGTCACTTACAGTGTGCTTTCAGCTCCCCACTTGCTCACAAGCTGCTCTGCTAGTTCTCCTCCTTCACTCTCTTCTGCCTCTCGGTTTTTGCCTGCAGGCTGTTTATTTCCTCTGCATGGTAGGCTATGTAAATGCTTTCTAAAGAATATCACCTGTCCTATAGCTTTAAATGAGGAATGTACAGAAAGCCTAACAATGTCCAATTGGAGCTTACACAGAATCAGGCAGTGCAGTTTTGCCACATTAAAATGCTGATTTGACAGTACACACAATAAGTTCATGTTTACTAAAGTTTTTATCTGATTGGATAATTGGTCAGCCTCATCAAAATGGTTTGGTAATTGAATTTCCAGTTGTATTGCTGTTTAAGATAGTTCAATTTATTTCTGTATAAATCATACGATCCATAGTTTATAAGTTTAGTTCCCTAAATTTTGTTTGCTGGTAGAGCACCAAATAGTTTATTGTATTAGCAATTTTTTACTCCTACCTCTCCCACCACAGTGGCACAATCCTTCATCTAGTTAGAAATGGTTGATGTAGGAGGTCCCACCTTCCTTGTGAAATCCTTGTGTGTGTGTTTGTGAGGGTGTGTGTGTGCATGGATGTGTGTTTGTGATGGAGTGTATATTTTGAGGGGTAAAGGGTGTGTGTACTAAGAGGGTGCAATTAAAATTGGCAGGTAGGGTACTGAGAGGACATCTCCTGATTACTCTCAGTGATGTCCAATCACCCTCCCCACCAAGGGACACTAATTGTCTACGATGCAGTTAAAATTTGCGCGTGGGGCGCTAAAAGGACATCTGCTGCTCACTGGCAGTGATGTCCAAGCGCCTCCCCTACCAAGTATCCTACATGTCTAAGGTGCAATTAAAACCGGGGGGGGGGGGCTATTCCATAAGGCAACCATGGGAGGGGGACCACTGCCAAGCAGCTGCTCCCCCCAAGGTGCATCGCAGGCTGACACCCCCCTCATCACCCTAATAAGAGATTATATGAGGAAGAGGGTAAATCGGGACAGCTGGGAGACCGTCCCCCGGTGGTCAAACAGCCGTCCCCCGGGTCCCCCCAGCATAGGGCTCAGGTCCCCTCAGCTCATGGGTCCCATCCCCTGAAGCGCTGAATTTTAGTGACTTTTTAACATCCTAGCACCTTTAAAGTTGGAAATTGGCCCCTGATTTATTAGCTTTCACTTTGGTAGTTATGCGTTAGGGTAAAATCTAGATGACATTTTAATGATTCCTACATAAAAATCTAGTGTACAAATACAATTCTAAACAGCTGGACAGGGACAAACTATACCCTCAAAAGTTAAAGGAAACTGGAAGCCGAAGAGTCAGATTCCCACTTTAGCCTCATAGACACACAGCAAAAACTGAATCTGTGTTTAAGAAAAACGTTTTTTCTGTCTTGCAAGAACAATTGATAAGAACGTGTTTTTAATAGCAAAATAATCTTAGCTAAGAAAGCATGCCTTATATATATATATATATATATATATATATATATATATATATATATATATATATATATATATATATATATATATATATATATATATATATATATATATATAT
Organism: Oryzias latipes; assembly: GCF_053564925.1. Taxonomy (NCBI): domain Eukaryota; kingdom Metazoa; phylum Chordata; class Actinopteri; order Beloniformes; family Adrianichthyidae; genus Oryzias; species Oryzias latipes. The sequence goes on along the minus strand of NC_136245.1, from coordinate 25,965,789 downwards.
ATATTTATTTGCCTTTTTGAAGAAAATCTACCAATGGGGTAATAATTTGTGACATATTTCTGAGGAGACGGTTTTTGCAGTACAGGCCAGTCTGTGAAAACATTGTCTGACATTAAGCCACCTGCAAAGGTTGTGCATCACTGCTGTAAAGGACCTTATGAAGGTATTAGATTTGATGAGTCTTTAAGAAGAAAGAAATCAAAATGTCAAGATCCAGAGAGTTTTATTTGTATTTCTAAAAGCCACGTGGAAAGTGAGGTCAGCCTGCTCAGTTCCACCTGGTCCAACCCCACAGCTTGTATCTTAGGTCGGAACCAATTATCGTGGCAGTGGGTTAGTGAGATATGATCCCGAGTGAGATATGATCACAGAACACCGAGAGGCGTGCTAACATGGACTGCGGGCTCATGAGCAGCATGGGGAAATGCACATTTAATGTGGCCTGGTTAGAGGAAAATTTACTTCGTACTTGATTGACGCTGGTAGAGGGGGGGCGCGTTTGAAACCCACCACCTTTTTTTGCCAGTAAACTGCGAAAATAGACATCAGACTTGTGGAAACCTGAAGAAGTGCTGCTTGTCTCACTTGGTCACCATTGTGGTGCAACAACTTTCAAACATTTTGTAAGTATTTGTCTCCACAGATGCTCTTTGTTCTGGATCATATCAGAAAGAGTGAGAAAGCTGTGGATCCTTTTGAGTTTTCCTGCAGATGTGAATTCTGCAAAGCTGCATTTGGGTTGTACTTGCCACTTTATAGCAACGAGGTCCTTGCCTTAATCCTTGATGTGGCATTGGTGCATATAAATTGCCCATAAAGGGGGCTCAGGGTTTGCATATGCCCTTTAGCACACTTGATGGAGTATTTTCCTTCTCTTTGTATGTTCAATTTCTTTTTGCTCAAGTAATGGTTCCACTTGATCTTTTGAATGACACTACAGGTAATAAGAAAAAAGTATTTTTTTCCTCTTTCTGCCTTGAAGCAATCTTAACAAATGCTGCCATCTAATGGACAGATGCAGTAAGCGTACTGCAAACTGAATTTGATCTCAGTACAGTGATCCCTTGCTATATCACGGTTTACTTTTCACGGTTTCGCTACTTCACGGATTTGGATTGTGCATTGTGTTCTGCATTCTGATTGGCTAAAAAGTCACACAGCGAGTAGCTCAAGAATGGGACCCTTTGATGAGCCGTTCATTACAGTTCTCCAACATAATCGATGGGGGCATGTCGGTGTATAAGAATCTTTAGCAAAGAAGAAAAAAGAGCGACAACAACTGCCTATCACTATGTTCCTCTCCCGAACAAACACACCTGCAGCTGCACCGCGGGCTTCAAAAGGAAAAAACGCTGCAGAGGATGCAGCGGCTCAGTATGAAGAGCAGTGAAAAAGAAGACCGGAGTCACTATCTGTCCCACTGTACTTTTTAATTTTTTTCATAATCATTTTAAATTTTCTTCCGTTTAATCCACTCGGGTCGCGGTGGGCGGGGCTAATCTCCGCAATTTAAAGCCTTCTGTTCTTATCGATGATTGAAATTATTATTTGACAGCACACTACAGAAGTTATTTGTTGAAAAAACGTTTCTAAAGTACTTTTATTTGTTAAAAAAACAATTGATTTAGCCTGTTAAATGGTTTGTTCTTTCTTTTCAATGTATAATAGTGTATTTCATTGTATAATAATTGTAAAAAAAATAAAGGTTTCTACTTCACGGGTTTTGTTTATCACGGGTTCTATTTGGAACGTAACCCCCGCGATAATCAAGGGATCACTGTATTTCGTAAAAAGAGTGTTGATAAAATATAGAGAGAAACAGAAGATTAATTTTAGAACTTGAAACAGTTTTGGATAATTTATTGTATCTATAGTATTGGTTGCATGTGGAATCTTTATGTGTAAAAATTTCTACTTCAAATGACAGAATTGTTAGACTCCACTTATTTGACTGAAATAAAAACAAATTAAAGTCCTTCTCCAGCTATATTTGTATCGATTGTATAATTGTTCCCAGTGGTCTTATAATTATGATTATGCAGTTTTAACCTAAATTAAAAAAAAACCTCAGTTGTTTTGAAAGGCATACTTTCTGCTCAACTGCATGAGTTCAACAGAAATTTGCCTCTGAATTGTGGGTGGGACATACATTTGTTTAGAAATGTCTTCCATCATCAGAAAAATGCTACAAGAACCTGTTAAAAACACATTGGAGTGGGTCTATACCATTACTACCTTAATGTTTTTATTTATTAATTTCTGTTTCCATTGTAATTACACATTTTATCATAATTAAAACAGATTTCTGCATAAAAATCTCTCATTTTAAACATTAAAAAACATGAAGAAGCAAGCATTTTGAAACTCCTGATTTGTACATAAATGTATTATTATGTGTTATATTAGTGTTATTATTTGTGAACAAAGAATTTCTGTAAAAAAATGTTCGAGAAAGGTAAAAATGAGTCAATAGTTTTTGTTCTAAGATGTTTAAACAGATGGCATGTGGTGATGTAATGGCTCACACTTTCCCCTAATAACCTCTGCTGGGTTTCCTCTGTGTGGAAACTGCATGTTTTTCATGTGCATGTGTGGGGTTTCTCCAGGAATTCTTTCCAACAGTCAGAAAACATCTCTCATAGGTTAATTGTTAATTCTAAATTTTCCCTAGATGTGTGTGTGGGTGGTTATGACAGACAAACTGGCAGCAGGTTCAAAGTGTAGCTTACATTCACCCAACAGTAGCAGGGATAGGCTCCAGCAACCCCCAAAAAGCAAGTTTGGAAAATGAATAGATTATATATGTAGTATACACAATTTTTTTTTAATGAAACATATGGTTAAGGCTCGTTTTTGATGGAGTCACAGGAAATGTTAAACTTTGCAATGACACTACAAGCATTGAGGACTTTACTGAAGAATGTTCAGTGTTGTCTGATTCCTTCTTCATTACAGTTTCACCCTCTTTGACCCTCAAATGGATCTTCTTCATGTGGGCTGTTAATTGTCTGTGTCAATCTAAAGTGTAGAATCCATTTTAAATTTTATAATGATCAAATACAAATTTTAAAGCCTACTTAAGCAGTTCACCTTTTACAAGTTGAAATGCTGCAGCTAAAACTGGTCAAGGGAAAACTGAATGGAAAAAGAGATTTTAAAAACCTTTTTTTTAAAATTTACCTTACACACTCTCACAGCAAGAATATCCGCTAAGTAATCTAATGCGTTTGTCCTAAATGTAATGGAAAAGCAATAATTAAGCAACAAATTATTCAATAGCTGTATCTAATCTAAAACAGTTTACCGAAAATTTCTGCATTTTTGTAATCCAATAACTGAGTTCCACAGTACTAAAGATGTCCAGCTGAGGGAGACAGAGCTGCATCAAGATTTTTGTGTCCGTGTTTTTTTTTTACAGTTTCTTGTGATTTCAACTGGAAAAAATGAAACTTGAAAATGTAGATTTTTTACAAAAAACAAAAAACTTGTCTTGTTGCAAACAAAAACATGGCTAAATGAGAAATGAATTTTCTGAAATGTGTTAGCATTCTCTAGGTGAAATTGATGAGATAAAAAAGTATAGCCCCAAAAGGTCAATTTGTGGCTTTTTTTTAAAATACATAGAGTTTTTATCGTTTTTGGCAGTGCTTTTGTTGAAATGTGATGGCGGCTTTTGAACTCTCTCACCTAAATACCAGTGCAAAACCTGTTTATGAAAATAAGTTTTGATATTTAGTTATAAAATTATCAGCAAAAAAGATAAATATGACAGCGTTCACCTGTTTTTTACTTTAAAAAGATAACATGTCTTGTATACTGTCCTATGTCTTAGTTACCTGTAAAAGTGACTGGAAAGTCTGGTTCTAAGTTAACCAGCCACAGCAAATATCCAGCAGAGGGGGCTGTAAGCTGCATCCTCTTCACGTGGCTCTGTGCTCAGTGGAGGATAGTAACATGTCAATTTAGCTGCAAAGTGTCCGCCCTAAAACTAGAAAAATCGTGCATTCTTTCTGTTATATGATCGAGTCAGTGTCACACCGAAGCCTAGATGGGTCAAACCTAGAGAACAATCTAATTTGTGACGTTTAAAGGCACTTACAGGAAGCCCTTTAGCTGCAGGGCATCTTCCCAAACTAGCCTGGGCCTCATTTACTAATGTGATTTCTTAACTAGTTCCGTCAATAAAACAGGCAAAACTGGTTGGAATTTACCATCATGGAGTGGTTTTACTAGCAGTTACTGTTAAAGAATATTTAGGAAATATTACATTTATTACAGGAAAATTATTGTTGATGAAAGGAGGCTTCTCCATGTTTTTACGTGGCCTTTAGGCACCTATTAATAATATCATTTTTCTCTCACTATCAGCCATTGACTGCCTTTTATTCTCCTTTACTGGTGTTCAAGCGGCAGAGTGTCATTTCTTTACACTTCTCATTCATTTTGTAGATTTTATGTTATAAGCAAAGGCCTGTTGTTTTGGGAGGTAGTTGTTTGTGATGTTAAGATGAAAAGTCATAAATTCAGAAAAGAAGCCCTTTCACAAAAACCGTCAGTCAAATGCAAGCTTATCACGTCTCTTTTGTCCTGTCGTTGCACAACACTGATGCGTGCAAGAGTGCCTATTCCTAATGTCTTAAAAATGTCTTTTTTTACCCATGTTTCATGCTTTAAGTCCGTTGGAGTGTCTGGATGTACTTTACTTGCAGCTTTGTAGATTGCCTTCTCTTTTCTTGCTTTTGTTCATGGAGTCTTCAGTTCTTGACAAATCCACTTGTTTCTTTCTATCCACGTTGCCCTTGGTAACTAGGGAGGAATGCTCATAGACGTCATGCGCAGCAATGGGGAGCGGTTATGAAAAAATACTTCACAAGGCATCAGGAAAGTGGAGACATAGTTAGACTGCTAGTAGAGCAAATTGGAAACGCTAAACAGTCAAACCTAAGGGAATAAAATAGTTTTAATGTAGGAAAAATACATTTTAAAGAATGAAAGCATCTAATAATAAAAAAGCTTTGCATTGTTCTCATTGATAAATTTAGTAAATATTTTAATGTTGCTTCACATTAATGCAGCACACGTGGTAAAACATTAGAAGCAATACTTATCTGACATGCATGTTTTTATGTTTGCTTCTAACTATTATTATATTTATTTTTTATGACTCAATGTCCCGATTAGAAGCACATTAATATAAATGTCTGCTGTTCTTATTTTATTAATCTGTTGAGAAAGCATTTTGACTCCTGTAATCTTTTGTTCTGGCTTGGTACCAGTAGGACACAATAGTGTCCATTACACAATGGACACTATGGTGGCATGGTGGCATATTTTAACATTTTACCATTACCTAAATGTTTTACTGCAATTCAGACAGACTCCCTAAAGTCTAATGTAGAAATAATTTTCCAAACCCAATTTGAATCCTTTTGCATTTGCTTGTAATGTTTAATTCTTGCCATTTTAGCAGATCTGTGAATCGTTTTTCTTGGGTGGAGATAAAAACGCTTTTATTGTAGAGATTAGCTACCCTAACAGTTCAAAACAAAGATACCTTCACACTGGGATAGTCCCGCAGACTTAACTTAAATGGTCGAAGAATGGAAATCATTTTCTAGTCTTTGTTTGTTTTGGTTTGTTTTCACACACGGAGCTCTCAGAAGTGAACCAGACTGCAGTGGACCAAACTGTGAGGAGAAAACAAGCGTTTACTATAAAAGGCTTTTACTTGGGACTGACCAATCCTCCTAGAAATTACCTTCATTTTTTTGTGATTCCGTCTTTGTAACTTTTGCATGGTGGGCTGTTTTGTGCCTACTCATAACATATAATCCTTACATTATCAACTCTCTTTAGCTCACTTATTTCGGTTCATTAAATGGACCGAGACCCTGGTTCCTAAGAAGAGCACGGTTCACTTAGTCAATGCGCACTGGAGTAAAGATGGGCTTTCCTTTAAACACTTTCTTTTGAGTCAATTAAAAAAAAAAAGCACACTCCAGTTTTCCTATAGTTTGGAAAGTCCCTACATAAAGATTATTTCTTTCCTTTCCTGATAATCGCCTCTTCTTTGAACTGTAGCAGTAATGCGAGCTGTAGATTTGCATGTTTTCTAACAGATGCCAGCTTACTGGGTTTGTATTTATTTATTTTTATGGAATGAAGTGTTGCCAATCTGCTTTCATAAACTGAAATTATTACAAATGTAGTTGAGTAAGAGAGGCAGAATTTTACAATCACTGTTCTTATTATGCAATTTTTAGACAAAGTAAAAAAACTGTCATTTTCTAGAACATAGTTTCTGCAGAGCGGCAATAGTTCTTTAGAACTACAAGCTTTCCTGCTACCTTACAGCCCCTCACAGCTCCAACCTAATTTGACCAGTGCAATAAAAATTCTAAGCCGTATTGGAGCCATCCAGCTGTACAATTTTGAGCCAGATGCCAGCACAGATGAGGTAAGCGAAGACATATATGGATTTGTCTGCAAGTGGATGCATCTGAATAGAGCAAAGAGGTTTGTGGCCCACCCACTGTATTTTCTTCATAACAGCATTTTTTTCGTCTGCTCCTAATTCACATTGATTTAAATAAAAACATACCCAGAAAAGCTATTTTAATCTTAATTTTCCTTACATATGTCCTCCATCATCATAAAAATGCCCCAACATGTTAAAAATACAATTTTCATCAGACAGGGTCTTTAAACTTGTTGGTTCGTACCGACTGCCTTTTAAAATCATGTAAACTCAAGCTTGGTAATTACTTTTTCTCATGTTGGCCTGATAAAACTATATTTTAACAGCAATGTCAACATGTCAACATCATTACTGATGTTAGCGATGATGTTCTGTCAATGTTGCTGTGTAGCACAGTTTAGAGTTTGCTCCCCTGAGATTCAGGGAAACAAAACTGAGATTCTGAGATCATTAAAAATTACAATTGACAGGTCCTATTTTGAGCTTAAGTCAGCATGAGATAACTGCATAGTTATTTCTTTTGCACATTCAGAGCAAAAGAGAGACAGATTTTTGCACCACTGTTTTAACGAGGAATGTTTAAAATTTGAGTTTTGTTCTGGATTTTTTTATGTGTAAGTATTAAAAACCCACCCTGGTGAAAATTTTATTTTTGGTGTTTTTAACATGTACTTGTTGCATTTTTCTAATGACGGAGGACATATATAAGGGAAATTAAGCATAAAATAGCATGAATTTCTGATGAACTGTTGCGGCTCTGTAGAAACTGTCCTAGAAAATTACACAGATATTTTGATTTTGGCTACAAATTGTATCATCATAAATAATCACTGAAAACGCTTTTACAATGATCAAAAGATTATTGGAGTGGACTTTACTAGTGAGCTGTTAAATTGTGCATTGAATGCAATTTGCACAGCACGGAAACATTTCTTAACATTGAACTTTCCTTGACTTTAACATGCATGCAAGTGTTGTATCCAGGCCCAGTATTTAGCACAGCATTACTCATGCTCACCAGCACTCCCTCTCTCTGTATTCCTCACAGTTTTTCTCCTCTGTGTTGTGTCCTCTCCCTCTCTCTGAAACACTCACACATACTCACGCTCTGCTCAGCTCTAAAGGATCACTAGCTTATAAGCTGGCTGCAGTCAGCAGTCAGACTCTCTGTGTGTAGAAGGAAAGGAGCGAACGTTTAACTGCTTAGACTGGATGCATCAAAAACATTGCGAAACCTTTTAATGTTTCGTCATACTGGACAGTTTTTTCCTTTTTTTTTTCTTCTGACCTTTTACTACAACTACTTTTGGCATAAATGGATTGAGTTCTGATTTCTGCTCAGTCTTACTCTTGCAGGGAATTATTGTACTGGATTCTGCGGAGTTCTTCTGTATGCAAGGCGGAGAAAGGGCTGGGATGGAATTCCCTGCTTCCTTGCATCCTGCCCTCCCTCCTGCCTTCTTTCATCCTGCCCTCATCTTCTTCCTTGCACTTTCACGGCACACATCCAGTGCAGAGCAGACAAAGACAGCAGCTCCCCCTGCTTCCGTTTTTCTGGTGGCTCAGTTCAAGAAGAAGCAATAGAGACCACTGATTTTTATTTTTAGTTTTGTATTTCACCTTCTCTGACACCATAGGAGGTGGTACTGGGAGAGATAACCAACAGTGCTTTTTCTCACCACATCATCAAAGAGGACTTTGGACTTTATTTTGAGCAGATTTATGACCAACTGACACAGAGGAGCAAATCCTCACTTATTTCATACCTATCGACTGCCTCCTCCGCTAATACACACGGCTGCCGGTGGAGTTTGAGGGGGTGAAGCCGGGGTAGGCATGGCCCAACAGGGCGGCATGGGCGTGACCCACCAGGACACCCTGGCAGTGCCACCCATGCCCAAACACTCCGGCCTAAATGAAGACCTGGTGAAGATCCTGCGGGAGAATCTGCTGCAGCCAGAGAGGCCGCGAGGACATAGGCGGTCTCCTTCCTCCATTTCCCCCCGCCTCTCTCCTCGCAACTCGCCACGACTGCTTCGCCGCATGTTGCTCAACAACAACATCCACAAACAGAGGCGCTTCACTGTTGCACACACATGGTGAGGCTTGACTTTTCGGATGTTCACTGTGCTCCCTGCATTCGTCGGCTAATAAAATATATGTTTGCTTTTAGTCTTGTGGCCTTAGCTGCACCTGTGGCAAACTTTCAAGGTCAGAACTTGTTTGTTCAGCACTGTGTGCAAAGGAGGGACGATTGATAAGTCCTTTGAGTAATTAAACTTTATTTGCAGTTAAACATGAATAAATGCTTTCACCTCACAGAAATAACTGGAACGTGTGTCAGCAAATCTAGTGTGAAGGTTTTTTTGTGTGAGATCTCCTAGGAAACCCTCCTCTCACCTTTAGATAATGAGTTTCTGTCTTGATCATCCTCATTGCAGTTTAATTTCTATTCCACAGCCTCTCGCCGTCTTTTTTGTCCATTACCTGTTCTTACGTGACCCTCTCTTATTTTTTTTCTGGACTCCTTTCATATATTTTCCCTCCTTTTGTCTTTCATTTACCACAGCTCTAGGGTTCTCTGTTCACTTGTCTGCATTTTGGATTATTAATTACCTTTATGATTGTGTCTGTCTACCAGCTTCAGCTGCGTGTGCCCATATATCCTCCTTTTCCCTTTGACTGATAGTTATTCCCCTCTAAACCCTTCTCCTCATTCTTCCTTGAATAATTCTCTTCCTTATTTTCATTGTGGTACCCCAACTGCCTACTATTTTTGTCTCCCTCTCCATTTTCCATGATCAATTTTTCCTTCTCTCTTTATGTCTCCCCCGTCCCCTTTCTCTTATTCTGGCATTTCACTTCTCCTGCTTCCTATCACATTTTCAAAAAAAAAAAAAACCTTCTTGTTGACATCTACTCCTTGATCAATTTAAAATGTTATTTTGATTCTGCTATCTTTGCTTAATCAGACATTGAAAAGCTGCCTAATTGTAAATGAATTGAAAAACAAGGGGATTTATCACATGTTGACAATACTAGTTGTTAACAGCACTAATAAGACCTGCCTTCTTCACCATCCTGCACCAACTCTTGCGCTTACGTCAGTTGATCTGCTCCCCAGTGTCCATTGGACTCTCTGTAAGCACAGAGGTAAAAACTGTGTAATGAGCTCAGCCTGCACATTTGCAGGCTTCTTCACTTTACATCTTTCATTAGGCCCACTTTTCTATGGTCTTTGACCGAATGCATAATGGGGTTTGTTTCATTATTGCCTTTATTTATTTATTTTTATTCACTTGATTGCTTGCAGTAGAGATGCTCTGAACCTAAAGACATTTTATAGCTTTGTATTTATTGCAGGAGGTTTTGCATCTGTGCATATGAAACTTGCAACTTATTTCCCAAGGTTTTAAGAAGATATCTAAATGAATAATGATGTTTCCGATAGTAAATGTCAGCAGATGATTGTTGTCATTGTTTGGTGCAGTAGCATTTTCACGAAAGGCTTACAATTCAACGAGCACAATATCCCCACATCATCAATAAATCTATTAGAACAATATTGCAGTTTTTGAAAACAATATTAAGAGACAGAAATAGATTAACAATTTTACCAGGCCCTCTCTTATAAATCATTCAAAGTCTCTGGAGGATAGAGCATAATCTATGATCTTCAGCTCCTTGCACAGAGCTGCATTGGGGAAAAGAATCATTCATAGATAGTTGATGTAACCACATGTGTGAGAAATTGCATTCGGAAATCTTTACCAGGCGCCTGATATAGAGTTGCTTTCTGAAAATTCCTGTTTACTGTTTACTTTGTTCAGAGGTGATGTTGACTTCTCCAGGCTCTGAAGCTTCAGAGGAAGCAAACTACAGTTGACACTTGTGCAGTGGTCAGATTAGGCAGAATGATGTGCTCTGGACACAAAGATGACAATGACTGACCAGAATGTGATCAGTGAAAATAAATCAGGAGTCTGTGGGCTTGAGTTTGTATCATTGCCCTTGGCAAATGTAACATAGTCCCTGGAGATGTCCGCATTCATGCAGAAAAGTGCATTGAGATTTTAGAGCACCGCATGCTGCTGTCAAGACAACATTATTCCAGGGGGTCTTCATGCATTTTTCAACAAGAAAAAAGTCCTGGGTCTAGGCCACATTCAGCACACATTACCAAGACACCCTTCTAAAGGAGCTGACTGCAACTCTTTTCTGTCCCTATGGAAAATAATGGGTACTGTTTGAAAACACAATTCATACATTGAAGAGTATTTGAACAGAAACAAAAATCAAAGGAAATATAAATCAGTGTTGTTATACTTAATGTATTTTCTGCACCAGAGGGCGCACCAGATTATAGGGCGCATCATCAATCTACATTTAACCTTATGTCATATATGAGGCGCATCGAACTATAAGGCTCCTTAGGTGAGTCAAAAGAATCAGATATGTCCGTCAGTCAGACTTTATTAACTTCGTTCACAGTAATTCTTGGATTTGTTTGTGACATGCTACACACTAGCCACGTCTAAGCATTAGCCACAATGTAGCATCTCATTGTTGTTGATCTGATGATACATTTTCCTTCATTACATAAGCTTTACCTCTTTCGGGTCTTTCATTTCGAGACCTAGCAAAAGTTAGGGTGTGATGCTGCTCCACTGTAAGCATTTGTTAACAACATGCTAATACTCGCTTCCTGAACTTTGAGTTGCGTAGTAGCTCTGTCTCGGGCAAAATAAAGTGTACGTGTATATTTCCCTAATAAAGGGATTTTCACATGGGAAAAACTTACAGCACAAAAAAAACAGCTACACTGTCTTACCTTGTTCTTGGCCGTTCGTTAATGTCATAATCCACATTACTTCTGCCGTTTTTATTCTATTAAAGCCTCTAAAAAATGAAAGTCAGATCAACCAGAAAGGTTACCGCACCCAAGTGACAAAAACACCCCCTGAACACTGCTCACAAACCTGGCGAGCGCGCAGGAGCGCCGCTCAGTTGGGATTGCAACCATGCAGTTGTAAAATGACGGATTAGCACTGCGCTTGCGCAGTTGTAAGGTTCGCTCACTCAGTTCCTGAATACACTCGCTCAGTTATCTTTGCGCTTGTTCAATTAATTGCGGCCATGAAACGCCACAGGAAGACACTAAAGTCCAATTCATCAGTGTGTAGCGTACTGGTCACACAGCCCCTTGTTGCCTCCTGAAGTGGCAGACAGACAGCGATAGTGTGTGTGGGAGCTTATAGGAGGAAAATAATTGTCTGTACATGTGTGAGCCAGGGAACAGGAGACAGACAATTTGTTTGTATGAGCAAGCCACCACAAAGTGGCAGTGAGCAGTGTGGAGGTTGAAGACTGCAGTGTAATTTACTCCAATCATCTCCTCATTGTTTTACAGCTGCAGGGAACCACAGCACCGCTGTGGTGTAAATCCGGTGACATCCGCGGTCCTCAGTAACTCCAGTCTACACTTCATTAACAAGAAAATGCTTCTCTGTGGACCATTTGGCCTGATTTGTGTAGTGGTGCAGCTCCAACCGGCACCAAAAATCATTCACAAATTCTTTTACAACTACTTTTGTACCTTTTGTTTACCTAACAGGTGTTTTGTAGAGCTGATTATTTCCCCTTTCCAACAAGAGTTTGAGGGCACATTTACTTATTTGAGAAAAATAATGACTCTTAGAAGTTTTAGTTGTAGAAATAAATGAATATACTAATATCTAGAAAAAGAGCCATTCAATAATCTAATTATTCATGCTTTGTTAGGGGAGTGTTTACTATGACATACGCTAGAGACTAATGAACAAGAAAAAATTTGGTCAGAAACTCACAGAGTTAAAACACTTAATTCCTACTCAGCGGGTTGGCTCCCAAGTTAGACAAAACGTTCTTTTAAGTGCCTAAACCCTTAAAAACTCAAACACGACCCTATCATTTCTTTTAACGTTATATTCTATTAAGAATATGCAATTTTTTAAGCACTGTGACTATGCATTTCTTAAATAGACTTCAGTTAATAATCCTACCCATTTTTATATTCACGTAATCTCACATTATGCTGGAAGGGATGCTTACTCATACAACCTTGGGTTGTGATCTTACATTTTCAGTGGGACATCAAGTTCCTCTGGGAACCTTTTAGATTTGTAGCTTTGGACATGCTGCTGGTTCAAATGTATTCATATTAAGAATTTGACGGTTAAAGGTTGCTTCAAAATGTGAAATAATAAACAATAACACTCTTTACCCATTTTGTTCTCAACGGTTTCAAGCCTAAATTTAATTACGTATTCTCCATCCATTACATGAGAGCAAATTCTTAGTCTTTTACCTCAAACTCTGCTGTTGGATCCATCTACTTCACCAGAGTTTGAGTTAGCTCTATGCTTAATTTTGGAAATCTAATAGATACATTGAGAAATTCACTGGCCGCCTTCCAGTCAGCACAATTTGTTTTTTGCAGACTGTTACAATCCCACCACCACCACCAAAAACATAATAAAAAGAAAAGCTGCCCACTTTTAAGACTGCTTCTGGGAGTGCTCTGAAATGAGCCACAGCACTTTCGGTGGGACCACACTGTCTGCTCGAATGGCTTCTAATAACAACCACTGTCACAGGGCAGCTGGACTTTACCTCAGCCTCATAGGAACAAGCGGTCAAAACTAATTGCTGTAAACAAAGGTGTGACAACGTGGTTGTAAGGGGCTTTTGTGTCATGTCCCTGGGGTTTTTCCAAACAAAGCAGAATTGTTTTCTCAGGAAATTGTGTCAGACTCTAGAAAAAAAAATGGCTTAAAAGAAGTGTTAAGGCAGTTTTTCTATAGTAACTGATTTTAATATTGAGAAAATATTAGAGAAGCATAAAATCAAAATAAAGATGATAATATTTTCCAAGACTTACAGTTAGAAAAATAACCGTTCTAGATCATTTAGATTTACCAAACACTGACTTGGAAGAATTGGTAGAAAATGTCCATCTTCCTTATTAGGCATTGCTTGCAAGCTCAGGTTTTTATGGAAACACCACAGACTGTACCATGATGATGTTAAACAATGTTCTCCCACTTGCAGATAGTTGTTAGTCAAAAATCGATTGGCATGCTCACTTCACCAAAATACCTCTATTGTGTTTTTAACTTTCCTCCTCGCTGACCCAGGGATATTTTTAACGCAGTTGCACAACAGCAACCGAGGCTGCATTGCAACAGTGTCTGTTTATATAAGAGGAGAGTGGGGCTTCAACAAGGGGGGAACAGGTGGATGTTACAGGTAATGCAGACACCAGGCCGTCTCCGGATAAGTGCTCTAAATGTAGAGGTTTGGAGCATATGGCTTGAGGTAGACGGAAGGATGATAGGTGAAGGATTGAGTGATAGTTGGATAGATGAAGCAAGTATATTGAAAGAGAGGTAGGGTAGAAGAGAGGAATGGAGTGGGAGTAGAGGACTTAAAGCTAAATGTGATGATGCTAATCTAGGCGAAACACGACTCTTCACTCCTCGTTTGGTTATATCATCTCTTATTGTGCTGAATGTCTGCAGCTTTCTATCTTCAATTATAAAGCAAAGAAGAATTTTCTGGTGAATTTTAGTCAGCGTCTCATCTATCTTCACATGGTATATATGAACAGTGCTATATGATGTGTAATTAGTTAAGTAGGCAAAGCTTATTTGCAAGAATAATATTGTTGCATTTAAAGTACTTGGTTTGTCTTGTGTTTTCTAGCTTTTTCCTTGGTTATCCTTTTTTACCCTTAAACTTTTGGACAGTGTTTGGTCATGGGAATGTATAGCATATCAATAAGAAGGACGGCTTCTTTTCTAAATATCTGGCAATGTGAATCATTGTTTTTTAGTCCTCGAGTAATGGAGAACTCACATTTAAACTTAACTGACAGAGGAATGTAAATAAGTAAGGATGTAGAGTAGTGTAGTAGTGACCTGGAACTTGCTGCTTGCCATGTTGTTCCCTTTGATGGACAGCCATCCTGGGAGGTCTTCGTTGTTCACTCTATGATAGTGTTTTAGAAGCTTTTACAAGGCAGACTTGCACGGGGATGTGATGGTAAGGTCTGTTGCCTCACAGCAAGAAGGTCACTGCTTCAAATTCTGGCTGGGTGCTGCTCTCTGTGTGGGCTTTGCATGATTCCGTGTTCATGAGTGGGTTTTCTCTGGGGAACACTGGCCTCCTCCCACTGCGCAGAAACATCTTTGACAGGTTCATTGGAGATTGAAAACTGCCCCTGAAGAGAGTGTGTGTGAGCATGTGTTACCTTCCCATCTCTGGTATCTATCACTGACTGTTTAAGAGAGCTGGATCGGTGAGTGTGAGATCACTCATAGAAAATGACTTGCTTCCTGTTCCGATGAAAATAAGTCAATTCTGTCGCCATTTTTTGTGATACATTTCTATGGCAACCACTCTCTCCAATCAGGAGTGAGCAAGTTAGAAGACCACACCTCTTCCTTCCACTTAAGGCAGACCTAAGATAATCTATCAATCAAATGCCTCTTAGTTTGACTCTAGACCATCTACTTTCATTGAGACATCTGATTGGCCAGTAGTATATAACTTGAAAAACTAGCACTACAACAAAGAAATCATGAAAAAAAATAGGATTAGCAAGAAATGTTCTAATGCTGTTTTTTTCCCTTTGCATTAAATGTGAATACCGATTATCTTTGCTTTAAAATAAAACATGAGACTTGTGTACGGATTTGATCATTTAATTTAATATTGCTAAATGCATATAATGGGATAATTGATTTTAACATTGAAGGTTAGAAATATTTAGCAATTGCACTAATAGACGAAGCTTTGTTCCTGTTTTAGTCTGCATGCTGATTAACTCAGTTGAGCCAACTATCTGATTAGACTACAAACATTAAGCATGCTGCACAAGATTTTTTCTGTTAAAATCTCAATGTGTGTGTCTCTCAACATAACAAATAGCTTATTACTCAATTTTTACTAAGGAAGCAGTCCATGTGATTGTGTTCCTTTGTTATTTAACAAAGTATGAATGATGGAAAGATAAACTAAGTCTATACTGCTGATGAAAAGGACAAGCCAGTAATTGCTTTTAGTGTAAAGACAGCAAAACAAATGATATTTCTCATATTGGGTATAAAGGGTTTTGGCAGGCCAAACCCCCTGCAGCAGTTTTCCCTTCGAGCCGGCTAAGACGGTCAGTTCTTTGAACATTTTCATTAATTCTAAAAAAAAATTAACATGATTAGAAATATTTTAGAAATCTTGACTTTAAAAGACAGTTTTGTCTATCAGTGGGATTGCCTTTAACAAATGATGCTGCCTCTATTGTGATGTTTTAGCTCCTGCTACCTGTGTGTTCACATAAAAGCAAACTCTGTAACATGTCAATATTAATTCTTGTATTTGAAGCTTCTAATTTCTGGTTTTGGTTCATGTGGTTTTGTGCTGCAAGTAATTAGCCTTTGTTCATTTGGAATGGTGTTGGATTGCAGTATTTATCTCGCTGTGTGGTTAGGGCGATTCTCCAGGTTTTACAAGTCCAAGCTCTGCTTTCCAACTAGGAAAATAGAGGGCCTGTGATTTGCATACATATGAGCTTCTAAGCAGGACTGCTGCTGTTGCTGCACTTCACTCTGACACATCAGCACGGTGCAGGCTTCTCATTTGTAAAGACTGATGGATTTGTATTAATCTGTTCAACGTAAAAGACTCTTGCGTTGCGCACAGAAATATTACATGTGCTCACTCTGTGATATAAATCTTTACTGTTAGAGATAAAGACACAAAGTATGACTTTGTTATTATACTTCTGAGGCTATATCACAAGAACCGTGGTGGAAAGGAGTAAAAAGCCGTTTTGTGTTCAATGTTAAAGTGAAGAATAAAGAAAGACAAATGAGATGGAGGAGGGCTGTGTTTTGATAGGAAGAATAGATGTTTCAAATCTCGACCAAAGTCCCATTTACTTTTAAAGTCTTATATAACAGTCATAATTAAGGATAAGGTGTTTATTGGCATTTATACATGTAAAATACGTACATTGGCAGCTTTCAAGTGAGGGTAAATTATAGATGACAACAAAAAACTGACATGGTTCATAAATAAGATGAGGAACAAAATTTAAGAAAGAGAAGAGTAACAATGAAATGATTAGTATTATTATTGTTATTATTATTATTATCATTAAATGTATTAATATTAAGAATTAAGTTGATTTGTAAATTATAAGGCGTGAGAAGCTCATTATTTTTTTTACAACTGAAACATGTAAAACTCCCTTAGTGTTGACTCACCAAATGCAAAAATGATGAAACAGATTATAATAAAAATACACAATATGTTTATAACACATGACCACGCAAAATTGTTATAATGTAGATTTGAAACTACTTTTTAAAATTTAATAAAGTTTGTCATGGCTTTGCAATTGGCTATAGTGTGCTAATCTACCTAATTTACTTTAGTAAACAGAACAAGACCCTAATTTTTAGGGACTTTAAAGGGCCTATATCTTGTAAAATCAGCTTTTAAGTGTATTATAATATAATTCCTCACAAAAAACAGCCGGTATTTTGATCCATTCCCATATTTCTGAATATTCCTCTAAAAACCTGCTCTCTGACCACCAGCCCCTCCCAATCGTCAAAATCTAGGGGGTTCTCACGTGACGTGACGTAGAAAAGTGAGGAACAGCTCCAGGATGAGTCTGCACTGTCAGCACCCCCCCTGGCTAACACGCTCATATATATTGATATGGTTTACTCTGAAAGGCTTAAGAAAAGCATGATATAGGCCCTTTAAAAACCATATGTTCTGCTGCAGTGCAGATACTATGCAGTTTGTTCCAGACAGTTATCTGCTGCCTGTTGGCAGAGGACCAGTGCAGCTGTGCAGTCAATAGGTTATTTTATTAGTTTGAACTCGGACATTTTTAAGTATTTATTCAGCCAATAAAATTTAAAAAAATTATAGTTTCAGTAAATGTACTTATGTTTATTGTAGGGAGACTGCATGTACTTTGCAAATAATGTTACAAAATGGATTTTTGGCGCAGCCTCAAACTGCATGAGCAACCTTTCAGATTTAGCAGAGCTCATCTGAAAAGTTGGGTATGGTCCCATTAACCCATTTAGAGTAACCGTATAGAGTTAGCTGGTAGTTTGGAGAGGGTTTACCTCTCTCTTTTATTAAAAGCTGCATGTTAAAAAAAGAAGCAACAAAAAAGCATTTCTTCTGGTTTGTTTTTAATGTTTAAAAACTAGATGGAACCATAGTTTTTATCTCTCTGTGCCTTCTGCTGGTACCCAGAGTTAGGGCTGAACTTGGAGAAGCAGCATTTCAGCTTTATGCTGCTAAGATCTGGATGTCTGATGATGTTAAACAAGTTTTTACTCTGAAAATGTTCATGCCCAGAGTAAAAATAGCCTTTTTTAGGAGATCAATGTATAACAGCTGAAAATATTTTATCAGCACTCTATGTTTTGCTATTGTTTTAAAGGGATCATGATTGAACTCTTTTCATGTCAGTTTGTGTTTTGTGCTTTTTTTCTGTAAAGCACTTTAGTTTATTTTGTATATGAATGGTGCTTTACAAAGACACCTATCTTGCCTTTGCCTCGTTTGATAGGGGAAGAAAATAAAATCTACCATTAAATGTGCTGATACATTGTTCTTTTTGAGTCCATCCACATGCTGGTCAAGTATGTTGGTAAAACTAGTGTTCAGTGACTCAGAAATTAGTTGAATAGGTGTTTTAAAGTTGGGGGTAAGTGTCCAGAGGTTTGTGATCCGCCTTAGTCAGCGACCATGTGGGAGTGAGGCTAATGGATATTGTGTTTTCTGTGGACGCTTAATGTACGGTGCAGACACATGGGCCTAAAACACTGTTTTCTCCTTCTGATTCGGAAATTGCTTTTAGCGATCGTTTTCGCACTTAAACTTTTTCATATTGTGATGAGTTAGTGCGAGGCCATTTCTATGGGTTTCCATGCTAAGTCCATTAAATGTCACGCGCTATTAAACAAAAAAAACAGTGGTTCATCTCTACTAAATGTAAAAGTGGTACGACTCAGTTAAAAAACACACTGATACCCAGTTTGAAGCATAGAATTTTGCTGTCTCTAAGTACTGTGGAAGCAGTTCACTTCTGAAGGTCTAAATTAAAGGTTTTTTGTGCATAAATTTGCATCCGGCAGGTCCAAACACTTGAACGTGTGCTTTAAACAGTGGATCCTGCACTAGCACATTTAATTAAACGAGCAAAATGAATCTGCACCAAAGAGGCCACAGCTGTAGTGCCTAATCAAAGGCCTTTTGATATGTTGATATCTCTTTGAAAGATTCTGCCTGTGCTTGTATGTAGTTTTGAACCGTTATGAACTTCAGTTTTATTTTGGCTAAATCATCTTTTTATCTACACATAAAGTAGGTTTTTGTTAGTCATTGTACAGATTATTTATTAGATATTTTTGAGTGTGGATGCAGATTTCACCACCAAATCTTTTGACCTAATTGTCAAAGGAGAACTTGATAAATTGTTAAAGGAACCAAAATAGCCCAAGGATTGAAACGTAGCAGCTTTGTTAATGGTTAATGATTATGAGCATCCTTTTTTTTGGAAAACAGCTGTTGCAGTCACTGTGACGGTAGAGGGCCATTGGTTCTGTTTCTGTCCTCTTGACTCACTTCAAAAGGTCCCCTGGTAGTGGTCTAAAGCTTTCATTAGCCTTTGCCAAGAGAACATAATTAGTCTGCAATGAGGTCTTTTAAGAATACAGGGTTGTGAAAAACTCATCGTTCATATTTTATTACCGTTGACTGATAAGAATTATAAATGCATGTTTTTTATTAAACGTTCAACATTGGTGCTCGCTCTAAGGTATTGTCAATTTACGCATAAAGATATTTGAAAAACCTGCTTCCACTTTCTGTTTGTCTTAATTCTAGACAAAATGATGCTCAGATATGGTAAAAGAATTTTCTAAATTCTATGAGCTTTGTAACAGATTGCATGCAGAAATTTTTTTTAAAAAGCCCTAATGCTACTTGCAGCTTTTTGCTTTAGAAACTGTAGTATTTGCCACCAGGAATGTTGTGAAAAATACTCATTCTCAATGCAGCTCGTTCACTCATTTTTTCCCTCAGTCAGCTGCTGACTCAGTTGTTATTATGGAACCACTATCACATTCTCTTGGCGGTTTAAGATGTGACTGCTTCTAGTTTTCACACAGTGTTAAATAAAACGGGGGTTCAAATTTCCCTCCTTGACAGTCAATTTTGTCACCCCATCCCCATCTTCAGTCCACCTTGTGTTGTCTGTAAATAAGGCCTTTAGCCGAAACACTGTCCACTCGGAGCACTTCTAATGAGGTGCCTTTCCAATTAAGATGCAGCTGCCTCCGATGTTGTGAGAGCCGTCCTGTTATTGATGTCACCCCTTGATCATTTTTCCACAGCTGCTACCAATATCCTGCTCTTTATGAGACTCGGTTTTCATCTTTTATGTGCCAACATTTGTATGCATTGTGTGTGCAAATATAGTCTGTGCAAATACATCTAAGCTGTTTCATTTTAGCCCTTGTGTGCTTGTATAATATAAATAGACATGAACATTTGTGAGAATATGTGTTCACTCATCTTTGTGTGCGCATGCTTACTCAGTTTTTTTTTTTACAGCTACATGTGTTCTTGCTTGTGTCGGTACCAATTCTAATCACTAGGCTTGTGCTGTCTGTCTGACCACTGGGCCTGTCTCCTTTGATTGTATTGATTTAGAGGCGCTGTACGCAGAAATGAAAGATGGAAAATGAACAGCGTTCCCCGAGTATGTGGTAATTGGTCTGCACCTACTTCTTCATTGTTCTCTGAAGGCAAAGGGTGAGGAAGATGGAAGACATTTTCAGGGGGTGGTATAGAACCAACATGAGCCCCACACTATCTGAAGGAGGGACTTTCAACATGATTGGCTCTGTCTGGTTTTGGATGATGGATACAAAGTTAATTCCGCTTGGTGATTTATTGGATTTTGATTGCCAAAGTGACATTTAAAATGACGGATTTTTTTAAAGTTTTCATTCAGAAAGTTGCTCGCCAATTGTTAAAGCAGCTCTATGGCTTAGTCACTTCTGCCCCTGTGGTTGGAAAAAGAGGTGAAACCTGTACTGGGCACAGAGATGGCACGCACAAAATTTTAAGATAATAGATTAATCGTTGAAACCATAGGGCAAAAATGTTAATGCATACATTTTCTATGGGCATGCTGCGAGCAACAGGTCGAAGATAAAACTTGAACAACATGTAAAGGTAAGTAAGGTGAAGTAGTAAAGAAAGGGGCCTGTTAGTTTTGTTCATGTGATAAGTTCATGCTGCATGCATGCTCCTTTCACGCCCGTTACATGTTTCTTGTATGCAGGCTGGGTGTTAGAAATGAGATAATCAGAAAGTTGTTTATGTGGGTGTCATATGGGCACTGACGCGTATACCATTTGCGCATGGTCAGTAAGGGGCCAGTATGCGCACCTCACTAAGAAATAGAGTGCAGTGGTCAAACACTGTATGACAGCATCATCTGTATATCATATGTGTGTGTGTAAGTAAGTTCCATCTTTATGACATCCCTTCAGGTCTCTGCCAGGCCCTTAAGGGAACTGCTAGACACACCTTCCGTCCCCTTAATACGCGCTTGAACCTCCCCAAACCAGGAGCACCCATAAAGGTCAACCTACAGCTTTAGAGATGTTATTTGTTTTTTTTAAAGCCATTCTTATGGTTTTGAATTAAAGTGTTCCCGCCCCTTGGTCTCTTTACAAACATTGGTGAATTGAAAAAAAAAGGTTTTCATCTTTTGAAAGACAACCAACTCAACTGGACCTGATATCAGTAGAGGATGATGAGACTGACATCTTGGCAGAATAATTTACCTGTGCCTAACATATGTTTGACTGAGTTTATCTGTTAGGCAATAAGATAAATAAATAGTTTTGCCTCATGTTTAGGCATAAATAACACATTGTTCAAGACAGCATTTTTTAAGATTTTTATCTTACTGTGTCAATCTGCGGGTGTTTCTTGGTGTGATTTATGCTATAAGCTTCTATTTGCTTTTGTGATTCAAAAATGTATTGTTGTCCAGCCCCTCGCTAGCTAATCAGTAAGGGCATAATTGAAACGTGCATAAGTGCTGTTAGTTTTGGATGAGACCATGTCTCTTACCTTTTACTGTGTTTTCTTTGTTGTTGAATGACTTCTTTGCTCACATATTGAAGGGAAGAAAATATGATTTTATCTGTAGGAAAATATGCCTGGGAATATGACATCAAGCAGCTTTGAATTTTCAAAAGATGGTTTGGAGGATAAGGCACAGGCAATCTCTGCATCCAGCTACCGTTGGTGATTGTTGAGTTTTTTTTTTTCCTATTTTGTGTGTTTGAAACCCTTTTATTTCTTGTTTAAATGGATGGTTGGATTGTTGGTATTATTGCCTTTTTGGACAAAAAAAAGGGAAAAAACCCTTTGTCCAACTCCCTAGGGATGGAAACCAGGTCTTTGGAACTTTTTTTTTCATTAAAATAAATAGTTTAGCATTTTCTATTGGTCTTTTTTTTGCTTCTCAGTGACACAATCTAAAATTGTAGTCCTAATAACAAATTTTCATATTTTAGAAACAGCATTTGAATCTAACATGAATCTTTTATGTCTGTTTTGAAATCTGTTGCAAGCCTAAAATGGAAATGTGTCACAGTAGGTGTTAAAACAAAACAATAAAAAGCTTGCATTTCTTTTTGAATAAATATGCAAATCAAAAATAAACTAAATTCTTAGCTATATTTAGTTGTAAAATTGTTGCAGGTGCTTTAGCATTAAAGACAAGTTGTCTGCAAGAATTAGTCTTTAGTTACTTCACACTCTTTCTAAATGTTCCTCATAGAAAAACTGAGGTTGTGAATGTGTCTAAGTGCCAGCTGTCTGGCAGATGTGCTAATGTTTTTTAGAGGTTGTCTTGACCTGAAGAGGAAGGATTAGTGCTTGTGTTTAAAGCAGGTGACAGCCCGCTGTGCCTTGCATGACACTTTTCCAGCCGTAGACTTAAAAGCAGTGCAGGTTAGGAGGCACTGTGGGATTAGAATTGAATGATCTTTCCGACCATTTTTTGTTGCTCAGATTCTAAAGACACTTTGGGTTTGTTTTTCTTTTTTGCCCTAAATCATTTATAAATGAATACATTAAAAGGATTCAGCCTTTTTCTTTTGCTCTTCTGTCTATATACAGTTTGGGACATATTTAACAGTCCTGTTTTTAGAATGTCTCAAATACTAAACATAGAAAGATGTTTGCAAAGACTGCAGTGCTTTTTGGCAATCAGTACTGCAGTCATGCCCACATGCAGTATAAACAGGGAAGAAGGAAGCACAGGATAACAGTTACATCACACTTCCCCCACAATGCACTGTAAGCCATTCTGTTAGGCAAGATTTCTACAAAGAACCAACAAAGCCAAATTATCATTTTTCTCAGGTGCTAGACAAAACTTTTTGCTTTTTTAGCATCGCAGCTCAAAAAATAAATGGTGTGAGGGAAACTGTTATCAGAACGAAACTTCTCACTATTAGCTCAATGTTCTAGTGAACGCAAGGCAGCCGCAGAGCCTTAAAATGTCTTGTTTAGCTTAAAAACAGGCCTTAAAAGTAATTAAAAAAGTAAAGTGTTTCTAAATTTTGAGCAAACAGTTTTTATATTTTTTTAACTAAACTCAATCTTCAGTTTGGCATTAAAAAAAAAAGTTAGGAATCTCTTAGTTGTAAGCCATTTCTCAGCAATTGCGTTTAACTTTGTACCATAAATTACAAACTTCAGCACCAACAAACTGAAACCACCAGAACGTGGGTGTAAATGCGGAACACCGTCAGCTGCTTGGAACTGCTTTGAAGAGCTGCGTACTAAAGTCTCAAAGGCTAAAAGATGAACTATTTCAACTGGAGCGAACCGGAACGGCGCTTCACCACATTAAGTCCGTGACTACTGGGCATTCCATTCCCTCCATTTGTGTGAATATGCTTGTCCTACTGTGGTGCAGGGAAGCCGAGCACACTGAGCATGTCAGAGCGCGTCTATGGCACCTCTTATATGACTAGATTTGGGCTTCAACCCCCCCCCCCCCCCCCCCCGTCTTTTTTTTCTTTCTTTTATTTTTTCATTTTATTATTTATTTATTTATTGTTTTTTATTCATTTTCATTAGAACCAGGACCAAAGGCTCATGTGCTCAACAAGCAGAGAGTAAAACATGTTAAGATTTGTTTACATGCCCTCTGGAACACGTGTTTTGGCAACCACACAAAGAAAACTTTATGTAAGCGCTCGTAAATGCATGTTTCGGCCTTCTGCAATCAAAACTCTTGCGTTACCACGATGCTAGTTTCTATCACAGGTTTTGGGCTCTAGATGCAAAATGTGCATCCATTGAATGTGTGTTCTTTTTTTTTTTTTGCTGCATATTTTTGTAGAGGAACTATTTTCAAAACATGAATAAAAATTAAGCTATGTTTTCATCACAGTATGACACAAGTTTGTCCTCTTCAAAAGGGAGAAGCAGGTTTTTGATTTGCTGCACAAATTAGTCATTATTTTTGTTTCTAACACAAACACATTTGGGATCAAATTCATACTGGTATCTGGTCAAATGCACAGAACTACTGTGCTAAACAGGGTTTTTTGTTCTTCTAGCAGGAGCGTGGGATGATGTTTTCTTTTTCACCATATGAAAAGAAGACTTATGTTTTCATTTTCTGGAGTGTCTGTTTTTGCTGGAGGCTTCAATCATCTATACAGTGGAGCTGCACGATCACACAGTTCTTATCAGGAGACCGTTGGTTTGTGTGTAGGCGGCCTGACTTGTGTTGCTCACATGCTGAATTTCTTACTGCAGTTGCTTACATTTTAGTGGCAGTATTTATTACATGATTTTTAAGCAAAGTATCAATGGGGCTCCTGGGGATGACGTGGACCATTAGGTAGCCAGCAGAGTTAGCACTTTTTTACTGGATTATGAAACAAAGATGAAGCAACTGGAAGTATTTTTAATCCTTCAGCCATTGTAGAAGAGCCCTAATTTCATATGTTTTTTAGTAGATTTTTTGTGTATATTTGACTTTGTTGTGTGCAGATCTGTTCTTTTCAAAATTATTACAATGACGGTTGGTTTATAGTTAATGTTAAAAACCAAAATTTCCGACATGATCTGTGTATGATGGTTCATTATTTTTTTTGTAGGGACAAATATTTTCATATTTTCACTGTTTGTAAAATGTAAAAAATTTTAAGGGAGCACTGGTCTCAGATAAACAAATCTACTGACACATTGAGGTGACAGACCTGCAGACAGAGAATGAGTGATATTGATTTTTGAAGGCTGTCAGAGGATGTTGTCACATCTGGATTTTTTTTTTTAATATTTTGAAGAAAAGCCATTTCCAACCACTGGCCACTGAAAAGACATATGCATTTGGTTTCCTTGACAACAGCTAACCTGGAGATGAACTTTAGAGAGCACTATTGAGGGAGTGTACTGAGTCCAAGGATGTTGGAAGGCTTTGTGATTAAACCCGCTCTGCAGTCTTATGGCCCGTTGGGAGGTGACATTTCTGTTTTGACATGTGTCTGTCCCTATTTTCTTAGCTTTTGATTTTGTCACGGCACCATTTTTGTTCGCTTTCACACCCCTGACAACATCAGTTTATGTTTGATTCTTTGTTTGGGGTGATGTTTTGCCTAATGCCCTTCCTGCATTTGCAGACTGTGCTCTGCAGACTGTGCAGAGCTAGAATCCTAATATCTTCAACACTTCTACTGTAAGCCATTAAAAATGCAGGTATTAGTGTTGTACATCAAACATTAGGGTTTTCTTTTTCTTTTGGGCAATAACAATGGTAAGACCAGCTGAAGAATTGTACAAGAAACCATAATGTTCCAAAGATTGCTTTTTAAGAAAGTTTTTTAACAGACATTGTTAAAAAGCTTGAATGTTCTCAAGTGGAACACTTCTCAAGTGGAAAAAAACTCTTCAATCATTTTTTTTAATGATAGAATTGCTTAATTGTTCTTTCAAAGAATCTTCAAGAGCTATTTTAAAAAAAAGATGTCCAAGAAAGATCAATATAGCACCTCATGACAGATGAGATAACTTAGATAAATGCTTTGTACAAAGCATTTGATGAGCTGCCTTTTACCACAGAATTGACAGCAACCTCAAAGTCTTGTCTGTTTAAAATACACAATGTAGCCCTTCGAAACTGAAAATTAAGTGAACACTTTCATATCTGTGTCATTTGCGCCTTGCAACTCTTTTTTTTTTAACTTGTCAGAACTGAAGGCCTCTTGTATTGGAAATATGAGCTCCTTTTGTATTTGAGGCTAAACTTTATTTTATAATAATTATATTTATATGCATTCCTGGTTGGACCGGACGGAGAGTGGGATGTTAGAAATTTGCAACTCAAATTTAACAGGATCATTTTCCCCCTTTTTTTCCTCACACGTGCAAACATTTATCTGAAATCTGATTCTTCAACTAAAAAGTCCATATAATATTTTTAAGGTGTCATGAGGTACAAAACATTAACATTTTCTAGATCCCACAAGAAATAAATTATAAAAAATATTTATATTTTAGGAATAGCCATAAAGTATTCACCGTAGAAAAGAAAGCACCTCCAATTTATCCCTGGGAAGGCTGAGGAGGCAAGTGATGGAAGACCCTCCATAAATCAAATGGAGGATTTTAGCTCATGTCAGCAGGTTGCCCTGCTTTAAGCCATTTTCATAAGCTGCTGACCAGTGAGTTTTGGTGTGATTTTGCAAAACCTTTCTTACCCTGAGGTACTTAATGGGATGCAAGAGAAGCAGGAAAAAAAACCCAGCTAGAATAAATGTGGAGGTCATTTGTTAAAGGTCTGAGTAATACATTTCTTTGGGTGTTTTAATTAAATTTGAATTAAGATGCCAACTTTAATTCAAGGTTTGGACATTTGAGCAATATTTTAAATTTCTTGTGCAACATCAGGATACAAGATATATAGTGGGTCCTGTGAAAGTGACATTTAGTGGAACTGGTTATCTTATAGAGCCATTCAGGATGTACCCCAACACTGGATGGGATAGGCTCCAGCAACCCAGTGACCCCATAGAGAATTAAGCGGGTTTGGAAGATGGATGGATGGATTTATCACAAAATTAAGTTATGGTGATAGTAATCCAACCTTTTTACTCTATTGACACATGTAATGAAAGTGCCACTTTTTTTTTGCACATTTACAAGCTATAATTATTTTAATTACTTTAATGTACTGCATTTCTATGCATTTTTGTAACAATTACAGCTGTGACCTAACAAGAAAGAACCAGACAAATCTTGATTTGTCATTATAGATTTTTGCAATCTGCCCCAATTCCTTCATTTTTTCCTCCGCAGCTAAGAGCACACTAAACTGGCTGATAGCAAATTATACCGGTAGTTTAATTTAATAGAGGTCAGTTTGTTGGCTTTGATAGAATTTTCTAAAACATTGTAGATTCCACATTACCAAAGGTAATGGTAGTTTACCATGTATCTGATTTTTCTACCTTTTCTTAATTTTTGATGGTATAATTTTGAAACGGATGATGATAAAGAACTGAGATATAAAACAATGCCTGAACATATTTCATGTTTTTTTCATTGCTTAGATTGATATCCCTCCTTGATGTTTATTTCTGTCCTCTCAAATGAACCACCTGTTGCTTTTCATTTGAATATTTTCTTTTACACAGCAGCTCTAAGTTTAGATCATGCAGATTTTTTTGCTTGTTTTTTCTTTGGTAAAGTTGTCTCGCTGTAGTGACAGCGACATAAAAACAGTCTCATCTCAAACAGTCACATCTGACCAAACAGAATTTTCACTTTCCCATAAACGTACAGATGTGGTCAGAATTGCGATTGGGTCAAAAAAGAGACACTTCACCTGCAAAACCCATACACTAAATCATGTTGACACATTTAAAAACATGCTCCCAATGACTTAAATGTCCTGGATAAGACAGAAGGTAAATATAGAAATAAGCTCTAGAGAGCTTTACTCAACCAACATCCATGTGTTGGATGGAAGAACCCTACAGCCCAGAACAACTAAAGAGCCACCCTAGACAAATAAGCAAACGTTGGCTTCAAACACCTCACTGGAGCTTGTGGTTGGGAAAAATTACAACGATTTCTGAAAGTAAAGAAGAGATTGTGTATGTGTGTGTGTGTGTGTGTGTGTGTGTGCATGTTTGGGGGGGTTAACTTGGCCACTGTGCTCTAGTTTGTGCCAATTATTCTTAAACATTGAACTGATCAAATTTAAGATCTTATCTTAACCCACAACATTATGGTTTGGAAAACAATTGTGATGGTAAACATATGGCTGTAAGTCAGAGGTGAAGCTAGAAGATTTTATACTTTTGAACACTTTGGAAGGGTGGCAAATGAAAAAGTGAAATGAATGGAGAAATATGTGTATTTCAAACAGTTTGATAATTGAAGCAAATAAATTGAGGCGCTCTAGATTTAATGTAAAAAAATATTATTTTTGCAACACCTTAAGAAACCTCTATTGATGATTTCTTAATATTTTCTAATATTGATAATCTTGGTGGGTTGGGGCTTTTCTTTTTCCCCCCATTTTAAGTGGTAGGGGTTATGTCATTGTGTTGAAAAGGTTTTCTTAAGATCTAGATATTTGTAAATGTTCAAAATTTGCTTTAAAAAAATGTATAATAGTAGTTTGGATTTCTTCATCATCATCCTCATCATCTCTATAAAATCACTTTAACAGAATTCAAAATTAAAGAAAGCTCTGTACAGTTAAAAACAATTTAATAGATAGGTGAATGGAAACATAATACAATTCTGAAATGTAAAATAAAAGCCAAATGTTTGGATATAAAAAATGAGTCTTGAGTCGAGTTTTAAAAATGTATATTGTATTTGGCGGCAAAGCGTTCCAAAACTTCGGAACACAAATAGAAAATGCTTTTATTTGGAAGTATCCATTTTCGCGGCACTACTGGCACTGAAACTCAAGTCTTATTGCACAAAATTAATCTAAATAAAGCCACAATATTTGTGCCTTATCTTAGTGTATAAAATATGTTTCCTGCTTTCTTGAAGTAACGCTAAACTGCATTCACTGACCCACTTGGTCCAGCATTTTATCAAGAATATCAAGAAAGGAGGTCTTTGGTGGCAATATTAGTCTGCAGAAGCAAAACAATCAGCGATAGAATTAGACTTATAAAAACACTTCCAATAGACTTCCAATAGACTCAACAATATTGGATGTTTAAATTGTCAGATCTCTTTGGTTATTCTTAAAACCCTATTGTAATCCACCACTTCTGTTAGAGACATCCTTCAGTGGAAAATAGTATTTTATCTTTTGAGTGTTATACAACTTTTTGACCATTTTAAGCTTTGGCATTCTGGCCTTTTTTATTTAAGTAAAAATGTCTTATTCAGTTGTGCTTGACTTGAGTGCTGTTTGGTGTCAAGTGTTCCACATGGATGGTAGATTGCATCTATCTGACTGTTTGCAGGTTTGCAAACAGCCCTGATGTTAGTGTCTGCCTGTGTATCCGTAAGTGTATATTTGTTTTGCTGGAAGTACACATGGCTGTCAGAGCTTGCATCTGTTTGTCACTTTTAGTTTTGGTCTGTGTGGGTGTGTTTGCTTGTGTAAGTACATGTGCACAAGCTTGCAGTATGTTGTAGGAGGGTTAAGGCATCTGCAGTGCTTGCCAAAGGTGGGAAGTGCTAATCGGTTTGGCCATTATACTCAACGAAACTGTAAACATTCAGACTAAGTGCGGCTGCACTTAGTCTGATTTTTGTTTCTAGCTGTAAATCACAAACAATTATATTGTCTTGATTGGAAAATGTTGCATTTATTGTTTACATTTTTTTTTTTTGAAAAGTAAAGCTTTAGGCTGTCATGTTTTATTCCCTACCTATTCCATCTTTCTCCAACATAAAACTTTATTTTCCCATTTAAGGTCAGTAAAAAGGAATAAGAAGATGAGTTCAAATCCACTCTGGAAAAACTTAATATTTTGCTTTCAGGAAGAGGGGAAAGCATTTCAACCATTTGCGTCACAGCTTGTTTGTGTGGTGCACTTGTTACAGGATTACAGAACCACAAAGGTTTTGTGGTGAGTTTTGCTGTATATTTGCATGTTCTCTTCCTGCTGTTTTTATTTCCTTGTCCTTCCTGGCAGGAGCACACAGAAAAGCACAAACAATGAAAAATATCCAGCATGTGAGTCTATACACATTAGACAAAGGCAAACTTGTAACTCTTTACTCCCAGAGTCTCTAAATCAGAGGTTACTCATTAAAAGCCGTCATTATCAGACTAATGAGAAGGGTACACACCTGTTTTCCACAGCTGCTCCCATGCAGACCCAAGCTGTCTTCCTTCACTTTAGGACCACAAGCTTTGAAGGTGATGATTATGTGATGCCATAAATCAAGTGCTGTGAATGCAGTCACCACGGAAACATGCCTCATTAGAATCCACTGCAGAGCTGCCTGTTGCCCCGTGCTGAATGTCCTGCAGCAGAAGGGGCTTTAGTCACCAGTGGTTCATCCCAGCTCTGGCACAGAAATGCATTCAGGACATGTATAGCATGAGCTCGTCATGAGTGTAGTCGGGGGCCCCAGTGATGACTCACGGAGCTAATGTGGAGCCTGCACATAGGCTTAAGCATGGCTGTAACAAGAAAACACTGCTATTGCAATCAAGCAGTCACAGGTGCAACAACAAATTCATATTGACTGCACGGACAGTTTAGAAAAACCAAGCAGTGCAATGATATTGACATTCCTTTTTGCTTCTGATTTCTCCAAACTATTTCATTTTGAGGTAAATCTGTATTGTCATATTTATCTTATATGTACAAGTGGGCAATTTTCAGACAAATACTTTTTGTTCTAGATAACAAATAACTTTTTAAAGCCAAGAAAAATGATGATAAATGAATTAATATCTGAACATGGGTTGGAAAAATGGATCAGCAGATAAAATCTAGTTATTATAAACATTTTACAGCCTCATAGATGGAGATGCTGTTCTAGATTACAAAGAAACACACTTGATTGAGACTTCATCAGAATACAGAAGTGTGCTTCTTTGAATAATGTAGAGCTGGTTTATGCTTGATTAACAGTCTAACTATCAGTTTCTGAACACTTCTCTATTTTCTGGGAGAAAATAAGGGAGAAGAATCCATGGTATTGAGGAAAAAAATCTTTACACACCATGGGCTTTATCTTATGTATCCAATACTTTGCTGTTTGAGCTTGCAAAAGTCTCACAGGTGGCTGAATAATGAGCATACCTCTTCCTCAGATGACTAAAACCCCAATTAGGACCTGTCAAACCTCTTCAAGCCTGATATATACACATACCTTAATCTGAAAAAAATTGCTTTTTTAGTACTTTTTCTTTCGTAACCTACTCATTAGTAGTTCTGAACATAAATACAAACTCTTCATTTTATTCCTCTAATACTACTGACACATCAGGCATGTGTGGTGTGTTCAATAACACGCTAAATGTAGTTTTTTGTAAATTATTTTACTATATGGTGTTCACACAGGTCTGTCGATTGTCGCATGTGCCATCAGTTGGCAGAGGCTTGGTAATTCCATTCGGGCACAAACCGTAATTATCAATTTCGCCTTCATGATCAATTTTCAAGCATTTGGCACTTAAGTGAATCATAAAGGACGTCAATACCAAATGCAAGTCCCTGATTGGTCAAAGTTTGACCTGGTTAAACTTGCAATGCATGCTCATCGGTCGCACGTTTTGTACATAGAGCCAAAAAACGTACGTAAAAACTTGCGTAGCATCATGTGAACGCAGAGTTTTAAACACAGTTTTGAACACGGAAGCCCGAAATACGAAGATTTATAGATACTTTTTATTGAAAGTGGCCTTTTGTACGTACATTGCCGAGGCCAGTGTGAATTTAGCTTAATGAGGACCTGTCAGATCTCCTCAAGCCTGACATTTACACATACTAATGCTCTGAAAAACTGCAAAAGACATCTTTACTACTTTCATAGTACTCAACATAAATATAAACACTTAGTTTTACTCCTCTAAGAGAAACACAACCCACTTATCCTTTTAATTTTATTTGGTTAGGAATGCCTTAGTCACATGAACCCGTACAGGGGTTGACCCACGTGAGTGCTGCAGGTTTTTGGGGTCACCTGAGTTTCTCGAACAAGTTTGCCCATTTTTCACTTGCAGACAGCTCATAAGGCATAACATGTTGAAAGATGTTATTCATTTTGTTCAAAAAAAGCTTCTTTGATCCATCGATTCAGCGCTGGCTAACACAAAAAAAGCTCTTTCCAGTTTGAATCTTTAATTTTTAGTTTATCGTGCATTCAACTAGTTTTACTGAAAAGGGTTTTAGCAACTTCGTCTTCTTTACATCCACTGGACTCAAGTCTAACAAAACTAGAGCCTGCAATTAAATGTCAGCACTGACTGTTTGAACATGGATGGTGACACTACTCTGAGACAATAATCTTTTAAAACACCTTTTGCTGTCCCGAGACAGGACATTTCTAAATTCTTGGATAGTGACTAATAGGCTGACAGGTTTAGGAAGTATTAACTGTGCTTTTTAACTTTAATATATTCACTGATCTAAGCTTCCAAAATGTTAGTCTGAAGGGTTGGAATAAAAAAGCATATTTAATTCAGTAAACATTTTTGTCATGTCCCTAATAAGAAAAGTTCTGAGCTATGTTCATTTTTATTTAGCCTATTTGACAAAGTCTAAGCTTTTAAGACACCAAGTGTAAACATGGAAGATTTTAGCTGGAAAGCTCTTTTCTATTCTGTTTTTTTACAACACTTTAAAAGCACTATGGGTGGTCATATAATTGTACAACTGTTCCTAATGGGATGTAAAAAGTTTGAAAATGCTTCTCTTTCTGTTCTCCCAAGATTGAAATTTGATATTAATTTTGGGAAAAAGCGCCTAAAATTGCTTTAGCATCCTCTACCAGTTGAGAGCTACTGTATCTTGCTGAATATTGAATATAAGGAGTTATTTTGTAGACTTTCCACTGTAATGCTTAAAAGAGACAAAAAAATTTAAAAAAATGTTTTTCTTCACCTTTTGTTTTTGTAATATTAATGTCATCTCATAAAAACACAGTTTTTTCATTGAAAAGCATATTCGTGAAAAAGAATTTATGGCCATATATTCAGTATATAACCATATACCTGCTAGAAAGTTGTTTTTGATGTGGATTGTCCCTAACACTTATTGGAGATTTGAATCACTTGTTTACATGTGTAATATGTTTTCAAAACAGGGGGAAATACACGTCTTTCCACTTTGTATTTTCTCAACATCTTATTAGATATTTTTTTGTAAATCTGCACTTTTCTCAAACTCAGTAATGATCGCGAGGGAACCTGAAATATTATCCGCATTTTGGAAACCACTGAAGTGAAACCCTGTCCTCTCAGCCATTTGTTTACCCGTATTTGTGCCATTCTTTCTGTCACAAAAATGATGGAAACCAGTAAAGTGTGACAACTCACACATCTTGTGTCTTTCCTGCCCTTAACAACATCTACGAAAAATCTGCCAGATGTAGTTTCCCTGTCAAAGTCTCGTTCCACCACCACTGCAGTCCATCACATAGGTGTAAAAATGTTTTGTCTCTGAAGAGGGAAGTCGACAAATAGGTGTCTTTGGCTTATTGCTGTCAGATTGTTGTCAATAATGGGTGGTTATGCTTCATCTTTAAGCATCAGTCTTTACTTAATTACACATTTGCAGTATGTTTATGACATATACAAAGTTACAAAGTAACTACAGAAAACCAATGTTTTTAAAAAAAGGAAAACAATTATGATTTTATTCTTCATTAATTTTTTTATCCCCCTCTCCATTTTTGTCTCTTCTTATTCTAGGTAAGTGACCAAAACCCCAGAGATTTATGAAAACATGAGATGACTCAAGGTAATGTTTTTTTGAGTTCTAATGCTTTGGGTTGTGGCACAATTTAATTTCCTAAGTCCCAAACCAATAGAGTACACTTCATGCTAATTTACGAGCTACTGTCTTATCTTTTTATCTTTAAAGACCCACTCTAATAAAAATGACGTTTTTTGGTGTTTTTAAAATGTTCTTGTTACATTTTACTGATTATGGAGGACTTTTCTAAAGAGAATGAAGATTAAAATTGCATTTTTGAGTATGTTTTTCTTTAAATCGTTGTGAATCAGGAGCGGATGAAAAATTGCAATTGGAAAAAGCCTGTAGCAGTGACATATGTGCATCGACATGCAAACAAATAGATCCATGTATGTCTTTGTTTTCGTCATCTGACTGGACATCTGGTTCAAAACTCTAGCTCCAATTTAGTTTGGTATTTTCGTTGCACTGCTAGGTTGGGGTGTGAGGGACTGTAAGTTAACAAGAGAGACTGTTAACAACTGGATGATAGGACGTAGAGGCAGGCTTACTCCGCACCAACGCTCCCGCCCACAACTTGGAGGCAAATTTCTATTGAACAACTGCCGCTCTGCAGAAACTATGTACTATAAAAAAAAATTTTTTGTTTGTTTTGTTATTATGGCTAAAAATAAAATAATCATAAATAAAAAAACCACTGGGATCGCTTTTGCAATAGATCAAAAGCTGATCGGAATGGGGTTTTAAGGCCACAATTACTGCTATATTACATAGTCACAGAAATGCCTGTCAAGGACACACAAAGATTTAAATGAACACATCTTCAACTCCATTTTATATATATATATATATATATATATATATATATATATATATATATATATATATATATATATATATATTTATACCAGTTGAAGATGTACATGTTGGGAAAACCATGGGAAATTTTGAGTTAGTAGCATCAGCTTTATCGTTCTCCTCCTAAGCTAATCACTAGCTGAAAGGTTGCCCGTCTGTATAATGGGCCTATCATGAGCAGCATGTGCTTGCACTGCTTTCATCTAATGGTGATGTTGTGCATTTCTGCTAATCTGTTTATCTAATCAGATGCAGCGGGTAGGGGGTCTATCTCATTAACTTGCAGGATATTGATTGTCTGGGTTAGAGCTAAGGATAGCACAGTAGTACTGCTTCCCAGATGGGAGGAATGCAGGTTACCTTCCTCATAGCTTAGGAATTGATACCCATTCAGCATAGTGTTGTTGTGTTCGGTGTTTGTGAGTTTGTATGCCTCAGGGCATGCCTGTAAAAATAGCTCCTAAAGCAGATTGATCGCTAGAGGGGCATGTTTTCCTTTTAAAGACACAAAAAGACAGATGGATGACACTGAAATCTATTCAGCTGTTTGCATAGTCTTTAATATTTTCCTTTCAAATTAATAAAACGTTAGGCAAAGACTCTTTGTTGCAACTGCAGCATGTTCCCAACTAGAAATTAGTTATTTGTTCTTGCTGCTGTTGATGTTGTTTAGGCATCATCAATGTAACATATTTACTGTGTATTTTTTGTGCTGCTTTAAACCAACCACAGATTCCTGCAGATTGGTGATAACGTTTACCGTTAGCATCTAGCTTTCCAAGTTTTACTTGCATACTGAAACATTAAACACGGCTCTTTTTGTATGGAAATTGAAATTCGCTGTAGGACCCCTGATAAAGTGTGTCTAAGACGACTTATCAGCTCAGTGGCTCATAGCCATCAAAGCTCATTGCCCCTCAGAGAATATGGATCACATTTATTGAAAATCTTGTCATTCTGCTTCTCCACTGTGTCATCGTAAATGTGTCATCAATCCTGCTGCTGTTAGACTGTGATAACTGTGCAATAGTGGCCTCTTTTTTCAATAGTGCACATATGAGTGAATGTGTGCTGCAACAAGGGTGGGATGTGTGTGTGAAAATGTGTGTGATGGCAATGCGTCACTCTGCGACTCACAGAAGCCCAGGAGCTCCCCTTTGGTATCTCCCATGCTGCTTCTGTTATGCAACAGTGCAGTTCTGACTCCGTTGGCTTCTCTTTCCTTCTTTCCTGTCTCATCGTTCTCCATTCTTTATTTTTGTGCTCGTACTGTTTGTGCACAGTACATGATTTTCTTTTGGGGAGCTGTAAAGTTTCTGAGTGGGATTTAGAGAACATTCTACCATCAATAATTCTGCTTGTTCTCATTGTCTTTGCTTTATGTCATCATATTAACCAGGAGAACTGTACCTACTCTGTGCATCTATTCCCACCCACTCATTCTCTGCAGTATACCATCTTTCCACTCAAACAGCAGCAGTCATGGCCAAAAAAAAATCTTATTACTGCTCCTTTTACGCCATTTACTTACATCAGAACATGTTTCTTTACTATGCAGGAAGCTGCTGGGTTGGCTTAAACAGTGAATAAAAGAAGAAATATACTAAAGAGAGTAAACAGGTCTATTTTAAAGCAAATTTTATTTTATTTTTATTTCATTTTATTTTGTTGGCAAGATTGCAGTTAACAGCACCATTCTGCCACATGGGCATTGTTTTCGTCCTCCCTCATCGATTACTATTGTCATGTGAAACAAATGCGAGTGTGGAAGATATGAGGAAGCAACGAATGAACGGAATCTGCACACTCCAGTACAAACAGTGCCACTATCTGTGCCTATATAAAATCCCAATTTACAGTAAGCACCCATTCACGAACACAGAACTGCTGATTGCAGGCAATTTCTTTGGCTTGCTCTTGGTTTTTTCAAAAGACGGGTCCCAGTAGGAGTAAGATCTTAGCATTTGCCCTAACAGCATAATAAAAAAACACATTTGGGTCTGAAAATCATAAAACATATAAATGCAAAACATCCCTAAAAAGTAGTCTTGCATAGCTGAAGATGGGAGAAGTTGTCTCATCTGGTTCAAGATAAGTTATGTCAATTGAGAGCTGTCTTTTGAAATATGTGTATCACGCAGGCTGATTGCATTTGTAATTTTTTTGTGCAAGCCTATTGTTGGTAAAATAGTGTTCACACCTGTCTATCCAAGGATGAAACCACTCTGAGCACATAGCTGCATAAAAAAAATATAAAGCATGTCTATACATGCAGGCGCACTGTTCAATAAACACCAAGTCATACCGTTCATATGTCAAATGCTAAAGGCACTCAGGCAAGTAAGCTCTAATGACTTCTTTTTCCTTTGACCTTAACATATGTTGGTACTTAAGTGGAAACCATTGTGCCCCATTCTTCACTCAAACATCCAACTCTCTTGACACTAAACCAACTTTGCTCTTCAGGCAGAGAGAGTGAGAGTCTAGCTGCTACTTTCAGTTCAGCATGAAGTCGGAAGTTCATCCTGCCAGCCTTAACTGGCAGCAGCTTCACACAGTTTTCACACAAATGTAAAAGGCTTTGCATGGATTGATTTGCACCCACACACAGACTCTTAAAGAGACTTTGCACATCTTTAAAACTCCATTTCCCCTCCAACCCATCTGCAGTTCCAGCAGTGAACCTTATGAAACATTTAGTAGAACCGTCTGTATTCTATGCTTCTCAATTCCTCACATTGCTTCTTGTCTTTTCTTCAAAAAGACCACTAATACGCCTCTTGTGTCCTCAAGCAACCACCTTCCTAGTGTGATTTAAAGCTAATGACAGGTTGAGTGCGGTAATGAAGTTTGGCCAAAATGTTGGCATTAGAATGTGGCGTGAACATGAAGGCACAAACTTCATGGTCCATGTTTTCTGCTCCTATGCCTCTGTTGTCACATCCATTCTAGTGCTAAGTCTGTCTTCATAATCACAAAAAGAAACACTCCAATTTTAGCAAAGTGCAGATATCATGTTCTTTTTGTTTATCACTTTTGTCATAGACAAAGTATTGAAAGCACATTGTAGTTTTCTTTAAATAAATTTTTCATTTCCTCATATTCCTCTCATCACTGACTGTTTAAAGACAGAGGAAAGAATGAGCTGCTAACTAGTGAAGGACATTTGGAGAACAGATTTGTACAACAGCATTGTAATCAGGTTTTCTCCCAAATTTGAGATTGACTTCCTTTCACTTGTAGAATGATTCATCACTTTGGCAGGAACTTAATCGTCTGCATGATTGTACTGGTTTAACAAGAAGCTGCATACAACTCAAATCAGTAGTTGTCTCAATGGGCTTCATGCCGGTAATTTTATAATAAACATGAAATCATAAAGAACATGAAGTCATAGAGTTCAATACATAATGGATAAACTAAACTAAACAAAAGACTAAACTGGGCATCCCTGCCCTTAGACCCTCCTTCTCGGTAAGGAAAAATAAATAAAACAGATTATTGGAAAAACCTCAGGGACGGACAGGCGATGTACCATAACTCTTAAAGAAGACTTGGCTTATCTAACTATACAATTACATGTTTAAATAGTCCAGCAGGTAGGCTTCATCCAGTTGAAGTTGGGGGATGGCTGGGGGTTCGAGACAAGCCAGAGCCGAGGTCCACAGCCAAGTACAGGAGCAGGAGCACAGAGGAGCCAGAGGCAAGGTCCACGGCCAAGTACAGGAGAACAGATGAGCCAATTGGAATCTGGAATCACTCCCGCTCCCACATAGGGGAGTGGGAAAGAGGGACAACACATGAATCGCACTGCACCATACAGAGGCACGGAGAACTAAATGATGAATAAATGATCAAGAATAGAGGAGAGGAGGAGAGGAAAAGTAGATGAGAATAGAGGACAGAACCCCACTGCACCATACTTTCCCAGCTTCTAACTTGTAGCAGCCTACTAACGACTTATTGTTATTAAGTTTAGTTCAAACATGTTAATAGTAAGTTAAATATTCTCTGATTACTAGCTTGCCTGGCAATACGCCTGTCCAAAGAGGAATGTTTTAAGGCTAACTTTGACTGTAGAAACTGTGCCGGCCTCTCTTACATGAGCTGGGAGCTTAGTCCATAAGAAAGGGCCTTGGTGGCTAAAGGCTCTACCTCCAACTGTACTTTTACAAATACTAGGAACCACAAGCAGTCCTGCATTTTGAAAGTGAAGTGTTCTATTTGGGTGGTAAGGCACTATGAGATCTTTAAGATAGGCCGGGGTCATATAATCTAAGGCCTTATAGGTTATCAGGATGATTTTGAACTTGATTCTAAAATCAACTGGGATTCACTGAAGTGAAGCTAACACAGGAGTAATGTGTTCTCTTCTGCTAGTTCCTGCTAACAATCTAGCTGCTGCAATTTGAACAAAATGAACATTTTTTAAGGAACTTTTAGGACATGCTGCGAACAAAGAGTTACAGTGATCCTTTCTGGATGTAACAAATGAATGTAAAAAAATCACTTTTAGATGGTAGATTTCTGATCTTAGGTATATTGCGCAGGTGAAAAAATGCATTTTTACACGCCTCAGATATGTATGGCTTAAATGATAAATCCTGGTCAAATAAACACTCAGGTTTCTAACTGTGGAATTGGAGGCTATACTTACGCCATCCAGGGAGACTACTTGATCAGACAGAGCATCTCTCAGATTTTTAGGGCCTAGTATAATGGCCTCATTAAGGCATTAAGTTTCTCTAAATGGCTAGTTTTGACAAAAAAAATATGAAAAGTTCTGTTTTTTAATCTGTTTTACAACAGATAGAAAAATTAAGTTTAAGATTAAGATCAACTTTATTAATCCCTGTAGGGAAATTAAAGAAAAGATTGAAGCAATAAATTAAAGGTATTTGTTGGGTAATGTTAAAATATACCAAAACTCCTCATGCATGGGTCACTCTTATTTTCTTCTTTTGATGTTTTAATAGTTCCTTTTTTTAAGTGAACTTTAACTTAATAAAAAAAGAAAACTGTATTTTTGTTTGCTTTTACATCCCTGTGCTTTGGATGACCCTACCTGGTGACCCAATAAATGTTTCTTAGTAAGTGCGGGACTTTTTTTTACAAGCTTCCTGTGATGCAAGTTGTTGCTTTTAGTGGGTTTATTGTGCTATTGAAATGTGAGTTGTTTAAGAATTTGCAAGAGGCCATGCCATTCCTTTGCTTTGATAAGTATTATACCCTGCAAGCTTTACCCTAAAGTGTAATTACTGTAGCAGGTTAATGTCACAGCAGTACCCCACAGAGCTCCTTCTTACATGCATAACTCTAACTGTCTCTTACATAATTCATGGCCATTAATAAGATGTAGAGCAGCTGGAGAAAGAAACGTGGCAGCTCCGTCCAGTGTAGTAATTTAGACAGCTTTGTCCATTCAGAGATGTCTTAATCTTATCTACTTATCTGCGTTGGATCTATTTAAATCAGTTTTTCCTGTGAAGTTCTTCTTCTAGTTCTCATATTTGCAGTATCACGCTGGAAACGGCTCGTGATGTCATGTCTGCCGCATCACTCGCCTTGTTTGGCCAGACTTCCTGTTGGAGTAATCAGGCTCTATGACAAGCACCTGGTCTTGCCCCTTCATAAATTCACTCCTGTACCTCCCTCATTGCCAGAACATCAGTTACTCTGGTTACTTCCAGCCATCTTGCTAAACCTTCTATGCAAATCTGTACGGATCGTCAAGCTCTCGTCTCGTCACTGCCTCGTCTCGCCATGGCATCGCCTCGCCATTGCCTCGCCTCTGCTTCTTCATCCTTCTGGACTCCAGTCACAAGCCCAAAGCCCCCTTTTGACTTTATAAAGTGGAAATCCTCTCTCTAGGTTTTTGCAGTGTTCCAGCTCATCATCAGCATCGAGGTTAGCTCCCCTTCCCACCTCTGTCTGTTGACTTCTTCTCCTGACATGGCGGTGAGGCTACCAAGTAATTCTTCCTCTGCTGGCAGGAGGTTTTCTTTCTCCTTCAGATCTGCATACTCCAAACGAGGACTGAGACAAAATAAATTGACTATCTTTCCTTCACTCTTGGGCTTGCTTATTTTGGCTGTCCTCGACAAAACCTGACACACTACTTTGATTTATACATAATTTTTTCTAACTTCATGTCAGAATATACTCAAATTTATGGTCCTCTTCTCATATCTTTCTGACAATCTAACTTTGTAAGTAATGTTGTTAAATCAAGATTTATTGAAGTTGGTCCATGTACTTTTTTTCTCTATGCATTAATTATATGTCACTTTTGGCGTCTCCTTGCCGGAATCCATCTTAAAGCTTGTGTTTTCTGTTGTTTTAGTAAATATCCCAAACAAAGGTTACCATGAATACATAATTAAGTATGAATCACGGCAAATACAGACTGAATTACTGCAGCCAATCATGTTGATTAGAGCACGCCTTTGGACTTAATGGCTGAATAGTATTAGAGCTGTTTACAACATACTTAAGGACTTAGTGGCTTACCTTCTAAGCACCAAAGACATCACTGTCAGTTGTACAGTTTAGAATGATATCTAATAGCCAGAAGGCTGCATCTGGCAGTCAGTATAAGAGTAGAGTTCTCATTTTTAAGTATTTTGTAGTTGTTTTATAGTTGGGAATTTAGAGATCAAGGAAGGACGGGATCTCGAGCCTTTTCCTAAAAGATCAGAGAGCCGATAAAAATTAAAAATCTAAAAGTAACTTAAGCAAAAATATGGCTGTCAATGCACCACTGCTGGATCAAAACGTTTTATAAAACTCCTTACGCAACATGTACGTCCTAAAGAACCACTCTGATCAAAAATTTATTTTGGTATTTTTAACATGTTCCTGTAGCATTTTTCTGACGATTGAGAACAAATATATAAAAAAAAATCAAGATTAAAATTGTGTTTCTGAGTACCGGTATTTCTTTTTTCAAACTATTGTTAATCAGGAGCAGACGTAAAAAACTGAAAAAAGAGCCTATTTGTTCTTATAAGCTGCAATCGGCGAGCCACAAACTCTGGATAGCTCCAATTTTGCACGCAGTTTCATTGCATCAGTATTGCTAGCATGGAGTTGTGATGGTCTGTAAACTAGAGCAGCATTAATTCCATGCCAATTTCTGATGAACTCCTGCCGCCCTGCAGAAATTTTTCTAAAAAGCGACACCGTTTTTTAAAATTTTGCCCAAATAGCATAATTATAAATGAAAAACAACTTGGAACGCTTTTACAATAGATGAAAAGATGATTGGAGTGGGACTTTAAATATTGAATACATTTTTTTTACTATCAAGAAAAAAAAAGTTGTATTGTAATGGTGTAATATAAATACACTTTGTCTTCTACATGTTGCTCAAAATGAATATTCAATAGTACATAATATCACATTCGTTTTATTTGTTGTAACAAATGTGAGTGTTGGGGACAATATACAGTAACTATGCAGATTAAAGATTAGTCTTCCGTTAACTCTTAAGAACAAACTTGTGACATATTTATTAGATAACAATATGCTGAGTAAAGAAAACTATTAAATAAATCCAAAATGATGGCTACACTTTTTATAGTAATAATAATGATGACAACTATGTCAAATTACCTAGCTACACTATCTGATTAAAGTGGATAACAATCAAGGGGATCAATCCATTCATCTGTTAAGTTAACCAGCAATCTTGTGTCTTCCCTTAAGACTACCTTAATTACCCTTTCACTGGAGGTCTTCACTCGGTCATATCAGTCCTCAGAGGAGCACTTTTCATAGCTAAACAGATGCGCAGTTCATGCCGTACCGTGATTAACACTCAGTCAGGCCCACAGCAGAAGAAAAGCCAGAAAAATGCCTCAGCTTCAACAGTGACACGATGCTGCTGCAATGCAGGAAAAGTCTATTTTTGGTGAGCTTTAGCAACACAGTCAACAGAATGGTTTGGGGTGGCAGTGGATGAGACTGTTACAGATGCTGATGGTTATAACAATAGTATTTATATGCAGAAATGTATTAA
Source organism: Oryzias latipes (assembly GCF_053564925.1). NCBI lineage: Eukaryota > Metazoa > Chordata > Actinopteri > Beloniformes > Adrianichthyidae > Oryzias > Oryzias latipes. Next base: position 25,923,401 of record NC_136245.1, on the reverse strand, counting down.
AGGGTAACTTCCAAGCTACAGAACAAATATGTGTTTTTATTCCCGCAGATGAAAAGAGCAAATATCAAGTCATTTCTCTTGATCTGATACAAGTAAACATTGAATATACAAAAATATGCCATTACACCCCAAAGAGTTGAGCAATTGCAAAAGTAAATGTTTCTGTAGGCTGAACGGGGCAAATCTATTTAAAGTGTGATCAAGATTCACAAATTTTTTAACTATAATTATACTCTTTAAGTTTTACTCATATGTGATGACTACATACTGTACAGTATACTTACTCTAAAAGTATTGGTTTTTGGTTCAAATGCAGGAAGGCTTGCATTTTAAAGTGTATCCAGCTGACTGGTGTGTAGGGAAATTTCATGATGTGTGTTTCAGAGTCACCAGAGTCCAAAATGCACTCACCCCTTTAGGGTGGGCTTAATTTGATGGCTGTGGTACAAAGCTCCCATTCAAGTGTGCAGTGCAGCATTTACGCTCTGGTGGCTGCAGATCAAAAGCACAAAGCAAGCAACTGACAAGACATTTGATAGTTATTGTCATTTTTAGTCCCTAGCCACTCTTTCACTTGTCTGACAGTTTGTGGATGGGAAGGCAGGTCACTGTATGAATCAAGTCATGTCATTTGTTGTCTTGAAATTTCAAAGAATTACTGTAATTGGAGATTTGTGTCCCTTTGTTGTTACTTTAAACTAAAGAAAAAACTGTAAAAGTGTGTGAGTATAGTTATGTTGTTAGTGTTTTAGTTTTATGTGGTATAATGAAGGAGTCTGCCATTCTTTTTCATTTGGGTGTGTCCATTGCAAAAGTTCTTTTAAAGCTTTGCACCACCCATTTTTATAGAAAGCTTATGTTAAACTTTTAAGTTGAAGGACACGTAGACTTGCTTAAAGTAACTGGTAAATCTGAGCAACTTACATTTATATCCCTTTAGTAGAACTCAGGACTTTACTCAATTGCTCTTCTTGTGTCTGGAGATCACACTCATGCTTTCATTACCTTTAAAGCCCTAAAATAATGGTAATGTCTGCAAATTTTCTAATAGCACTTTACAAGACAGTGCTGTTGTTGATGATGAGTAGATGGTCCAAAGGTTGCGTGAATTGAAGATTTAGGGACTACTTATAGAATGCCACTACCTGTTCTTGAGTCCAGGACCAGGTGCCGTGGCACACCTCTGAAAAGCAGGTCAGGTGCCTATGCCTTCACAGCTATTATAATAACTGTATTTTGGAACCCCGATGGTCATGCCAGTGTCCGCAGTGGATCAGAATTAGTTCTTATAGTGGAAGTGCTTCCTGATCCAACCCCTTGCATTCATCCAAACCAGTGGTCTGCAACCTTTAACAGTAAAAGAGCCTTTTGGGCAAGTTTCTCAAGTTGCAAGTTAATCAAGACCTTTAGTAGCCACAAAGTCGTATTTCACTCTATAGGAAAATGATATGCTGCTTTGCATGAATTGTTTATTAAAAATAAATATTAATCTTATTTCTGTTTTTGGCATAAAAACAGAAATATAAAGAGAAACTAGCAGTTTTTTAAAATGTGAAATTGTTTATTACTTTAACACAAGCTGGTATAACTTCCTTTTAAAATTTAAGACTTCCTGTGTCAAACAGGATTGTTCCAGTGCAGCTAATGTGCTCCTACGAAAGATTTTCAAAAGCGCAAGGCAAAAATGGCATTTTCTCTTGTTATACCTTTAGTATACTTTGGTGAGCAGTCATCCTTTTTCCTGCTGTTAACCTGAACATAAACATGATTATTTTCTCAGTTTATGATCAATAAAAAAAGTATTTAAAGAATTTTAACAATTCCCATCTGGATAACATAAATTAAACTGCAAGCAAAAAAGATCTGATTTTTTACTCCAAAGTTTTACCTAGTATTTAAAATCTGTGAGAAAACTTAACTAATCTAATTTAAATCAATGGTTCTTTAGTAACCCTTACTTAAAGCTATTTTTTTTTGTAAGAGTTTGTCTGGACTGCTGATCCTGAAAAGGGGCCCCATCTGGTTGCAGTAACTTACCACTCCTGGTGGAGGCAGTCTCCCTCCCAATGACTAGCCCAACCCTTCTTAGCTTCAGAGATCAGACAGGATTGGGTGTGTCTAGTACCGACCAGACATGCAAGAAAACTCCTTTTAGTATTCTACTTAAAAAAAGGTGCCATTAGAAAACTAGTAGAGAAATAAACAAACATGGTTTTACACGGTGCTTCAATGTTCCATTGCATGCAGGGATCAAGGAGGATGTGTTTAATACAGGGATTAGTCAGGGGTTGGAGCCTGTTGCTTTAAGGTTCATTGTCTTTGCCCCCTGCTGTCTCTGTGTAGAACACTGTTTATTTCAAGATTTCTTTTACCACTCTTTTATTAACCTTATTTACTGCTTTCATGCCATTTTTAGATCACTGTTTAAAACTGATGCTATTGCATCATGCCCTCTTGCTCAACTTTGTAAGAAGTTAGTCTGCTGAGTTGAACTGTCATCTGCGTGTGTCTCAGTTTGTCACCGCATTCCGTGAGATGGGAACCGCCTTGTTTTTTTATAGGCAGTGAAGTGGAGCCAGCAGAAGTTAGAGACTCAAAGACGGAGAGGAAATTGCCAAGGGTCACGCAACCTTCTGCAAGTCCATCAACCTCAGAGTATATCTCACCTGTGTGCAGGGTGCTGCAAGGCAAACGGTGTTCCAGCTCCTCCATGCAACCCTGTTAGCGGCTGCGAGGTTGTTGGGTCAGTGGTTAGGGGTTTGCTGAACACCCTCCCACATTAGCCTCATGTTTAATAATCGACATTAGCTACTGCATGATTTCGGCAAGCCAGTTAACATGTGGGCAACCTCTTATTGTTGCTATGGAAACAAAAAGTGTAATAAATAAAAAACATTTTTAACTTTACATTAAAATGCTGAAAAAAACTTTAAATTAAACAAGGGAAATTTAAAGTGTAAAGAAATACAGCATTGCAGATCACTATGGCATGAGCTATTATATAATATAGTCAATGCACAATGGAATTTTATAAAGTATTAATGTGAATCCACATCCTTGGCCTTTGCTGTCTTCCAATTGGGCTTTTGCTAGATGTCAGTGTTAATTTCAGCATCATCACCTGAATAAGGTTAAAGCTCCGTTTTCTCTAACGACATAATGGGATAAGCAGAGGAGAACTGATTGTACCAAATGCATCTGAGTGCATTCTCATCAGATGGTGCTACAGTGAAGATTGCCTCTAGTAATGGATCTCTGTTATTTCAGCACTTAACCATTTTTTACCTGCTGTTGGTAAAAGGCATCATGAAGCTCTAAGTAGATATGATTATTTAAAAAAAAAGGTTGATTCAACCATTGCCCTCAGCCATGGGATGTCAGATGCATCCAGAATAAGCCTATTGAAAATACAATTTTTAAAAAAAAATTACAAATGGGGCTTTTTTTGTTGCTTTTTTTGTGGTAAGGTGTGAAAACAATATGTTTTAAAGTAATTTTAAAACGCTCTAAACTTGGCAGACAAAGACTTCTTTATTATTGTTTTGTACGATGGCCCTGAAGTTTAAATCACACTAACAAATCACTCAATACAAAAAATATTAAACCTCACACAACAATTTAAAAATGGTAACTGGTAATGGCGAATACTTGTATAGCGCTTTCCTACTTTCCTTGAAGGCCCAAAACACTTTACAGTCAGGACCTCAGATCGTGTCCTTCGTGTACTTTGAATTAACCTTTATTTCTTTTTTATTTTGTTTCATGTTTAAATTGTGATTTTGATTTCTAAAATCTAATGTTGTTATTATTATTTATTTTGCTTTTTTAATTGTCGTTGTCGTCTTTTAACGTATTTTTGACCCGGCATTGAGTGATTTGTTAGTGTGATTTGCACTTAAGGGCCACCGTATCTTTGATACTCTTAAATATTTAGCATCACACACCATTCCTGTGTTTTTTATGATAATTTTAGCCAAGCGGTATCAAATGTACCTATTACATCCTTATATGGCTTTACTGGCCTTTGCACTGTCAATTTGTCCTTGAGCAAAAGATTTAAACTAATTTTGGCCCCAATATATTTTGAGTTCAACCAAAGAAAAGCACTTTGGAGCTATCAAAGAAATGTTTTATAAAACAAGAAAAAAATGAGAACATGTCTTATTGTGTAAAAGCACTTTGAGTGACCAAGTGGACCACTGTTATAAAGGTAAAGTCTGTTTACCATTTATAAGGTTGTAAAAACACCAGAAAGCCTAGTAGAGCAGGAACGATATTAAAAAGTCATGAAGCCTCATAACATTTCTGTACAGTGCAAATGTTCTACACCCTTGACAGCACTTGCTGTGTTTTGATGTCACGCATCTTTTCCAATATAGTACCCACACTCTGCCATTTATTCTGTCTCTAAAAACCAATGAGTCAAAATAAAAAAAAGCTCTTCACTTCCTCAAGTGAGTCTTCTTTTTTTTTCTTTGTCCACTTAAAATTTTCTCACATTCTACAGAATGGCCCTTGATGCCTTCGTGTCCCCATTAGACGTGGGAATCTAATTACAAATATCTGATTTGAAGGGGGAATAAGTTAACCTTTGCTAAAATGCCACGGCATAACCATCTGCGAATGGCAAGGAGGAGGACTGGGCTTGAGGCATTTCCACAGCGACACATAAAGAGTGACAGACAGGCGGCCTACCTCAAGGAAACAATGAGCAAATGTGTTCCCGCCCCTCAAGAGATTGTTCCCTATTTAAATGTAAAACATGTTCGACTTTTATATTAATGCTTCCACAGCAGCAAATGTGTTTGTTGTGATGTCATAAATTCTCCTTTTAATTTGCTACGGTGCAGCAGTTCTGCTTTGCAAGTACGCATGAATGAACAGAGCAGAATTTATCAAAATTTTTGTTACTACACTCAAACCACATTTGAGTGTAACTAGTTTAACAGCTGTAGAATTTGATGTTTTGTGAACCTCTGGAGCTGATGCTGTCATGCAGGTCCAGGTCAGTTTTACAATAAAATCACAGAGGCTGCAGAATCTGTGATCTTAGGACAATTGATCTGCAGAAAAATAAAGAAAAGTACTCTCTTAAATGTCAGAACACATAAAATCAATAAGTATTTCTTCCGCTGTGTGATCCAAACCTCCTCCCTCTGGTGCTCTGAAACATAGAAAGACCACTAATGTAATGAAAAAAGGCCTCCTGACTTGTATATGATGTGATGCTTCATAGAGGGAGAATCCAATGTCTTGCTTACAAGCGGGGATCACCGATGATGCCGCTCTAATGTTGTTTTAGTACTTTATAGCTGCAGCATGTTATTGTGTTAGCTGCATTGGACACACAATGTGGCTTCAAGAATTCTGCGGCCCTGCATTTCCTTTATTGTTCATAAATTTTATCTTGTTCGGTCACTACTACACTTTTGTGTTTTTGTCTAAAGATAGTGCATGTCCCTGCAATTACCTAAGTATACCTTCTTTCTCCTTTTCCTGCCCTCTGTATCACCAGGCAATGCATTCACCCTCACTTTTTTTTTTTTACTGCCTCCTTTAGTTTTTTTATTTTTCATATTTGCTTGATGACTTCTGACAGCTCAGCAGTGTTAATTGGAACACGCAACAACAGCTCTTAAAGCCGGGACTTCGATTACGCAATGCAGCAGTGATGTACACAGATGCATCTTGGGAGATACTGTTATTAGTATTCTGACCCCAGTTTGTGTTTATATGAAAAGTGTCTGAAACAATCTAATTCAAGAGGCAGATGGATGTTGAATGTTCTCCTGTGTGTGCTCTTAATAAATAACAGGTGTTTTTCTGGCTGCTTTCTGCTTTAACCTTTAAAGACTCATTCACCCCCTGTTGCTAGCGGAGCTGTTAAATCTGCCCCTCAGCACTATTAAATTGCCCCCATCATCCCAAAGAGTTGCATTTCTGCCTCCCTTTTTCCCCCCTCACTAACAACGTCCTTTAGATCGAGAAAAGCCTCCACCCAGGTGGGTGTTGCAGAAAGTGTGGGCTTACAGAGGCTGAGAGTTGGTTTGACTTTTGGCAGGAGTTGAGAAGCTGCTGACGTGTGTGTTGGGCAGGATGTGTTTAGGAAGCAGTTCTGAATCCTGTTTTTGAGACCGCAGTAACTAGAGCTGTGGCTTATAATGCAAAACATACACAGAGAGAACCGCAGTTTGCGAAGTCCAGCTCATTCAGTCCGACCTCAGTCATAAAAATGTCTAAAGTGATACGTGTATTTAAAGTTTGTGCTTCATATTTACTGCTGACATTGACATAAAATATGAGACATGGTCTGAGTTCCATCTCTGGTTACTTGTGTCCTTAGAGGTAAAAGACACTTAGTGACATTACCTTTGTTCTTTATTTAAAGTGTTTTCATTTGCTAGTTTAAAAGAAAAGAATGCATAACTCTTTAGGCGGGGTAATGTCATCCTGTGAAACAGGTTTCTTGTAACCAGAAGCTTTCATTGTCAAACACTGAGCTTTACATGCATATACATGTACAAGAGAAGCAAAGATGGCCTTATGTTTGTGTGTGTGTGGGGTTTGGATGTTTTTGCTCAGTAGAAGTAATGCAGACAGTAGAAACAGACGGGTTTCTGTTTGAAGAAACAAAAACATAACCTGACATAGCAACAGCAGCACATGTTGTCATGACGAAGGCAGGTACTGCAACAGGCAAATACCGGATTCAAGGGCAAAATAAAACGTACGGGTAATTTACGGGGACACGACGCTGTCAACACCTCTGCTTTATTCCTGTAAATGGCACCTTTGTTTATGTCGATGTATATATTCTTAGAAAATGGTGCCTGTGCATACCTGTTGCTTGGAATGAACACTTAAGAGGATCAATAGATTTAGCCGACTGAGTACGGCAGGCACACCTAGAACAAAGTCAGGACATCCCACTGCCTGGATGGAGGGAGGGGGAGAAAGAGGATAGGCTGCCATACTCTGAGCAGGGACGAAAGTGAAGAGACGCTTTGCTATTATTTTTCCGGATAGCTATTCGCTTTTTTTCCCCCCCTCCGTCAAAGACTGGAAAAGGGCAGGAGAAAGAGGAAGACGCAAAATAAGAGAGACAGAGGGGGTAGAGCTGGGAAGGATGAAAACAAACCTGTGAGGGTGTGAGTGACTCTGTGCGTAACATGCTCTGTCATGCTGGGGTGACTGCCGCTGTCCCTCCAACCGCCGTCGCTGCTTGTCAGGAAGAGGAATGTTTACCAGAGGAATGAGTCCCTGAGCCGGTTCACCATGTGGATGTGGGACAGTAATTTCCAAACCTTCGCTGGAAGAATCCCACGGAAAAAAGAGCAGTGGCCAGAGAGCTTAGCTGGTCCTGCCAGATGGCTGCATGTGTGCTCACATTGCTGATGCTCTCTGTCAGAAACTGTCTTCACAGTAGGCTTATGTCTAGTTGCTCTCTCTGCCAGTTCTGAAAGTTTTTTTTAGCCACCAAGTGTGTTAGAATTTTTATTATCCTTCTGGAACTCATTGGATTTTATTGGGGATTATAGAGTTTTTTTTATTTTTTTTTTAAGTTTGCCTTGTTAGAACCAAAACTTTACATTTTTTTTTCTTCTAAGGAATCTTTTTGATCAAACAAGTGAAGGACTGGTCTGAATGTATGGAACACAGAAGTGGACTTTTACCTTTTACCGTACAATGGAACAATATATTTTTCATCGGAGCTACAGATACAACAAGTGGATATCTGCAGATAGACTTCTAAATAGATAAGGGGCTCACAGTGTAAAAAGCCAACAGGACAGGGGATCATTCCTGACACAGCTTTGTTATGAAGCCTGGACAATACCTGGATGTACCCAGCGAAAGGTCCATAATGCACCTCAGCCATTTTCCCTTCAGAAGGCACTCCTGGATATGGTGAGTGTTAGCTTTAGGAATGAAATAAAGACAAGAGACACTTGGTTTAAATTTTTTTTTTGTGTTTTTCTTTGGTTAATTTACTGTTAAAATTTCAAAGAAGTATGTCCTCACTTTACCTAGAAATATCCCTGGAAGAAAAATGAATTCAGAAGTCTTTGTTGCTTTAAATGTATGAAAAGAGGTCCCGTATGGAAAACCCAACCCTTCACAATTACTTTCTTTTTCCAGTTCAGATGTATTCAAGGAAATTTGTTGTTAAATGGGCCAGACGTTTCCTGTCATTTTCTCCCACACTAAATGCAATCAGTTGATCCATAAACTTGAGGTCAGGTTAGAAATCCAAGCCAAGCACACAGAGGTGTTGTGATGCCGAAACTGCTGTTGAAAGCTGTAAAAAAAAAAGAAAAAAGGATAATCTATAAACCGCTGCTGCTGGATTTTTGCTGTTGTACATAATCAGCGGGTGAGTGATGTAGCTCTGTCTGGCAAGCAGCTTTGTTAAAAAGTGCAGCCTGTGACGTCGCTGGAGCAAGCTCTTTGAATACTAGCAATAGTTTTTCCATGAGTTCAGATTTACATGAGTTTGGGTGGTGTCGCGTTATTGTCGTATACAAAAAGACTGTGTGTACATTAAAACTGTGTCATTGGCATTTTGGATGATGACAACAATAAGAGTAGTGTTCTACCAGGCACACATACATTTAGTTTTCGTTGCAACCCGTTGTTTTTTTATTATTTTTTCTTTGTTTTTGTCTTTATTATCACTAAATTAATTTTATGTCTGCACTATTTTGTGATACATTACATTAATAAATATCAGTGCTACGTCTTTGTATACAAGAATCAAGACGGCCCTTTAACTTTTACACAGGATTTTTATTTAATAACTGTTATCAATAGTATAAATATTAAAAAAGAAACCTGAGGAATCCCTTTTTAACTCTGGTTTTATAAAAAAAATCACAAAATGAAGTTTGAAGATGCATTCATTTCCTAACAAAAAAAAGCCAAAATAAAGATATGCAGGCATTAACTTCAATACATTTTCATTACAACCATTTTGACTGACAAAATGAGTATACTTTACATAATGGAAAGTTAACTTAGATTTTCTGTTTGCATAAATAACTTTCTTTCTGTTTCATCTTGAAAGGGGGTGGGCAGAAGAAACCTTATATAATCAAACCCCTGTCCAGTCATATCCCCAAAAGGTTGCCACTTACAGTTTATAATTTTTGAGTAGATTGTGCACAATTTTTTGATATACTCACACTTTACATTACAACAAGCATTTGGGCAACATATACATACACACGCAACCATATAGACACAAACATAAAGATACAAATACTCTTCACGTCCTCATGTTACCTGTACGTTCACACACACACACACCTAAACAAAAACACTTCTTAGTGATCAACAAGTCTACGAGCTCATATATTGTAAAATTATAAGTTCTTTGTATTGTTTTTTTTTACCATGTAATTATTACATTTTAAGCCCTGTGCCCGGCCTGTTCCATACTTTTACTCCACACAGCGACACAAATTCATGTAGTTCTCACCATCGGAATTTTAAAGCATTTCCTCAATATATAAGTTCCTACTAGTGCAATAAACAGTTTTTCAATATTGGAAGGGATTTCATTATTGCTGGCATTTCACATAAGTTGTGGTGTTTAAAATCTTCCAAAGTTGCAATATGTAAGGATTCTTGACTGAAAAAGTAATTTATTTGTGTGTTCAAGATAACCCACCTCATGAATAGTTCGAATGGCTCGTTTTTGAAGTATAAAAAGAGAATGCAGTGAAGTTTTATAATTATTGCCCCAAATTTCTACACAGTAAGTAATGTATGGAAGAACTAAAGCACAATATAATAAATATCTAGAATTATAAGATTATGTAGATTTGTTGATAAGTAAAAAACCTGTGGATACTTTTATATCTTTTTTAAAGTAAGTGTAGCTTAAAGTTTTCATATTTATACTTGTAGTGTACGATATTTTATGACCTTTAATAGCTCTGCCCCCCCATTATATACCCTCTAAGTAAGTTGGGACACCCCATCTCTGTCTTCTGTAGTGGTGAAGTAAAAAAGAAGGGCATCAAAGTAAAATTAGGATTTACATAAATTGCAGTAAAATACACAAAGTAGAGCTTTAAAACGGGTAACTCTGGTAATTTATGCTCTTTTTTTGTTCATATGATGCATGTGACCAAGAATGATACGTATGACGCAAATAAAAAAATTGCCCTTTCAGTTGGTAGGCAAAATAAGAGGAAAGATAAACTATTCTAGAATACCTCATTATTTTATCGTTTCTCATCTATTGTCTTCATCAGTCTTTTCTTGTGGCTGCAATTCCCCGAAAAAGGATTCAATTTAAAAAAAAAATCTTGTTAGATGTAATTCATAGCCTGCTGGTATGTGTTCAGTTGTTGAATTGGATGGCTGCAGCAAATCCAGTTACACTGTCACAACAACAGTTCAGGGTTGTCATAGCTGTCAGACAGAGCAATCTGAAAAAGCAGGATCAGCCCGTCACACTTTATTGAAACCTCAGGCAGGGCTTTTGTCTTTCTTCAGACAGCAAATCGTTTCCCCATGTGACTGATTTAGCCTGGGTGTTTTTGTGTAGCTGGGTCTTTAGGTACAAGGATGGCTGGTTTAATCTTCCTTAAACAAAACATAGCATTCATAAAACAGCAATTTCAAGAAGAAACTGCTAATCTTGCTAATAATTACATAGTCCAAAAATAGAGCATCTTTTAATGTGAATTATATGAACTGAAAAGAAAATTGCAATTGTGAACTTCAGAGTCACGTCAGGGTTCATTGAGGAACATTGGATAATTTATTTCTCTCAGCAAGTCTATAAAGCCTGTTGATTATTTTGCTCTATAATTTCTGATTTTGAAACTTTGAGCCTATTACTTTGCACCATTCAAATCTAAAAACTTGAAATGCTCCAGATGTACAGCACAGAAATCATTATTATCATACAGTGTTGTGACATATATAGAATATATAAAAACAATGAAATAAAAACCATAAATAAAAGTTAACAAAAAGCAAAATTAAAAATTAAATAAAAATAGTAATTTTATTTAAATATAATTTAAAATCCTGTAGTGTTAAAAATAAAGGCAAAAAGATAATTGTTGATAAAAATTATTTAGCTATAAAACCAACTGCTTCTTAACTTTTGCTGCTGTAATAATATTTATTTTAATCCACTAAGGTAAAAAAAAAAGTCATTTTATAATATGTGTCCAATCCAAATAGAATTCAGGAATAGAATAGAATAAATTTATTTGTAACTTTTAGCATTAGGACCAGGTTGAAGTATTTCGCTTGTCAGTAGGTAGCTGAGACTCAGTTATGTCCTAGATTTTTGTTTTGGGAGTTGCCTCCAGCTTTGCAATGAATAAACTGAGATGTATGATTATGTAAACTTCATTAAACACTAACCAGAATAGAGATGAAAAATATGTGTAGTAATCCAATTAAGTGAATCCAGTGCCTCAGAGGCCAGGGAAAGGGAATAGACAGGGGTATATTTAGAACAAAGGCTTTAAATGATTTGCTGCATGGCTTTCTTCTGTTATTGTCGTGTTCTAAAAGTTAGAGCGCTTAAAAAAAAATCATTTTTTTTCTGCTGGTTAATGTTAATGTGAGATATTACAAAGCTTAAAGGGTGAATCGCAGCTATTGTAAATATGTCTCAACTCTTTTTCAGGTGAAAACGTATTCCTACACACCCCTTCAAAAAAAGTGTTTGCAAAAAGAACAGACTACAAAGGAAGGGGTAGAAGAAACTTCTCTTTCTGTCATTATTACTTCCTATCCAAAATGACAATAGCTGTTGTTTTTTTAGTGTTAGTTGTGTGTATAAATCCTATTTAAAAGGACAACTTCAATAATGTTTTAATTATTGCCTTTTTCCACATAAATTGACACTCTAAACAAAAGTCTGACTTTTAAGGATTATTGCATGAATTCTCAGAATTCTATGCATACATATTAAAACTTTTTTTTTCATTTTTAATAATACACTTTACACTCATCTTATTTATTATGTATAAATCAAGGGCAGCAGTAATAATTTAAAAGCAGCTTTGCTTCGGTATGGAAAATCAAGAGTAGTTCTTGAAGTCGTAAGCATCTAGATTTCTGCATCCCTTTGCCCTACCTCTGAGAAGAGCCAAGAGGTGAGTTGGGATTACTCCTTCCCTACGTTCCCATTCTCCTCTTTTCTTACAGTTGAAAACCGAGTTGCGTTTTGACTATAAAATATGTGCTAACCCATTTTAGGGGGAAAAAAGGTCACTGTTTTTACTGCTCTTTACTTTGAGTTCTGTTTCTCTATACACTGTGTAAGGAGTTCTTAAAACGCACTTTTAGGAGACGGCAAAGACTTGCTGTCAGCTTTAGGGAGTCCCGACTATCCGTCACTGCTGTCCCAGAGAGCCACCAGAGCCCCTGTGTGTGTGTGTGTGTGTGTGTGCAAAAGGCAGATCTGCTTCTCCCATCCGCCATCAATATTTGTCAGCCAGCTGGTGTGGTTTGGATGTATTCAGCTTCATTACAGGTGCTCATCTGTTGCACCCCTCCTTTTGTAAAAAGGCCACACAGTCTAACACTTTGTATTTTCTTCACACCGTGTCTAACATTTTGTCTTCTCATACAAATGCTACTGCTGTAGGAGCCTGCAGGATGAATGAATTCATTGATACCTACACCAGGTGTGACAGCACTTTGCGGTGGAAATCAGAGCTTCCTGTAATTAAAAGACACAACAGATTATGGTATGGCAAAAAAAACTGTGAAACTGTGTTTTTTTTAATGTTTCAACGCAGATTTGGACAGAAGTTTTGCAACTTTTGAAACTAAATCTTGTTTCACATCAGTGTTCTTTGGTAGGCTTTGTTTAGCATTGTATGCCAAAAATTGGCATCCAAAGCTTGCGTTTTAGAGCTTAACAGAGAGTTTTGGTGTTGTTTATTTGAAAGGCAACATTTTAGATAAATGTATGGAAGGTAGAGGCTGAGCAGCACACCTTCCCCAAAAGGAAGGATTAAAGAATTTATTACAGCTTCAGCTGATGTCAAGCACAGAGCGGGCATATTAAGAAGCTGGGGAGAACTCTTTTCCAACTGTCCACATTCAGCATTGCTTCATAATCTCCCCAGTTCCTATCATTTACTGACACAATCCGCTCATGTGTTGCATGAAACATGGCAGATGAAACTCAGAATAGAGAAACCTCTACAAGCTGTGATCCTACTACTCATTGCAGCATTGCAAACCTACTAGCAATCTGGCAAACAAGAACAAGCAAACACACTGTAGTGTTAGGAAACACATTAATATTCTTGTAATCTACACTCACTGGCCGCTTTGTTAGGTACACCTTGCTAGTACCGGAATAAACCTCTTTTGCCTTCAGAACTGCCTTAATCTTTTGTGGCACACATTCAACAAGGTACTGGATCCTGCTGGAAGTAGTCATCAGAATATGGTACACAGTGGTCATAAAGTGATGGACATGGTCAGCAACATGGTCTGTGGCATGATAACCATGCTCAACTGGTATTAAGGGGCCCCAAAGTATGCTAAAAAAAATATCCCCCACGCCATTATACAAACACCAGCCTGAACCATTGATACAAAGCAGGATGGATCCATGCTTTCATGTTGTTGATGCTAAATTTGACCCTACCATGTGAATGTTGCAACAGAAATGGAGACCAGACAATTTTTTTCCCCCCAGTCTTCTCTTGTCCGATTTTGGTGAGCCTGTGTGAATTGTAGTCTCAGTTTCCTGTTCTTAGCTGATAGGAGTGACACCCGCTGTGGTCTTCTGCTGGTGTAGCTCATCTGCCTCAATGTTGGATGTGTTGTGCGTGCAGAGATGCTCTTCTGCAAACCTTGTTTGTAACCAGTGGTTATATGAGTTCCTGTTTATCAGCTGGAACCAGTTTGGCCATTCTCCTTTGACCTCTGGCATTAACAAGGCATTTCCACCCACAGAACCGCAGCTCACTAGATGTTTTCTTTTTTTGAGACCATTCTCTGTAAACCCTAGAGATGTTTGTGGGTGAAAATCACAGTAGATCAGCAGTTTCTGAAACACTCCGATCAGCCTATCTGACACCAACAATTCAGAGTCACTTCAATCCCCTTTCTTCCCCATTCTAATGCTGGGTTTGAACTGCAGCAGATCCTCTTGACCATGTCTACATGCCTAAATGCATTGAGCTTCTGCCATTTGATTGGCTGATTAGACATTTGTGTGAATGAGTATTTGGACAGGTGTGCCTAATAAAGTGGCTAGTGAGTGTAAATTTATATTTTATGTCCCAATTAAATTAAATAGCTTTTTTCAGACTGTGGCAAGCATAGTTAATATCAACATCTCCGTTGTGATAAAATGTTGATTGTGCATTTATTTTGGTAATTCTTTTTAATAGAAAACAATATTGTGGTATTTTGGTTATTCAACCTTGTTTTGCAATGATTATAATTTAAAAATTGAATCAGAGTGATGCACAGACACGGTTGTCCCTACCCTGTAGTATCACATTTTCCATTGTTATGGCTGCGTAAGACTACTTGCGTAACTTTCTCAGACGCATGAAAACAATAGCGACATGACAGTTCCTTGCTATGATTCTTATTTATTTCAGATAACCATTTTTTGTTTAAATTTGAACTTTCCAAACTTTGCATTACCACTCACACTGCAGCTGCTGCATGCGCCCATTCAGTCTTGTGCTCATCTGCAGGACAGAGGCAAGAAGATGGACAGATCAATAAAAATACAAGGTGGCAGCCAGATTTATTGGAAGCAAGAGGATAGCCGCAGGTGCTTCTCTGAGATCTCATAAATCAAAAGTCAAATGCTACTTTTATGAAGTAGTCACAGCCTGCTTGTGCAAGTAATTGCTTGTTTGTGTGAGTAAGGTATGTAGTTTCATTTTAACATTAAATTTAGTTTGGAATTGGACATTTACCAGTAACCCAAACCTTCCAGGGAATTTTCTGAGGAATACATTTTTTCAGTAACTGACATGTTTTACGTGACCAGCAGAAGACTCCACAGTGTGTTAAGATATACCAAGATGCAGTTAAAGTTGGGATTTTGAAAAAATAAATCTATGAACGAATACATTAAATTGACTTATTTTTCTTATTTTCAACCTTAGATTTTGCAAAGTACCTGTTTTTAACTATTTGATTGGAAATTGACTTCAAATAAAGTTTTATGCAGCTGATGTTTTGGAAAGCATTTTCTGATAGAACAAAGCAGCTCTGAGAGGGAGTGTAAAATTCTTCCACCGCAGCCAAAAAACAAACAGATGTAATGAGACAAAAAGATGGGGAGAGCTGTGTTTCCAGGCAAACAGGGAAGAGGCCTAACCCTGGGGTTTTCATTAAAATAAACTTTGCCAGAAGGGTTTATGCGTCACTGCTCACTCCTCTTAATGTGAGTTTGGGGGGTGGGGACTTTTGTTAGAAGCCACAACTTTAACTCTAGCGGCTAACCCCTGTTCTTTTTTAGTGTTGATTTACCGAAACATATCGACCTCTCAAAGAATTTCTCACTGGTTCTGATGAGCTCATGCTCGCTCAGCTGTTTTTTTGTTCTGCTACGTCCCCAATGATCTGTGTTACAGACGCAGGACACAGAGCATCTCAAATGTAATGGGAATTACCCATTAGTATCAGAAACAACATGCTAATGATGTTGTTCGTCCCATGAGGAAAATGATTTTGACAGTGATACTGATTAGGATTGCCATGATGACGGCAGCGGGTATGATGAGGTAAAGAGAGACTGGAACAACTTAGACTGGATGAGGGACTTCCCTTGACATGCACATGTGTGCACACACTTCTTGGATTTGAATACAATTCTTGCTTGAGGATATGAGGAAACTTAAGAATTAATAAAAAATAAGTTATTAGTTTGTGTTTTATAAATGATACTTGGACAAGTTGGAATAATTTTTCTTTTACTTTATTTTCCAAATTTTGATGATGCATTGTGCTTTCCATACCCAGTGTTTAGTCTGCATATTTTACCTTCCTTTGCATGAACTGTCACATTAGGTTTACTTTCGTATGCTGCTTCATGAGTAGAAACGCCTACCCACACTACCTCAGCTGTTACTCTCTGCATCCATCCGGTAAGACAGGGTTTCCTGCTGCTCTGCAAAAAAAAAATAAAAAAATTCAATCTCAACAGGAATGAACCGTGTATTTTAATGATTATCTACCTCATTTGGCACAAATGGTTAAAAATAAATCTTCCTTCAGCAGAGATTTTTCAAACTCATACTGTTTTCCTTCTTGTCTTTCTTAACGCTGTAATTTAGTTTATTCATTTTAATTCAGGAATGCAAATGTGGATGGGCGTCTAAAAGTTAAGCTGTGATGACTAATTATTGAGGCTTTTTTCCTTCCTGAAAGCAGACTTAAAATTAAACTAAGTGACATTGATTGAAGTTGGAAGAAACTTGGTATTTTAAGATTAAATGGTTTGATGTCTGATACAGTAACATGTACTTATCACTTTATATTTTATTGTTGACTCCCTAAGGCCTATCTGTAGTGGCTTTATTTCCCATCCTTCCTTCTGTTCTGACTCCTAATTTTCCTCATTCGCCACGCTTCCATGGTCACATTATGCTGCCACTAAATCCTGCGTACCTTAGCTAATGATGTTTCTGATGTTCTGGGTTTATTTATATTTCTTGGTGTTATTTTTTTTCCGTCAAATTCTCTGCTGTTCTGTCTCTTCTAGTTTTTGTTGGAGACATCAGGGTTGTTTGCAGGAGCCTGAATGAAAGCCAAAGAGTGTTTGAAATCTTGAAGCCTCATAACTAATCCTACTGCTCGGCTTGTCTGTCAAAAAAAAAATTCCAAAATGAAAGTGCATTTAGATGAATCGTCAACTTAATTGATAGTATAAAGAGCGTATTTGCTTCCATGAAAACTGCAGTTTAATACATTTAAAGCTCCAATAAGCCTGTTGGCTGCTCATTAGAGCTATTGACTGTATGCTACGTTCATACTGAGCACATACTGCACATTAAAGAACGCGCTGAACACTTGATCTTGAACGTGCTTTCATCATATTGTGTTCACACTGAACTGTCTCTACCCGATACTACCTCATTTATTTTCAATTGAAAGAGGCATGTTGTGAAATGTCCAAGCGGTGGTAGCTTTGCCTGGAAAAAGGTATCCGCGCCGGGCTGTGTCGGCTTCAGGCCAGCAACAGCCAAGGCTTTCTCACACAACTCCGGGTGATGCAGCTTCAATGCTCCCGCCGCGTCTTTTAACTTGCTGCTCTCGCTATTTACCTTGTTCTTCCCCTCTGTCATTTTTGCTTGACTGTGTAGTCTTCTTCGTCCGTCCGTGACAGCCAATCTTGCAACGAGTGTCCCCTATCGACCCTCCGAAGAATTTACTCGGTTGATTAATAAGACATTTTACAGGGTCTTCAAACGTAAATAAAAGGTCGAAACTTGATGAAGACGCATCAAAAATAAATCACGGGACTAAATATCGCGATATATCACCATATCGATATTTTGGCACACCCCTAGTGCAAATCTCGCGAATCTTGCTCCAGGCTTTTTCTTTCACAGTTCTATTCCAATTTATTAAAGAATTGGTGTCATATTATTTCGGCCGGGCACAAACCACCAATTATTAATTCTCTTTTATGATCAATTTTCAAACTGTTGGCACTTCTGTGAATTAAAAAGGACGTGACCCATGTGTCACTACCATTTTGAATCCCCGATTCGTCAAAGTTCAACTGGTTCAAGTGTCAACACGTTTAACGGCCACATGTTTTGTATGTAGAGCCCAAAAACAGTGGTAGAAACCTGCATAGCTGACAAAAATGGCCACTAAATTGACTTCATTTCACTGGAACCGGAAGTAAGCCGGTGACGTCAGACTCACTTGGTCCATTTATTTAATGCTACATTCACACCGGCCTTGGAAACACGTGTTCAAACAACCCAATAAAGAATATATGTAAACGCAGGTTTTCAATTTTTTTTCAATTTATTTGTTTGAAGGATAAGCCCCTTGAGATGTGTCATCTCGTTTTCAAGGGGGTCCTCAAACGCAGGTACAGTATATGCGCATTTCAGGTGTCAGTGTTCAAAGCTCTTGTGTTCTCGTCTCGCTATTGTCATGGTTTCAGTTTGTTGTGTCTTGTTTTTCGTTTTAGTTCTTGTCCTGTCCTGTTTGGTTCTGTTTCCTGTTTTATTTTGAAAGGTTTCCTGTCTTGTCTTGTTTCTTGAGTTTTACTTCCTTTTGTCCCCATCTGCCCTGATTGTGTTCACCTGTGTCTTGTCTGCCCTGTCTGTTTATAAGTTCTGTCTCTGCCTTCCTCCTGTGCTGGTCCATTAACTTCTGGTCGTGTGTTTAACGTCTTCATGTGTCTTCGTCCGTTCATGCCATGTTTCATGCCCCGCCACAGTGAGTTTTTGTTTTGTCATCCTGCTCTGCAGCGCTTTTTGTTATAATTAAACCCCTTGCCCTTGAACCCGTTTGCCTCCCGTCTCTGCGCCTGGGTCCTACCGGCTCTCGAGCCTGATCAAAGGTCCAAAAGGTCCTAGTCCTTTCCGCTTCCTGGCAGTAGGCCTCAAGAAAAAGCATGTCCCGCTCCGCTGGGTCCAGAAAGATTGGCTGGTCCATTCTGTCATGTGCGGGAGGCTCGAGAGCCGGTAGGACCCAGGCGCAGAGACGGGAGGCAAACAGGTTCAAGGGCAAGGGGTTTAATTATAACAAAAAGCGCTGCAGAGCAGGATGACAAAACAAAAACTCACTGTGGCGGGGCATGAAACATGGCATGAACGGACGAAGACACATGAAGACGTTAAACACACGACCAGAAGTTAATGGACCAGCACAGGAGGAAGGCAGAGACAGAACTTATAAACAGACAGGGCAGACAAGACACAGGTGAACACAATCAGGGCAGATGGGGACAAAAGGAAGTAAAACTCAAGAAACAAGACAAGACAGGAAACCTTTCAAAATAAAACAGGAAACAGAACCAAACAGGACAGGACAAGAACTAAAACGAAAAACAAGACACAACAAACTGAAACCATGACAATAGCGAGACGAGAACACAAGAGCTTTGAACACTGACACCTGAAATGCGCATATACTGTACCTGCGTTTGAGGACCCCCTTGAAAACGAGATGACACATCTCAAGGGGCTTATCCTTCAAACAAATAAATTGAAAAAAAATTGAAAACCTGCGTTTACATATATTCTTTATTGGGTTGTTTGAACACGTGTTTCCAAGGCCGGTGTGAATGTAGCATTAAATAAATGGACCAAGTGAGTCTGACGTCACCGGCTTACTTCCGGTTCCAGTGAAATGAAGTCAATTTAGTGGCCATTTTTGTGGCCATGTAATAAGAACATTGCCTTGTTGGAGCCAGACGTCAGTAAGGGGGAGTGATTGGTCCAAGTTGGCCTGAGTCATCATTTCTAGGCCAGCCACTCTCTCACTTATCCGGATTGAGCTTGTTAGAAGAGCACATCCCTACATTTGAAAGCGGGCTCAAGAGAATCTGTCAAATGTTCTGAATGTTGGACGTGAAACTTCATACTTTCATTGGCCAGTTCATTACTTGAATTACTGGCTCTACTGAAAAAATATTTTTTTAAATAGTATTGTCATAAACATGTTAGGACAGTTGGTATAGCAAGAGTGGTTACTCTGACATAATTACAATTAGACTTCTCAATAGAAGTCTATGGGGTTTTGGCTTCTTGGATCCAGCGGGTACTCATTCCAGTTCTCATATACTGTCAATGATGAGAACAGACACTGTAAATACTACCGGTGCTATATTTGGACTTTGGAAGTCATGCCCTCCAAAGGGCTTAGTCATCTTTTCATTGTCCTTCATAGGTTTGTCTGAAGCCCCACCCCCTTTTACCCATGTACTTTTAAAATGCTTTTGTTAAAGTATTTTTTAATAAATACATTTTTTAACCTATAAGTGCTAACCATTTGCAGAAAAAAATGCTGAATAGCACATTCACCAAAATGTTAAAAAAATGTATGTATTTATAAAAAGCATCTCTTGCCTTACGATGATAAAGTATTTACACTACATCAATCATTAAACTCAAAGCAGGTTTTATAAATTGATTCTGAGTGTGCTCTGTTTAACTTTGCATGGTCCTCCTTGGCAGCTACTGTGACGCAAGTGTTCCCAGGGTTTGCTTGGAGTTTTAGGTCTAATCTGGATTACCTGATGAAGGAGGCATCCTTAGCTCACAGCGGCAGGGCATTCCTTTCGCACGTAAATATGCGTCTATATGCAGCTTTCACACCCTTGACCGCCCAATGATGTCATAGGGGTTTTAATGAGAGATTAGTGTGACATCACTGGGAATGCTTCCAACTTAAACCTATTAACCTCACCATTTGCTCGATGTGCACTTGAGCGGTTTGTGTCTGTGTGATTTGTTAAAGCCTCCTGAGCAAATTGTTTGTCTGTCTGCATCCTTCTGACTGTTCTTCGCTGTATTACTGCGTCCTTAGACTGTCTGGTTGTAAGACACAATCATGGGTGTGGTGTCATCAACAATGTTGTTGAATTAACAACAGATCAAAACCAATATCAAGATAGCATCGTTCTGTTTCTAACCCTTAACTCACGGTTGCATCAAACAGAACACAGCACAAATGACGACTTGTCGTATTTCAGGCAGATACTCGCTGCAGTGTTTTACAGGTAACTACCCTGGGGCGGTTCAGTCAATTAACTCACCTGCTCAGCGTCCTATTTAAGCCCAGGTGCGCAGCTGTTCATTCTCTTTCTCACCTTCAGCGCTCATTCTTTGCCCCTCCCTCCTCCCCGGCTTCCATCTGTGGGCTCCGTAAAGGGGGGTTCTGTTACCCGAAAGTATTATGGAAATTTCTCATCGAATTGAACGGAGCCTTATGCCAAACGAAAAGTTGTGAATGCCAACTTAAAGAATGTGGAAAATTAAGTATGTCAAATAAATATTTCTTACTGCAAGAGTTGTCTGACTGAAATAGTTAAAAGACTGTGTAATTTCTAAAAGTTTTCAGAAAATATTGAGTTTTAAATGAGAAAAAGAAATATCATTCAGAAATACCTCTGGGCCAACATTACATCAACTTCCTTTGGTGTTGTTTTAAGGTAATGAAACCAACAATTGAAATTAAAGAGTAGTGGTAATATCCCAACTTGACGTATTTTGTGAATTTGTGACAGGGGGAAATCAGAAACATTGCTTTCAATGAAAAATCTATGTAAACAGGTGTTTGAGCATCTACGCTTAAAACTCTGTCATTGATACACAAGTTTGTAGCACCTTTTTCATCCGCTGAACATGCATCAAACCATGTTGAACTTTGATCAATCAGGGACTTTGATTTGGTAGTAAGGTATGGATGGCGTCTTTTTTAATTTACTGAAGTGCAATTTCAAGGAGAAATTAATCATTTCAGTTTTTGCCAGCAAGAATTGTATGACACCAAGTATTTCATATATCGGAATAAAGCTGTCATTGAAAATCCTGGAGCAAGATTCAATGCTTCGACCTTTTGCACCACCTATAGGTGGTGGACATGCTCCAGTATCCCATAGCGACAGTCATGTGTGAACAATTCCTTTACTAAATGCACAGTGTGAACGTAGCATCCAGAAAGCTACTTCCCAGCACTTTGTGACGTACTGTATTGCTTTTCATGGTCTTAGTACTTAGGATCATATGGGGAGCCCACATCGTCATCAATACTGCATGAATCGGATGCTGTGTTCATACTATTGATTGTTGAGCTCAATCTCTTCTGAGATAATTTACAGCTGACTGTCAGTTGGATTAAAGAATCACTCATAGGAAGCAGGGATTTTCAATCCTTTTTGTTGTCATATTTATATCCACAAGAGTATTTGCCAGATTGGTTTCTATCGTGCGTTTGTCTCTGAGGTCTGTGACTCTAACACAGGCTTCTTCCAGCTGGTTGCAGTGGATGATTCTCACATTCAACCTGTCCAGCATCACTTCAGCTTCAACACATCACGACGCCCTCTCTCTTCTCACTGGCGCACTCCGCTGTCAGTGTATGCAGCAAAATGTGCTTGCACTCAGAAAACGCACCGCATAAGTAAGTGCTTTTGCTGGTCCCATGTACGGTGGTTACCCTTCTCCACTGTTGTCCTTTCATAGTAGTGAGCTTTTATATTCTCCTTTGCACTCTGGTGAGCCTGTGAGACAAACAGCTCAAATCCTCTCCAGCCTGTGAGTCAGCTTGATGTATAAATAGAGCTCAGGTAAGTCATGCACGACTGCTGCAGCATTGAGCGGCTGCTAGTAATGAATATCTTACTCAAAAACTAGTGACCCATCATAAAGATCTGTATTAAATGAATCTTCCAAAAAAATTATGAAGATTGAATAACTTTACTTTTTCTGTTTCTGTCCATGACCATGTCATTCTCAATCTCTCATAACCAAATCTGCCGTCATGTCCTTAGCAACTGAGGACCGATTGGTTGTGAGGACCTACCTGTCCCTTTTGAATTCTGCCAAGTTGCCATGGCGACCACATCATAAACATGAACCTAGCAGGGGACTGTGAAGGCAGGCAAGAAGCATGAGTCTAGTTGTGGCAGAGGAATTGTTCATTGGCACACAAAACAGCTGCGCTCGTTGAAGCAAGACTGGCTAATAGCTGTAGCCCTTTACGCAAATACAGTGCCGTATGAATCTCAATTACCTTTCTATTATTGCCTCCTAATAACATTACCTTTCACTGATTTACTTACCTGAAAACAACTATGCAGTCATGCTGATAATTAGGTTTAAAGCAGAGGCAGCGGACATGCAGTTGCCAGAGCCCTCATCTGCAGCAGTACCATGACTTATTTGTTGTCTTCACACCTTTTGTAATAGAATTCTGGATGCCTGCATGCATGTGCTATGCTGGTGAACAAGCAGCTGGAGCACTGTGCTTTGTAACAAAAAGCTATGTTCCTTTATGAATTAATGCATATTTTATGCCTCAGGAAGGAGACAGTGTGAGCAACACAAGACGCAATAACTACTTCTGTTCACTTTTTGAAGCCATGTTTAAAAGATAACCAAACGGCAGCTTGGTTTCAATCCCATTACAGTTGCTAACCATGCAAATAGACATGCTACAAGGAGACCAAAACACTTCTTCAGCGAGTTATTCTGATTTAACATCAATTTTAGCGGAAAAGGAATTGCATTTTTAATGTGCTTAAATAGACATGAATCCCTAAACAATTGCAAACACTTGTTCAGAAGGTGGAAAAAGGTTAACACTTTGGAATTTTACGTGGATGCTGATTTAATGACGGGCAACACTACCAAGATGTGTTTCATAATCTTATTCAAGCTTATGGACAGTGTTCATTTTAAAAAAATGACCTCATTAAGTAAAGCTGATGTTTCCTTTCGTCTGTAAATATGCGGCAAATGTGTTCATTTTTGCATGAACACATATCAGATCCAGCGGTTTTGCTTTTGTGCAGCTGCGAGCCTCCAGGGCTCTCTGAGTGACGACAGTCGCCTGGCGCACCGTCTCAGCACGTCACTAGGACCAATGGTGTGTGGCCAAACCAGCAGCTGGGCAAACGTTGGTCTGTGATGTTTGTGATGCTCTGCATGATAAATAGGAGTCCTTTTGTTTGTCGTCTGTTTTATTTTAAAACATGTTATTTATTCACATATTTTGGTGTGCACCCTTTTGTTGTAAGCGCTCCAACAGCTTTTGGGTGTGCATGGTTGGCTGATGTGTCATTGCATCTGTAATTCTGACAGCATCCCTGTCATCCCAGGAGCTGTCGTTACATGCTGGCTGCTTCTGTCAGAGGGGAGCAGAAACCTCAACTCCAAAGTGATTTGCCGCTCTTTGTGTATGCGCTGAAAAACACCACCAATAGCTGAAGATTTCCCACAGGGTGGACTGCCCCCTGCTGGCTGTTGATATCTGAACAAGCGGATTTTCATCAGTTCAGAAAGCAGCCTTGCCCACAAACTGTAGATGTGTCTCTTGGATAAGCTATTTTTTTTTATCCCATCATTATTGTTTACTTCATTAATGAGCTGTAAAATGGGATTTTACAATGCAACGTGTGTAGAATATTTTACTACCTTTGCTGACCCCTAGTGGTCAGTAATGCATAGTACAGGTTTGGGGGCTGGAACAGTTCTTTTGTTTCAAACAGTACATGAGTATTTTGTGAATTGATGTACAAGTGTACGACAGAACATTGTATTGTCTCCAGTTTCCTTTTTAAAATCAAATAATTTAAAAATAAAAACCTTAAAATGACTATTTCTACTAGATTTGCATTAAGTCTTAATGTGATTAGGGTTGTACTTTTTAAACAGTTTTAAACTTTTATTGAATATTTAAAATGCTTTGAGTACCTTTCTTTAATTGGTTTAAATACTTTTATTACTAAATAGTTCAGATTTAACAATTTGCTTTGAAACTCTTATTTTTTTGATAACCCTCGTTTCTCATTATGTGAGGAAACTAAAAAACAAATAAGTAAAGCAGCTTTTTGATGAAATTGAGGAATCTGTTTTCTCACCTTCTTTCCTTATCAATAGTAATCAACCCTGATTCATTAACAATATATCGTGTCAAATAGAAGTACACTAGAGGTACATAAAAATGTTAAAACACTACATATGAAATGAACATTACATTTAATGTTTGAAGCAAACACAGCTTTTTAACCTGGATATAATATTTAACCATTTTTACGCTGGAATTCATAGAAAAATTGTATTCCATCTCCCTCTAGTGCTTATTTGTAGAACTGATCAGACTTAAGTCTCTTTTCATTTTAACCCTTTATGCCCTCCTAGACACTTTAATATTGGGAGTTGGGTCATCTAGACCCACTAGACAATGCGCTGAACCTTTTTTCTTCAATGATTTGTGAACCTCACTGGTGTCCATGGATTACATGAAATCTTTCCACCTTTATCCACCTTTGATAGCTTTAGATACCAAGATAGCACAAGGCTCTGACCCTATGGTGACAGTATTTTAGGAAACACATAGTTTTGGGACACTAAAGCATGTCTGACACTCATTTCACTAACTGGATCAACACATTTACAGAAGAAGCATCGTACTCGTCTGAACTCCTCATCTCAGGCAGACCACAGAGAACAGTTATTAACTGAAAGCAATCACCTCACTAAAAAATGCTCCCAATTTATGCTAAACTCAATCCGTGTCATGAAACCAATGTTGTTTTTTTCCACCGGCGTGCCGTCTGTCTGCTTTTAAACAAGTACATTTCAGTCAATACAGACTCTCTGCTGGTGTTTGAGAGAAGCTCAGTTAGTTTGCTTTACCCTCGCACTTTGCTCCTCCCTCATTTGCATCTCTCTTCATGTTTCTCCATCATTTTTTCTTCTAAAGTCACACCCATTTGGAGCTGTTCTCCGTCTCCCCCCCCCCCCCCCCCCACAAACGCGTCCCTCCTCTCCACTTCAGCTTTTATGAGATTCGTTTCTCCATCCATTCACCTCCTTCCTCTGTGACAAGACCTCAGAGTGTCTATAACTGCTCATAAACAATGAGTTTGCCTGTGAACTCAGATTATCAGTCTCTGGAAAGGATAGCACGCTACCGCCACGCCTGCTCCAACGGCTCACCCTACGCTACGAACAAGCCCATCGACATTAAACCGCGGGTCAGGAGAGGGTATGGTTCTTCTGTCAGTGAACAGAGTTCATCTGGTGTTGTTCCGTATCCTTGTTCTGTCTGGAAGGCTTGTCCGATGAATTCCACAAATGTCTTCTTATAATATATGACTGACCTCCAGGCCTCGCATGCATGGTCAATGTAAACCAGTTAGAGAAGTTAAAACAGGCATTTTGTAAAAATCTAAAAGGAAACTCCTGTTTTTCTTTGCATTTGTGTACCTTGATTATGTAATCTGCATGAGTCTAGATTTATGGATTTGTATGACTTGTATTAATGTGTGTGAGTGTTCCTTCTTATCAGGACATAAACTGATAAATAGGTGCATCCAGATAGAGA
Source organism: Oryzias latipes (assembly GCF_053564925.1). Classification (NCBI taxonomy): domain Eukaryota; kingdom Metazoa; phylum Chordata; class Actinopteri; order Beloniformes; family Adrianichthyidae; genus Oryzias; species Oryzias latipes. The sequence continues at coordinate 25,897,358 of NC_136245.1, read as the reverse complement.
AAACAGAACTGGAGCTGTGCTCACATATGAGCGTTGTGTAAACTGCCGTTGCTTGGTGGCTGGTCTTGTTGTTAGATTCTTGTCATTTTGCTGTTTGGTCGGCTGGACTGTTGTCGTGCAAAGTGTGTGTACGTGCAAAGTTGTGTGCATTTGCTTTCTATTAGGAAAAGCTCTCCTCCTGGTGTTTCATAAAATACAGCTAAGAGCAAAGTAAATGCCCTGTAAGCAGCTCCATCAAGTCGCTGTCCGAAAGCGTGGAGGGCTGCGTGAGCCAGCTTCTTTCACTAACAAGCAGAGGGCATGCCAGTCATCAGAGCACTCTCTGTCCATTAGGGTTCAAAATGAACATTTTTAAGCCTTGTTAAGCCCATTTTTGCTTTGCATTTACAGAGTTACACGTATTCCACTGCTTTTAAATGCTCCTTCATCTGATGCACGAATCTGTCTTTTTGTGTTACTAAAATGTCTGAGGGGCTGTGTTAATTGTTGTAGGTTCTTGTATGCCTGCATCCACTGTGTGTGTATGTGTGTGTGAAATATACCTATATAGAAAGCTCACGCATATACGTGCCTCGTCAATACTGTGACTGAGCCATCTGTGCTTGACTCGCTGTTCCCTACTTAAGTGGCATCTGACTGCGGTCTAATGAGTCTGCTCGTCTGTATTGACACTGAACATGAATCCTGGTGGACGACTTCAAAGAAAAAAGACCTGTCAATAATTGTGTCAGTTTCTGTATTCACTCAACCACTGCTGCCATGACCTCACTTCAGGCACTAGGTGGCAGCAGTGTTTTACAAAATACTAAAAGAAAATATTATAGTTTTTGTTTCTTAGATTATCTTAGTAGATGTGCACTATTGTAATAAACTGCTGCCATAACCCCACTTCAGGCACTAGGTGGCAGCAGTGTTTTACAAAATACTATAAGAAAATATTATAGTTTTTGTTTCTTAGATTATGTTAGTAGTATATGTGTACTAATGTAATAAACTGAAAATAAATCAAATTAAGTGGTTTTATTTAAAAACAGACTTAGAAAATCTGCAAAAATGTGTTTTTAGCATGTTTATTTGAAACTACTTGGCTTCTAAATCTTGTAGACCTGCAGCTATTTGAAATCTAATTTGCCAAGTACTACAGTAAGTTAATTGTCAAACATTTTAAAATTAGGATAAATTGTGCTGTTGGTATGGTGTGCTTACATACATGTTGATTGTGATCAAAAGACAGCAGTTGGGCAATTTTTCCAGCGTTATCATGGCATGTCATCGGCTGTTTTTTCCATTTGTGATTCATGGACTGTCGATTTATCTGCCCTCTTGAGAAAACAAAATGTTTTATTTTGACTGTGTGGAATGTGAAGACTTTGGTAAAATTTGCACTTTTTGGACCAAACAAACCCCCTCTTTCTCACAGCCTGCTTCAAAGGTATTGAGTTCTCAGTGCATTGAAATGTTCATACTAGTTTTGTTTTTCAAGGGGCCTGTTCAAATTATGCTTTGGTCATTTTAATGGTAACTTCTTGCAGCTTCTGATCTTGCTGCTTTGTAAAATCTACACAGCAATTCGCAAAACCTCATCAAACCATGTCTATCATCCTGTGAGTCTGTCTACTTTATTTTGTGACAAAAATCTTACTTTCGCATTTCCTGTCTGCAACCATTTAATTCTTATCACTCCAAGAACAAAAGACATCCATCCTGCACTTACTAGAAAACTCCTCTAAAGCATAAAGTATTCTTACTGTTAGAAGGATCAAAGTGCTTGGAATAATGTACAATCAGATAGTGTTCCCATTTTGCTTTTGTCTTGGGTTAAAGTTTTTAATCTTTCAAAGCACAAACCTTCCTTTTAATCAATGCTTCCTTAAAAACCAAGTAATTAAATCTGACTCATAATTAAACAATGTGTACACCTAAAAAAATTTCTATTTTTTAATTTTTTTTAATGGATTTGTGGCAATTTCCCTTTATAGTTTTCTTTTATAAAATTTATACGTGTGAGAAAATGCCGGGGTATACAGTTAATACATCTGTCTGCTTCATAAGACTTAAAAAAATGACAAAATCAATCAAATGTATCAAAACTGAATCAATATAAAAGCTTTTGTAAAAGAATAATTAGTCTCGTTGAGTCAAAATAAAACTGCGAAAATTAAATATATACATATTGTTATTCAGATTGAGCCCTCAGCACAATTTCACTAAAAGCTACTTGTGCTTAGGAGTTCCTGTGTACACACTATCAGACCTCCAGCTATATGATGTCAGAAGATGATTGCCATGGCTTTTTTTGTTGCTTTTAAGGCTTTGAGAGTATGGTAGAAAATCTAGGTCACAAGTGGCCTTGTTTTGGCCTTTCTTAGAAGCTTAACTGGACTTAAAAAGAACACTTTGCTCCACGCTTCTAGTTTGATATTCTCTGTGAAAAATGTAGAAGTTGCAAACTTAGGAATTCATTTTCTGCTAATATCTAAATAAAGCATTTTACATATTAATTTGTAGTTTCATATTATTTGCATGCTCATTTTACAGTTTATGTGTCTTACTTTGTTTTTTTAAAACAGGTTCAGTCATTTTCCTTACCTGTGTTTGCTTTGTTCTCATGCTTCCACAAACAGATCATGTTTTCCTCTCATCCCCTCATTCAACAGCTCTACTCCTCAGAATCTGCTGTTTACTGGATGAAACGTTGCCACTTGATCTGTTGGGTCAGAGTGCTTGGCCGTTTGTTTTTGGTAGCTGAGGTAGCCGAGTGACTGACACTTGAGCCGATTGCTTGAAGATAAAAGTCCCGCCCTTTAAAGAATTACTACTACCACAGCAACTCCTCCCACTATGACATACTCAAGCAGGAGCTCAGGAAAAGGAGGATAAGGAACCTAAGTCGTGTGTCCTAAAGGCAGAGGGGCTGATAGAGAGACATAGCAGGAGATTCAGTGTTCAGAAGGAGGAGAGAAAATTAGATCCTATTCCCACCAGTCAGCGAAGAGGAAAATAAACGTGGAAACTTGAAAGAGAGACGCAGAGTGAGAGCATGGCTGGATTAGGAAAGAGGAGAATCACATGCTGTTCTGGCATGTAAGATAAGTGCAAGTGAGTGAGAGGGAGAGCGCCATAACAAACCACCTACTGTCAGATGATCAGAGCTCCAAGAGGAGCGGCAGCGTGCGCTTCTGTTGAGAGGCAGAGGTTGATCCAGACCAGATCGACACAGCACTCCAGCTGACTGGGTAAAGGACGCTGGATCACCTGAAACTAGAGAGGACTTTAGTCAGGTCACGGTGGAGGCTGACCAGGGGAAGTGACCCGGAGTGTTTTTTTTTTTTTGTTTCGGTCTGTACATATCTTTAGCGGAGTGGATTTGGAATGAAAGATCGGACCATGAGTATCATTCTTAAACCCCGCTCACGTTCCACCAGTTCATTGAAGAACACGGAGGGAATATGGTAATGGACAGAAGTTTGCCCGCTGGCAACATTTTCTCTTTAATCCTGTGTATTTGTTGATTTATTTGTCTCCATCTGCATGTCTGTGCCTCTCTGTCTCATCAAAGTAGTCCAAAGTCTTTCTTGTGTTTGTTTGTTTGTTTGTGGCAGTTTTCTCTGTTTGAGGATCAATTACTGCTGTTCTTTCAGTTTCATGACTTTATTCAAAATGACTTTGGTGGTCCACTGAAACAGCTGCTGGATGGATCAGCAGCGAGACATTGTCTAGGTTGGGTACATAAGACTTAATAAGACAGTCATGTTTCAGTCAGCATTTCCCTCTTAACAGGTAAATGCATAGGCATTGTGCTCAAGTAAATAACTTTTCCGAGTTGTTTTGTGTGCGCTCTCATGTGCACAACTGAATTCATAATGCAGAAAATGTTGCTAAGGGCAAAACTGACCGTCCCCTCCCCCTTTTACTCTCCTGCTTTCTCTTGCTTCAGCCTGTCTTTGTCAGATCTTTTTTCTTTATCAAGAATCCACAGAATCTCAATCTAGTTCCTTTATCATCTTACTCTGAGTGTAGACAGCTCATACAACCCTGGGCACATCTGAACAAAGAGGTGGGGATTGTGTTCTCTTAGATCATTCTGCTGTGATCTCACATTTGCCTATTAAATCTACCCAACATGACACCTGTTTGAAATGAAGACATGCTTTGAGTAATCCTGCATATGAGTCAGAAAAAAACCTAGAAATCCATAAGTGCTCCCATGCATGTATGTAATCCAAATAAAAGATCTGACTGCAAACTGTTGCTTTTCTTTGATTAAATGCTCAGTATCTGGCAGTGTTATGTTTAGCATGAGCCATCTTCTTGAATAGCTACCAAAAGCAACTCAGCTGGACAAGGCATACCGCCTCCTCCATCTGTCCTGTCCGTCTTTCTGCTCTTATTAACTGTTTTATGACGCTGTCTTTTATGTAAAGACATTACTGCTATTCCTTAATTTTTTTTTTTTTTTAGTGTGGACTTTCTGTGGAGTTATGACATTTTACATGTATGAAAAACATCTGATCCTATTGTTGGTTGGAATTTTCCCTGTTTGTAAGCTACATAGTTGCAGCAGCTTATCTGTTCAATGAACGCTGTTGAGTGCACAAATCCCTGTGTGCGTCTGTGTGTGCGTAGCTGCATAAGACAGTGACGTGGTCTGGGAGTGGGACATGACCCTTCCCCTTCAAGGCATTGACAAATTCTAACAGACTGCCTTCCACCCAGCCATGTAGAAGCTTGTTTGTGTACAGACTTTTGATATTCATCAAGGTGTTGGCTGAGCAAATGCAGCTTGGATGTTGGAGAAAAGAACAGATTAGTGTGAAGGGTTTGAAAGGTGTTATAGGAACTGCATTCCAGAACTTCTTGCTTAATTTAATCGATTTTTGGGGTAAAAAAAAAAAGGGAATATTGTCTGTAGATTGTGTGATTTAACCCTTTTTATTCATGTGTTCCCAACAACAGCATGTCATCTCTGGCAAATGTTCAATGTTAGGAGTTTAGCCTTTCATTAAGTCGGGCAGTAAACTTATTGTGCAACATTTTATCCACATTCATTCATTCATTCATCTTCTAAAGCCGTTTTGTCCCTTTCGGGGCTGCCAGAGCCTATTGCGGCCACTCGTGGGAAAAGGCAGGGGACATCCTGGACAGGTCGCCAGTCTGTCGCACATTTGATCCACATATGACCTTTAATTGACCACTCCCAAAGTATCAATTATGAGAGATAAAAGGTTTATAGTATCAAAGGTTTCCTGTGTATGAGTCCATTCTGTTCAGTCATGTGAACCAGGATTTTACCATATTGCCATGGTGATGTCTTTGTCATGATTCAGAGTTTTCTGAATGATGCAGTGTTACCAGGTGCACATTTTTTATTCGTGCCACTTAAGAGAAAGCTGAAGTCAACATGGTGTCCTGGGGAAAACACTGGATCGATTTGATGGGAAAGCTGCTCACATCTATGTTTTTGTAGAGTCCTTCTAACCAGTTAAGTTCTTCAAGTAAACTATTTATCAGCGCACACACACATGGGAAAGTGGATGTAAAATTTGGCACATTTAGTAACAAAATCTGTGTATTTTGGTTATGTTAGCAAAGGTTTCTTTGCTCCTGTGACTCCATTGCTTGGCAGAGGTGAAGGCACAGGAAGCAGATAAAGACGAAAGGTGTCCCACTTATCAGTAAGTGGTCAGTAACTTGTCTTTGTAGGAGTTGCGTCACAATTTATCTAAAGAATACTGCAGTGTTCAGAAATCCAAGATTATATGTACTAATATGCAAGTATAAAATTATATTACACGAGACAAGAGAATATCTGCCAAAATATTTGGTAAACCAGTAATCATAATAGTTGTTAATAGCTTCCCAAACTGTTCTTTTGTCTTGGTTTATGTGACATAAAAGTAGAAAATAATTTGCAGTTTGACAGCGGGATTCATACACATTTTACAACAAAAACTAAAACTACAAGATTTAATATTTAAAAAAAATGTTTGTGTTTTACTATAAAATCTGCACAACTTTGTTTGAAAGAAAAATGTATCCAAGCAAAAAAGTGCAATACAAAACATAATTAGTCTATTTGCTCTTTTATTGTATATATTGTGCTTGTTATTGAGGAGGGTTTGCAGTTTTATATATATTTATTTTTTAAATCTTTAATGTCTTTTTACTTTACTTTACTTTACTTTACACCTTTGTGTAGCACCACATTTTATTTTCAGTCAAAAACACAATATTGCTGCTTATCTTCCTTTGGTATTATTTTTGGCAAAAACCTGTAGAGCAGTCTAACTAGACACAGTGTGCTTCTAATGTCTTGTTGTCTTAGTTACATTTCAACTACTGTCGTCATGATCTAAGTTTAGGGCAACTTTTAGTGAGTGGCCGTGTGTCTGCCTTAACCCTTGGCCTCTTTCTTTAATTAAATGTTTCTGATTTCACTTTGGTCATGTGACTCACATTCCTTTCAATACATGTCCTTGAAACCCAATGCGTAGCCTCCTCTATGAACACATACAATTGTCCCAACAGAAAGTGTGTAAAAACATTTGGGTATATTTGAATATAACATATTATTAAAATGCAACTTTAATCCCTAAAGGAAAATATATTGCAAACAACAGTTATAGAATGTAGTAAATATAAAAAAATGATTTGAAGGATTTTGTGCCAAATTAATACAGCTTGCTCGGAACGTTCTTACGGTTTTTCTGCACACGGCAAAGAAGGAAGTTCCACTTACAGACCCCTGAGGTGCTCCATCTGCTGTTGGCTGTCTGAAAGCTAGTTGATGATCTGGGTTTATATTTTCTACATTTGTTTTTTTCTGGATATTCCTATACACGTGGGCAGGCTGGATCTTGTTGAATGCTCTAGAGACCTTAAAGAGCATCATTTTCACGTTCTGACCTAATAGTCTGAAATGATTGAAAAGCAATGTGAAAATATTGTCGACCAATGCAAAATGAAAACAAAATGAACATCCTTGTGATATGTTTTTTGTTCCTTAGTAAGACCTATCACAGCAAACTGATGTGTGGAAAGATTTCACTATGGAAGAATAGTGTATCATCTGTTTGTTAAATGTTTATGATTGAGATATTGTTTCACGTTCTGCTGTGAGATAGGTTGAAGCACTGGCATGTTTCTCCTTGTCCTCCTTTCCCTGCTTACCCCCCTCCGTCCTCACAGCTTTCTAAAATAAGTTTAGTGTCATCTTCCCTCTGTCTGCTCCAGTATGCAGCTCTGTTTTGATCCATATTAATCCACGCATTTTAACCAGAATCAGGACTCCAGATTTCTGGCATCTATTTCTAAAAAAGGTTGTCTTTTTTTTTGCAGTTTGACTTCAATGAAACTTCCAGCTCTCCTTATATGTAGACACCAATAGTCCGCACATGGACTTATACATGCAAGAAGAACAACGCATCACTGGTTGGCTAAATATAGTATGCTTTGGAAGACAAGGTTTTCTTTGCTGTTCCAAAAGTAATATTTAAAAACAGAAGCTTACAAGTCTCAACGCGGCTGATTTTTTTTTATCAGATACTCATCTTCTGACCTCTTTTTCACAGCTCTGTCTCGAAAACATCTGCTGCATTTTGGGTCCCAAAAGTGAGATAAAAGCAATATTTATTTCAAGAGAATTGTGTCCTGTCCTTTGGAAGTCTGGATGTGTCTAACAGTATTTGCAGCAGATCGGTCTTGGTGCTATTTAAGCAAAGTTTGGGATTTTAAAATTAATTAATTATTTTCTTCTAACAACCTTTGTATATATTCCAAGCATAAAACAGTTTTAAGCCCTCAAAGAAAGAAAGTGTTTATATCTGTGAGGGACATCAGAAAGTCATCAAAAAAAATGAAAATTTATTTTTTCTTAAAAAAAGATACTTTACAAACTGGGCCCTTAAAAGATGTCAACAGAATAAGTAACATAGAAAAACTAACTTAACTTAATTAACTGACCAGATCATGTAAACTGACCTAACTAAAATCTGAGAACAAAGAACAAAAAAGAAAAAAAGAAACGCACACAAATTAGATTAACAACTCAATAACTAACAGATCAGAATTTCAATGGAGTTTTTTGGGGGGGAACTGGACTGTTGAAGAGCGTATAGATTTTTTGCGTCTTTTTTTATTTATTTTTTTACACTAGACTAGTTAGATAGTCCCCCACTCTGACTCACACTCCTATACAGTAGGTGGCAGAACTGCACCTTGACGTTGGTGCCTCTTGCCATTTAAACTACAAGAAGAAGAGGAAGACTTCCTCTTTTGGCAATGTGATATTAATTAAACTAACTAAAATGAGTATATTGAATAAATAATGTTGAAGATTATGTGCTACAAATAAGTACTCAAAACACTGAATACATGTATAGCTCAAAGAAATTTGTGTATTTAAGAATAAAGAGTCTAAAATTGTAAACGTATTAAAATGGAGAAAAAAAGAAGTGCAGTCCATGGGGGTTTACTACCATTTTGCTGTGGGTGTGGTTGTGTATGTTGCCATCATAATATCCCTTCCTTTTTTCGAGGAAGATTTTGGTTTCTTGCTGTTCTGGCTTTGTAGAAATACTGGTGACTTATTTAACTGTAATTCTACATAAACTTTTGTTGCCCGTTTTCACAATAAAGTTACAACAAAGTTTTTGTTTTCCTTTAATTTGTATGCACTCCTGAAAAGTTACTTTTTAGTTTCTGAGTTGGAAAAAGAACCCTCAGAGAAACCCACAGTGTAAGTACTGGTTCAAAACTATACAGGGATGCTACTAGGATTATTTGTGATTGGCAAAGAGGATATTCAAGGGAATTGAAATAAACCCAGTGGGGGTGCGAAGTTACGTGGCAGGTTTCTTTGATGAGACTCTGTTTGAGCTGTGACATCAGACTGAATGTCATCATGACTCACTTCCCAAATGTATGCTGAGTGTTATCTTCGGACACCTCTATCTGTCTACTGGTCGTCTTTGTCTTCTTTGCATACAGGATACACACACCCATGTGCTCTCATCATCACACAGCTGTGGAACGGTGACTTGGTGATCAAAGAAGAGTTGAATCACTTGTTCGTTTGGAGAAAGAAAACAAATTGATCGCCTTGACTGATAAAAGGGTGTGGATAGTAGCTGTTTGTGAATGTAGGAGTGAAGATAATACTTGCTTGTTTGTCTAACCACATGGAGAAAACAAGACTGAGGAGTTTTTGGGACTGAGTGTGAGGGGGTGAGGGAAAATGTAAAGAAAAGTCACCACAGTTTTGTCACCCATGTTTTCGTAAAAGGGCACCAGTTTTTACGAGTGAAATAGTTGGAGAACAGCTCAAGGAAAGGACAATTGCCCTCTCCCCCAGGAAGACAGCCAAACTATCCCCTTCCACAATCAGAGCTTGGTCTCACTTAGCTGCTGCTTCTCAGTGGAAATACAGAGTGATAGCACATCAATTAGCCTTTAATTGTTTTGGAAAGTATGCTGGGCGTGTCCTGTTTATCAATGTGAATGTCAAGTTTAGGATGGACCGAGTTGACTTTGCCTTGTGAAAAGTGAGCAGCTAAGCAGCTCTCATTCTTGAGTCAGAAATGCTGTTAAATGCTGTCCTACTTAAAAAAAAGGAATACAGGGCTGGACAGTGATTGTAAGATTATTCGTTTCTTTCATTTGTGGTTTATATTTGCAATTCCTTGGTATAAAATCTCATCAAAGCCAGACGATTTAGGTCTTTCCTGACACACAAGAACACCATTTCTATAACTTTCCTTTTCTCACTCATCTCAATGTGATTCAGGTTTTTCAGGCTGCCTTTTTTTTAAGTTTCTATTGACGGTTGTTTGGTCTGCTGCACTCCAGACTTCTTCACAGGGAAACGTGACTGCTTTTCTTTGGCACGACTACGTCATCGCTATTTGCTGTGGCTGTTATCTTAACAGCAGCAGGAGCCATCGCTTGAGCGATAACAGTTGAAGCACTGATAACAGCTTTTACGATTAACTTAGAATTAACAGACCCAACTGTGTTTCATATACTAGGTCCTAATTGTATCTCATTGGCACGTTGATTCAAACAGATGGACAAAAAGGAGGGAAAAAGAGATGTGAAAGACATGTGACGAAAATCAGGAATGTATGTTTGAGGAGTGAGAACATCAGTTAAACATGCTCAAATACAATTTGAAAATAGAAAAGGCATGGATAGAACTAGCCATACTATAACTTATTTCTCACTTTAGATTGAAAGTAAATTTTTGCAGTTCAGGATGTGCTTTATAAATAGCATATAAGCTAAACGTCTCCTGTTCCACAGCCACATTCATGCATAGACATCCCACAGCAACAACCTGAGCAAAGCATTTATACCCAATAGTCATGGACAGATTTAATATGCTGCAGTTTCAGAGCATGATGATGATGATGAAGCTTTTGTAAAGACGTCATCCTCCTGTGGGTGCTATGCATCAGACAGAGGGGAATCCCGTGCTGACCTTAGCATACACACCATTCCAGATTATGGGATGAGACAGATATCCCTGGGGATGTACATTAGTCATCATCATGGTGTGCAATCACCTTGGAGACTAAGCAGCTCATTGTGGCATCCCAGTGGGAAAAGGTGTCACTGGTTTGCAAACGCCTCTCAGATCTGACTCAGTTGCAGTATTTGATCAGAGGTATTCCCTAGCTTTGTGTTGTTTCAACTACGCATTTTGTTCCACATTTAATGTCTAGGTTTTTGAAATGCTGCATGGGTTGCAAGTCTTGTTGATTAGCAAATTATTCAACCACTAATCAGCTTAATAATCAACCACTGGCTGATTGCAATTTTAATCAATCAAATTTGTGAACAGTTTGACAGCCAGAAGAGTCGCTTGTGTTGTTCTTGAATTTGTACAAAGCCATTACTTGTTCTTAACGTCACTAATCTGTATTTATTATTGAGTTCTTTAATTGGAACCGTATGACTCTACTTTCACGATCAGTCCTTTCAATATTGGAAAGCAGAAGCATGTAATTTTTGATTGTGTCAAGTAAACGTAGAAAGTATGAATAAAGTATAATGACTTTTATAATGTTACTATTGCTTTAACAGTCAGATGGCTGTCACATATGGGAATACATCTTCAAACTCTGATCTTTCTCTTGTTTTCTCTCTCATGCAGTTTTGATGTGGACAATGGCACATCTTCAGGTCGCAGCCCCCTGGACCCGATGGCCAGTCCGGGTTCAGGTCTCATCCTGCAGGCCAATTTTGTCCACAGCCAACGGAGAGAATCATTCCTGTACCGCTCGGACAGCGACTATGACCTCTCCCCAAAGTCCATGTCCAGAAACTCCTCCATTGCAAGTGACATGTGAGTGCTGAAATACCCAAGACCTGGATCTAAATCTGTCACATGATCTTGTGTTGCCATATCTATCCCTGATCATATATGCCCACTTTTGAAAAGAAAGTGCTCTGGGATTGTTTGATGTTCCCGACATTGTTTACCTGACTTTAGAGATGTTCATCAATGTATTTTAATTGGACTAAGATTACTTTAAACATTAACTTTTAATGTTTCACTTGTTTCTAGTGTTTTACTGCAACACTAAAGCATATATTACTAATGTACAAGTCATCTGCTTACCACGATGTAGCAGGATGTGTGTGCGACACTTTGACACACCAGATATCTCAGCCTGTTGACGGTGTTCACATAGTTTGGAGGTCACCAGTCTAACTTAGTCTACTTGCTTATTTGTTTTTGCTTGGCTGACTTATTAATGCCTTTTTACTGTGTTGCCTAAAGCCAGGCTTTGAAACTCAACCCCTCCACTTTTGCACTTTTACATCATGAGTAAATGGTCTTCACAGCATGGAAGAAGAAGGGAAGGAGTAAAAGTCAATTTTAAGTAATCAAAGTGAATGAGATATTCTGTGGTGAGATTGAGGTGGTGTAGGAAAAGAGATGGAGAAAGGTTGACTGTGAGGGAGGTTGACACAGGTGCAAAGGGAGTTTGTGTCTCTTGCTGCAGTCTCACTGTAAATGTGTGTTGTGGTAGAGGAGAAACATAGAGTACACCAGGCCACCTTACAAGCCCGTCCAATGATAAATCCGTCCAGTTTCAATCCCGAAACTTGAAACAGTAACACAAAGAGAGATCACAGCTCTTTTTATAAATGTGTCAGTGCACATTCCTGGGAATTTTGTCCAGTGACCCTCATCCCTATCTCTGCCCACGTCTGCTCTGTCCTTTGTAGAGCGCCCTTCTATTGTCATATGTCAAGAAGACATGTATCTAAGACAAACTTCTCTGACTTAATTTTTTTCTTTTTTTTTCAGTCATGGCGACGATATGATTGTAACGCCTTTTGCACAGGTATGTTTTTTACTAATTGCCCCTTTTGGTTGTTAGTGATGTAATGTTACAGCTGATGTAAATTGAATTCTGTTAAACCGTGTCTCCCACAGGTCCTTGCCAGCTTGAGAACTGTACGAAACAACTTTGGCGCATTAACCAATGTCCAGCAAGAAAGAGCATCAACTAAGTAAGCTAGCATTTTTAGTTCTTGTTTTTATTTGTGTTTGTAGGATTTACTTTTCTTTGTGTATAAAAAGAAAAGCAAGAGTAAATAAAGAGAATTTCAAATAAATAATTGTTTTAAATAGATTAATTCTTATATTATTATAAATTTGAGATTAATATATTTTGTTCATTTTTTTAGATTGAAATTAGATAAAAAATAAAAAAAGAATAAAATCCAAGTTAAAATGTAAATTTAAATACAATTATTTTAATTGTATTTAATGTTCTTTTTTGATTGTACATTATAAATAAAGTGAATTTTGTGCCAGGAATTGTGCTAGCATTCATTTTCAGACTTCAAGTTTATCTTGCCTTAGCTTTCCTTGCTATTTCAAAGGTTTGTGAGAAATGGGGCAGCCCATATAAAGACTCCACCACCTGATTAGTCTGTCATTCCTGTGTTGCTCTCTACGCATTAGTGTGGGACTTAGCAGAGGCAAATTTTCTGTGTGGATTCTGTATATTCAACCCACGTATGTTTGCCATTTCTAAGGTCAAGCAACCTCATTAGAGTAATAGATGAATCTAAGTTGTTCATATGTAAGTTTGAATGGGTCTAGTGTTCAGCTCTGTAAGCTCCTGCATCTCTGTAACCTTTACTAGGTTAAAGCTGGTGTCACAAATGGAAGGACATTTGTATAATTATGGAAATTCAACAAAGCAGATTGCACTTGAGGTGATCTGCGTTGTCTGCAGTGAAACTGTTCCCTCCAGTTTAAGTAGAAAAAACATTTATAGTGACATTGTGTTGCTTTTTAATTCCAATCTTCCTACAGACATCCTTTGTAATTAGTATTACAGGAGGGATGACTAAAAACAACGAGTAGTTATTCTGCTTTCCTTAATATGAAGGAACTATTTAAACCAAGGCAACTAATAGTCTGCATGTGTCTGCCCTCTACTGTTATTTTTAAGTACTACAACAACACTCTCAGATTTACAAAATAGAGCATAATTATGTTTTTGTGTGGAGATAAATAGTTTTAATGATCTGCGTTTGTTTTCTCAGGAGATCCCCCATGTGCAACCCACCACCTATCACCAAGACCACCTTCACAGGTACGTCAGCATGTAGATATGTGCCCAAATGAATGCATGATTCCCTCTATGTGAATGACTCTATGTCTCAAGAAAGAGTAGGTGCACACTTGCACATATTTTTAAATTTAATTCAGTTTAAAACTAGTTGATATTATACTGTTGCTGGCCTTTAAAGATGCAGCAACCAAACATGGGGCTACCTAAGAGACATAAAACTACAGTGTCCGACTCCAGAGATTCATTTTTCTTCTAAACACACATTTACCTAAATTATCTTCTATTTTCTTTAGTGTTCTTGTCCGTTCTGATTCTTGTCATCAATAGCTCAGGTATTTGTATTATTTGCCAAAAGTCAAGGGATAGTTCTACTCTTACCAGTAGACAGAAGGCTCTACCCAGTAGCCTGTCTAGTTCAGTGTGAGGGTTTTTGTGAGAAGGGCATCTCACACACAGTATTGGATGGCTTGAATAGAATTGCCCTTGACAGTCAGTGCAGTGTCAGTGGCTGTAACATAGCTGGTGTTTTTGCAAGAGAGACTTTAAAACCTCCATCATTAATAAATCATTGTACTCTGTGGTGCTTAATGGGAATATCAAGACAGGATGTTTACAGATGCCTATAATGTTACAAAAAAGGTATTTTAAGGGGAAACATGCAGATAATCTAATCTGTTCACCTTAGGATTCCTGATTTCTAACCGACTTGTGTACAAGGGCCTGGTGACATTGTGCTATATTTAGAACACAGTTCTTCTGCTGCATAGCCCTTATGTGCCCTACCATAAAGTGGGGACAGCTGTGAGTCATGAGTGTCATTATATCACAGTATTGATGGGTACTTGTCATGCAAAAGCTGCAACAAGTCATGTCACAGAGAGGAACAGAAGAACGACTCAACTAATAGAAGTTTATTTTACAATTCCTTTGTTTTGTTTTTCCATTTATATATATATATATATATATATAGAGAGAGAGAGAGAGAGAGAGAGAGAGAGAGATACATAGAGAGAGAGAGAGAGACTTTTTTTCTACTATTTGTTTTTCCTATCAAATAGTCTTAGCGTTGTTTTTTTTTTAAAGTTTGTCAGCATATTCAAGTTATAACCCCTTTTAACTTGTACGCCCCTAATATATTAGGAGGTTTGCTGGTCTTCATCAGGTCAGGCTCTGCATGCAAACCTTTTTTAATCATCATCAAGCCAATCAGTTTAATGGCTGTTAACATTCATTTTAATAAACAGATATAAATTATCTTGTTTAATCTTTGATGTGATCACCAGATTGGTTTTTTTAAAAACACCACACAAAGTGATGGTTTGGATCAGTTTTAAGACTCCCTTAATGAAAATGGTATTTTTGGTGTTTTAAAGATTTGTCTCAAAAGTTGAGGACATGTATAAGGAAAATTAAGCCTAAAATTGCGTTTCTGTTCCAAGTTCACATCTCACATCCAAATTTCTTAACAACCACTGCAGCTCTGTAGAAACTACGGTATGTCTTTCAAAATGATGCAGGTTTTGGCTAAAAATGGCAACATCGTAATTAAAAGACCACTGGGAATGCTAAAAGATTATTGGATTTGGCACTTTAACAATAAAGAGAATATACGTTTATTTATTTTTTTATAAGTGTAGTACGTTTTTCCCTTTGCTTTGTAATCATCTCCCCCTGCTACTTCTCTACTCATCCTCCCTCTCCTTGATTCTGATCCAGCTTCAGTGCCAGGAGGTTCCGGCACGTAGTTTGTCTGCAGCCGTGCGCCTAGTGCAGCAAAGTGGCCTCTGTAAGCGCCGGTGTCTGATGTCGCACTAAGCATGAGAAGAATGTCATTGACGTCAGTGCAGTTGCTGTCAGAAAGAGTAGCACCCCAACCACAGAGAGAGACGGAGACCCAGAAAGAAAGGCAGATAATGAGAAGTAAAAAAAAGGGGGGAAACATGGTGAAGGGTGTTCATTGGAGGAAACAGAAAGTGAGGACGAGGACAAGAACTAATAGAAAGAGTGGAAGGAGGGACTTGTTAAAGATAATGAAGCAGGGGAGAGGACATTTTTGTGACTGCAAGGAGCCAAAAATGTTTTGGAGATGGTCAGTGGCTGAGTCAGAGATGTATCAAAGCAAGACTGAGCATCTTTTCTAACATTAATGTGTTTAACGATCACACCAAATATATTACATTATGTCATAGAAATGACCCCACATCTCTAGTCCATTGAGATGTTTAAGTTTCTGAAAACCATTATTGCCAATTATTCATAATTTTTGTAACTGATTTTTTGTCCCAAAATAAAATATAATAATTTATGAATGAGATAGTAATTTTATTTGTTTTTGGTGCAGCAACATATAGCAGAATAGTCTGTCTGATGCATAAAAAAGATAAATCTTCTATTTTTTCATTGTTCACTTGAACATTTTGGATGTTATCATTTCCAGTGTAGTAGCTGAATTGTCTGTCAGTAATCCTATGCTACAACTGCTAAAGTCTCTTTACTTTTCCTCTGATGAGGTGACATTTTTAACCTGACTTCGAAGTGAGAGATACTTCGATGTGCCACAGAAAGTCTGCTGTTCTGATCATGTTGTCAACCATCTCTGTTTTAGTGCTTTTAGTATGCTGAGCGCATATTAGCTTGCAGACACACCAAACACTGGGAGCTCCCAGCTCGGCTGCTTCCCCTTCAAAAATCCAGTCCGTGTTTTCTCCGTCTCCTTCTCCCATCCACAGTGCAGTCCTCTCCGGTTTTAGGTACAGCTTTGGATAGAAGCACATTTGGCTACCAGAGACGCCGAAGCAACAGAAGCCCACCCCCTATACACACAGCATCTATAGGTTACACTATCCAGCACACAAGCAGTACCGGATTTTACCCCCTTGCTTCAGGATACAATGGATGTTATTACTGACAGACAGGCTGAGACCACACCATAATGTGTTGTGGTTAGCTTTTCGTCTGGTGGGAGTGTGCATTTGTATGCATGTGTGTATGCTTGCCTCTGTGTGAGATCTGTGAATGTTTTACCATGTCAGGATGCTGCGATCAGACCTGTAGATGGTCCGGGCTGGACAGCACTCATGTGGATGTTGACCGCTTCTGAGCCTCTTACTGGATCCTTCTTCTTTCACTGTGCCCGACTCACCTCCATTCTTTTTTGGCAGACATGGGCCTGCTAAGCAGACTGTTGTTCATTTTGCTACATGACTGGAATTACACATTATTTAGGAACAACAACGCCCCTCATCCAACTGACGGGGTGTGTTGAATGTTTTCTGAGTTGAGCTAAGCGAGTAAAACAATGTTTTTGATTTGTGCATCTTTTCCAACACGGCTCGAATGGCTTTTTGAGGTATCTCTGCTGAATTTTTCTTATTGTTATCAACATTTTAAAGAGAACTGACTCAGTGGGGCTGTTTGTGATCCATCACTGCCACCATACCCCTGTGGATTGTGTCTGACTTTATCTTTCAAGGGGAGAATCCTGGATTTAAGCTGCAAAGCTACACTGGAGGTCACAGATCTACTCTTCAGCTAAACTGTGCCTGCTCCTCTTGGAGCCAGGATTCAGGCCAAGACGGACCTATTTGCAGGCCCTCACCACTGGCTCACCTGTCCAGTATGAAGAGTCACCCATGTCTTTACTCTGGGTATCCCAGATTAGCTGTATGTGGAATGGGAGACCCCAGATCTGGACCGACCACTAGCCCTTTGAAGAGGACCCTTACTGACCCCTTGCCCTCCTGTCTTGCACCTGCAGAGGAGGCCTACCAGAAACTGGCCACCGAGACCCTGGAAGAGCTGGACTGGTGCCTGGACCAGTTGGAGACATTGCAGACAAGACACTCTGTCAGTGAGATGGCCTCCAATAAGGTAAAATTAATTTGAAAAACTTCAAAAAGGTTTTCTTAGAAAGATGCTGAAGCTATTTATTTACGGTAGTCTGTGCGGTGTGGTTAAAGTTCAGGAGTTATTCTATTTATCTTTCTTAATGTAAACTTTAAGTATAACTACAGCAGAAATTTTTTTTTCAAGATTTTTCAGTAATATAACCTGCAACAGACTCTGTATATCCAATACTTAATCGACTACAGTGTCTCTTTCCGAAGCCTTCTTACTTACTGACAAGATGCTGGGGTTTTATTTTACTGTATATTTTGATATATATATATGTTTTGCACTCAATATCCATTCAGATACCGGACTGTTTGTGTGACATTGCCCATGCATGTTAATTAAAGCATCGTCATGCAGGCAGGCAGTTTAGGTATGAGCTTTCTCAGACACCTCCTCTGTGTGTGCGTGTGTGTTAGAGAGGGAAAGAGGGATTTGGAGGGAGGCTGCTTCGCTGCTCAGAATGCTGATCAGGTCTGGGCTCTGATGTCACACGCTGATGTCACATGCAGAAGGATGGACCTTAACTGCGGACAAAGAAGTCACACGTTGACCTCTGATGATTCCCACATTGCAGTCACAATACGTTCTTTCATTCCCAGCATATATATATATATATATATAAAAATATAGGCGTACATAAATATGTGTATAATATGAGTATATACTGTGTGTGTGTATATATATATATATATATATATATATATATATATATATATATATATATATATATATATATATATATATATATATATATATATATATATATATATATAAGTGTGTGTGTGTGTGTGTGTGTGTGTGTGTGTGTGTGTGTGTGTGTGTGGGTGTCTGTGGGGGTGTGTGGGTGTGTGTATTAATGACAATAAACTGTAACATGCTCTGCCCCACCATTGATCACCAGCTCAGCTATCTCTGGTTGTCACGGCAACAGCCCAACACCCTGCTTTCTCATACCGACCACACATGTGCATACAGAAGCATGGCAGCTACTGCATTTGCTCCATCTCCCACACACTACTTCACATCTTCAGATCCTGGACTTGATTTGATTTGATTAAAATCTTCTAAATCACAAAGGAAGTCTATTACAGCCATGAAGCTGCCTCACAGCAACTATTTGTCATATAAAACATAGGTTTTAGGATATTTCTCACATGTTTCTGATACTGTTTAGCTCCTGTTGGTGGTTTTGGAAATGTACACAGCAGCTAAAACACAAACAGAATACAAATATTTTTGTCAGCTCAGAGATACAGCTTTTTCTGGCTCACTGGATATATTTCTTAACGTGAAATGGGAAAAGAACAGTAGGTATTATTATGAGAAACATTTTAAAAGGTATCTCACAAAAGAAACAAGGATGTCTCTTCAACTTGTGTGGATTTTATTGCTTTTTTGGAAGATTTCTACATCTGAAGCACAACCTCTTTAAGTACAGTAACAGTTTTTAAAGACCGCAACCTGTTGCAATTTATTCAGTAGTATTAAATATCCACTCTGATGAAAATTGTGTTTTTAGTGTTGTTAACATGTTCTTGTGGCATTTTTTGCATAATGAAAGACATATATAAGAAAATTAAGCTTAAAATTGCATTTCTGAGTATGTCTTTACTTAAATAGTTGTGAATTAGTAGCAGACGAGAAAAGACCATTGACAAAAGCTTGTAGCTGTGATGTAAAAGCAGACCACAAGCTCCCTGCTCCACTTCATTCTGATGCATCACCCTGCAGACGAGTAGATCCACGTATGTCTTCATTTTCCTCGTCCGAACTGGCATCTGGCTCAAAACTGTACAGCTGGATAGGTCCAATGTTGCTCAACATTTTTGTTGCACCTCTAATGTTAGGTTGGGGTTGAAAGGGCCTTTATGCTGGAGCAGTGTTTTTCAACTTTTTTTGAGGCAAGGCACACTTTATCCTTGACAAAATCCTGCGGCACACCAGCATCCAAATAATTAGAAAAGGAGAAACTCTATAGTCTGTATTGATGTCCCTCCACAATCTCATGTGCATTTTTGTGATATTTGTGGCAGAAAAAGCTGGAAGTTGCAACTGTTTTTCCTAAAAGCTGTAATAAAAGTTAAGTTAGTTTTCAGTAATAATTTTAAACTAAATCATTTGACATTTTACCCTGGTAGTTGTTTTTCCCTTCTGTTTATTAACATGCTATTTTAGGTAACCTCACAAAACACCAAATACATTCTTTCTAAATAGTGATTTATTTTTTAAGTTATTTTTTTAAGTTGGTGCAAAGGCAACTGTAATTTTTGAACAATATGATCACAATATGTTTGATAAATTTTACACAAAAAGACTAAAAATTTTTCTGTAGCTACACAAAAAGTGAAGTTTTATTAGATTTTCTCTTGTCTTAATCAAAGATAAAGTCTTTGAAAACTTAATAAAAAAATGTATTTCTTTTTACATGATTAAATTGTTTCAATTTAGTTTGATTGTGTATGTTGGCCACTTCACCTTAATCCTCGTTCTGAAATGTTGTTATTACTTCTGTTTAAGCTTAACTTTTCATTATTCAAAAGTGACTGAAGTCAGAAAGCGAATCCTTCAATCCAGACATTATTAGAAAAGTGTTTCAGATTGAAAGATGACTTGGACCAAACACTGGGATGTTTGGCTGTTAATAAACATAAACCTTGAAACTGTTGACCTCTGATTTCATCAAGAAGATTTAAAAACTGTTTGATGCGTGTTCGTTGTGGTTTAAGACGTTTAACAGGAAAGACTCGTAGCACAGAGATGTTGTCACTTAAACACAATGCATCGTGGGAGATGTAGTGCAAAAACGGACGCCAGAAAGCCAGAAAGACTCCCGACTCTGAGCTTTATTATTTTGTTTACTTGTTCTACGGTCTGACACCGGATCCCGCGAAAAGCTACACTGCTAAAGACGAGCTTTAGCTGGTATTTTTGTTGGAACTGTGAGGCTTTATGAGCAGAATCAGAACAAGGAAGTGAAGACTTTAACCACTTATGATTTGCCAGACTGATGACGTTTGATTAAGCCTCCAAGAATGATTGGTGGAGACAGTTGAAAGGGCGGGGCTTTTCTGAAAACAGAGCTAAAGCTGAGGCTAAATCGCGGTACCGTCATTCTTATCAAAGTGTCTTTAATAGAATCAAATAAACAGAAAAAAAAAGTATTTTACGATCTTTCATCTTCCTAACTACTCAGTGTTTTATCAGCCTGCTAGTTCCCCATTCCATTAAAACAGTCCTGCTCACAACTCAGAGGTGAATTTCTGATGAACTGCTGCTGCCCTGCAGAAACTATGTCCGACAAAATGACTTTTTTGGGGGCTAAAAATTGCATGATATAATTAAAAGACCACTGGGAACGCTTTAAAGTAGATCAAAAATTGATCAGGGTGGGTCTTAAAGCACTAATTAACTGGATTTACTTATGTCTCTATTTCAGTTGTATCTTGACTCTTTTCATCAGCTTTGAATTCTTAAGTGATGTTTTATGCAGTTTAAATTAATATTTTACCCACAGAAAGCATCTTTTCTCAACAAATTTCAAGATTTATATTCACACTGCAGCATTTTGCTATTTTGTGTTTGTTTTGTGTGTGCCCAGGCTCTGTCTATGTTCTTAAATTTCCAAACCGTAAATATTGCATTAACTTTCTTGATCCAAAATTTTAGTTTTTCTTCCTTTTAACTTAACTATCAAAGTCTCAGTTTTGTGGCTTTATCAGATTTGTGCACAGCAAGAACTGAATTTTAAGAAAGTAAATTAGAATCATATTGTCCTATTTTCTGTCTTGCAAGAAAAAGAATCTTATCCAGAAACTTTTTCAATAGCAAAATATTCTTAGTTTCAGACAACATATCTTAGTGACGTAACCGTTTTCTTAAAACAAGATTCCTTGGTAATACCATTTTTGTTACGCCAATGGCCGATTTTTTTGCTTATTCAAAGCAAATATTAAGATTTCTAGGGTTTCTGTTTTTTCTGTGTGCTCTTATTTCCCTTATTTCTAAATTGTTTTTGTACTTTTTGCTAAATGTATGTTTCTATCATTGTCTTTCCCTCCATATTACATTTAGCCATATATAGTTGTCCTATCTTTAGATGTCTTTTACAGCTCCTGGGCCAAAATCATGAATAGACTGGAGAGTCAATTCTCACACTCAGCTGTGTGTTCATTGAAGACAGTGGCTTTATTTGTCTGTATTGTGAAAGGTGTGGGCGTCTGCTGCCAGAATCAAAGCTGAAAGTGAGAAATCTTTTTTGATCTGGAGGTGTTTTCGGATACATTCAGCAGGGAATGGATATTTTTAGTCACTCCACGGAGGAACAAATTATACACAAGTCACAACTAAGCTAGGTGTGACACTTTCCAATTTTTACCCAATAGTTTGAGTTCACACCTCTTGACGAAGCTATCACTCGTGTGTATTTGCGTGACAGCTAGAAGATGGGGGAGGTTTGTGTCGTTAAAAAGTGTGTCTCCGAGGATTCTATTTGTGTATATGCACCAGCCAGCAGATAATTGTGTAAGTGCGTGTTTGTGATGGGCCTGTGCTGGCCTGCTTTAGTCAAAGTCATTGGATGCAGGGTAGCTGGTGGTCTCATCTGTTCCAGCGTAGCTGTAAATTACTTACAGTGCTGGGCAGGGTGAGGAGTCAGGGTGTGAACGAAGCGGAGAGCCATTTGGCCCCTTCTCAATCCATGCATCACTGGACCAGATCCTCATCAGATGAATGTGCATACAGAAAACCAGAAACATATTTCTATTTTAAGATTTCTTTTATTGTTTGATTTATTTCAATTTCAAAATAAAAGAAAATGGTTCCTTAAATTATAGATTTGATTCAAATATAATTTTTGTAATTTCTTTAAAAGTAGTGACCCTTTACACAATAACTTTTCTTTATGTGAAAACATTGGTAACGCTTTATAATAAAATAAAACAACCAAAACATTAACCCTTTGTCGCTAATTTGGAGCGTACTAATAGATCCAGGACTCAGCTGAATTTAGCATCACCTTGAAAGGGAAAGAAAACGTTAATATAGTTGGAAATAAATTCCGGCATGAAGGGAGATCAAATGATGGTTGTCACTCCTTTATCCTTTTTTATAAGGGGGAAAATGATCCTAACCGAAATGTTTAATTTTACGTTACCTTTTCCTTTAAGACAAAAACGATTTTTTTATGTTAATCAGTAAATACTTCACTCTTGAGAAATTCAATCTAATTTGAGTGAGGCCAATTAAAACACAGTTAAATGAAACAATGAGACTTTGTGTCTTCTGGGCATATGGTTAAATTCAGACTGCCATGAAGCTGCTCACTATGAGGCAACAGCGCTGACCAACACACAACCACCTGAAGTGGAGGCGTTTTGGCTTTGATGCCATGTTGGACATGACTGAAGATTTCCTAACCGTGAGGGGAAGTGGAACAATTGGAGCTAAATTAGCAGCTACAGGGATGCGATTCCTTAAAATCAGCAAGTCCACCATAAAAAAGTGAGACCTTTTTTCTGCCTCACAACACAGTAATAATTTACCTATTCTCAAGGCCTGATGACGATAAGATTTCCATACTTTCAAGGTCGACTGGCAATGATCTAAAGAAAAAAAAATTGGTAGTAAATTAAATTATCGAAAGTTTGTTTATTAGGAGAACTTTCTACTTTAATTGAGGAAATGAAATCTTCCTATCAGTGACTGTAACCTTCCTCTTAAATTAAAGGAGCTGGTTCTTGCCCTCAAAGCCAGCTGGACGCTGACTGTCTGTGAGTCTACTTCAGATAACTCATAATTTTTGAAAGGTTATGGTGTGTTTGGCTTTTGTATGTATTTACCTCACCTCATCAGTGATGCTAGTGTGACTCACCTCCCTTGAATTTTTGGGAGAGGCTGACCTCAGTAATGTGATAGTTTTTATCGAACTGGGTGAGGTGACATGCTTTTACATCATGCTGTAGCAAAGATTAGGTCAGTATACATGTAACTACCAGCAGGCCTATTTTTACAATTATGATGAATAAAGTATGTCCTGTAAATGCATGACGTGTGTGCGCCGTGCACGCACATCCGCACAAAGTGGCATCCCGCCACGCTGCAGGACCTAAACAAAAGGGAAGGGGCACATTTTTCCCCTGACTTCAATAGTGGCCAATCAAACAGCAGGTAGTCTCAATTCGAGCCAATTAGAGGTAATGATGAGCTCACTCTTTCTTCATATCTGAGTCGTGATTTGCTGCTAGAGTGTGACATAGAGGGAGAGGCAGCCTGTTCTCTTCACATGGGAGCATATGTCATGCCCAAAGAAGCAGGCAGCCACTCCTGTTTGGGACTGTTTGGTAGGAAAAAAAAATTGCTGTCCTGTTGCTTTGGTATATACTGAGCTTCTGCACTATCATCAATTATTAAGAGACTCAGCAGCGTGTCCCCATATTGGAGTGTTTGTGTGTGCATGTGCACATTTTGGCGTGTGTGGTCACAATATGCTCTGGGTGGATCTTTTGGGATCTGCCTTCCTGCTGCTTCTCTTCCAGAACCTGCTTTTCCTCTCTACTTTCTGGGGCATCGGAACATATTTGTGGACATTCTGAGAATGAGGACATGGAGCTTTATTTGTGGACTGTTCAGCTGATTTACTCTGAACGGATCTCTGAGGGCTCCTCAGACTGACGTCTCTTATTGGAGAGAAGGGCACAGCGCTCTTGTTTCAGAAGCTTTAGTAGCTTTCATCCAGTAAACAAGGAAACTCACAACTCTCTGCGTCTGGATTGCAATCTTTTTTTTGACTTGTCAAAATGCCGGAAGCAAATTATCTCCTGTCTGTTTCCTGGGGATATATAAAGGTAAGAAGTCTTTTCATGGTGGTCTATTTTAGTTACAAATTCACATGCTCCACACCTACTTTAAGGTGACCCTTTTTCAGGCTTTCTGTAAGGCAGGGTTTACCTTGAGACAAATTTGGACAAGAACAACCAAAATATCTGCTGTATTTGAACAAACCTTCAAAGGTGTGAATACTCCGGCTTCATTATCCATTTTGGTGCAGCCGAAGAGCTGATAGCTGATGGTGTTTGAACCAAACTGCACAGGGTGTAGATGTGGCTGAATGTATTGTTCAGGAAAAAGAAAAGTCTAAGCATTTCTTTTTTTTTTGCGTTAAATTAGAATTTTAAAGTAAACTAAAGTATTAAAGTGTTTTTTGTTGTTTTTAGTTTTTTTTTTTTATTATATCAGAAAACAATTCGGTGGGGAAAAATCTGGAACACTTGAATGTCTTCTTTGTAGGTCAACAGTCCTCTTGGTGGTTAGGACGCTCCATTTTTTTGACGTAATGAGGAGTTCTGTTTTATTTATGGTTGCAGAAAAAGTCCAAAAATATGTTTTCACCTTTTTTAACATTTATGCAGTGACGTCATCTCCTATGACTGGACTATTTTACATAACTAAATAGGTTTTAAAAATAGCTTTATCCTTTTTTTGTTTTGGTTTTTCTGCTCTACTAAAATTTAATGATCGGGAAAAATAGGGTTTTGATCTTTAGGTGACTTTATTTTCAAAGTTTCAGAATTTTTTATTTTAGTATTTATTGATTATGAAATTTAATTTAAAAAAAACGTTTTTACTATTTTTACGCTATCTTTGTTTTTAATTTTATTTTTTTATTTTTCATTGCTTTTGTGTTTCCAGCTCTTCTGCAAAAATGTCATTTTCTAAAACCCCTCTACCACATGCACCGGTGTGATACTCAAACCAATAAACTGTGATTACATTTGGATTTGCTTTTTTATATGGCAACAGGGTGGGTTAAAAAATGAGGAACGGAAAGAGACACTGAAGAAATAATCAATATGTTTAGAATAAATATAAAAAATGATCTTTACTCTTAAGGTGCTTGGACTGAATGTTAAAGCAATATTGAGCTGAAGAAATAATGATTTAACACCATAATTATTTTTCTCAGTTTAAGAGGATGTTGAATCGGGAGCTTACTCACTTGTCAGAGATGAGCCGCTCTGGCAACCAGGTGTCTGAGTTCATCTCCAGCACCTTCCTTGGTTAGTAACCACATATGAATTTTTATTCCAATAATTTAAAAATTAGTTCATAATCTAACGGTTGTGCTGACAATTTCGGTTTGTCTTTCTGATACAGACAAGCAGCATGAAGTGGAGATGCCAACCCCGCAAACGCAGAAGGAGAAGGAGAAAAAGAACAAGCCAATGAGTCAGATCAGCGGGGTGAAAAAGCTGCAACACTCCTCCAGCCTCACAAACTCTAACATACCCCGCTTTGGAGTCAAGACGGAGACCGAGGATGAACTGGCGAAGGTGTGTTTGGGTGCAAATAGTTTCATATAAATCCTATGGAGCTTGATTTTTTTTTTAATTTAATTGATGAATCAGGAAATATAAATGTTGTCTCTAACTTTGTTCTTCCCTGTTTTTAGGAGCTGGAGCATGTGAATAAATGGGGCCTTAATGTTTTTAAAATCACAGAATTCTCTGGTAATCGGCCACTGACAGTCATGATGCACACGATATTTCAGGTTAGACTCACGTTTTCTTGCTATCTAGTTTATTTCCTCCAAATTGTTCTTTCATTATTCATTCATAGTTCATTACTTGATGAAATTCATCTCTTTTTCTTGTATTTCTTTTTAGGAAAGGGACCTGTTAAAAACGTTTAAAATTCCACTCGACACCTTCATAACATACCTGCTGACCTTAGAAGACCATTATCATGGCGATGTGGCCTATCACAACAACATCCATGCTGCTGACGTCACCCAATCAACTCACGTGCTGCTTTCCACTCCTGCCCTTGAGGTGAGGCACACATGCAGACAAAGAGCAAAAGCACTCCGGCTTGGTCATAAGCTCGCAAACATTCAGCGCATGCTTCAACAATCAGCTTCAATCAAAGCCCAATCAATGACCTCTCTCCTACGCTCTGCACTCTGTCCTTTGTTCCCTCAGGCTGTGTTCACAGACCTTGAGATCCTTGCTGCCATCTTTGCCAGTGCAATTCATGATGTGGACCATCCTGGAGTCTCAAACCAGTTTCTCATCAGCACCAGTGAGTTGAAAAAGATCAAATGAATGTTTGCTCACAAATAATTCTGTAATAAGTCATCCTCTGTTGCATATTTCTTCCACAATTTAAACTAGAGTGTGAAATACTTTGCTAAAAATTAGACAATGTTTTCCTGGTGACATAAATGCAGGCACATCCACTGCAGATAGAAGCTCTTCAGGTACAATACAGCATTTCCTCGCTTTTTGCTAGACTTACGTTCAATATATAACCCATGATAGGGGAAATTAAGGCTGCAAGACTCCTCACTACACACTTTATATACTTTTCTCAGACATTACCAGTTTTACTTCTTTCTTTTTCTTTAATCTCTCAACGTTCAAACTTTTGAGGAAAATGATGTTCAGTATAATAGAACAAAAACAAAGATCTGCTTGTAATCGAATATATACAGGAGACATGGCACGGATGAGATTTATTGACAAGGTCAGCTGCAAATCAGGATGCAGAGCACAATGTACTGTCAAAAAATACAATAGTGCAAAATTATACTGAAAAAAATCAAATATTAGTTTATTGAGTTTTCAACATCACATTTACTCGCTGTGCCTTTGTAAATATTTTTTAACTTCAAAAAACTCCCAATGAATTTTTTCCGATAAAAATATTCAGATTTGTCTATTTTTCATATAAACGTTTTCTGTCACTGGGTACAGAAATATCAAAGACATGAGTTTTAAAATCTAGAAGAATAAAAAGTTACATTTGCATCTTTGAAGTTAAGTTTTAAATCTGACCTACATGTCTCAGAATACTTTGTATTTCTAGCTAGACTCCAACTAACAGACTGTTTGTGAGCTGAAGAGCAACACAGTTTGTTTTGTGCTGCATCCTATTCTGAAGTGATTTTGTGAAAAAACATTTCTAATGCTAATCCTTACATAAGTAAAAACATTTTAGCCATGATTTACTCAGTGTTTTTCACCTTTTAAAGTTGGACCAATTAAACCTGAAAACCAATCCTTGTCTTAATTTCTGTGCAGATTCAGAGCTAGCCTTGATGTACAATGACTCGTCTGTGTTGGAGAACCACCATCTAGCAGTCGGTTTTAAGCTCCTACAAGAAGAGAACTGTGACATCTTCCAAAACTTGACCAAAAAACAACGACAATCGCTGCGAAAAATGGTCATTGACATTGTAAGTTGAAATATATCTTAAAAGAAAATTTTTTTTTCCCCTCTAGCAACACATAAATGTAACCACCCTCCTCTAACGGCACACTTGTAATTAGTCTGTTTTTGGTGGTTCAAGGTGTTAGCTACAGACATGTCCAAACACATGAACTTGCTGGCCGATCTGAAGACAATGGTGGAAACCAAGAAGGTAACCAGCTCGGGTGTGTTGCTGCTGGACAACTACTCAGACAGAATACAGGTGAGACTTGAACTGGTAAGCTAAAGTGCTTTCTTTTGTGACTACAGAGCACAGCCACTCAGAGCAATCCCTGGTTATGAGCAGAGGCTAAGAAAAATCTGCTCTTCACTATATTAGAAAGTTTAGTCTTATTGTAAAAAAAAGTATTAAACTTTGTCGGTAGGAAGTCAAAGAGAAGAGTTTTAGCTTTCCAAACAGCACTGACTACAATTACCCAATCATGTAAGCTCACAGGTTTGATCTTAGCCAGAGTGAAGTCATTCCACTTGGGCCACATTCAGGAGATTGATGAGAAATCCATTCCGATTCATCCAGCTGTAAATAAATGGATCCATGTACGTCTTCATTTTCTTTGTCCAAGTTGGCATGCAGCTCAACATTGTACAGCTGGATAGCTCCAATATTGCTCGCCATTTTTGTTGCACCAATATTGTAGGTTGGGGGCGTGATGGGCTGTAAGCTAGCGGGAGAGAGTGTAAACAGCTCTCAGTTGATGTCCCGCCAACAACCCAGAGACGAATTTCTAATCCTAGAAATCCTGTCCTAGAAAATGACAGGTTTTTTTACTTTGGATAAAAATGACAGTTATAATTAAAAGACCACTAGGAACAATTTAAAAAGCCTCAAAAGATTATCGGAGTAAGTATATAATTTTGAATACCTTAGCAGATAAACACTCCATTCACCAAAACAGTAATGGCAGTAATTGACAATATGGCTTGCTAGAAAATGTGACCATTGATCAGTGATTCTTGAAACCAGGATGTAAGTTATAAAGACAAACTTTTCCCTGTTAAGCTCTCTCCTTGTATTTTGATGAAATGATGTAAATAAGCCAAAATCCTGAGGTTAAGCTGCACAGCAAAAACTGTGCTGCTCTGGGATCCTATCATGGATCATCATTCACAGCATTCTCCTGCACCTTTCTTTATTTCACATTACATCTCTTTTCTATGTTTAGGTTCTCCAGAACATGGTGCACTGTGCAGACCTCAGCAACCCCACCAAGCCTCTGCAGCTTTACAGACAGTGGACAGATCGCATCATGGAGGAGTTTTTCAGTCAAGGTGACAGGGAAAGGGAGAGGGGAATGGAGATCAGCCCCATGTGTGACAAACACAATGCTTCAGTAGAAAAGAGCCAGGTAGGACGCACAAGCTCAAGCAAAAGTTCTGTTTACTCACACATGCAGTGGTTGGACACAGAATGACTGTAGTTTTTAACTTCTTGCTCCTCAGGTTGGATTTATAGACTATATCGCTCACCCTTTGTGGGAAACATGGGCTGATCTGGTTCATCCGGATGCACAGGATATCTTGGACACTTTGGAGGACAACAGAGAGTGGTACCAAAGCACCATTCCGCAGAGTCCCTCTCCAGCTTTGGACGAACCGGAGGATGGCTCTCGACCCCCAGGAGGGGACAAATTTCAGTTTGAGCTCACGCTGGAGGAGGACGGGGAGTCAGACACTGAGAAAGACAGCGGCAGCCAGCCGGAGGAAGAGGAGGAGGAGGAGGAGGAGGAAGAGGAGGAAAACAGCTGTACTGACTCTAAAACACTCTGCACACAGGACTCTGAATCAACAGAAATTCCTTTGGACGAACAGGTGGGAGAGGACGAGGATGATGAGGAGGAGGAGCACGAGGAAGTCCTAGAGGGGGAGACACCCTGCTCAAAAGCTTGCGTTGTAGAAGAGGAGGTGACAGAAGAGGTAGAGGAGGAGCAGAAATCCTCTGAATCATAGCAGTTATGGACATCTCCTGACTAACTGCTCTTCTTAGTAATGACAGATGATTATTTATAGAATATTTTTTTGACTTTTGTGAGATCTGTGTTTTATACATCTGTGTTTCCTGTTCCAAAGCGCAAGCTGCTCTCCACCTTGGCCCCGTCCCTTACAGCTTTGTCCAGACACCCACCGGTACTCCCAAGTTTTTTTGCACTCAGGAAAACTCCTTCTCATTCCCATCTCCACTGAAGTGGTGTGTCTTTATTTCACTTTGACACCTCCCCTTAAGGAACCCAAGTTAAAGGTGTGGACTCAGACTCCACAGGCTGCTCAGTGCTGCTTCTACTTTTTAGCATTTTTGCTTTGTCTCAGCTTCGCCTGAAAGTTAAATAGTGTCTTTTTTTTCTTCTTTTTTTTCAAGTGCCCAAAACTCAAAACAGGAAACTCCTGGTAAAAATGCCACACTCAAACAAATTAGGAAGCTCGTTCTGCTGGCATTGGTAGCTGCAGCACACAAGATAGCTCCTCAAGACACATTTCTGATGTGGAAGTCTTCCTTGTGAAAATCTGACTGACACAACGCTTAAACCTTGGCAGCCGCGTTGCTGCTCCAGACCTCAGTTTGATTTTTATATCTGTGTACAAATTAAGATATTTTCTAGACTTTACTTTTGCAGTCCAAGGCTTTCTTTTGTTAGTAAAGAGGATGGTGGGACTTTTTGCAAAGCAACAAGGAGAATTATGTCAAAGATATTAAATGTTTTTTCAGCTCAATTATAGATGTTCTGAGCTGTTTGCACCAATAGCATTTATATTACTACTCACATGCCACTATAGTCATATTTAGTTAGTCTTTTGTTAAAGGCATTTAAATAACCATTGTTTTGGTGAGAGTTTTACTGAGACAGAAGCAGAAACCTGAGGTCTTATGCTTCACTCTCTGACGTGGATGAAGCCTTTAATTTTTTATTATTGTTGCCTGCAGTTCTTTTGAACACATCCTGAGACAATGCAATGCTTTGTAGTTGAGACAAAAAGCACCTTTTTTTAAAGCTTGATTAGTGCTTGAAGTGTTTAGAAATAGTAATGGTGTTTCAAACTGCTGGAGTGAATTTTATACCAACATTTTAAAAGATCTTGCTTTATTTTTCTTTTCTATTTTTTTCTTGCTTGAATTTTGCCACTTATGAATTTGTTTTTTCTGCTTAAAAATGTTTGAATTTGCCGCCAACAACGTGAGAACTCCTGTTCCTGTCTTTGTTTATCGGACAAGACAATCAGCTCCATGAAATCTAGATCGGTCTATTCTTTACATAGATTTTTGAATGCACTAATTCATATTTCACTTCTTGAATATGTTTGAACTCGCCAAAAACGTTGATGCTTGAACGCCTGCTTGCATTGTTTTGCTTTACCTTGGCCAGGAATCTCCTTTTTTACGTCTTTTTTTGAATAACATTACAACCTTCGCTATTATTTATTATCATACTTATTATTATCATTATAAGTGTGGTTATTTTTGCAATATAAACGTGGTACAGTAAATATTTCACTGTAGCATAAACCACATGCTTGCCGGTTCTGATGGTAACAATTGGGGTGTACAGAAATAAAATCTTTTTTTTATTTTTAAGAAAATCGACAAATGAAAAAGAAAAAACAAAACTTTTAACACATCAGTTATTTTAAATATGTGGCATTTATTTCTCCATTTTCTCCTTTTATTTAAACTTTCATTTTGTGCCAATTTTGATTGTTTTTATTTTCCATCCTCACCCAATGACCTTACCTGTAATAGAGAATAATCTGGTTTTATTGCTGTTTACAAACATATATTTATTGTGCTGTATATAATATATAATTATTAATGTTATTACTATCATAATGCAGTTTGCTGTAAATGGTTGATTCTTATCATCCCTTTTGGTGATGGCGTGGCTGTATTATGTACCTCTTGTTGAGAGAATGTTTATTACACAGGAGCTTTGGTGTAAAAAAAAACAACTGATCCATTGACTTGTCGCTTATCCGAGATCTAGCTCAGAGAAGAAAGGGGGAAAAAGGCAAAATTTTTGTTTTAATTTAATTTTTTTAAGAAACTGTTCCTTGGCCCATGGGCTGTGCCTTAAAGTCATCATTTACTTTTAGCCTTTTCTTTTTGATTCTCTTTGCTGCATTAGTGAATCTCCTGGCTTTGTTTGACCTGATCTCTTGTTGAGAAAAGTTACCTTTTCATTCCCAAGGCCAAACAAAATAGGCTTTGTCACCACTGCTGCACTGTGGGTAAAACTGAGTCCCAGTGCGGAGGTTTAGGTCAACCACAAGCCATAGATTTACTAGATGAGTGATTGTGGCCTAAAAGTCTGAGAGTCACATTTGCTGCAGGGCCTGGTCCGAACCTCTCAATCTGCGCTTGTGCCCTGAAACACTGAAACACGTGCCACAACCTGTCAGATGTGGATGATAGAGTCGTCCACACCCTGATTGTGTCACAAACACTGAACGGGGCGCCGCAGCAGGGTGGGAGGCCAAGTCCTTGCGAAGCACAGAGGCTTTGACACACATCTGCATGTTCAGCCACTGCTGCATTAAATACGGCTGAAACACTGACGGTGTGCTGCTTTTCTATGCTTAGCCCACACTTTCACTCGCATTACTTGCAATACCCAAAAACCACTGACGTCATTCTGCCGGGACAGGAACAGGGGTTTAAATGTGTTTCTGTGCTGATAGAAAAGGGAGGGCCAAAGGGGTGTGTGTGGGGGTGGGGGTGCTGCGTCATTGTTCCGAAAACAGGGACTCTTATTTTGACACGCATACTGTAGATTTTGAACAGCCCTGGACCAATGGAAATAGTGGGATCTTTTCTCATTGTGCGTTCTATTTTTTTATGGTGTGACAGGAAAACACAAACTGTAACTTTTAAAAAACAAAACAAACTTAAAAAAAAAAAAAGAAAAGGTCTTCAGGACAATTATTTTTGGGGTTTTGTCTTTAAATTGCCAACCTGTCTGGACGATTCACAGGACAGTTCAAATGTTATTTTAACCAATTTCTTGTTAATCGCAGTCTATTGGATAGCACTGTAGATCATACAACTTTGTGTAGGAAAACAAAAACGATGAAAAAAGTTTTTATATGCAATGGATTAAATAAAAGCATGGGTTGATTCTGCCTACTTCCTGGTCTGTCGTTTTGTTTTTCAGAGTTGGATAAGGATGAAGTGATGAGGTGAGTTTTTGAATGGCCATAAAATAACTCAAAATCCTGCAGGCAGTTTGTGTGTTTGATGTCAGTCAAGCACATTAATAATAGTCTGTTTCTTTGTCATCAGAAGGTGAAATCTTTAAGTAAAAAGACCCTATTTCAACAAAAATTGTCTTAGTTTCTGTCTTGCAAGAATAATCTTATCAAAAAAGTTTTTCAACAGTAAAATAATCACAGTTTAAGGAAACATTTCTTAGTGACTAGAATTGATTTCTTACAATAAGAATTCTTGGCAAGACAGTTTTTCATACCCTATTGGCAGAACTTTTTGCTTATTTAAAGAAAATCTGCCAATGGTAAGAATTTTTAACTTATTTCTAAGGGGGCTGTTTTTGCAGCTCTGCCGGCAATGCTGGGACACAAAAACGATCCTCATTGACAATGAAAAGGTGGCTGTTTTTCAGTGTTCGAGGCACACTGTCCGGCATTTTTTCAATCCGACCTTGCTCAGACACCCCTGCTTTTCATGACTGTCAATGTCATGCTTCTGTAAAACCTGATGATGAGCTGAATCAGGTGTGCGTAAGCAGAGCAACATGGAAAACATGCAGGACAGTGTTCCCCAGGACCAGGGTTGGAAAACACTTTTAATGCATGAGTCAAATGCAAAACGTTTTCCTTCATCCTATCTCTTTCTTTGATTAGCAGATGTGGTTTGGTGTTCTCTACGAGTTCCAAAAATATTTGAAGCTATTTATATTACTGGTAAGAATGTTTCAATGTTTTATCATATCTACTAACTTGTTTTCTTGCAGCTTCTCTCTGTTTTTGTGTTTTCTTTTTTTTTGGGGGGATGTATTCAGACTGGACACATTTGGTTCGCTTTTATTGATCCAGAGTTCATTTCCTCCGATAATCTGGAACAAGTTTTCAGTCTGAATACACCCAAGCGGACCCCTGTCCAGGACCAGGAACCAAACTTTCAAGCTCAGTCCGTTTCCAATCGGA
The DNA here is from genome assembly GCF_053564925.1 of Oryzias latipes. NCBI lineage: Eukaryota > Metazoa > Chordata > Actinopteri > Beloniformes > Adrianichthyidae > Oryzias > Oryzias latipes. Next base: position 25,863,453 of record NC_136245.1, on the reverse strand, counting down.
CTGAGCTTTGGTTCGCTCTGAGATTCCTTAGTCTGAATACAATTCATTTCTGGAGCGAATCAACTGCCCAAATCGGCCACCGTAGCCGACGTAAACAGAGTAGGAATGAAGCAACAGATGAGCCCTGGGGTAGTTTAACCCTTGTGCTTTCCTAGGCACTTTAACGTTGGGAGTTGGGTCGTCTAGACCCACTAGACAGTGCTCTGAACCTTTTTTCTTCAATGATTTGTAAACCTCTCTGGTGTCCATGGATTCCATGAAATCTTTCCACCTTTATCCACTTTTGTCATGGTAGGAATAACACATCAAAGTAAGGGTGGGGTCATCTAAGATAGCACAAGGGTTTTTAAACACAGCTGATCGGGTTCAAGTTAGGGTTTTGCATGAGTCAACCTATGTGTGCCACACAAAACCCACTCAGACACATCTTATCTTTCAATTTCTTCCGATTCATCCAAGGTGGAAAAAAAAAACTCCTCATCAAACAGTTTTCGTAAACAAGAAGCAAAACACTTTTCACTGTCTCAACATGTTTAAGGCTTTTATGTGTCCTTTACCGAAATAGTGGGGTTACCTTAACGCTAAAACACAAGCCCATATCATTATACATTCTCTGCAGACATTATCATTGGGCATAACCCATTCAGGTTGGCAGGTGACAGACATTATTTCTCCGCCAAACCACCTTTTTCAATCTGACTGCTCTACTTAGAAATTTGTTGATGTATCCAACACATAACATTAAATTTAGGAATTGTTATCCAAAGTAATGGAATCTTTTCTGTAAAGCTACTTGTGCATTTTTCCCCCCAGCCCCTAGCGTCAGTGGAAGTGGGGAGCTCTTGAGGGACGTAATCAGTTGGAGGTTGTCAACTTTTGTTGAATGTTAGCAAACTATAGAAGCCTGAAAAGTCTGTAGGTCATAAATAGTGCTGTTTATTAGTTTGCACTGGCAGATCAGTACAGATCACATTAATCATCTTGAAATGCCTTCATATTGACAAATAAAAGCACATCTGTTTGCTCAATGATTCTAAAACATTTTTTTTATTATAATGCAAATGAAAGAAAATTACCTCCTGGATGAATTCAAGCTTTTCACATTGACGTTTTGTTGAGACCTCTTTCTAACACTAGATGGTGCTAGCTCCCTTGATGTGTGATCAACAGGCAAGGTTAGACGGCAGAAGCCTGCAAATCCCCTCCATCTTGCTTTAGCACAGTCAGTAACAGAGAACACGGAGCCACTCATAGATTTAGATTTTATTTTCTATTATCTCAAAAACTTTGCTTGCACTCCAAGAAACAAATATATCCAGCCGCATCTAAATGTCCTACGATTACCCATCGACTGTGGTTATTCCTCTTTGAAATGAATCTTGAATTGGGAGCTACAATGATTTATTTCCTGGCAATAGGTTATACTGTGACACACATGAACAACTGCACACTCTTAAGACTACGTGTGCCAATGTAAGGAATAGGTTCTTATAGCTACGTTACTTGAATCCCTTTTCTTATAGAGTTACAACAGTACAGTATATGGCATGAACTAAGTCATTTCCCTGACTATCTTTCACAATAACACTGCATTTTGACATGATAATACAAGTTCAGTCAACACCCAACAGCTAGCAGGAACAGCATACAGTACGTGAATACATTTGTACAAAAATGATACACAAACAATGCACTATTTAACTGTGTTTCCCCAATAATGGCAGGTACATGCACTCACTCGCACACATCATCAGCAGATACTGGAAAAAATAAAGCACTAATTCTGTTTTAGTAACTTTTTTCCAATTCTGCTGGTCGACTTTCACACACAAACACCAGGTTAAGAGCTGTTTGCTCCAGGACAGGAAGGTATTTACAGGGATTATTTCATAAAATATTGCACTTATTGGCCCATTGCATCTCATAGCAAGTGCTACGTCAATGCTTCTAAATCTGAAACATAGAGTGATATATACAGTGTCTTATAATATAAACCTACATTGATCTGTGAGGACTGACTTCATGCATTTTTTTCGATTACTTTATTTCACAATGCAACAAACAGCTGATGATGCTAAAGGAACTGCAATGTAATGTCATTTGGCACTTTTTTTCCCTCCTCCTATGAGATAGACTTGAAGTTTCCCTTTTTATTATTATTAAGTGTAACTTTTACACACAGACATGTAAGACAGCACAGTACAATATGCCTGCAGTTAGGCCGGTTTGCCGTTTAAACTACTGTATATTTATAAAGTTTTTTAAAAGCAACTTTCTTAATTGGTTTTTAAAGAAGGGAATTTGTTTTACAGCACAAAAGCATGCCGACTCGGAAATTATGGCTGTTTCTTCCATGCCGGAACTGGTTTTCGGTTTCAAACATACACTTTACTGTGCTTTGACAACATTAGGCTTTGATTTGATGAACGATTGTGGATGGAGAGGTTCGGATAAGGCCCATCTTTAGATAAAACAGCACATCAGTGACTTTTTTTGGCAGCATGCTCCTTGCATTACACAATAAAGGGTCACCTCAGAGGCTCTAAACAACATTTTTTTTTTTTTAGATTCAAAGAATCAGTAATTAAATCAAAGAAACCAAAGGGAAGAAAAGTTCTGACATCACCATGACTGATTCATTCTGACAGTAAGCAGGACACAGGAACTCACGGAGGCCATGTTGAAAATGCTAAAAGGCCACTGTTTTTTTTTTTTTTTTCTATAGGTAGAAGATTTTTTGGATGGTGGTGTGACATGGCACTCACACTCATGCAAACCCACGCTCACCTACTGCACAGTCAGAGCCGCACACTTAATGTTACAGTGATTACACAAAAGGAAGCTGCTACATCGTCAAGTGCTCAAAATCCACAGTTTGGCAGCTTTGGGAGTCAAAAAGGAAAATACCAACAAAACAGAAAAAAAAAGACTTGTTAAAGCACTCGCAGACTATATCCCTCATTTTATAAATATTTAGGTCTTAAAGATATTAAAGGTTGCCCGTACACGTGAACAATGTACTTCAAGCCCTATCAAACATAATTAGTTAATATTTATTAGTCTAACCAGCGTAAGGATGAAAATATAGTTTTGCTATACTCTAGATATCCTGTGATTCCACGTATTTGACAACAGCCATGAGTGTTTTCTTGGTTAATTTCTGTTTTTCTAAGATGTTTACGCTGTGATTTAATAAGCTATTCTAATATGCTAAACAGGGTTTGAACTGCAGTCCAGGGAAGGCGGCGCGATCAGGTGTGGTAATCCAATCGACCACCTAACAGGACCCTTGGCGACTGGCGCACTAACAGTTGCATCCCTGCTGTTGGAGAGGCGGTGCACTGTCTGTGAGTTTGGCAGTGGGGGCTCCCGTGGTGACGGCCGGGTCAGTGTCCAAACTCTCAGACATCTTGTCGCAAATCAGGTCGACAAGACGTTCAAAGGTCTGCTTCACGTTGATGTTGTCTTTGGCGCTTGTCTCAAAGAACTCAAAACCTTAATGTGGGACAAACAAAAGTGAGAAATGTGAGACTATATTGTTAAAATTCATCATAGTCTTATAGATTCTGTTCAATTTTAGGAAAGCTTTAAAGACTCCCTCCAAACATCTTTTGATCTATTGTAAAACCATTCCCAACATTGGGACAGTTTTAAGCCGAATGCCAGCTCAGAAGGGGAAAACAAAATGGATCTATTCGTCTGCAAGTGGATGCATCATAATAGAGCTGAGCAGAGAACCCATCATATTTTTAAGTCTGCTCCTGATTCACAACAATTTAAATAAAGAAATACTCAGAACTGAATTTTAATCTTAATTTTCTTAAGATCAAGAGAAACATGCTAAAAACACAATTTTCATCTGAGTGAGTCTTCAAAGCAATTCTACTGTGAGATCAACATAAAAGAGAGAACGGTAATGAAAAGAGACTTTGAGTCAAAAACAAAATATTTTCCTGCAGCATTGTTATGTTAAAGATGTTGCCATTGAATATAAAAAGCACAAGTGTCAGATGTTGTTGGAGGACCTACCAAGCTGTTCTGCCAGCAGTCTGCCACTCTCCACTGAGACAACTCTCTCTTCTTCCATGTCACATTTATTCCCAGCCAGCACCACCTGTGCATTATCCCATGAGTAGGTTTTTATCTGGGTCGACCTGTACAAAACAAACAAATCACATTTACATTTTTGTTCACAGGAAATCTCTTTTCTTCCGGATCCTTTGTGAACAGACAAAGATTCAAAAACATGATCCAATGTTTGTTTGCAGTTTGAAGGTGTCCTGAATTCGCTTGATTTAAAATCTGAATCACTGATTGCATCAGTGGAAAAGTGGGTCAAATGCTTGTCTGTGCTGAAAATGCTCAAATGTGACATCATTTTTTATGTTCTGTGTTATCAATGGCACACACACCAACAGGAATTATATTAGGAGCATTTTAAATATTGAATTAACAAAAACACAATATTTTTCTCAGTCAGTGACAAATGAAAACTTCCTTGGATGAAAACAGGATATTTCAAAGTTATAGCAGAAATCGCTAGGATTTTGTGCTCCATTTTGACCTTTGCTGGCTGTCGGAAAAAAAGGAAAAAAAAAGTAGAAAGGAATTAAGGGAACGAACTTCTCTGTGGTGCTGCAGTTTGACTTAAAGTAGGCCAGCGAACACACCACAGGCGGAAAACAGGAGAGACAGAGCAAGCAGACGGGAAGAAGCATCGACTCGGAGAGCAGCCTGTTCAGAACACTCGCCCTTTTTCTGGCAGATTTTATGTGGGTCAACCAAAATGTTCCCTTTCAGACCAAAACCTTTGTTTCATCACAAAAAAGTGATGCAAAGTTTTTATTTAATCGCTATGTTGGGAGTTGAAAATGGAAAAGAAATTGATGAATAGGTTCATCTTTAGCACATAAATGCAATTGTTCATCATGGCCCAATATTTGTGATGTGTGCATTAAAATCTCTCCTCTGGTTTGTCTGTGACTCAGGCAGGAAATGAGCACGTCATAAGCTTAATTCAGACACAGTCAGGGAAGGAGTCGTTGCCATGGCAACCCCTCTTTTTTTCTAATTCAACCTTGTCACAAGGAAAGAGGGAGAGAGAAAGCTGGGCAAATAAATGGCAGAGGGAAAAAAACGTTTTTTTTTCTTGTCTGTAGTGGATGGATTTGCTCTCTGGGTACCCTTTGGGATTTTTGCTGCCAATAATGCATCACTCTTTTTTTAATTAGATCCACATCTTGGACAGTTCAGAAAGGCTTTAAAACACAACCTGATGTCTAAGTCTGACCTTTGGAATATTTTGATCAATAAATATGAGAATTTTACTCCAAAGTCTGCTAATAATAGTATGTAGCCCTCTGACTTTATTGGCTTTTAGCCATTTTATTCTAGATACAAAAGATTGCTGGATTTAAAGTTTGTTCTTGTTTTGGATTACAAAATAAACACTTTAGACAGGAGCAGGGGCTGCCTTTTAAGCACTCGGTGAAGCGTTGCTATCACAGGATATATGGAAACTGCCCTCGACAACCAAAACCAAAAACCTGCAGGTGAACCGCAAAAAACTAAACACAATCTAAATCAAACGATTTCCGATGATACAACACCATACGCATATTTCCTTCATTGAAAATTAAAGATCTATCCCACAGAAATCTCTCTGAGCAGCTTGACAGGTGGAAAAAAAAACAATGGCACTTTATGAATCCAAACAACCGATCAGCAAAAATGCGAAAAACACTCTGACCTATGTATGGAACAAACGGAATTTTGAAAGCTGTGAATTAAATATCACGTTAAAATGCTCCAATTTTTAATGGAAAATATATATTGATGTTTTTTTAAAGTCCAAACTAAATTAAGATGGTTTAAAAACTACCAGAGTTTAAATATGGCAAATATGTGCCTACATTTATTAGGTTTTGGGAATTGATGTGATCTTTGACCAGCGCTCAATAAAACACCTGTTGCATTGTTGGAAAGATTCAACAGGAAGATGGAAAAATCCACTCTTAATTACTTGCATTACATGTGGTTTAATGGACAAACAAGTTAATTGTCCTTGATGTTTATCTTGATGTTTGTCGATGTTTATGTAACAGATGTGATTATGTGAGTCATTTACCTTAACATGTTGTCATTTTACGCGGTTCATATATGAGTTTGCATCACTAACATGTGCAGACTGTAAGACTTAAATCCATCATCATGAATAACACACATGTGGCTCAGCTTGCAAAAATGCATGTGACACACGTTTGATCACTGAGTCAGACAAAGGTGCTGCTTAACACAGCTTAGCTTGCTGCTAGCACTAAGAAGAAGAAAAACAATGGACCTGTTGGTGTGGAGCTCATCAAAATGTAAATTATTTACAGAACAGTAAGACTGAAGATGGCTCTTTTAAACAAACTTAACGTACCAGTCCTGCACGGCACCAAAGGACTCCTCGTTGGTGATGTCATACATCAGGATGAAGCCCATGGCGCCACGGTAGTAAGCAGTGGTGATGGTCCTGTAGCGCTCTTGGCCTGCAGTATCCTACACACAGAGAAAACCTGATTTTAGATTAACATGAGGACTGCTGGCTGTGAAGCAACACTGAGAGGATTCTGTACGGCGGAAGCCGCAGATGCAGATCATAACATCACTGAGAGCACACAGATAGTGTTAATACTCTCCTGCTTATCCATACCTACAATTGCCCCAGACATAATTTATTCTGCTCATGATGTGAAATTAATCATTATGCTAATTGCCTTACTGGCTGCACATTGATAATGTGCCAAAATGTGTTTTAGCTGATACGAATGATTCCTCCCTTACTCCAATAAAACAATCAGTCAGTCCCAGTAAAGACTCTGAGGTAACAGCTCAGCTTGTGGCAGGCATATTGTCAAAAAGGTGCAAAAAGTAAAAATTGAAAAATAAGTTAGTTACTGCTTATCTATTTGAGTACTTTAAACAAATGACCCTCCACACAAATAAAAAACAAAAGAAGGGAACATGCTTCTAAAACCAAGATTTCTCTTGATCCTCATACTAATTGTCAGTAAACATTACTGAGCAACTGTTGCTTTGAATGTTACATAATAGAAATTGCCACTCAAGTGGCTCCCTTAATAACTGGGTTTGCTGTGTTGTTTTTCCACCCACGGCAAATGTGTTTCCTGCCTGGGTAATCTACGTTAGCAGTCTCCCAGGCGCTCTGCTTGGCTCCTGTCAAACAGACACCCAGCAGGCAGCTCTGGATTCTGTTTACCGCACCCGTTTTGTTTTCTGTCAGTCTGCACATGGCTGCAACTGTGTTCTAGTTATAGCCAGTGGACACGTACGACCTTCACCGCATGGAGATGGAGCTGAAAGCCTGCTGACTTTCCACTCTCACATTACTGCTGGGATCTTTTGTTACTTTACAATTACACAAAAACAATAAAACCCTTCTGCTCTTTGCTCTATAGATTTATTCTTTGTACAATAACATTCTGACAAAGACAAAAGCGGAAACTAAGTCCTTTCCTTTTCTTGTTCCTGTGTATATGAAAATAATGCTTCTTTATGTGTCTGTTCTTTCTCAAGCTTGTTTTTTTTTCCCCTAAATTCTCAATTTTCCATGTTGCTGGGCCAAATTGATTCTCCAATGAGTGCTTGACAATGATCGTGGCCTTCTCCTTCTGTTTTTGTTTGTCAGTTTGCTTGTTCTTGATTTGAAAGACATAAGGAAAAAAAGACAGTGGGGAGGAGTCCTTGAGTCTGGATAATTTGAGTGCTTTGAAGAGCTTTCTTTGTAGTCTGCAGCTCAGCAGAATCTCTTCGAAGCAGCTGACTACATCAGGGGATGAAGAAGCGAGAAGACTGACCATAGCAAAACCTCCCCCTGACTTCCTTTGTATCTGTTTTGGTTGATTCTTCATCTATATCAGCCTCATGCTATAACTGAAAAAATGTATTTGGCCAGTCCTTGTGAAGTTAAAGAATAACTTGCTGTTGGGTAGTAATCTTGGCCCAAAGAATTCCTATTCCTCCCTAATATGTTTCCTTTTTGCTGCAGTTATGTGGTCTTATTGTAGTTGTAAACACAAGTGCTACAGAATAATGGATTTATTCCTCTGTTCTTTTCCTTTAGGCGGTGGCTAACTGCAGCAATAGGCAGTTTCTGTGACAAAAAAAGAGCAAACTCTCTACAGCAATGATGGGAATGGATGAGAAGTCAGGAAATTAAATAAACCAAAATAAAATTTTTCTTTCTCTTTGCTTTCGCTCTCATAGGTACCATCAGGCAATCTGCTTCAACAGCTCAGATGAACTCCAATTAAACAAATGCAGACATTTTCCTCAGAAAGGTGTTGCTTCTGCATTCCTCCCTGCAGTGCGCCAAGCTAACACTTACTAGTCTCTTGTCAGAAATGTTGAGATTTCCATCTGTTTCCGCGCTTAGATAAGTGATAAACACACAGCATATCATTTGCTTGATTTTGATTTTAAAAACTGAATCTTTCTGCCTTATGTATGGCAAGCTTTGGAGCCTTAAGAGTTCCTCTTGTGTTTCTTTAAGAAAAAGAAAAAAGGAACTTGATCTTAATGCCAGAACCTTAAATTAAACTGAACTTAAGTGAAAATTTACACTAAAACAAGCTGAATATCTGACTATATGGTGTCAGGGTTAAAAGCCTCAGTTACTGACACATATGGATCAGTGATGAAAGATATTGTAAGACTGACTTAGCAGCAGAACAATGATAAAAAATATATAATCTTTAGAACGATTGTTTTAAAAAAGTTCTAAATACCTGTTTTGCTTTAGAGAAACTGTCACTATTAACAAAAAGTAACTACTGTATGTTTTCTTAGTTATGCAGAACGAACAGGAAAAAATAATGTTCTGTGACATGTAGGATTGATTCCAGAGCAATTAAGACAATAACTCACATAAAGCTTCATCAGTTGCTAAACAAGTTTGTTTTGATTTTAAATAAATCCTCCTGTGTAGACAAGAATGGGAGGAGCTTGTCTGTGTGTCTTAACCTCAAGTAGAACTGACCTCTCCAATGTCTTCTAACTGCATAAAAAGACCAGCTCATATGTATTTTTAGGTCTTTGTCTCATGTGTCAGTTGTCAGTTGTTGATTAAAATTCAAGCTGTTGGCATTGGTTTTCCAAAACCCAAGTTACTTTTAACCGTTACATTTTCCATGTCCTTTTGTCTTTCCATGCATTTTACAAAGTTGACCACTAGGGTTTGCAACTGTGTAGCTCTCAAACGTGTCATTATCATACCCAGATCTGCAGTTTAATCCTCTTGTCGTTCTTGTACACAGTCTTCACTTTGAAATCTATGCCCACTGTGCTGACGAAGGCTGAAGTGAAGGCGTCATCAGCGTAGCGGAACAGGAAGGACGTTTTACCCACGCTGCTGTTGCCAATGATCAGCAGCTTGAACATATAGTCAAAATTTTGATCTCCTCCCTCCCCTTTCCCTTTTGCATCCTGAGTGGCAGCCATCTGAAAAGCGACAAACAGACACAAGTGTTGGAGAGGAGGCATTAGGATTCTTTTTACCTCGAGCAGGCCTTGAGCCTGGATCAGGTGACATTTATAAACTGCAGCTTCAGTAATTCATGGACTATATTTTCTTTCAATAATGGGGTAATATATCCCATATCACATGATCTTTGCTGCATCTTATATCTTGTTTAGTGCTACTTGCTGTGCATGTAACAAAAGTAGCACCATATTGACCCAGACAGGGGTAAAGACAGCTCTTGTCCTGTCATTATTTTCATTTTAGAATCACATTTTATTGAATCTATCTCTCTCTCTCTATATATATATATTTTAGTGCACTTTCATACAAAACATTAGCATGCTGATATCTGAACCTAACTCATTTCTAAACATCAAAAACTGATTTTAGGCAATTAGGAAAAACAAAATATGCACCCATCAGGAAGTAAAAGAGTCCATATTGTGTGCAGATGACAGTAAGAGCATGTTGTACAGGCAGATCAGAGGTGACAGAAGGCTGCATCAAGCAAACCAGCATGACCAGCACAGCAAGCTGTTGGTTCTATGAATATTAGATAACAAACTGATTTTCCCCCCATCAAAAAGTCTATTTAATCACATTAGAGGGTAACATCTTTAGGACAAATTTTAGCAAATAAGGTCAATTGTGAGTTTTTTAAGGAATGTTTGTTTTTTTTTTTGAGCAGGCAAAAATAAAAATAAATGAATGTGTATATTGAGGTCATATTAAGCAAGCTGCTGTTTTGATGTCCCTGCAGCTCAGAGAGGGGCTCAGAAATGGACCTCTCCCTTTAACCACAATGAACAATTCCCTGCAAGCTGTCAGGAGTCATCCTCCAGAGAAGTACAACTGAGATGACAGGTCTATACTCATTTCCCCCTCAAGGTGAATGTTGGACAAAGCCTCGCTCCTTTGAATGTGCAGCGAAGCCGATGCGGTAAATAAAAGATGTCAGACCTCCATCATGCGCGCTCTGCGCCGGGTTCATGATCGCACCCATGTGTTTCCAAGGACGTCGGATTTTTTATTTGTATTTTATTGTATTGCAAATAGCATCCAAATCCCAACATCCTCACGTTTTAATATGAAACACCGGGATGCACTTGAGGAGCTTCATGCCTGCTACTGTAAGACAAACGGCTCTGGACACGAGGTCATCTCATCTTTTATGGCATTCTTCCCCAGAACTGTTAATATCTAAAACTATAAAAACGCTTCGAGGACATTGTGTGAACAAACCTGCGTTGAAGGCTTCGGTTCCGTCTGTGTGCGTCCCTCTGAGGTTCGATTCCCTTTTATTGTTATTTATTTATTTTAATTTTTTTTTATTCTAGTGCAGTCGTGGATTTTTTTTCCTCCTTCCTTCTGTCTCCGACCAGTTTCAGCACCTGGGAGCTGTCCCCTCCGCCTCGTATCTGAGCTCAGGCTGACGAGGAGCTCTGACGTCATGGCTTCATAAAGATGGGAGTTGTAGTTTAATGCTTTGTCATGCGTTAGTTAGCCCGCGGAGCATCTTAAATACTGATAAAAACCTAAAATAATCTCTTTGTGCGGCTTTTTAGATAATAAATATTGACGATTTTCATCTTTGAACAGACTTAGATAGATTTTTGATAAAATATGGCACCTTACCTTCCCATATAAGTCCATTTTATCCTCAGTAATATTCTATTCTTCTATTCTTTTCTTTTTTTCTATTCCAAATGGATAGCACTGGTTTTTTTTTTCTTTTTATCAGCCGCTCTTCTTTCAGCTCTATGGTTGTCTCCGCCCCTCAAACTCCGCCTCAGAAAGAGATCAGACGGCTGTGCAAATAAAACGAGCATTGTTATTATGGGCCCTATGAATGGGGCCGCATGCGCCTGCAGCACAGTGCAGTGGCGTGGGTGCAATATTTGCAATTATAATTAGACCTTTTTGTGGTAGACTGAAACTATATTTCTGATGAGCACGTGTTCAACTGTCATCCACGGTCGTCAATGGAGTTCACTTGTAAACCACATCAACAGACATTACATAATCGTGGACTCTATCCAGCAGCTTTCCGCAGGGGTGAACTCGTTTTCGGTCTCTGATTGAGTCACGCAGTTGGCGGACATTTGATAGGTCGGGCACAAAGTCGAAGGCTGGGATATGTTGACGGATAAGTCAATCCCTGCTCCGGGAGGCTGAGTGCGCAGACGCAGAGGGGGGCGGGTCAGGTAGGCAGCTCCGTCATGTGTGCTTCTACAATCCATTTATAAATCTATAGTTCTTTTAGAAATTCATTAAAGAAGTTCGATTTTGCGCTCTCTGGTTGTGTATTACCCATATGTGCAAACGCGCTTTCATTTGAATGCGCTTTACGCGTTTCGACACTTTAAAGTGTCCCGTGCGTTTTTTCTGGATTTGGCTGTAAAAATACTACTGAACTGGTTTCGGAAATAATTTGCTCAGGAGGAGTTTATTACTGCAGACCTGAAAAGTTTCAAACTCTCGTTGTTTGTGCTTTGTTACAATAAAGCTCGTAAAAATGAAACTTTCTAGAAGGTTTCTGCAGAAGAAAAGGTCACTAGCCCCATCTGCTGTCAAGTTTGCTGCTGGCCAATAATAATGATTCATTGACAAAAAGCGTGTCTGAATCATTTCAAAGTTGCTGTCTTGATATTATTTTAAATGTAATCTATTTTTTTCTCATTTTTCCAAAGGGTATAATTTTGTATGTGAGCTGTTAGAGTCAACATTTCCGATGTATTTTGAACACATCTTAAGTGAACTTTTTTTATAAATTTAATTTTTGAATTTAATTTTTTAAAATATTTTAATTTTTAAATTAAAAGAAAAAAAATAAATGTATTATGAATTAATTGTTTTAAATACAAAATAATTTACACTTTAAATTTGATTTTTTTATGTACATTTTTTTTTTTAACAGTCAGGAAAAAAAGACACGACTTTTTTTCTAATTATGTTTTTTTCCTAAAATGAATCAATCTCAAGTTTGAAAAAAAACAGGAAAAATGAGATAACAATAAGCTGCTCCATTCTTCTCAAAGTAGGCCTGAGACTTTGCTTCTCTGTCATCTGTCATCAACCTGAGCTCTAAGATCTGAATGACCTTTTTTTCTTTTTAAAATGTCATGCTTTAAGAGCTTCCTGCAGGCCAACAATTGCAATTACACGCTTTCCTTTTCTTACTCAGTTGCTCAGTGATTTTGGCTTTAGGCCAATATCCCTCTGACTTTTACCTCAGTCAGTTTCTTGCCACTTGGGCACCACTTGGAATCACATTTAACTGTAAAAAATGCATTTTTACTCTTTGGATTTCTTTGTAGAGTTAGTAAAACAGTTGCCAGTATGAATTATTCCATTATTTCTTACTTGGAGAATTGTTCCTGTTGACATATACTGGTGACTATAAACAGATCCCTCCAGTCTCTAGTCTTCTAGTTTTCCCACAATGAAACAACCTTTTTAGTTCTTTTTTATGATCAATAGAATAGTTTAGTTTGATTTAAAGAAATCTGATCCTACTTTGTGAAGTTGTTGATTTAAAGTATGCCTAGAGTTTAGATTGGCCAACAATGATGCCCACTATTCTCAAATAAGTAAAACTATCTAAAACATATATGCACTTTTGGATAATTAAAATGCATGAACCTATAGAATTGGTATGGGAATTCTAGGTTTACATTTGTTTTAAATAATCCATTTTTTTTGTTTGTTTCCAGCAAAGCCATCACAGATACTTTCCCAATGGAGGACTCAATTGATCAGATCCTACAAGATCACAGTAGCATCTTTCCAACCAATAGACCCCATCCCATTGTGTCAGCCTGCACAGGGGCGCTGCTTACAGGCGTATATGGAGTATGGAGCCTCTTCGCCATGCCTGGCTTCCGCAAAATCCCATGGAAACTTAAGGTAAAATACTCACATGTGTTCTTTGATCTGCCCGCTCTTCACTTTTTGCCTTTCAAAAATAATTGCTGCATGCACATCCAAAAATAAAAAGAAATAAGACAAAACACAACAAAAGGGCCTAGATGCAGTTAAAAGTGTCCAATAATAATTATTTCCTTGTCTTGGAGCGTAGAGCTCCGTGCTAGCAAGAAATCTGGGAGAAGGAAAAGGGTAAGTCTTTTTGAGTAATCATGTTCAGGTTTCAAGAAGAACTGAATTGTCAACAAATGTGAGGATTAATTAATGACATGTTTTATACTTATTGTGATCTTGCTTTTACTGAATGATCACTGAGGTTTTCCTAAATCACAGTGTTTTCCCTCCACTTTTGTTGCTGCCAATGCTGTGTCCCAATATTAAGTTTATATGAAGGGATTGTGAGTTTTTCAAGTTTAATATGTTTCAGAAAGTTTACAGGTGACCTATGAAGTTCTCATAGCTCGAGATCAATTAGTGTTACTGAGATTGTAGCACGCGGGGTTGGTTTAACTATTAAGCAGATGATGCTGGTGTGAAAAAATGCTTTCTATCAGAATTATCACTGGAAATGGAACAATGTTTACAGACGAAAATCAGACTTTTCAGCATTTTTCTTATTAACAGTATCTAATTGAAAGGAAGACATTTTGTAAAAAAAAAAATGCAGTAATATATGACGTGTTAAAATATCACGTACTTGTACTGTGATTCAGGTTCCATATTTGCCCTCCTGTAAAACTCAAACTCGGAACGTCATGACATTGCTTGAAGGACGAAGAGGCCGCTTAGCAGATTTGGGGTCAGGAGATGGAAGATTAGTGAGTGACACGTCAAAATTCTATGTTTTTTGTTGTGTGACCGAAATTAAAGTTAGAACGTAAGTATTTTCTGGAGTTGACCCAATTCTGTTTGAAATTATACCAGGTCTTTGCAGCCTCCTCTGCTGGTTTCCAGTGCACTGGATTTGAAATCAACCCTATTTTGGTGGCATTTGCACAAAGCAAGGCCTTATGGAGAGGAGTCCGAGCCAGTCAGGCAGTCTTCCTGAAAAAAGACTTCTGGAAGGTCTACTAACAGCTTCTTTGACATTAGTACTTTTCTCACACTTGACGGCAATCACATTTGTTTTATTTTTTCTTTACAGACAGATTTGTCTTCTTTCAACAATGTGACGGCTTTTCTTGCTCCAGGAGTGGTGAGCAGTTATTCAATGAAAAACTCTCTTTTTCACATGTTTTTTGACAACCCTGACAGCTGAGTTCTTCATTTACAGATGCAGGTGCTAGGGGAGAAACTGTTGACGGAACTCCCTGACGACGCGCGTGTCATTGCATGTCGCTTCCCGTTTCCTAATTGGCCTCAAAAAATGTCCATGGGCTCTGGTCTTAATGAAGTATTTGCATATGACATGCGTGCTGTGCGCTTGTTCTTAAAAAGTTCACCCAGCACAGCCTGCAAATAAGTACCAATTTCTTCCTAACACTGTCATTCTGAACTGAACTAAACCATGCTGTTGCTTACTTTCTTGCTTTAATGAAACCCTCATTGTGCTCATTTAAACAGCCTCATTGAGTTATTTTTGGAAAATAATTTAAAAAAAACTTTAGAGGAAAAAAAACCTGCTGTGATTTTTCATGCCTGGCAAATCAGTCTGAGCCTCATCCACAGAGGAAGAAATGTATGTCTGCACAAAATGCATCTTTGTCATTCTTATTATCACCTAAAATTAAATGTTTACTCTAGTGTTTGTGGTACAATCTATAAAAACAAATATATATGTAGTTTTATCTATAAAATAGGAGTTTATTTTTGGGGTGAATGTTTTCTTTTTAATGCTACGTAATATATAAGAACCAAATTTTTCACTTTTGTGCTCTCAACTAGCAGTATAGTATAAATTTTTTAAAACAGTTTTTAAATTTAATGTTTTACCTCATCTTTTACTTTTTAAAGTTGTGTTTCTTTTTCTTTTTAATGCCTATTAATGGAATTGTGCATTAAACTACTTTGGCCCCAAAATTACTAGATCAATTTTAGGAAGAAACACTTGAATTTACCAAATTGCCCGTAAGTACGATTTTTTTTTTTTTTAATTTATTTGCACAAATGCAACATTTAACAATTTACCTCTAGAGAAGTATTCAGTACACACCTTTAAAAGGCTTAGACACCATGTTTTTCTAGCTTCTATGAATCAGAGTGCTTCAAAGTGTGTACTAAGTACTGGTTGCTGGTAGACGCTGTTCAACTTTGAAAAACTAAAAGCAGTCAAAATGTCCAACATCATCTCAGTACGTGGGAAGAGGAAACCGAATAAATGATGCTGTGCAGTACCACTCAAAGGTCACCTGGTGCTTTATGGTGACTTCACCAGTACTTTTATGGACTGCACCTCCTTCACCTGCAGAGTGCGCAGTACCACAAATGCCCGCTTGAGGGGGCTAAAGATTCAAACTGTGTCCACAAATATGAGGACAACCTGTGAAAAATGCAAATAAAGCGCATATTTTCTCTTTTGTAGCATGGATTCAAATAATTTAAGCTTGCACTGCGTCAAAAGATGGAGTTTCTAATAGTATGTGAGATCCGGGTTTCATGGCTTTCTTTTGGCTACCAGGCAAAACGCATGCCGTCGTGTCACGTGTGACGTCAGAGAGGGGCGGGACGCAGCGAGGAGTGGGGGGGGGGAGCGGGTACAAATAGTCGCTAGGACTCGGCTGTTGCATTCAGTGCGCGAGAGTAGTTGACAAACTCTTATTTATGGAAGTACAAAGGAGCAGCGGGCTCCAGCAAATCAACATGTGTGAATCAACGCAGAGATCCTGCGAGCCTCGCCGAAAGAGAATGGATGAGCGCGGAGCTCCATCAGAAATGGCAAGGATCATCACTGATCCTGCCACGGGGAAGTGCTACTGCCGTGGAAAAGTTTTGGGAAAGGTAGCGCACAGTCTGACCTTGGATTATGTTGACGCAACTTGAAGGCATCAGATGCTTAACGTTGGTATTTATACCCATGTCTTTCCAGGGGGGCTTTGCTAAATGCTACGAGATGACCGACCTCTCCACCAGCAAAGTTTACGCAGCCAAGATCATCCCACATGCGCGCGTCTCCAAACCGCACCAGCGGGAGAAGGTTAGCGCGCAGCCGCTGCGTCTTTGCGCACCGGTTGTGGTTGCCAGACGAAATCACACAGGACTGTCCATAATCACAGTTGTGACCGGTTTTCTTTCTTCCTAGATTGACAGGGAAATTGAGTTGCACAGAGCTCTGAACCACAGACACGTTGTCCACTTTTATCACCATTTTGAAGACAAGGAGAACATTTACATCCTGCTGGAGTATTGCAGTAGAAAAGTAAGTGCAAAGGCTTTTCTACCAAATCCATACTGATAAGTGTCTGATCTAAGGTTAACTCTCTACAGTTATGTGATAGTTTCTACTCCCCTGTAATTCTTTGGAAATCCTCATTTGTACAATCAGTGAAATCTTTATGGTTGGATGCTCCTAAAATCTCCCCTTTCTGTCATTTTACAGTCACTTGCCCACATTCTGAAGGCTCGCAAAGTACTCACAGAACCAGAGGTGCGGTATTACCTGAGACAAATCGTCTCTGGACTGAAATACCTGCATGAACAAGAAATTCTTCACAGAGACCTTAAGCTAGGTAAGAAGCATCATATTGTAGATGCATTCTGTACATAAAGCATATCACTTTACAATATTTTCTTTGTTGTGTTCGGCTTTGATCTTTGTTGAGGTATCTAATGCTCATCTTTTTTACTCGCTTACTTTCCCCACAGGTAACTTTTTTGTGAGTGAGTCCATGGAACTGAAAGTTGGAGACTTTGGTCTGGCTGCCAAGTTGGAGCCAGTGGGAAACAGGAGGAAGACGATCTGTGGGACTCCCAACTACCTGTCCCCCGAGGTGCTCAACAAGCAGGGTCATGGCTGTGAATCTGACATTTGGGCCTTGGGCTGTGTAATGTGAGTAACTTCATTTTTTTGGGGGGGGGGCAAACATCCCACATTTCAGTAATTTTAGTATGAAATGGTGTTTTAGGTAACATAATAGCTTTTAGATGTGCTTTATGGAGATGAAAACACTCACTCAATGAACTCTGTCCTACTGCAGGTACACCATGCTGTTAGGCAGACCTCCATTTGAAACCACCAACCTGAAGGAGACATACAAGTGTATCAGAGAGGCGCGTTATTCCCTCCCATCCTCCCTGTCACCACAGGCCAAACAGCTAATTTCTAGCCTCCTGGCCAAAATTCCAGAGGACAGACCCAACCTGGACCACATTCTGAGGCATGACTTCTTCACTCAGGTTAGACACTGCAGCTGCTTACATTTCTGCCTCTGCTCGGTCTGTCTCATTCTCTCTAAATGCCATTGTGTAGGAGTTCAGCTGTGACCTCCCATCCTCTCTGCTGTGCTGACCCACTTTTCATCTCCACAGGGCTTCAGTCCAGAGCGTCTGCCAGTAAGTTGCTGCCATTCAGCACCAGATTTCCACATCTCCAGTCCCGCCAAGAGTTTCTTTAAGAAAGCTGCTGCCGCGCTTTTTGGTGGGAAGAGGGACAAAGTCAGATACTACGAGACTCTGAGTGAGTATTGCAGCATCCATATGCTTTTTGGGGCATTTATTTTACAACAGTCTTGGATCTGTTTGGCTACAGATTGGATTTTACATTGAATTTCTATTTTTCTTATCTAGATAAATTAACCAAAGAGGAGGAAGAGATCTACAAACTGCAGCATGATTTGGAAAAAACTGTCATCGGCCAGCAACAGAGCAAGAATCTGTCTCAGGTGAGAAAATTGTTTAGCATTTGCATAAGCGTTAGTTGCTTTCGTGGCCGATTGCTCACCCAGCAAATGGGTGAAATTCAGACGCCAGGCTGAGGATAACTCCGTGCGTCACTATGATGCTGCAGCAAACTTTATAACGGGGATGGTTTCAGATCAAACCAAATCCCCTTCTGTTCAAGCCTTACACTTTTTAATCTGTGGGTGACCACTGAGTCATCGCAGGAAGAGATGATCTAAACTCTCAGACTCTAAACTCTGTCGTCATTCATTCTCACCTCAGAATGGAAGTATGCTTCCGCCATATGCTGGGAGCCCCGTTGCCCTGGCAACAGAGAGCCTATCCCCGACGACGCAAGATACCATCCGCCTGATCGTCAGGGGGAGTCTGGGTAGCTGTAGCAGCAGTAGTGAATGTAAGTCCACTCACAAAAGTCTATCTGAGTCACTTTTCTATAAAAAGGACCACTCTCCCAAACATGATTGTGCATGAATTATAGAGATCTGATATTTTAGCTAGACGAGTGCTGTACAATCTGATACTAACTGACCCCTTGTGGTTGTTCTCACAGGCTTGGAAGACAACACAACAGGGAGTGTGGCAGATACTGTTGCTACTGTGTTAAGGGGATGTCTGGAGAACATGCCTACAAGTAAGTGAACTTGTTCAACCTCATAGCACGTCTTAACAATTTCACAAATCCAGTCACAAGTTTGATGAAGCTTGTCCGTGACTAAAATGCTTTAAATAAATCAACTTAGTTCTCGGAGAATTCAAAGAATTGAAAACATGCAAGTTAAAGTAACAACGCACAGCTTACTTTACACACCCAGAATACACAAAGAGTTCTGATCCAAGGCTTTAAATCTTGTCATACTTCATCTTCCTTCAAGTCTCTTGGATTTTAATGTTTGCTTTCACAAAAACCTAAGCTCTATAGGGTCTTTTAAGTTATTACTTTTCTCTTTATTTGGATCTAACTTCAATTTGGTTCCAATTTTCTCACAGCAAACGACATTCCTTTGACCTCAAGCAGCTGCAGTCTTCAGTGGGTGACTAAATGGGTGGACTACTCCAACAAGTATGGCTTTGGCTACCAGCTGTCTGATAACACTGTGGGGGTTCTCTTCAATAACGGCACTCACATGAGCCTCCTGCCTGACAGAAAGTAAGCATTCCTCTTTGCTTCTTTTTTTTTTCTTATATAACCTCAGTGCAAGTGTTATTAGTCACAGCATTAAAGCAAACTTGTTAAAGCTTATAGGATACAAAGACTTACTCTTGAAAACACATTTAGGAAGTCTGATTTTTTTTTTTTTATCAGAAATATCTATGAAGTTGTATTTATTCATTTAAATTTTTTTTCAGGACCATCCATTATTATGCAGAGTTGGGCCAGTGTTCAGTCTTCCCCACCTGTGAAGTTCCTGAGCACTTTGTGGGCCAAGTGACTGTCCTCAAATACTTTTCTCTTTACATGGAAGAGAATCTGATGGATGTAAGTCCCAGTATCTGTCCACCCACGCCTTCACATTCTTGCACTTTATCTTTATTCCCTTGTTTTTCCACACCCTGCATGAGCAACTCCTTTCATGTTGCAGCTTGTCTGATCCTGTCATGTTGCCGTTTTGCTTCTCAGGGAGGTGACCTCGGTACAGTCACAGATACACACATGCCCAGACTCTACCTTTTACAGTGGTTGAAGTCTGACCGCGCCCTCATGATGCTGTTCAATGATGGCACTTTTCAGGTAGCTACACCCTCCTTCACTGAACAAAAAACTCTCACTACCCTGATGCTCTACAAATACGATAACAATTTTTATTTTTTCCTTTCCCAAAGGTCAACTTCTACCACGATCACACAAAGATCATTCTGTGTTGCCAGAGGGATGAGTACGTGCTGACATACATTAATGAGGAACGGGTCTCCAAAACCTATAAACTCAGCTCGCTGTTGACGTCAGGCTGCCCCACTGACCTGCACCAACGCTTGCTATACTCCCTCAACATGCTTCTGCAGAGGTGCAGCTAAAGCCACAAACATGCAGTTTGGACAAACAAACAGTTTTTCCCCACTGTGTTGCTGCAACGCTGCGGAGAAACAAGGACACTAAGAACCCGTGAAAGACAGGCGGATATCAAGGCTGGACTTGAACAAATGAAAAAAAAAAAAAAGACTCCATTGAGCCGTCGTGACTTGTCGTCGGTGCAGGAGAAATTACATTGCAGAAAGAGACTGAGACAGAAATGTAGCACAATGACTGTGGATGGAAAAAGGGCTCATTTGTATGTTGGAAAAGGAGAAAGGACTAAACGTGTTGGTACGAGATGTTAGGAGGACAAAGAGAGGGGTGCGTGGAATGTGAAAAGGAATGCTGGGCTGGCACCAGCTTTAACCATGTCTAGCATAGCTGTTCGACTTAGACAGAGCTGGACTGTAAGATAATGTCAAGTGTATGTATTCAAGCAGTGTAAAGAAATTAATGTGTGCGTGAATGCTGCAGAGTTTTGGTGTGTGTCTGCCTGAGTGGGAGCGGTGTAATATCACACAAACTTTTAAAACTGTGATTTGCTCTTTTTATTGACAGATGGGCTCAGCACTCTTTGCTGAGAGCTGGAGGGGTGATGTAAGGGAGGGGAGAGGTGTGAAGAGACATTAATTAACCCATTTGGACCTAATGCTTATAAGGTCATTACAGTTCATGTGCTAAGAGGGCTCTTCTAGTCTAAATGGGTTAAGGACAAGTGTAGTAGACATCCTGTAAGGATCCTTTAAGAGCCATTATCACCTTTGTGAAATTGTCCATCATAACTTATTGTGTAAGAAAAAGTGCAGTATTTATTTATTTAATAAATGAGAGTGTTTTCTTAAAAAAAAAAAGAAAATGGAGTGTACCTATTTTTGTTTTTTAAAAACCACCATCACATCATCTGCCTCTTTTTTAGCAAGGTGCTTACTTTAGTTCAGAATGCCCTCAAAACTGGAGGGCAGGTATTCAGGTTTATTTTTGTGCCCGTGTTCTCCTCCTCCAGAAGAGAGCATCTTTAGGGAATTATGTGAAAGCTGAATGGTCTGACTCAAAGCAAGTTTTTCACCTTCTCTTTTGTTTGGGTTGCAAGCACACACAAAAAAAGTGGGATGTTATTAGAGTGATAAGAGAACTTGCTTCCACTGAAGTTGTTTCAGCCTTCTCCTTTGCAGATTTGTGAGGAAAAAAAATAGAGGATGCGGAAGAGGACTGACTGTGTTGTGCGGCGGACCTTGTCTTAACCCTTGTGCTATCTTAGATGACCCCACCCTTACATTGATGTGTTCTCCCCACCATGACAAAGGTGGATAAAGGTGGAAAGATTTCATGTAATCCATGGACACCAGTTCACAAATCATTGAAGAAAAAGGGTTCAGCGCACTGTCCCAATGTTAAAGTGCCTAGGATAGCACAAGGGTTACAGAAACACAGAGGTGCTCATTATCTCTCACAGATAACCCATGAGATGGGCCGGGGGTTTGAGGAATGAAGGCTGAGTGGACATACAGCACAAATAGAAGAGCCACAGTGACAGACTTGGTCTGTGTCACAGATTGCATCACAGCATTTCAGTCATTCTTGAGCATCCTTTCACATTCAGTCACAGTAACCGTGGAAACAGGCTGAGCAATTTGACAAGAGCTGGAAATCAATGAAGCCTGCGTAAAAGACATGCAGCTCATCGTTCACTGGCTGAATTCAGCAGAATTTTATACAGGGAATTGTAAACACTTGCCTGTAATTGGCCCAACTGATGCACTCTTTGTTTGGTTCGCTCGTTCTTTGTTCCCCACGCGATTGTTTGATTCAGCTGTCTGTTGAACGTCTCTTCACCTTTTGTGCTTACGTAATGATGGGAGTTGAACGTGGAAGTTTGACTCATCCCTTTTGGATGTCCACTCGAAATATCTGGGCTCTTCAGTGTTCAATAATGAATGTCTCATGCATAAACATACCCACACAAAGTGAAGAAGAACAGGAAGCAGGCCACAAAAGGAAGAGTCGGGAATTATTCATGACGACACCTCCAGGTCTGGGTCTGTTTTCTGACAGTAATGGCCTCAGGAATGGATGCTTCAGTCTTGACAGGGATAGATTGTGTTGTTGATGGGAAGTTTTCAGGCCAATTTCTACTCCAGGTCTTAACAGCAATAGAAGTGCTGCATTTCTTGAAGATAAATTGCATGTAATAACTCTTTCCGAGTGAAGACGAAAAGTGGCTCTTTTCCGTAAAGTCCAATATAGACTCTGCTTCTCTACAAGTGTATTTATGAAATATGAAAGGTATGAATTCAAATCAAGTTGCAAATAGGAAATAAACAAAAATCTCCAAGTTCAATTGCTCCAAAACAATGAATTATGTAATTACACCTGTATCTTCACACAGAGTTGGGACTCTGTTTTGTTGTGCTAACAGCCTGGAAAGTTTTTTTCATGCATACATCTTTATTTGTTGAGAGTAGTTTACTGGATAGACGAGGAAGAATCTTCCCACCTCAACTTTTTTTTGTGTTTGTGATTCAAAGCTGAGGATTTCATGGAGTTTTCATCTGTCAGAAAAGTGAGTCACTTTGTCTATGAAAGGGATTGTAGGCAAACTCTGCAACAGGAAGAAAGAGGGAGAAAAAACCAGCAACTTTGAAATGTGCGCACACTGGGATGCACTTGAGGGATTAGAAGACCTTTGCATATCCAGTGTCAGTGCATCTCCTCCCACTACGTGGACAAAAACAGATGTACTTTCGAGGGAGCTTGGATGAGTTCAGCTTTGCCCATTCTCTGCTCCTACAGTATCGACTAGAGAGATGAGCAATGCTGTAGTCTTTGCCAAGCTGCCAGTGGAAGCTCACTCCAATATTGTATTGTTTCAAAGATCCTTCTTTTCCAGACGGTGTGAGATTATGTGTGTGTGTTTCCACTACCTGTCAAATCTAGTTTCTTTTCAGGTCTTAAAAGATGTACAGATTTGTGGATGAGTCACCACACAAGATCTAGCGACCACTTACTGTGACGTTTGTTCACGCTCATCTTGTTCCTATAATTTCCTACAATCACATTTTTTAAACTCCATTTGCTTAAAATAGAACCTTCAATTCAAATTTCAGCTCTTTCGTCAGTAAAAAGCTGTACTGACTCCAAGTGCACCTCTCCACAGCAATGCACAAAGGAGAAAATGAGAAAATTCAGAAATATAGATTTAGATGT
The DNA here is from genome assembly GCF_053564925.1 of Oryzias latipes. Classification (NCBI taxonomy): domain Eukaryota; kingdom Metazoa; phylum Chordata; class Actinopteri; order Beloniformes; family Adrianichthyidae; genus Oryzias; species Oryzias latipes. Next base: position 25,839,952 of record NC_136245.1, on the reverse strand, counting down.
TTTCATCAAACAACCTAAACAAAAACAAAAATTGGCCATCCTTGCATGCATTTATGACTCATGGTTTCTGCTTCATGTCCATTATTAAAAGCAAATTTAGCAAGGCACCAAAGTCACACGTGCCTGTGTGTCTTTTAGTGTCTGTTAGTGTCGTGAAATATATTAATATTCCTGAGTGCATGCAAAGAAGCTAATAACTTCCTCCTTGCCATTGTCCTCTTTTTCTCCATCTCCCTCTGACTCTCCGATGACCACCTGTCCACTCTTTAATTAAACTGTCATTACTTAAATGTTTGTGCCTCCCCCTTTATTGGACTCATCAAATTACTACATAATTGCAGGGCTATTTTTCAGGTCAGATCATGATCAACAGTGGTGTGCACAGAGTGAACTCAGACAAGCTGTTCCAGACCGCCTGCGTCACACACCGTCACATGCAGCGGATGATCATCACTGGCTGATCTTTATATGAATGACTGACAATCGCTTTTTCTGTTCCTTTGGATTTCCTACGTCTCCTCTAATTACTCCTCTGTGGTGTCTGTGGAGAATGTGACTTCCTTGAAATGGGGCAAGGAGCTGTAGACCTCTTTCATAAAAGCATCACATGATTACGTAGGCAGCATTATGAGAGCGAGGAAATATGAGGCTAAAGAGGGAAAAAAAGAAAACTGCACAGAGAAGACAATTTTTCCACGTCATTTATGTGGCACATAAAGGTCTGTGCACCAATGATTAAAGAAATTGTAGACATAAAGACATAAGGTCAACAAAAAGGGTTTGGAGGGAAATTTTGGAGGGAAATTTTGCTTTGGACACATGTGGAGGGAAGGAAAGAAACTTTAATCTAAAGTTTCACCATCACAAAATATCCCAGGATGAAATCAGTTTGATGAGGAAATGGTTTTACAATGTCTTTGAAAAATGAGATTGGAATGCTTGATGAGTCAAAGGTTTGATATTCTAATTTCCTAATTCTTACTGCATGAACAAATGCTCTAAAGTAGCAGCTTCCGGAAAGAGTTAAAGACTCCAATTCAAACTATTTTTTTAACATGTTCTTGTGGCATGTTTCTTATGATGGGGGATAAAGAACATTAAGCTTAAAATTGCATTTCTGAGTATTTCATTATTCAGATTGATGTGTATCAGGAGCAGTTAAAAAAATGCAGTTTGAAAAATCTTGTAGTTGTTACGTACAAACTTCAATCGGCAGGCTAAAAACATCATAATCATTATTAAAAGACAGCTGGGAATGCTTTTACAATAGATTAAAAGATGGCTGGAGTGAGACTTTGAAGAATGCTGATGGCAGTACCCACTTTTACTGTGAACGTTCTTGACATTTGTTTTGTAAATCTTTTCTTTGCCTTTTTTTCTGTAGGTTTTTGTTTGCTGTCCTTGGAGGAATGAATGGCTTTGAAAAAGTTACGCAGCACTAAACACCATCCTGTCATGAAGGCATGCAAGCTTTAACAGATGAGGGATTAAACATGTTGGTTTTGGAGATAATTTCTGCCCAAGTATTTCTCCGTAATAGCCACACCATAGGATAAATTCCATCCGTACCACAAAACAGAAGGATGTGCTAAAAACAATTGCTAAAGGTCTCTTTCTCAGACTCCCACAACCTTTTCCACGAAAAGTTTTAACTTGTCTAGGCAGCAGTGCACCATACCAGTTTTTATTTCTATTGAAAATTTGACTTTTTTCTTTGGATAATCTCCTATTGATCTTTCATACAACTAAAAACTTGATAAAGTATGTTAAGTTGTGAGACAAGGTCTGTGTTTTGATAAATGTGGATTGATCTAAACAAGGTTCTGTGTGGTGCAGTTGTTGTTTAAACAGAGCCCTGCCTTGTTGAGGAGGGAAACCCCAGAGGCTTAAACAGAAGCGTTGTGATCCTGTGATTCACCAAGGTGTTAGAGGAACAAAACAGATCCTGCTCAGCACACACACCCGCACACACACACACACACACACACACAGGTGGGGCCGTGTTGCTCAATAAGTTAACAGTTAACTGTTGACTTTTCTTTCTTGGGCCATGTTTGAGTACAGCTAACGGTTGTCACTGGTTAGATAAAAACTCACTATTGGAAACGATTTAGTACTACAATGTTCAATTGTTTATGTCTTATGTGAGCATTAATGACCCACATTTTTGGAAATTAGGTTGCCAACTGCTCCACAGAATCTCTTTCTCCATTTTACTCAACAGAAGAGCCTTTGTTTCAAAATCTTAAGAGTTTGCGATTCAGAAACCAGTTTTTTGAGTCTTTCTAACCGAAAAGTCTGCATCACAACCCAAGCCCCTTTAGCATTTCTCCAAGCACACAGTCATATGCCTACCGAATGCACTGTTACACAAACTGCCTTTCTCTCAGCACACTCTGGACAGATGCAGGGGGTGGACAAATGGACTTTTGTGCCGAATGAAGGAGGACTGGGGGTAGAGGAATCTCCACAGAGTCGACTCTTCATTAAAGATGTTGCCATTTGCAAAATCGCAAAGGAAAACAATTTTCGAAGAATAACTGAACGATGGACAAGTGGTTCAGCCACCAGCTTACACAGAGAAGCGAAAGGCTACATTTTATTTGCAGGTTGATCAAAACGTTAAGGACAGAGCACGCAACACCTGAACATATTCACAAATGAAAAAAAGAAACGGAGACTGAATGGATAGCATGAATGAAAGGTCCTTGAAAAACGCACTAGAGCATTCACATTTGTCTACCCAGTAGCGTGTCTCAGTGTGCCATTCTTTGTGCTCCAGACACACAACAGAGAGCAAGAAATGTCTGATGCAGGAAGTGGCAATATTCGAAATCAGGTGAGCTCAGTCAACCTAAGGTGTCTCTGGAGGCTTGTCTGACAGCTGCATCATTGAGCCAGTCAGTTTATCGTCTCTGATTAAAGATCAGCATTCTTCAGTTGGTTGACTGCTGAGCAGAGTGGGAGACCCGACTGTTTCCATGGCAACTAGTATTTTCATCATCGACGCACGTAAACATCCAGCTGCAGTTCTTTCGACAGCTTTGCGTTAGTCACGTCGTTTGGCTCAAACACCTCCTCGTCTTTGGTAATATTTCATGAAACTTGTTGAAAAAACGCCAGATTTTTTATTCGGATCACATGCACTTTTGAAAGATTCAGCTGAAAATAAAGAATATGTGAGCAGTGCTAGGCACTGAAAAGCAGGCCCAAACTTTTGGCTCCTCATGTTGAATCACAACTGTAACAACCAAGAGCAGAGCTGTTTTCCCCTCGTTTTTTTCTTTTTCTTTTTTCTTTTGCTGTTGTTGTTTGCAAAACATATCTGTGCTATCAGCTTGTCCTCATTTTGCACCAGCTTTAAACTCTGGTTTTATTCTCTAGGCACTGACAGGAAGTGTCCACCCAGATACAACCCCTGCAATTATATTTGTTGTGCAAACATTTTTATCTAATCCTTTAGATTGACTTTGATAATTTCAATTATACTTGGGCAACAATTAACTTCACGTGTATTTAAAACTATAAAAACAAAAAGTCTGTGTGTTTTTTGTGGTGAGGAAGGAGTTTTTTTGGGGGACATTTAGTTGTTGTGAAACAAAATCAGTTTTTAAATACGTTATAAGCAAGACTGATAGTAGGAAGAGCTATTGAGCTGAGTACATTCTGATTAGACTCAAAATTAGCTCGATGTGATACAATAGCTGCTGACGAACTGTCATGAAATGAACCGTCAGCAAGGCAGCAAGACAATAGCTGTTGTCAGTGTTTGTATTCCTTTTGGGGGAAGTGAACAGGAACACATCCGACTGGATATCCTCTGTTTGACTCAGCAAAGAAGATGAGAACTGTGGGCCACATGAATTTGGAGTAAAGGGGGTTTCAAAACCTCGAGGAAAACCATTTACAGTAACAGACCAAAATAAGATCTGTGATAAAAATGTTTACATCCTTAATGCTGATCACAGAAAAACAGAATGCAAAACAACATCGTTCATGTGTTTATCGAAAGGTTGTAGAAGATTTTGCTGTAGATAAATGGTTACAGTATCTATGTTACATCACTAACGTTACAGATCTGCAGAAAACTTAGAAAGGCTAAACACTACTTTACTGAAATCTTCAAGGAAAATAAAATTATGGTCAGAGATCCTTTTCTTTCATACATGCTTTAACGGCTTAATTGACCCATTTAAGCATAAAAAAGCCTTTAAAAGAGTCACAGTTATTCTTTTTTGACACATTTATTTTTTACTTTAAAAGAATCTTGCTGGTTTACAGTTGCACAAATAAGAAAATGAGAATGAAAAAACAGCGGCAATGTGCTACAACACTTACATGAAATTAATGATGTTCATTCACAAGTATGAAAAATATTAGCACTTTCTAAGTTGAATATTTTAGTTTCAAAAACATATTAAAGTTATGAAGATAAAAAAGCTTTAAGAATGTAGATTTTGTATGATTTTATCTTCTCTCGTTTTTACTGTATCCCTCATTAACACCCTATTTGTCAAAGCTCAATCACAAAACACTAACTTGTGCACACAAAATGCTAATATAAAATTCAAATGTGGGTGAAAAAATAGTATATATTGCGAAAATGTGATTTTTTTAATGTCGTGTCCATGTGTTATCTAAGACCGCTTTAAACAAAAAAAATAAAAGAAAGTAATGGATGCCAGTGTGCAGAGCTCTGTATAAAATGCACAGATTTATTTGTAGAGGCTTTCTGCTGAGTGAGCTTGGTATTTAAGGGGAGGAGCCTAAAGCAGGTGATTCCCAAAATAGAGGGGAAAAAAATGATGGTGTTTACAGGTACTTTCTGGTGAGTTCAAGTACAATAATAAATAAATTACTAGACAAGTAAAACTGTAGAAGAGTTTAGTAACTGAAGCAGGAAAGGTTGGGGCCTGCTAGCTGTGTAGCTTTTCTAACTCTGTTTGCTAACTTAGTTTTTCAATTTATTTTTTTCTTTGGATCCCTTATTGCATTTCTTTGCAATAAGGGATGTCTGGCTGTTTGCTGTATGTTTAGTGACATATTTAACCTGCCCTTTGCTGAAAACTGCCATTGCCGACAAGGCTAAACAGGCTAGGAAGAGTTTATTGACCCCAGTTCTTTGTGCATGTCTTTTGTCACTTTTTGGAATATTTTAGCTATCAGATATTTTATTTTTTAGTCATATTTTTTTGTCTTTAATTTTTCTCGATACTACTCAATTACAGTTGGGGCTAACTAGCTTTTTTAATGTTTTATTGTGATTGCCGGTGGTTGGCTGTTTTGCAACGTACGACAGAGTTGGAGGCGTGGGTTTAGGCCAGAGGTCTGCAACCTGCGTTCCCAGAGCCACATGTGGCTCTTTTACCAAAAATTATGGTTAAAAAGTTCGATTAGTGTCACTTAATTAGCTCTGATTTAGGTTAGTTTGATATACAAATTCATGCCTGAGATGCCCCACAAACACTAAAATGAACAGTTACCCACAACTATATTTGCTGCATTGAGATGATCTTCTGTGGTACACGGTGTCTTTTACTTTGAAAGAAAATCATATGGACCTATGTCAAAAGTTACTTCATATTATGAAAAGAAAAAAGAAAAAGCAGGGCTGTACGGTGGCGTAGTGGTTAGTACTCTTGTCTCACAGCAAGAAGGGCCCCACTTCAAGTACCAGCTGGGGGACCTGAAACAGAATACCAAAGGGAGACCCCCCCTGTGTAGAGCCTGCATGTTCCCCCCATGCATGCGTGGGCCCCTTCCGGGGACTCCAGCTTCCCCCACTGTCCAAAAACATGCTTCATAGGTTAATTTGTTACTCTAAAATTGTCCCTATGTTGTTCTTTTTAATTTATTTAAATTTTTGTTAGTTGTGAGTCTGACAACCCTCGCAGTAAAATCTGCAATTTTTAAAGAGTGCCACCTCTACGGCAAAGTCTCACACGTTCTTTGGGCTCTGACCGTGGGTCTTTTCTGTCTTCACGACCAATTTTAGGACTTTTAGGATGTATTTCATACCTTAACAGCAGGTATGACTGAACATTTATGGTAGATTATCAGGCCAAAATATGTAAAGGTCTTGATTTTTCATTAATAAATGAGTTTTATTCAACTGCAATAAACGTCCAAAGGAAACAAGTTTTACAAATTGATTTGGCCTCGCCAATTTGTTGTCACTTTGTTGAGTTTTAACTGCAGGCAATTTCAGAGTACAGAAACCTTTTCTGATTAACATTTAGGCAATCAAATTTAAATCTGGATTTAATATACGTAGACTGTTTATTTTTGGTATGCATTTGAACGTTCAACAGCTTCCGTCCTAAGTTTTTTTTTTTTTTAAGTTAAAGTTAAAGTTAATTCCACCTACATGTTGTAAGAAAAATTGCCCAAAAGTTAGTTTTGAAATTACCTATGAAACTTCCTTGTCTCCTTGCTTAAAGTTCTGGTTTTTCCTGTTTGCTTTGTTCCTGCATCTTATGTGTGAAGCTTTGCAACACGAGGAAACACAAAGGCTCTTTGTTGAAATTGGCTTTCATGCAAGAAACGTTTGATTATGTGTGGCCACAAAGTTTCAGGTTTCACTGAATTTTTATCTTTACTCTTGTATATTATATAAAGTACAATTTTTAAGTAATATATTAAAAAAGATTAATATATAAATTGAAAATAACAAAAGTACAGAACAAGAAAACAATAAAAAACATGTTTTCCATTAAGTATATGAAAATCCCCTTCATTGATGTATATCTTTTTGGCATGAAATGCATGAATGTTAATAAGTGCGTACATTTTCTTATAAGCCTTTATACATATGCAATATTTATCTATCTTGTTTTAGTTTGTTTGCTGTATCTTTGGTCAAGAGCAACCGTTGCCTCGTGCTGCACACTCTGATTTTCCCTGCGTGTGAGGACACTGGCTGAGAGCTGCAAGACAGACAGCCACTCAGCTTCCCATCAGTGTAATGGGAGCCTAGTTACTGCTGGTTGTGTTGAAGCATCTATGTGTATGTCAACTAAAAGCCCTCCTGCAGGACCAGATGTAAGCTGGATCGATGCGTCTGTCAGTCCCAGTATACTGAAATGCTGTACTTGATACAGATGTCATTTTGTTCCTTTTCCTTGCACATTGATTTTGCCTATAGACAACTCATACAGAGATGTAAAATGTTTTCCATTTATACTGAAATGTGCAGAATATAAATAACTTTAGATACCGACACACAGTTTTATAGAATTTATGGTTTCTCTCACCCAACAGTTAACCTACTACAAGGGTGCAAACGGAAAAACTTGCCATTGCCTTGGAGTTTACGTATGCTCTTGCTAAATTATGTATTTTTCTTCTAAGGACTTTATGTTATCCTTTTGTCTTCTGAAATTAAATTTTATGAATGAAACACACATGTTACAGTACCTTGCAAAACACAGGATATCACTATCAAGTTAGACTAACATTTTTTTTGAGTATATTTGGAAAATGCAGTTTGCAATGAAAATAAGTACAGTCAAGTAAACTCTGTGAACTCGTCTTTATTCTTCAAACCTCCCAGCAGTTTGTGTATGAAAGGTGCTTTATAAATAAACTTCGATTTGATTAGGAAAGCTCTTAAACACACAGAACAAGGTCTTTAACTACTGTTTGATTCTTTATCATGAATTCACTCTCAGGGATGTTATCTGTTAGGTACATGTTGGCCATCCTTAGTTAATCGATCTCTTGAAAACCCGATGGCATGACCTCGTCCTCTGTTTCATGGTCTGTTTTTCTGCTTACAGTTGTGTCTGACTATCACAGGCTTAAATCTTATATCTTGGAGTAATTTTTTTGTTTGCTGTTAGTCTAAATGAGATTTCTCCTCTAACCTGCTGGTTAAACAACATTATCTAGCACGTGCATCAAAGCAGCCTATAGGTATTTATCTCCAGGGGCCTTAGGGGACTGAGATCTTCAGCATTGGCAGCACATATGACTCACATTGTGTTTGGTGTTTTTATTTTGTTATGTTTTCTTTTTTTTTTTATTATTTGGCATCACATTGGGACCCCCTGCGTTCAGTTTTTTTTAGCAGTAAAGACACTTGGGGGGAAATATAGTTTCCATAACAAAATCAAATCAAAAGATACGTATCGATGCCCTATGTTTCCATGTGTATTGCATTAGAAAAATAATTAGTATTCAAAAGGGATTTTTTTTAAAGTAGGAGAATCTTACAAGTTAGCAAGAAAAGTAAGTGTTGGGGTTTTTTTTTGGAGACAAACAGTACCGTACACGATAAAGTGCAGATTGTCCAATCCAACACTCATAGGTAAATTCAACCAAATGACAGGAGAGTTGTCATTTGGTTGCCAAATCTCTGCAGCAAGAAGGCTCACTGCATAGTAAAGTTTTTAAAGACCCACTCTGATAAAAAATAGTGTTTTTGGTGTTTTTAACGTCTTCTGTAAAACAGCTTCAGTACATCCAGAACGCTGCTGCTCGAGTCCTGACTAGAACCAGGAAGTACCATCACATCAGTCCTGTGCTCAGGTCTCTGCACTGGCTTCCTGTAGCTCAAAGAATAGTCTTTAAAGCAGCTCTGCTTGTTTACAAGTCTTTCCATGGCCTTGCACCAAAATACATTTATAGGGCCATATGAACCATCTCTGACTCTGAGGACCTCAAAGGACCCCTCAGGGCCTCCTGCGGGTGCCCAGAGTCAGGACTAAACAAGGGGAATCAGTGTTTTAGTCTTTTGCAGCTGAAAGCTGGAACAGTCTCCCTGAGGTTGTGACACAGGCATCTCCTGTGTTGACGTTCAAATCCAGACTCAAAACATTCCTGTTTAGCCGTGTATATAACTGAAGGTACCTCGTTGGCACTCCTTTTCATTTTCTTTTCTCTTTCCTTTCTTTTAAAGTAAATCTTACAATGAATATTTGTGTTTTTAATCTTTGCACTATTACGTATTATGATCTTAATGCATTCTACGACGCGCTGAAATCTGTCCACGTCGAATCTTTTCCTTTCTATTAAGGTACATTTTATAATTATTTATGCTTTGACTCTTTGCACTGTTGTGTATTGTGATTTTAATGCATTTTCCTGTTTTGTGAGGCACTTTGAATTACTTTGTGTACAAATTGTGCTATACAGATAAACTTGTCTTGCCTTGCCTTCTTGTGGCATTTTTCTAATGATGGACATATAATCATTGTGAATCAGGAGCAGCAACCAGCAGCGAAAGGGGGTGCACCAACAATTCAGAGTTGTATTTCTGATAGTTTCTGCAGAGCGGCAGGAGTTTATTTACACAGTTTATTTATTTATTTTTTTGCTTTATGTCGGCTCAGGTTGGTGAAAGCCTTCATTTTGGATCCTTGCTGAGATCAACTGGTAAATTCACACAGACACAAAAATTGCAGCTTTTGGAAAAATGTGCAAAACTAATACGTCAGCAGAAATGACAGCATGTTATTCGGTTGTGGGTGTGCTGCTGAATTATTCTTCACAACTTCACAGATCATGTTTATGCTGACTCATTTTGACTTCCACAAAAACTGGAAAAGAGCCCAGCCTGACAATTATTACACACCTATGTTTTTTTCAAATCAAATCAAACTTTATTTAAAAAATGAACGCACTTCTGATGCCTTCCGCTAATAAAAGGAAAAACCTATAAAATATCACAATAAAATCCCAACCCACCCTTCAGCCTTCCCACTCCCCTCTGTTAGCACATACGAACCGTGACCCCACACTAAATGAATACTTATATAAGTAACTTTTAAAAGAAACTTAAGGCTTGGCACTGCTGTGAGGACAGTATTTGGGAATCTCTTCATACCAGGAGCCAGCTTGGCCATAGGAACATCGCCACAGTGCCCACCCAGACCGGGGACAGCAACGGGGTCCATTCCACAGCCGTGAGGCTTCAATGTTACACTCCAGCCGCCCCAGCAAGGGCTACAAACGCGGCAACAACCACCGACCAAGCCGGCAAGCTCTGGTAGAAAGATCCCCACAAGAGACACTGTGGGGAAAAATCATGATAAGATACTAAAATAAATACATAAAATGTATATCAAAAACATAAAATTGAGAATAAGATTAAATGCATAATAATAACTTTGAAAACATAAAACAATATATATTAAAACTAATAGAATAAATAAGCAGATAAGATCAACTAAAAGTGAAATTGAAAAGGTGGGTTTGGAGCCTCTTCTTAAATACCTCTACTGTCTCTGACAAAATTTAGCTCAGAGTCAAAAAGTACGCCCACGTTTCTCACGCATTGAGATGGTTTACATTTCTGAAGATGTGGTAAAATCATCTCTTGTCATCAGAATAGATGAATTAAAATTTCAGTTTTGTCCTGGTTGAGCTGTAGGAAGTTTTAAATACAATTTAAAAGTGTTAATATGTTCAAGGTCATCAGTAGACACAGCGATGTAAAGCTGTGTATCATCAACGTAGCTGTGAAAGTCAACACCGTGTCTTCTGATGACCTCCCCAAGAGGCAAGATATACAAATTAAAAAGTATAGGACCTAAAAGCAACCCTTGGGGAACCCCACAAGTTATTTCATGGATTCTCGAAGAGAATACATTCATACTTACATAAAAGTGCCGATCTGTAAGATAAGAATAAAACCAATTAAGAACATTTCCAGAAAGGCCCACTAGACTATGTTTGTCTAATAAAATATGGTGATCCACTGTATCAAAAGCGGCACCAAGATCCAGCAGCACCGGAATAAAAAGCTTCTGTGAGTAAAAATGTATTCTATGATAATTAATAATCTTTAAAAGAACCGTCTCTGTACTATGGTTTGTCCTAAGACCAGACTAATATTTTTCTAAAATTTCTTGTGTTTTTAAAACTCATGTGGTTGAGCACTTTTTTCTATGATTTTACCTAAAAACGATAAGTTGGATACAGGTCTATCGTTATCCAGAGTATTTGGATCTAAATGACTCTTCTTCAGAGGGACCTCACCACTGCTGTTTTAAAGGCACCTATCTGAAGAAAAGTAGTTTGCTATATTTAAAAGCTCTGACTCAAAGAATCCATAAAATGTTTTTAAAAAATGAAGTAGGAATGGGATCTAAAAGGCAGGTTGTGGTGTTTACTTAGGATATAACTCGACCAATCAACCAGGACAAAACTCCCCAGTGTTTCTTCTGGTAAAAACAATGCAGGTAATCTGTTAAAACCAGTGTATTGCATAGTTTTTATTTTACTTTTGGGGACTTCTGCCTTTCTGTATGAGCAGAATGGCACAAGTCCCACAGCAGATAACCCTAAACACCCTCACACCCACCCCTATGCCCCCCTAAACTCACCAATCAGGCTCCAGCACATGCTTTTGCACTTGGAGAGGAAGCAGAGTACCTTGAGAAAATCCCCTGCAGGTATGAGGAAAATTTAACTTAAATAGACAGAAAGGCCATAGCTCAGACTCACAGCTGGCAGCTTGCAATTGCTGAGAAATTTCCACCACACCACCATCTTTTTTCTATTCTTTTCCCACTCAGTCCTGTGCAGGGATGCAAGGTTGCAACAGTCCAGCAAAGCTACTAAAGGGCAAAGGGAGGGTGCACCCCGGACAGTTCTCTCGTCCATTACAGAGCCACACACAGACAAACATTCACTTCTAAGAGGCAGTTAGAAATCACCAATTAACCCATGAAGCATGTGTTTGAACTGTGAAAGGAGAAAACCGGCTCATGGAAGAAGAGATTATGCAAACTCCTCACAGAAAGGACCCAGCCAGGATTCAGACCTGAGGCTTTTTGGTGCGGGATGACAATGCTGACCATGCTTCCTGAAAATAAGTATCTAATATTAGTTTAAACAAAATTAGAACTACATTAAAACATTGTAAAATTTGGAAATAACTTTGTTAGCCTTAAAAAGAAAGCAATTAAAGTAAATGAACATTTTTTTTTAAAAATGACATTTTAGCTTTAGCTAAAAATTGTACAAAGGCAAGTTAATTTGTAAATTGTAAGTGTTGTGGCTCTTCTTGCAAAAAAGTTATTTTTAGTTTAAAATTTACATTTGTTTTCTTTCTATTATTTTAATCCAATATGTAAAGAAGAAACACTTGAGCAGTCAATAATCTTGATAGAAAAATATTATACAGCATTTATTATGCCATTCCTGCCATTCCTGCCACTCTGCAAAAACAATGTCCTGTAACACGACATAGGTTTTTTGATCTTTACCTATAAACAGTATAATCCTAAATAAAAGACCACTGGGAACGCTTTTAAAATGGATCAAAAGATGGTTGGAGTTGGACTTTTAAAAGTGCACTCAGTGATTTCAATATGCTTCTAAACAACTGAAATAATAAGAGTACAGTTTTCTACTCAGAAACTTATCATGCAGGGCATCAGAAATAAATCTGGGCTTAATTTATTAGAAATAACATAATTTTTTTGACTATTTTTTTACTGCTATTTGATGGCACAAAGTGGAATGGTATATATTCCTCAATAAATGCTTTTCATTAGTTTATTACTTGAAGGTTCACTACAGGTAAAAAAAAAAAACAGCCAGAAAAGAAGTTGTCTGATTTTTTTTTTAAAGGGATACTTTTAGAAGCTCAGCAGTAAACCTTCCCCAAGAGTTTTAAGTGTGCTGTGTATAAAGAGGTCTCCAGCTGCAGATCAGTGAGTGCGCAAGTGATCACACCTTTCCTTCCAGCAGGAAAGAGAAGGCTGTCTAAGCACAAGGCTTCCTGAGCCCTACATTAACCCAACAGTTCTTTTCCTGCCAGACCGTTTCCTGACTCATTGAGTCATTGCTGGCCTTTTTCAGTGGATGTGCAGCTGCAAAGACTTTCTTTTGTCTATTTGAAATATTACTTTACTATCATGCACTTCATGACACTCTCTTGAAAAATATTAATTTGGCTTCAAACCTGCTATCATCAGTTATGGTTGTTTATAAACAACTCTTTTTCAGTGTTTTTCTTCCCCCTGCGAATAGTGAGTGGGTGGAGTGAGTTTGGCCTCACTTCCTGCACAACAGGATACAGAGATCAGGGCAGGAGAGAGATTGGAAAGGCTCAGAGGAGATGATGGATGAGATGGTTATAGCCAATTGTCTTTGCCTTCCTCAACAGGTGCAGAAGAGCTTTCAGCGGGATGAAAGGAATAGGCTGTTATCTTAGAAAAAGACAAAATAGAAATGGGAGACAAGTGGTCTTACAGAAAAAGTTGTGTTTCTTAAACATTTTTTTGCATGAAAACAAACAATAAAGATTTGAGCTAGAGGGGGTTAGTAGATTGGGTAAAAGTTGACAGATGGTCCGAGGTCCTACCTATTGAAAAGTGGCTTCTGGAAGTCACTTTTCAAAAGTCTTCTTCTTAAAGGCAGTTTTTATTTTGACAGAGCTTATTTTTTTTTATTTTATTTTGCAGGGTTTGATCAAAAATACTTTCTGAGCTCAGCTTCTTAGGAGAGACAGGATGTCTCATGACAAACAATATGTTTTTTTTTTACCTGTTTGATGGACTGACTGCTCTTGTTGCATCATGGGAGTTTCTTTCCATCTGCAGAGCTGAAAAGAGACCTTGGATCTTGCATCAGACGAGACTGACATTGCAGAAGTTAAAACAATTACTTAAGCAAAGCTTTTTAATCATTTAAAAAAATTATCTTGTAGTTTTACAATTTTCAGGAGGGGGGGTTGATTATTGTCATGCTGTTGGTGTTGCTGAAATTTTGTGTTTTATGTTTCTGGAAAGGAAAACACATTTTTTTTTAAACTGGAGTTGAATGTGAGGAGGTTTTTGCACCCTTTAGTTGTTTCAACAGTGATTGTTGTGATTATCTCTGACAGCGCTAATAAGATTCTATACAGCAAAAAGGAAAATGGAGTTGTCGATTTGAGTGGTTGCTTTACTTAAATAAATAAAAAATCAGAAATTTCTATTACGTCTCATATAGAAATAAAGAGAAAAATAAAAATAAAAATAAATGAAGAGTACTTGCAAACTGATATCTGGAAATAAGACCGTGACAAAGGCTGCTCTTATCTATGTTTTAAGAAAATATTTAGTTTCCCGTAGGTCTGTTGCAGGTGTGGCAGCCAATAGCTTGTTCATGCAATCATTAGTTCTCAATGACATACCAGCGATACCAGAGTTGACTCACTTAGTAAAAGGAAACCATGACGAGAGAATTAGGAGAAGCATTCATCAGCTTTTATTTGCAGTAATCTGGTTTGAAAATGAATTTTTTTACTTTATCTATATTTAATTATACTAATGACAAACAAATGCAACACTGTGGCACTGCAGAGCTGAAAAGTGTTATTGGTTCCAGAATGTCACTGGACTCTCACAGAGCCACAGCTTGAAACTGCTTTGTCATGGAGCCATGTTTGAGTGGTGTAGTGGGAAAAAGACGAAAAGGTCTTTTTGTTTTTGAAGAGGTGGTTTGATTGTTAAACTCTCTACTGGATTCGTAACACCACAAAATGGTCATGTTTTAGTATGCATGGGGGCAGCTGTCTGAATCTGCTGCTGACGTTTGTGTTCCTTTTGTTTCCGTGATAAGGATCTACAAGGACTCCCTGGAAGAAGAGACGTCATATCTCAGCTGGATCTTTCTAGGCATATAAAAATAGAAATATGGCGTATGTGCTGCACTTAATAACATAACTACTTAAACCAGTGAAAATGAAATATTCTTCCACTTGGAAAGTCTAAACTTCCAGATTATAGCGAGAAAGATGTTGGGATTGATGCACACAATGATCAAAGTTAACCACTGTAAAGATGCATGTGTCTTCTCTAGATGTATCATTTTGTTTTGTTTGGGTGCATTTACCTTTCCAGGGGTTGCATTTTTACTTCCCTTAGAAACATTTCAAACATTCCCATTTTCTGTGTTTACAGTCAGAGCTGCACCAAACAGCCTTAATATTTACTGCTTCCTGTTCGCTCTGGACACAATCAGTTGATTGAGAAAGAGGAGGGGCAGTTTAAGACAAGTGTCAACTGGAATATAATATATAAAGCAGGTATAACACTAATAAAATCTCTACAAGCAAATACTGTTGCTGCAGAATGTCAATGAGTGATATGTGGGATTTCTAGATCTTGCAAAGTCAAAAACTGATAACTTAAATACAGTTTTACCTTTCTGTTAGTAGCCGTGTCTCTGCTTTCGTTGTTGTGTTTCTGGATTTGGTCATTTGCACCTGTATTTGCTGTTGTGTTTCAGGACTCTGTCATTTGTTCCATGATTTGCTGTTGTGTTTCGTGATTTGCTGTTGTGTTTCTAGATTTGCTGTTGTGTTTCAGTATTTGTTCATTTTTACTGGGATTTGTTGTTGTTGTATCTTAAATGTAAACGTGTCTTGCACCTCTGGACCACCAAAGACATCTGGAGTCAACCTATACAAGTCATGTTCTCAACAACTTTTCTCTGAAGAATACAGTTTCTCCAGATGTATTTTCCACTAAAGGTGTAGCAAAAACATTTGAGCTACATGGACCATAAATGGAAGATTTTTAATAGCCCATCTAATAAATGGACTGTATTAGACCACTTTAGCTAACTGGTTGAGGGGCTTTTTCATTACAAGTCACTTAAATCCATTTACAGAAGAAAAAATGCTCACAAAGCAGTTTGAGATTAATTTTCTCTCCTGGGGACACATCTACATTTAGAGGGTTTTGGTCAGGAATCAATCAACCGACTTTTTCCGTCAGAAGACAACTGCTGCATATGTAATTGCACTACCTAAGGGAACCTAAAGCGCTTTAAAGAAACACAGAAACGCACTGTCAGGCTAAAAAAATGAAACAATTAACGGTAATTCAAATCATCAAGACAAAAACAATAGATGTTGCTGCCCCTTCTAGATTTGTATTACATCTGAACCGTAATGATAAACATCCAGTAACTTGTTGCTTTATGCTACTTCATGGTTTTAATCACCCTCCTATCCCCCCCTCTCTAACATCCCTCTTCTTTCTTCCCTCCTTTCCTTTTCCGTCCGGTCCAACACAAAAGATTTTCAAATACGATTAAAATGAATAAAGTTTTGCCTCGATTACAAAAGGGTTTATTCAGACATACCTCTGGTTTGTCAGAAGATTCATAACCCCTGTTGTTAAAGTAAAAACTCCAACACAAGAGGCCTTTAGCTCTCATCTGTCTGTCCAGCTGTTGGACAGGACAAGTAAGAAAAAAACAAAAATAGATGTTGCCACACCATTGCCACACAGCAGGAATAATTTTTGTTACACTTTTTTCCCCTCATTTTTTATATTTACATTTTGTTTTACCTTTCCACCATTGTTACCTGCATAGGTCTTTTAAACCGTGATTCAGTATTGTCTCAAATAGATGCTTCTTACACTAAACAATGATGTAGATATTTAAAAATGTCAATACTGTATCTCTCCATCTCACATAGAAGTGAGCAGACTGCCTTTTCCCCCTGAAGGAGTCAAACTCTTATTTGTCAATAAAAAGAAAATACAAAACTATGAGCTTCTGATTGAGTTCGTTATGGACTCAACATTGACAACAAAAGGTGCACACTATTGATACACTATCACTAGGATATGCTTACAAGAACAGCTTAATAGTAGTAAATAAACTGAATAATTGTCACTTTTCAATGCCAGTGTCACTCACAAATGATCTTTTAATTTGTTGCTGAGGGAGTGAGGCGTAGGGTAATTCACATCAGACGTCCTGGTTGTTCTTTGATTTTTATAAATATTTTAATTAGTTAAAGTATTTTTAAAAAAAAGAAAAATGCAGCTGTATGTTCACTTAAACAGTGAAATGTTATTTATTTATTTGCACATTTCAAAATTTAGACTTTCAGAGTGTACGTGCTACATTAACAAGCAACAGCATGTACAGCAGATAAACGATTAAAAAATGCCTTTCTTTGTGGCAGTTTAATGTAGCCCGCTCAGAAAAATGTTTATTAGGTGACTCAAAAAAATGTAAATGTAGGCTGTCCCTTCACTTTTTTGAGTCTGAGCTTCTTCTTCAGGGTGATAAAGCTTCAGAGGCACTGATGTCTGACTCAGGCAAAATAAAAAAAAGACAGTAAATATTTTAAAAGTACCCCACATGTGGGAAGATATTGTGTTCAAAAAAGGAAGACAAAAAAGTGTTTTCCCCAACACATTTCTGACCTTTCAGAAAATAAAACTCATGGCAACCTAAGTCCTGATGGTGCTCAGCATTCTGTATGGTTGAATGATTGATGCACTAAGATATTTGATGTTTCAATAAAGTTTTATACAAACAGCACAGTTGAAAGGACTGTATTTTTTTTTACAGACTATAGAAATAGCACTATCATAACACAAAAATACATTTCAAATGTATTACTTAAAATAAAAGAGCATTGACTTTGTGAAAAAATGCCAAATTGAAACTAAAAGTGAATCCCAGTTTTTGTTTCTAAGTCACACATAGATGATTAATGTTTAATAAGATTGTATTGACTGTAATACATCTTTGTGGAGCTAGCTGCATGCATGTCAGTAACATCTTGTTAAATTAAGGTTTGAAAAAAGTTTATTTTTGGAACTAGATATAATGATTATTAAATCCATGAAAGATTGAAGAACTTAAAGTTTGAAGCATATGTTTCTGATCCCTTATTAAAAGACTATTAACCGAAAAAGAGATTACTTCCATCTGTGTGTGGCTGTGGTAAATTATTCCAAACCAGGGAAGCGTATAATCTATCTATGAGATCCAAATTACAAGATCAACAAAACTTTAAACAGGTCAACAAAATCAAACTGGATTTGGGAAGTTAAAATACATGTCGATTTGCATAAAAAGATTCAAGCTTGAGCTTGCAGTGTTATTGCAAAGCGTTTACATTTCTTTATGATTCAACGTGGTAACAGTGTACATCAAGATTTAATTTAAAAGTTATTGAGATGGATGTGAAAATGGAAACATTTTCTTCACCACCAAGCTACAGAAACAATTGGCCGACATGTTTTCAGAAAAATTATGCAAGATGTCTGGAAACTGGACGAAAACGCTCAGACACATAAGATTATTTTGTGCAATTGTTCAACCTTACAAACCTTTAAACAGTTACATGCTGCGTTAAAGTCGGACTACTTAACTGTTCAGCCTCTGACTAAATTTTTAACCCGCATCTCCTTGTGATGTGGCGAAGTGTATTAAACTTTACCTGTATTGCTCATTTGGTATTTAAGTTTCATTCCGATCAGTGTGAAACAGTGACAAAATCAAACATCTGATGTTGAGGGGGAAAAAACCCCAACTCTGCTATCTTTTTTTCTGGCACTCCATGTTGACCATGAACAACTGCACTATAAGGAAGCAAACAGAAAACAAGGAGAGTTGCTAACTGGTGCAACTCTGGAAGTAATGTTTCTTAATCTGTCCTCTTTTTTTTGCCTAAAATGCCCAGAGGTGTAAAAAAAACACATTCTGCTTCATTACACATTTAAATGTTTTTTTCCGGTGCCATCAGTGTTACTAAGAGAGCAGTATTTAGTGAAGCAAAAATGAAAAACTGTTGAAAGTGGTGCTCAAAGATCTTTTCTGGTGTCCTTCAAGGAAAGGTCTGCATGCAGTAGTAAAAGCCTGATGCCTCGTATTTTAAAGATAATGCTCATAATGTGCTTTTGAAAAGTTATTCCTGGCACAATTGTGATATCAAGATGATTCTGGAAATGTTTTTCTTTTTTTTTGTGTTTTTTTTCCCCATACATAATTTTTTTGCATTGTCATGCTGCCCGGTGTGTCGTTTGCAGCGCTGGGTGCTGTGCTGAGTCGTGATGCCTCTCTGTTGTCCTGAAGGACTTTTAAAGGCAGACGAGACAGGCTGCATTACAGCTCTAATGAAATCTGTCAGCGCAGACTGCACTCAGGGGCAGCTTGCACTGCAGCAGCACTCACCACCACACAGCACAGGAGAGGAGAGCTGGGATTGTGGGCTGAGTGTGAAAGCAAAGAATGAAATACAAAGATGGGCACAGATTTGGCAGTTCTGGGTTGGTTTTATTTTTTGAGATGTTACATGTGTGCCCGTTTGAGCAATTGAAGATGGACGAAGAAAGCACTCTGCTGTGCTAGGGCACCTCTCTCTGCATATCAGAGCAGCAGACAGCCACAGACTCTCAGCGTAGAAGGGCTGGAACTGATCGGAATACTAATGTGAACAGGAGGCATAGAGGAGGTAGTAGTAGGAGAGTGATGATGCAAATGGGGATGAAGGAAGAGGAGAAATTGGTGCAAAATTGAAAACAGAAAGAGGTGTTACAGGTTGAGAGTAAAGAGAAATCCTTTAAAACATGAGGGAAATCATTGCAGAAAGAAAATGGTCAGGTGTGGGAAGTCATGAAAGTGAGGTATGAATCACAGCATTCAGGATGGCAGCGATGACTAAGTGAAGGAATTACTGATGAAAATGTGGTGTTTGTGTCTACAAATGCAACACATATTTGCAGAGAACATAAAGAGGATTGATTTAAGGAGCAGAATTAAATCGTAATTCCTCCTTTACAAAGATTGAGATACTTTTGTTTCCTATTCCTATTTCTTTGCTTCCTTTATTTTTTTCTGGCGTTATAGAATTGTTTGTTGAGCTCAGAGATGCATAGTGGGACTGTTAACACCATTGCCACACAGCAGGAATCCTTTAAAGAGAGATCCTTTAAAATCCTCGCTCAGCTCTTGTGGCTTGCTGTTTGCTTCTTCCTCATGCATGTATGGGTATTGTGTGGACTCTCCAGCTTCCTCCGTTTAGTCCAACAGCATGCTGACAAGGGATTTTAACTAGCCTCTTAACAGTCAGAGTAACTTTCTTTTCATTGAGACGAAGAGGAATAGATAAAGGCTGTCAGAGTTTTTTTAAAGACACTGATGAATATTGTGTTTTTGGTGTTTTTTAACTTGTTCTTGTGACACTTTTCTTATGATGGAGGACATTTCTAAACAAATTAAGTTTAAATTTGTATTTCTGAGTATTTCTTTATTCAAATTGTTGTAAATCAGGAGCAGTAAACAGAAAAGCTTTTCAAAGTGTTGCCTGTTTGTTCTGTAGAAAATACGCTGGGCGGGCCACAAGCTCCCTGCTCCGCTTCATTCTTGCAGAGAACTAGATCCATGTACATCTTCATTTTCCTTGTCCGAGCTGTCATCTGGCCCTGAACTGTAGGACTGGATAGCTCGGATACTGCTTTCCATTTTTGTTGCATGGCTAATGTTAGGTTGGCGGTGTGAGAGGCTGTAAGCTTGGGGAAGAGGGCGCAAACAGAGATTCTCTCAGCGATGGGTTGCAAATTAAGGGTTCAAACCTGGTGGCCTTTTGTGAAACCAACATGGCTGCTACTTCCCTTTTCTTTTACGTTCTGAACTTGTTCAGTAGCAAGAGGTTTTCTAGATACAGGTTGCCAGGGCAGTTAAACCACACAGTTTCAGGTAAGACTAAAGTGGAAAGCTCTCACGCTCAATAACCTGTCAGTTTTAGAATATTTGAATGAAGCAAGAAACCAAAACTAACTGAAAAGTATGTGAGGATGAAACTCTGTAAGAGGAATCAACACAGACTGATTTAAGCTGTTGATTGCAAACTGATATGGTTTAAATTTTCCTTGTCCATCACATTGTCCCAGTGAATTACCACAGTCACTGGTCTAAATGAAAGAGCAGTTAATGAATGCAAGTTTACTGCCTTAAAAAAAGCTCTCTTATCAACAGAAGGAAGAGATAGTTTAGGTAAGTTCCCATAAACAACTTGAAACTCAGGTTGTCTCATGCCACAAAACAATGTCAGGATGCCACTCATTCTTTGAATGATAGAGAATCTCAATGACATTCCCTGCACATCTAAGAAATCAGTGTTCATACATTCTGGTAACAGCATTGAAATGCCACACACGTGTGACATTTTTCGAATGGAATTCTTTTAAAACATTTTTAAGGGTGCAGGGTTTCATGGTTTTCATTCCACGTCTTTCATGACATTTTATGACTGAACACACAAAAGGCATATGTTTGACTGGACTTTCACCTGTGACAAAAAGTTATGAGCAGGAAATGAGGGGATAGAGTTCAGTAATTAATCGTGTTTGTAATAGTTTAAATACCAAAAACCATGTACCTTTTTTTGTTTTTTACAGAATAAATGTCTAATAAAATTATGATGTTTTAATGGTGTTGTATGCATAGGAGGCTCTTGTAATACATGTTTATGCATTTCTTTTGTACGTTCAGTAACTATCTGTTACAGTGTTAAGTCACAGTAAAGTCTATTTTATGTATATGTACAAAGTTTTTATGTATAAAATGTACAGCTGGTATAAAAAGCACAATATGCAAAATGTTAAAATACATGAATTTATCACACTACATATATTTAGTTGATGTGATGTGTATATGGAAGTATAGAATAAGTAAAAGGCAAAATCAAATAGTTTTCTAAATCCTTTTATTACTCTATCTACAACAATCCTAAAAATATATTGACAATTTATTAATTTTCAATGTGAAATAATCTGTGCTGTTTTTTTAAACATGTTTTCTTTATTATCTTTTTAATATTTATTAGCTATTAAACAAAAATAAATTGTTTGTTGTTGTGAATTCTTCATATTTCTGGCATGTCTTGGACAAAACAATCATTGGCAAGGGGAAAATACCCACCTCTTTACCCTCTTCTTCCTTGATTATGTCTATATGTGCCTTTCACACATACCCATACACACCTTTCACTTATATATTGCTTTTCTACCTTCATTAAGGGCAAAAGCGCTTTACAGTGTTCAGTCCCATTCACCCATGTACACACAAATTCACATGGTGATGGTGACAGAGCTGCCCTCTAAGCAGCCAATCAGTTTCCCAATGGCAATGTGGGGTTCCATGTCTTACCCAAGGACACTTTAATACATGGATAGGCAAGGTTGGAACCAAACCTGCGACCTTCCAATCGTAAGCTCACCACTCGACCTCTGCTCAGCCCTTTCTGAGTAAAAAAATATACAAACTAGAAATTTTGATGGAATAAATATTGTGTCTGGGGTTAGTCATGATGATGAAAAGGATAGCCAAGAGGAGAACTTGCTTTTCTGCTGAAATAAAATCTGCTCGACACAGAAGTCCTGCCCTAAAATCATATGTTCTTATATAAATTCAGTGACTCATCGTGGCTTTCCCGCATCACAGACTCACTGCTTGACTGTGCGTCAGACTGAATCTTTACTAGATAGGACTACGAATGAGTTAAGCCAAGCTCTTGGCACTAAGTAATACTTTTCTAAAGGAACAATATTTAAACAATCTTTCTTTTGTCAGTAACTTATCTACAAAAAGAACTTTTGCACAAAGAAAATCTTCAGAGTAATTATTGCTTTAATATGTTTCAATCAATCACTTTTATTAATATTAATTTTCTTGGTTTATGTGTCATACCCATATAACATGTGTTACCATAACAACCTTCAACAATATTAGACTCTTCAGTGGTTTTCTTTTAATATGATTGTCTCTCAGGTTTGACCTCAGTTGTGTCACTGTATCTTTGGTGAAAAACACCAATGACGTATTAAGGAGCCCTTTATTCTGAAGGTCTTTCACGTCAAGTAGCTTCCCAATCCTGCACAAGTCACTGTCTGTGCTGCAGAAGAGTGAATCTGGTGCAAAAATAGAATAAAAGCATCTGCATGACCTAGGACAGCAGCATGACGGAGAGATAAAAAATATATATATATGCATTTGAGAGAAACCCAGAGGTTCATTTTGGAGGTATGTGCAAGTGTCAACACGCTTGTACAAAGCCTCAAATTAAAATTAAGGGTAAAGTTAAAAGAAAAATGCTGCCAGTTATTGTCGGTTGCACTGCAGCCTCTGTCCCTGCAGCCACACACAAGTAAATTCACACAGACACTTTGTCAAGAATCATCATGTCCTTTCACCAAGCAACACCAGCCACCCTTGCCCCATGTGGCCATTACTTAACACATTTGGTTGACGTCCACGGAAACGAGCACGGATGAACGGTGGCATTCAAACATACCCAAACAGAGCTGCTTGACCAATGCATATCCTTCACCCTTCCTATCTTTTAATTTAACACAAACACATAGTGGTTGTTCACCTTCATTTATTAATATTTTGGAGTGAATATTGCATTAATGTAAAGCTGCATATTGAAAATTGCATTCCTCAATGCAATTTCCAATAACTTCAACTATGACTTTAAAATGGACTTACAGATCCCCTCCAATGAAAATTTAATATTTGGTTATTTTTACCATGTTCTTGTAGCATTTTTTTCTCAAATTGGCATGCATGAGCAGGAACTCTCACTGCCAGACCTTTGCTGCTCCCTCTGTGTCACCTTCCTAACACACTAAAATTTTATTGCAGTAAAAAATCCCCTATTACCCGATCTGACTATTCAGATCTGACTATTGTGCTGCTCTTTGCAGTCTAAGTATGTTCAGCAACGGTGGCACATTGTGTTTTAGATCCACTTTTCCGCTGAATTTATTTTTCTCTCTTTGTACTTCTTTGCATAGCAACATCATTTATAGAAATGCATTTTTTTCAATAGAACTGTCCCCATTAGAAGAGTTTTTCTCTGTTTTAGGAGACTTGTGATGATCTTCATCTGAAACAGGCTTTTCCTGATGTGGTGAACTTTACTCCACAAAGTTGACATCAACAAGCCCCCGTGAGCAGTAAAGCCAGCTGCACTCTATGTTTAAATGATGACACACGCAGCTCGGTAAACAGAGGTAAGAGCCAGTTGATGGCTGGAGGTTACAGAGGCTGCTCTTTCTCTCAAGTACATGAGTAAACATAATGACAAACAGGTCTGAACAATGTAGAATCCGCTAGCCATACTGAGGGATGGACATTCACATACATATTTTTTTTAAATCCTGCATTCGTATTTTCTCAAACAAAATAAAATATATTTTTCCTTCCACAATGCCTATTTGTTCACCACAAGTCTGATGATATATTTCATTTAGCATACAAAATAATCTTGCAAATTTTGAAGAGAGTAATCACCCAGGTGTTACAAGTTGCCAACTACAAGTAAGGCTGATTGACTGGGATGAAATATTTCAAACCAAATGAGTGAAAAAACCCTCCAAGAACACAGAGCCCCCCTCTTCTCCCTCTCATTTTCTCTCTCCATACTTATCCCTGATGACTCAGTGCACCAGAGGCTTGACGCCATTCCGTGTGACAAAAATGGGAACAATGCCAGTTAATGAGCTTTATTTTACCTGCAGGTCTTTTCATTCAAATGCAAGGTTGGCAACGCTGCAAAGACAACTGAAACCGGAAACAGCAAACTACAGATAAACAAACTGCGGAACACAAAAATGTGACAATAATTCTGTCTGGCAATGGAAATTCAGTCATGTTAAACTGTTTCACTGTTCAACTTCCTGTCTAACAGGTGTTTTGCAACTGAGCTTTTACTTTGGAGAATATTTAGGTTTTAATAAAACCTGGAAATTTTATAAACTAAATACATTTATTTTAAATGTTTTTTATAATTTTTCTAAATAAGAGATCCACTCAGCCCAAGCTCGAATTTAAAATAAGTTTTTTTTCACTGACTTGCACCTGAAAATGAAATGGTTCAAGTTTTTCGTTTATATTAACTTGTTTGTTCTTGACACTGTGCCATTTTAATGTAGTGGGTCTGTGTTCTCCTTTTTATTGATTGGACTATGAGTCTGGAACAAATCTATCTATCTATCTATCTATCTATCTATCTATCTATCTATCTATCTATCTATCTATCTATCTATCTATCTATCTATCTATCTATCTATCTATCTATCTATCTATCTATCTATCTATCTATCTATCTATCTATCTATCTATCTATCTATCTATCTATCTATCTATCTATCTATCTATCTATCTATCTATCTATCTATCTATCTATCTATCTATCTATCTATCTATCTATCTATCTATCTATCTATCTATCTATCTATCTATCTATCTATCTATCTATCTATCTATCTATCTATCTATCTATCTATCTATCTATCTATCTATCTATCTATCTATCTATCTATCTATCTATCTCAGTTTACAGAAGAGCCCCAATCCTTGTTGGCTTGATGTCTTTTAAACTTCTAAAGTATGGAGAGCAGAGGATCAGATGGCCATAAGGCAGAATAGCGCATTTGGACAATTAGCATTTTTCTCTCCACATTTGTTTATATGTGGAGGGGCAGCTGTGGTGGAGTGCTAAGGCGGTCGACCTCCAATTGTAATATTGTGGGTTCGATTCCTGCCTTGCCTGCCCATGTCTCGAAGTGTCCTTGGGCAAGACACTGAACCCCACCTCACGTCTGGTGGAAGATTCGGCAGCGGAGCCGCCACCAGGGTGTCAATGGGTGAATGGGTGTCTGTGACTGTAAAGCACCTTGGGCATTCCAAGAAGGTAGAAAAGCGCTACATAAGTATACGCCATTTACCATTTCTAAAGAGCAAAATTCATCTATTTATTTGATGGCTAATATTTTAAAGTTTTTCGTAATATTTTTATTTAGTACATCAAGTAAAGAAGCCTACCTGTAAATATATATTACAAAATAACCATTTCTTAAAAATTATTCATCTGATTACAGTTTTTCTCAGTCACTTTAGTACAATTCTCAGATCAGAATGAAATTCCCAAAACTATTTGTTCAATTTTCACATCATGATGTCACTTGTGCACATCATATAAGCAGTTTCTCACTTCTTTGAACAAGTTGCAATTGCTTTGGTACATCCATGCAAATGATTATGTACAATTCTCTGCTCTTTGCTACATTATCAATTGTTTATGTCATGTTGATCAAAATGTATTATATAGTTCACTGTGCAATAGTCTTACTCCTCAAAACACCTAGTCATTAGTTCATCGTATAAGTCATTAACTGCAAAATGGTTGACCAAGTTGTCATAATGTGACAAACATATTTCGCTGCATTGCAAGAGAGGATATTCGCTGTGATGTGGATGAGATTTTGTGGCCTATCATACAGGAACGACAAGAGGTGTAGGAAGACCACACCAATTCCTACTGCACTGCCTGTACTGTTGTACAGAATATTGTCCTATCTTTTTTTCCCTTTGTGTTACTGTGTGGGTTAGGGTTGTTTTTTTTCTATGTTGGTATGACATGGTCTGTCAACAAATTACAATATGAACAATAAAAGTGTAAATGTGAATCTTGTCCAGTCTCTGGCAATCAAACAAAAAAGGTGTAACTTACATTTTACAATAATTGTCATCAAAACTTTAGCCATAGTTTACATCAGAACTTCCCTCTAAAGTACACGGTTATTGACAACATGACTAAGTAATTTGACTGTCTTGTTCGTAGACAATGACACAAGGACTTGACATTCTGATGGCACTGACATGTTCAGTGACATAAAGACTTAGTTTTGAGAGATGAACTAAAGATTTTGAGCAAGTTACAGGCTTTTGCAAGAAATCCATAGTGTTTTGCCGTTTGTACAAATTGTTTTTGATTGTGTGCAATCGTTGCACACACGATTTTGCAAACTTCAATTCTGATCTGAGAATTGTACTAAAGCGACTGAGAAAAACTGTAACCTCTTGACACCTGTTGATGTAATATAGGCATCAAACTACTTCTGCTCCAAACTTACCCCAATTTACTGTAACATCTGCTTCAAAGCAAAAACAAGTGATTTTTTTCTCATCGGTGGAAATACATTTAGCTGTCAAGTGGTTAAAAGCAAGTAGCAGCATAAAAATGACTACACTGTCAATGTATCAATGTAGTTCCAAAAACTATAATTTAGATCAGATTCAAATGTATTAGTTTAGAAGAAACAATGTAAGGGAACTGTTTTGCTGCAGGTGTTGTGAAAGAGTATTCAAGTAAACCTTTTGAAGTACTCTGCACAGGTAACCATGTGAACAGATTTAGTCATGTTTATCCTGTTTTTTTTTTGTCAAATGGCAAGAATAATATCTGCACACAGAATCATGTATGGATATTTAATCCACATGATCACATTTCCTGTCTGCCTCAAAAGCTTGTGCAATTTCGAACCATTTTTCAACTGGAACTAACATACGATAGGTGTATTTCTGCAGTAATCATCTCATGATTCAGTCATACACTGTTAAACTAATGAATGGGTGGTTCAAAAAGCAAAATACTGGTTTGCTTTTATTGTAAAAAAAATTTTTATCACTGCACACGGTAAAAAAGCCACAAATACACAAAACTGTCTGAAAGTGGGAGGTGTTTGTTGTGCATAATTACTGGCTGTCGTGTTATCCTCAAGGTACCTCAGGGTTTTTTTCCAGAGGGAGGGGTCCGTTTATTCCTTTCACATTATTGTTTTGGCCTTCCAGCTGCACACAGTGAGAACCTTGTCCTTCCTTTCCTCTCCTCCTACCCTAAATCACTCCTTCTTTATTCAGCTCTTTGCCTCCGTGTTGAAACCCTCCCATGAAAATATTTGCTGTGGAGCGTTACCTCATCTGTTATTTGCATGATTAACTCAGCAGCTATGAACACTGGTAAACCTGCAGTAACAAGAGAAACCCACTGTTTGAATATGGAGAAGCCACAATCCCTTTGGGTTTCAAGCTGATTTGACATAACTGGTTGAAGACCATTGAACCTGAAAATGATTTGGTGGGAGCAAAATGTACGTTTCCATCAACTAATTTAGAAGTAGTTCAGAGAACATTCATGATGACTAATTATCAAAAAGGGACTGGCAAAGTCAAGCTGAGTTGAAAAAAAGTACCTTTCATTCAATGCTGTGGCCAAGCAAAAATAATATAAAGCATGGTGTTAATATGTCAGCTTTTTACTCAAGCAGCCAAGCAAAAAAAAAAAAAAAAAAAATTGGACAACTTTGTTGCATTTTCTTACTGACAAAGGAAATATTTTAAATGATAGTATCTAAGAAATAACTGTTTGTCTTTGTTTATCAACTCGCTTAAACGATAGAGAGTCTGAGACCGTGACCCAAGAAGTATGTCTGCCGTACTTTATCCCTGCATCAGACCCAGAATGTGCAAATAGTAAAGATCCACTCCGATCAGTTATTTAAAAGCTTCCTTGGTGGTCTATGATGATGCCGTTTTTCTGCCCGAATCAAGAAACTTGTTTTGTTCTCTTGGACCTTCTGCAAAGCAGCAGATGTTCATCTGAAATTTGTCTATAAGTCGGTGTAGAGAAACCCAACCCCCCTTCCGCTTCTTGTTTCTGAGAGGTTTCTGTTTACATGCTCTCCCGCTTACCGCAGCCCCTCACAACTCCAACTTAACATTACTGGTGCAACAAAAAATGCAGGCAATGTCTGAGCTATCCAGTTGTACATTTTTTAACCAGATGTCAGCTCTGATGAGGAAAGTGAAGACAAATGACCCTTGAATGTATTAAAATGGTCCAAAAGATTTCTTTGTTTTCAACTGGATGCATCAGAGCATCCACTTGCAAACAGAGTGGAGCAGGGAGACTTTGGCCCCGCCTAATTCAGTTTCTACATCACAACAGATAACTTTTTCAAATAGAAATTTTCACACTTCGAAATGGAGTTCTTTTTCTGTATAGCCTAAACATTTTTCAAACTAAAATTTGAAATTATCAATATTTTGAATTTTCATTTACTAGTCAGTATCTGTGTTAAATTGTATCATTATCTTTCAATTTCCATTTTCCTGATTTTACAACACGATGTAATTTTAATTTTGGTACCGTTTTTTTGTACTGTAAAGAAAAAAAATGGCTATCAAAACTTCTTTTACTTTGGCTTTATGCACGTAATGCTGCTGCTTATGATGGTGATATAATCTATTTTCTGAGTTTTCTTTCATATTGTTTGACAAACACTGCTTGCAAGCATTACTTTGATCTGGTTAAGTCTCTCTCCCACTGATTCCATCTGTTGTCTTATAGGGCTGTTAATGACATAAGATGGTTTTACAAATTCTGGTGTGTTACGCAAACAGGTGTGTGAAGGCTATGCTTTCACACGTGTAGCCGTGCAAAACCGAGGCCCATTCACAGGGACATTCCCACACAGGTGTGAGAAATCACATAAAGCCTCACAGGGCACGTGAAACAGTGCTTCAAACTTGCCAGAAATGTGACTTTAATTTTGAAAAACGGGGAAGAGGTGTATTTGGTTCAGCCTTTCTTAAGTCATTGCAAGCTTGAAGGCAAGATTGCAGTTCCTTTCATTTAAATTCAAATGCATTTTCTACAGTGAGACTGCTGTATTAAAGTTTAATAAAGGCGGACTGGCAACGACCTGCAGCAAATTCAATTATATAAGCTATTTGCCAGGTGTGATCCCAAAAGTTTTTTGTTTTTTTTCATCCTTGCAGGTGGAAGTTCCCTGGCTCTCATCTGATCATCACGTAGGAGAGGCTTTTTTTCTGCAGTTGCTGAGGGGGAGAGGATTCACCGTCTGCATTGTTCATGGGATCCCAGTGATGATTCAACCTTCTTCCTTGATCTACAGCTATGTATCCTCTTTTTTTTCCCAATCCGAGCAGCATTTCACATTCCTCCTCCTCTCTCACGTTAGCATGGGAGCTGTTCCTTTTAGCTTAATGAGTCACAAGCACATCCACACATATAGATGCCCTGTGTGGGCAGACGGTGCCCCCTGCTCAGCTGCAGCTATTGCAGCTATAAAGCCTATCCGTCTTTGGACTGCGGAAAAGAAAACTCCTCCACATTGTCCCTATTCTAATTGAAATATGTTTCACTTGAATTGTCTGGAACACGAGGCTATGATGATTTCAACAGTCTATCAATGAAAACATTGCTTTTCAGGTTGAGTTTCCACTTGCACATAACCTGATTGTAGACTTACTGAAAGCAATTCTGTATTGTAAACTCAGCTGTCTTGGAAATAAAACATTCTTAGGCTAATTTTGGCATAAATATTTTTAAATTCTTTAAGATCCATATGTAAGATTATTTAGTAGACTTTTGTGGAGAAGGATATAGCTTTTGTTAGAGCAAAATCAGTAAAAAAAATAAAGTTTTTCAGACCAGAACTGATAGGGTGACAGGAGAGGTTATTACAAAAAAGAACAAAATCTGAGGAATGAAGGATTTTTATGCTACAAATATTAATAAAGGAGCAAAAACAAAGGGTTGACAAGTAATTTACAAACCCCTGCAACAGGGAACAGGAAGTGGAGGACAGCAAAGGGTCATTTTTATTTCCTTTCATTTTAACATCAGTTTTGTGCACAAAGTCGAGTCATGCGTCAAGCCCACATAATTAACACATATGCCCTTTTGTTCTCTGCTAGATAGGGGGAGGTTTTCAAGCTTTAATATTTCACACCCCAGTCTAACCTTCCTGATAAAACTGACTGGGCTGAACGTCGGAGGAAAGGGTGGAACCCTCAAAGGAGGTGTGAGAGGAATCCTTTTTTAAAGGAAACACATGGATGCTTTTGCAGAAGAAAGCAGCTTCTCCTCTGGGCTGAACAAAGGATTTGGAAAGGAAGTCCTATTATTTACCGGGATGTTGGAAATGTTTTCACATGGTGTGGCCCAGCAAGAATCTTTACCACATTTTCTTTTACTTGGCATTTAAGAAAAATTAAAAGCCTTGCTCATTCACTTATTGAGTCATTTGATTACACTTGCCAGGGCAGAATAATTTTAAACAAAACAGATTGTTTTGTTTTTTGTTTTATTGTTCAGTTTGAGGGAACAAAGCTTTTTTTTTATGTCATAAGGGTTTATGCATGATAAGACTTTGTTTTCTCATATTTCATTTAAAAACTGATGTGGGCAGAGAAAAATAACTTAAAAGGAATTTAAAGCATGTTATGAAGTGCCTTCATAACATCCTTCAGCAAGGATAACTGTCATGCTTCAGCATGAAAATCTTTCATTCTCTTTCTGATGAAGGACAATAAATCAGCAGCAAAGTTGCTCCTCCCTGAAACAGGAAATAACTTAATGTTTCTGTAATAATACCATTTCCAGTTCATTTTTCAGCTTCTATTACTTAACTAGTGTAACCCTTGTGCTATCCTAAGATCTTTAACGTTGGGAGTTGGGTCATCTAGACCCACTAGACAGTGCTCTGAACCTTTTTTCTTCAATGATTTGTGATCTTCACTGGTGTCCATGGATTACATGAAATCCTCTTCACCTTTATCCACCTTTGTCATGGTAGGGATAACACGTCAATGTAAGGGTGAGGTCAGCAGCACAAGGGTTAAGGAAAAGGTGAACAAAATTTGGACATATACATTTATCAACCCTCAGAGGTCGCTGAGCTCACTGGTGGGTTCGCTAATCACATCAGTTGTTTCCAAACGAAGGAATGGCACCAACGCCATCATTGGGATAGTTTTCATTTAAAATTTAATGTGAAGATTACAAAAAAGCCATTAGCTTTGAAATTTTTGGTTTGAAACAAACATTACAAGAGTTTGTGATACCCATGAATAGTTAAACCCTTGGAATAAATCCTTGGGAGTACTTGAAATAGTTTTAGGGAGTTTAGCCGTTTTTTAAAGTGATTTTTCACATTGTCTTGCGCTTGTCTTTGCTTTTTGGGTGGTGGGGGAGTTCATGCAATTTTACTATGTCTTTACACGTTTTGATCTTTGTTATAAAAGCATAAAATTAGTTTGATAAAAATGTTTGAAGGGATTTTTGCAGTTAAATAAAGCCATAATTTACGAGTTAGTTTTTTGTACATTTTCAGGTTTGTCATAGAAATATTGTGAAATATAAGGGAAAAAATGTCTGTTAAATAAAAAAAACAAATGGAATTGTTGTCACAAAATACTGTTTAAAAGATAAATTATCAAATTGCCTCCTAAGAAACTGCCTTTTTTCTTAGACAGGTTAGCTCTCGTTAGCATCAAGTTCAGACCAGAGCCTGAGGTATTTCATCATAACTGTCTGTCAGTGCTTGCAGACGGCACTGTTTTAAGGTATTGCAAGATTAAAAATATGGAAAAAATCCAACAAAATTTTGATCTTTACCCAGTGCTTATTTGAAACACCTCAGGATAAACAAATTATGTAATTCCCCTTATGCATAAGATAAGATTGTCAAATGCTTTTAAAAACTAAGATGCAAAATTGATTTTTAGAAGGACACATTTTTGAATGAAAGTGGAGGTTATTGCAATTCCCCCTTTCAACTTTTATAACTTAAATTATTAGTAAAAAAAAATCTTTTATTTGCACCTGTTCTGTTTTAACATTTGAATAGACTAGTGCTGTAACTGCTTAATAAATAGCGCATTTAAATGCATTTACGCATTTGCAGGTTCAGTTTCTGTTTCTAGAGAGAGAGCCTGCACGCTGTTGGCCTCAACCAAGGCCCATCATGTATAG
Organism: Oryzias latipes; assembly: GCF_053564925.1. NCBI lineage: Eukaryota > Metazoa > Chordata > Actinopteri > Beloniformes > Adrianichthyidae > Oryzias > Oryzias latipes. Next base: position 25,807,572 of record NC_136245.1, on the reverse strand, counting down.
GGGTCATCTTCACATCAGAGAGGGCCATCCTGGAATCAGGCTGAGGGGAAGCTGAAAGGAAAAGGATGTGTGCTTTCTGTTGTGTGTGTAGTTAAGTGAGCGCTTTTGCTTGTTCCTGCAATAAGGCTCTTCGGTTCACAGTCCTGGGAACAGCTGCAGGCCAGGCAGGACTTCCTGTTCAGCACAGGAAACAAAATGGCAGAGCATGGAAGGCCTGGAACAATGCTGTGAAAGTCAGCCACCACCCAGGTTCGGGGCTGAGGGGCTTGTGAAACGCTAGGTGAAGAGGTGAACTGAGCACGTCCCTTCAATGACGTAAGCACAAACTGGAACGCCTTCACTGCTTGCATATTTTTTATTCCAATTAGGCTTTTTTATGTATACCTCTAAAACTGACTATTTTTGACAGCACAATAGTAATATATTTGCATGAAAATTAGGTGTGAACACATTTGTCTAACAAGATTCAATCATACCCTTAATTGTTTTTGGAGAATATAACTTCCTTTTGTAAAAAAACATTTAAACATAAAAAACTTAGCAAAAGAATGCTCACAAAAAGAACAAAGCTAAAAGGATGAACAGAAGAAAAAAGGGCTTGTTTCCTTTTACATCCGTGATGTGTCACAAATTTCAGGCATTCTGCCAACGAGACTTTTGTCATGAGCATTCTCACGTTTCCAGACTGATCAGAATAGAACAGAGGATGGACGTTTACAGCTGTGACTTTGTTTCCAGGATGTTTCACTGCTGCTATATTTAGTATCGTTGACATTTTACATTCTGCCACGTCTCCAATTTCATCTCTGGTTTGGACCAAGAGCTGCAGGAATTGTCAAGCCCCAAGCCCATACCAACATTCACAGATCACAGGATAAAGTTTCGTTATTTTACATGTGGGTTGTGCATTGCTGGAAGCAAGTAGCAATGTTAGACAATGGTGATATTTAGGCCAAGCTTAATTTAAGTCACATACTGGAAAAAGCAAGTAATTCCATGATGCCAAACTAAATGCTACTCCACCAGAGAATTCCATTGGCTCCTTTCCTTTGCCACTTTCCAGTCTAATCGCCTACAGTCTTCTGATAACGCCCGCAAAGATACGGTGGTGATGAATCCAGAATTAGAAAACTCAGGGGGTGAACAAACTTTGAACATCTTACTTCCAAGACAGACGGCATTAGTCTTATCAGTGCTTTTCTGCTTATAAATATACACAAACACGCACTGCTCTATGTATTTTTGCATCTAGCACTGTGGAGCCATAATTAAAGTTTAGCTCGTTAGAAAATGATGAAATTTGCTGTGGCCTTGAGCTTTCCATGGGGAAGGAGCTGACCCTTTCTCCCACACTAGATAAGGACTGGTTTATCTATGTCAGGTTCACTCTGACCATGTGGCACGTCTTATTGTGTTTGGGGAAAGTTTCGCTTCCTCATCATTTTGAGTTCTGTGAAAAAATCTCTTTTAAAAAAAAGAGTATAACTAAAGGAGCATCCTGTACATGCTCATTTTTTTCACATTTCCCCTGCAAAAAATTTAAGCAACAACAGCAACAACAATACAAAGTTTGTCTTTGAAGTGGTTTAAAGTTAGATACAACCTAAAAGTCTTTTATAAGCTAAAATTTAACCTATGTTTAATGTCATCCTGTGGACAATTATTAGCTGTATAATTATTAGAAAAAATCTTCCAACAATATAACATTTCTTCTTTAATAAAAACTTAACTTAAAGATATTTAAAGTCATATCAAACTAAAATTAGGAATCGCCTCCTAACGTCTACTAGCATACGCTCAACCTAAGCTTTGCTCTTCTTGCAGTCGGTTAGGTTCATGTTTCAGACAAATCATGTATTTTGTGGTACAAGCACCACATTTTGCCATGGATGTACCTGAGGACCTCCTCTTCAGAAAAGCATGTTAGTTTGTAAAGATGGCAGCCATACACCCAATTTCTACAAAAATATCCAATTCTATTTGCGCAAGTCTCAACAAAATAAGCTGTTAATGTATTTAAACTTGAGTGGCACCTGAAGAATATTATTATATTTATACTGAAAATATTTTAGCCTATATTTTTAAACCTTACATTTTCTCGTAGCCAACATGTTTTACTAAACGAGGGAATCCTAATTCCAAATTTGGTTGTTCTCAAATATAAAAAAAAAAGGTCCAGATGTTTACTGGCATGAAAGTTTTCATTTAACCCTTGTGCTGTCTTAGATGACCCCACCCTTACATTGACGTATTCTCCCTACCATGACAAAGGTGGATAAAGGTGGAAATATTTCATGTAAATCATGGACACCAGTGAAGATCACAAATCATTGAAGAAAAAAGGGTCAGCGCACTGTCTAGTGGGTCTAGATGACCCAACTCCCAATGGTACAGTGCCTAGGATAGCACAAGGGTTACCTCTGCTGACAGCACATCTCACATCGGTCTTGACGTCCCTGTAAGAGGCCTGCGTTCCGTCTCTGCTTTGACGTCGTTATCATAATTTGGTGGGGTACACAGAGGACTGATTGCATGAGACAGTAAACTTTGAAATAAGGTTTGTCAATGTATTATGGCTTTAATAAGTAGTTTGAAGTCACTATTTTTTGGGGAACAGAATAATGTTCATAATTTTTGTGTTAAATTAGAGCACTCTGAACCAGGTGTTCTGTTCTTATTTTTGTTTTTTCTTCTTAATGTTTGATATTGAAAAAGATACTTCTTATTGATGTAAAAGCTAAGATCGGAAGTCTTTTATAATGGAAACGTCATAAAGACATTTTTTAGATTTGCTCTTTTACTGTGTCACACTATAATGAACATAAATGAAAATACCTAAAAAAAATAGATTAATTCGATTAATTAGTTAAAGGTCATGATTAATTAATTTCACAGAAAATTTTTTGCATGACAGCACTAATTTTAATAACCACTTTCTGTAATGTGGATCATGCAATTTCTTGATAAGATCCTTTGTTTTATATTTCTATAAAGATAAAACATTTCCAGGTCTTTCAATAAAAGCAAAACTACTGTAGCACATCTGAGGCATAACAGGGTCCATCTATTTTTGGCCTCCTCATGCTCAGTGGTTTCTTCAGGAAATGAACCAAGCTGCTTGAAAGCTTTTCAGAAATAGCCTATGCTGAATTTTTACATCATTTCCAGCCAAACCCGGTACTTGGGACCCAATGAACAAGAGGTTAAACAAAATGATCCTGTTTGAAGTTAGTTTAATGTTTACATGCAAGTGAGAGAAATGAATGGAGGACGGAGATGGCCAGCAGCCGTGTGAGTCTGCACGCCTTGTTCTCATTCCCCATCTTTATTGTTCTTGCCTTAAAATTGCTTTTTCAGTCTACCAGTTTCTGAAACATACACACAAGAAACAGATAACACACCTGGCTCCCTGTACTCAACACTTTTCTTCAGTACATTGAAAAAAATGTGACTTGTGCTGATGGTTGGATCTATAGTTTGAAGCAGGTTTATCAATGTTTTTTATGTTGTTAATTAAACATCCACTTAAAGGAGTGGATTACTGCTTGCTTCAATGCATGTTTGTGTTGGTCACTAAAGCAGGAAAAAGGCTTCTGTTCTTTAACTAGCATTTGTCCGAGCCCGTAAAGCATGAAAAGTTTCAAACTGACTGACTTCGCTTGACTCCAGTGATTATGCTACTGCATGTAATAATTTAGGGTATTGTGGCTGTCCCTAAATAATAAAAAAATCAGCAGTGTGTTTTTGTTGGATACATGTCTAATTCATTATGGCCTCACCAACAAGAAAGCCTGTTTTGTTAATTAGTGTGTAGGTGGCCAAGAGTGGCAGCTCCCTTTTGTGTTTTCGGGAACTGTAAGAATGTCTCCATACGAGCACCGGACGTTTGATCGGCAAACGAATTGTACTGTGAAGTAAAGAAAAGAAAAGAAAATTACACAAGTTTTCACCTTCTGTCCCCCTCCTCTGTTCTTTTTTTTCTTCACAAACTGTTCTTGTGGTAGAATCTTCGGTTGCTATGGAGACGTGATCACCCACATGTCTCCTCATGAGGAGCCTCTTATCCATGACAACACAGCTGTTTCCTCTATCCTTCATGTTGGTGTGTTGCTCATCACTTTGCATATTCTTCACCAGACTCAAATGAAGCAAGCTTTGGAGCACAGCATCCGGCCCAAATTGCTAAAAAAAAAAAAAAAAGAAACAAAAAAAAACTTTCACCGTTACTGCCATAAAAGGAGGTTCTGCAAAACTCCCACCAGAGCTGACAATTTTTAAGCAATACACCTACACAAAAACACATGAAAGAGTACTTTGAAAGAGAGCAGGTACTCTGGAGATGAGAAATAACAGATCTGCTCTGTTGTTATTTTCCTGTTTTTCTTTGTGTGCTGAATGTTTTACACCTTTTGTGGACAAAAGTGTATCTATCTAGGACTTTGGAAATGTTTCCGAAGCACTTCCGCACCGACTCATCTTCACAAATATGGGCACTTCCACAGGTGTTGCCGCTACCCAGTCACTCAGAGGACTAACCTCGTCTGAAACGTGAGAGCCCGGCATGACGCAGATCATGAATATACACAAACACCTACACATGCCTGACTGCAGGAAGACAGGAAATTGCATTGCCCACTCACTTTTACACCAGCTAACCATCTATAAAAGCTTACTGGCTGACAGAGTGTCCGTTTTGTGGATTGACTTTGCACTGATAAGTAGTAGAGTTGTGGTTTGGTTGCATTTAAAGTTAGAAGACTGAGGCTGAAGCAATTTTGGTAATCATCCCTCTAATATCCTCACAGCATCATATTCTACCTGAATCTGATTTGTCAAACTTCAAACTACTTAAGGTAGTCGACGTGACAAATACTGTATGTGCATCTGTACATGCTGTGTCATATCAAGACACTCCTTGAGCAACATGGAGCTCAGTTAGGGGGCCAGTACAAAGGGAGGGGTACTAATTGTTGAACTCCTAGCTGATGCATGCTTTGAACTCACCAACCTTAACAAGACACAACAGACGTCCCACAGGCTGCAGGAGTTCGTGTGACACTTTGCAGTTTCTGTATTAACCTAAATCCAATGTGTGTAGCAAAAATTGACTCAAGCTTTCAGTCTGTTTTTTTTTCATAAACAAATTAAATGTTCCAATGTTATTACATTTTTTTAGTTTGAATTAACCATTGTGAATAATAACACAAGCCATAATTGTAATAACTGAGACATTCATAATGATTATTCTAGCTCAACTTCATCATGCACTTTTGGATTTCCAACCATTGGGACATCACTAGTTTCAAAGTCTTTTTAAAAAAAGGAAGCATTTTCCATTCATAACAATTAATATTCTCTCAATGTAGGAGAATAATTATAGGAGCTAAGTCTGTAACTTGAAGCTGCTGAGGTGTGTGATGCCAGATTGACTTGGTTGATGCACTCCGCTGACTAATCTATCATTTTCCTGTATGACGAGCAAAATGAAAGTCTTTGCATTTCGATCAAGGTTATAGATAATTTTTGATTTTATTATTTTACATAATTGAAAACAGAATTCACTCTCATTCTTTCATTTCTTTCTGCAACAACGGCCAAAGACCTTTAGCCTTTCTGGCAGAAGCACACCTGGCTGAGGTAAGCTCATTAACATGTATTTAGTATTGACAGCAAAGATGACATAGCGACACCCACAGGATGAATTACTCAATATGGCTTCTACACGTAACAATTTGTTAATTTAGTAAAAGAACTACACTTAATTTATCAGTACCACTTAATACTATGGACAAAACTGAATACTTCCAATGTGTACAAGTCTGATGCAGGTTAAAAGAGGTTGTTAGACTTTTATTGAGGTTATTCTATGAAAAGTACAAAACAGAAGGACACTGTTTTCAAAGATTCATTTAAAATTATCTAAAAGGACAAGATCAGTGGAACAATGGAGGAATAAAGGAAAGTAGCGGAAAAAAGCTTGAGGCGAGTCCGAATTAACTCAAGGAGGCATTCGGCAATAATCAGATTTGGAGACAAAAATCAAGCAAATGCTACATCGCTAAAAATGCACATAGGCATCAGTGGGACTCACACTCAAAAATTGTCTTTTTTTAACACAAAGTAGCTTTTGTCAAGTTTTCGCCCAGGGGGCACTATGTTTCATAATCTGTTCATGTGGTGCACTTTTGTGGAGCATTTCACCTTCGTGGAAAATGACACTTCCATGCAGCAGTTCCTAGTACATTGTTACTAATGTACCATCAGTGTACGAGAAAAACCTCTTCAAAGACAGAGTGGGCACATTTGGAATTGGACATACTCAGCTTTTTTATTATATCTCAGTACCCTTTTAATTTATTTATTTTTCTTTCAGTGCACAAAGTAACCCCCTCTTTGGTTTATTTTAGAGATAAATACAACTGAATGAATGAAAAAGTGTCTGAGATTTTATACTGAGTGATGCTTGCACCAGCCCCAGTTACTTATTTTAACCAACTTGAATATGAAAATAAATAAAGTGCTGTATTTTAGAATCAGAATATTGATTTATTGATTTTTATTACATAATTTCATCTTTTTTTTCAAACATGTTGTTAAAACAACATCCTGTTTTCTAAAGCATTTAATCGTAAATAGTAAAATGCATTTCAATATAGTTATATTTCGCGTCATAGATGATACAAATGTCATGGAAATTGCATCACTGTTGCCTACAGAAATACCAACAGGATTTTGAGGGATAATATAAACTCTGAAAGGTCTAAGTCCTTTAAAAGAGGCTCCAATGGTAAACTGCAGCTACAGAGAATTTATGTCAGAATATATATACTTCAGCTGTAAATACACAAAGTTTAGTCATTGCACATGTTGGAGTTTTGCAGAACTCACACAAAAACACATTAACAATAACATACACTCAGTGTGTCTGATGGGGGTTTGAGAGCAGAGAATCTCCTCCTGCTGAGTCATGGGGAGCTGGACGCTGTCACACACTGCCACCTGCTGGTGCTGCTAGATATGGAGATGTTCTCTGTCCAGATCATGAGAAGTACACAATGAACTAGCCAGCACAGAACACAATGAAGCTCATTGAAGCATCATTCAATAATGATGCTTAAATATAAATTGTAGATTCCCTTTTGAAATGCACTTCTTTGGTTATTTCAAACATGTATGTTTTAACTGAAAATAAAACAAATAATAATAAGCACTATTTTTATCTTGTAAATAGAACAAATTTGGGAAATTCTTAAAGAAAGAATAAAAAAAGAATAAAAAAATTAAAAAAAAATTTTTATGAGGAACCAAACATTTCAACTCTACAAAAAAATAGTCCGGCTGACATGACTGAGCTCTCATATCTTAAATGCTTTACCAACATATTGTAAATTTTAGTTATCCTTCACATTATCCTTCCTTGAGTGCACAAAAATATCTTGTTATGTTATCAGTGCAATTCATTTTCTATCACAGTTTCTCTGTAGAATATTTGGGTTAGTTTAAGTCATACAGAGATCAAAGTTAACCTACTCCTAAATCTTCAAGGGGATGATGGGAGTTTTGGTAGTCAAGGTAAAGAAAGGTGTAGGGGTCAACAGTCTAAAGCAGGCATGTCCAAAGTCCAGCCCGTGGGTCGAATGCAGCCTGGTTTCAAATTTCCAATGGCCCACAGGTTCCTGTCATAAAGCTAAAAAATATGCAGCCCCTAGCATTTTCTAAAAACTGTATGTATACGATTTTTTGATTGTGGTTGGTTAAATTGCATTTTAAGCTTTTTAAGCTGTTTTAAACCTGGGGCAACATGATCGTGCTGCCCTTCTGTAATGCTTTCTAGACCATTTCTAAATGTAAGCTGTAAATAAAAAAGAAAAAACTGATAGTGAGGGCCACCACTGCCAGGACAAGAGAGAATTGGCATATTTTCTTCAAGGAAATATGAAACAACTGTGTCCACCTATAAGAGACTGTGGCTGTGTTCAAGGAGTTCAATATCAGAAGAGACTACCATACATGACAAGCTATCTCTAGGCCAACTGGAAATGAGCAGAGCAAAATACTGACAAATCAAAACTAATTTTGGTTAAAAAAAACATTCGTTCAGATTGGATTATGTTAAGAAATGAAAGGTATGCCACTGCAATAAAATGTTCATAAAATCGTTCATATGCATTTAACGTCATTAAAATAGTTCAGAGAATCTGCTTCTGTGCCGGTCCCAAGCCCGGGTAAATTGAGAGGGTTGCGTCAATAAGGGCATCCGGCGTAGAACATTCCCAAGTTAACCATGCAACTCATCCACGAAAGAGAGGTTGTTTCGCTGTGGCGACCCTTGATGGGAAAAGCCGAAAGAGAAAGAAGAAAATAGTTCAGAGAATGTCAGGCCGAATGATTGACCCTCAAACATTTTGACCTCCCCAGATCTGGCCCTTTCTGCAAAAGGTTTGTACAACCCTGGTCCAAAGCGACATAATGGGGAAAAGTGTGGATCAGGCGTGTGCAACCAGGTTGGAACAGCAGGAGGAAAGTTTCATAAAGTTTCAGCAAGAATGATAAGAAAAAAGTGTACAGGTTCAGAAGAGGAATGGTGAATATACAAGTAAAAAGATGCTAAAGACATAGCTGCCAAGCCTAGAAGTACAAGACAAAGACAGTAGACGACAAATGGAGGTGGCAAGAGTATTCGGCAAATAAACCTAAATGATCTGCTCTAGCAACTCCTGAAAAAAGAGACAACAATAACACTATTCCAATAAATGATTCCGTACTGAAGTTAGTGGTTGCAAGACACTTGGAAAGTCGGTGTAGGTGTGGACCAGTGTTAATCAGGAGCTTCTGTTTTGCACTATAACAATGGACTGTGACCCTTCGTGACCCACATCTCTAGAACTTACGTCAGAGGATAACTTGGTGACCTGACAGTTTCACTCATTAGCTCAGGACCCACATCTTCTTGACCACATTGTTTTGTTAAAGTAGGCGTTGAAAGCACTTTTAAATGACTCATCATAAATTATTAGACAAAAGTGCGAAGAGAATTAGATAATAAAGATTACTTTTGTTGTTGCATTCACCGTGCTCAAAGTGGAGGAATCAGCAACAAAGAAATATATGTTTAAGCAGACAACCTTTCTAGTAAATGTGTACAATATTGTATTTTAAATGTGAAGGTTAGGTAATCACATGAACGGGTCTTTTATTGATTGTGATGGCTCTTCTAAAGAGATGTGCCTCTGAATTGTCTGAAAGAGTGACTCAACTCTAACAAAGGCTGCTCTGCCCTCCTACACCTTATGCAGATTTTTCAGTACAGTAACTTCCTCTAACAAGTTTTAAAAAGGAAAACAATTAAGATAAAGCATCCATCTATTCTCATTTCATCATGGTTACTGCTGAACAGGTCATCGGTTTGTTAAAGGGCGTTGAGTCAGACAAAACTGTAAATAACAGCTTGAGATTCTGCAGTCGTCTAATTGAAAAGTCAAGTTGCACAGGCAGCAATTTTGAATCATTTCAATACATATTTTGCCAAATTGCACCTCAGAATAATGACTGTTTGTGCAGTAGTAGTCTAAATATCTTTTTTATTCTGCATTTGAGAGCCAACATATCCTTCAAACTGACATCCAACGCATTAATGCAAATGTAACGGGTTTTTTTAGGCAGACATGTGAAATGCAAAACAAACAGCAATTCAGAAAGAACATGCTTTATTTGTGGTGCAAATGTAACACTGCAACCGCATCTCACACACACAAAACATGGCAAGATTGTTATAGCATGGATACTAATTTTATTAAAACTCCTAGATTTCTTTGATACAGAAAGGTTACAAAAAACAACTCAAAAAGTAAAATACAAGTTATATTTGTATGGAATAAAGTAGAATCAAACATGTCCTTTTGTTGTTCTTGGCAGGAAATATTGTTGGAAGCATCTCCTGTCTTGGATGTGCCCATGCCAAAGGAGCCAGATTATCCAGACTTTCTTACAGCAGACATCCATGTAGTTATTACCTTCGGGGCCAGTGGGATCAAGTTGCATTCAATACATGACTGAAAAGAAGTTGCAAGTTTTAAGCGGAATTTACAAAGGACACAATGATTATCACACCAGAAATGTATCACTAAATGATTGACAATTGGATGGTCAACTGTTTAATGACAACCCACAATTGCACCACTCCTGGCTTTGAAAGCTAATGCCTTAACCCTTGTGCTATCCTAGGAACCTTAACGTTGGGAGTTGGGTCATCTAAGCCCACTAGACAGCGCTCTGAACCTTTTTTCTTCAATGATTTGTCAACCTCACTGGTGTCCATGGATTACATGAAATCTTCTCCACCTTTATCCACCTTTGTCATAGTGGGGAGAACACGTCAATGTAAGGGTGGGGTAATCTAAGATAGCACAAGGGTTAAGCATTTGACCACTGGGTCTTTTAAAACATACAAATTGAGTTGATGGTAAGACAAAACAATTATCTCACAGTTCGGCACCTTTATCATGTCTCAGTTAAAAAAAAAAAACGGAAGGAAAAAGAAATAGAAAGACAGACAATTTAAGTGTGAAAAAATTGAATTACCGTAAACATTATTTGACCCACTAGTGCACTAGTGGGCTATTAAAAGGTTCTAGTTTCTACGACACGACTTTTAATTGAAAGTCATGTGACCAAGGATTATGAATTGGTAGTGTTCTTTTTCTCCTATATTCTTATATATATTCTGTATATTCCTAAATTGTTATTAAACATAAATAGATAATAAAAAGAACCACATTAAACCTTTTTTTTTTTTTCCAGAATGAATTAGGCTATTTTGACTCTTTATGTACTGGTATTTTATACAGATATCAACAGAATTTTGTCTTTATTTTTTTCAGATTAACAGTCATTTTTTTATGTAAATTGTATTTTGCATTTCTTTAATAATATATATTAAGACATTTGAAGTTTTTTTTTTATTTTATTTGTTCATCCCTATGTATCATATTTTATGTAGACAAGACCATTTCACCATTTCATCGAGGTTTTTATCTATTTTTTGGTCACTTGGTCATTAATTGTTGTATTTTGTTCTTAATTTGTTACATTTCTCGGATATAACAGAGAATTATAACGTTGTTCGTTTAGGAACCTTTCTGGATATTAAAGTTCCAATTGACTTATTTCTCACTGGTGCATATTTCAGGTATTTTATTGTCCACCTTTTGAAAAAAATCGACATAAAAAGAAATTGCCATCACAGAATGAAAGAAAACAAGCGTACACCCAATTAACAAAATTTTCTCTAATTTTATAGTAAATAGTGCACGTTTAGACGCTGTTAAAACCTTGACTGAACAGACAAAAAACTTGTGGTTAAAATAAAATTTGCTTTATTTTAGAAGGACGCAACTATGGGTAAGGTTGGATGCTGCAAAGAACATTCTGTGAATATTCTAGAAATGTATCTTGACAAGGTAATACCCGGATAAATTGGTAAATATATACTTAGATTGAATGCAAATCCATATTTTTGTACATTTTTGCATTCTCCCGTAAAATTTGCTTGAAATCAGCGTTAAAAAATCCTACATATTTTTCTCCACAGCAGTCGGTAGGAGCGGCGTCCAGCGGCGTCACGACTCCAATGGTCACCTGGATCTCTGATTGGCTCATCCGGCTCATCCGGGTACTGCGCTACAGCGAGCCCATTAGCTAAAGGTACCAATATGGCGGAGGTAAGAGGGAAAACAGGGGAGAAGCAAACGGTCTTTAATCGATATTTTTTAAAATTGTGTGTTGTATTTTCTCTTTTTAGCTTATCGATTGCGAAAATAATGTTTTTTGCCTTCCATTGAGCTTGTTTTTAGTTGTATATGTTGACTTTATTGGTCTAAAATGTGCTTGAATGTCTGAACCGATCCAATATTACGAGGCCGCTGCGCCTTTGCTCTCAGCTGCTTCGCTGTAGCCGCTGTGTAAATTGAATAGGTTAATTTAACGTTAGCTCACTGCTTATAATGTACACAAGATTGGGTCGATTAGTGTTGAATGAAAATTAATGTTCCGTTTTTAGGCCTAGGTGACGGCTTTAAAGTGTCAAATTCTGCCCCAGCGCATCGATTGCCTTCCGTTAAGTGAAATTACTGTTTACATTTTTCGATGTTCGGCTATAACATTCCGGGTTTTTGGTTAGCTTGTTAGCTAGTTAGTGGTATCAGAAGCCGACAGTGCGTAGATTTAGGCTATTCTCACTTCAAACTAATTTTAGTTTTACTCTCATCTTCGTGGTCACTAAGTATTTTCGAAATTTCAATCGAAATATCTCATTATGGGAGTCAGTTGTTGGTCACAATGCTAATTTTAAATTAGCTAAGTACGAGTGGGAACATTAGCGGTCTAACTACCCTATTTTGAAATAATTTGTTAATTACATTTTTAAAAAAAAAAACATAATCTATATACTTTTATGACACCTTTTGGCAAAAATACCGAAGATTCACTTCGATGTATTTTTTGGCCAAAAGGCATTTGGGAATGCATATCAGCTGAAATTTTTCTGCCAGATGTGTTGTCAAGTTCTACATGATCAGAGTAGCTTTTACAGCTTTTGAAATATATTTTTTTAACTACTTCTTTCATCATTAGCTTTGTGACTGTGTTGCTTCTGTGCATTATTGAGTCAGGAATAAATCATCTCATTATGTTTTAAAGTATTCTTCAAGGTTTAAACCTGGCTTTTATTGTGGTAGTAACATCAGCTTTTAAAAAAATCTTTTTCAGGCTTCCCTAGGGAGTTCAAGTCCAGGTAAGAACACTGCATTTATTCTTCATTTTGTTAATGTGTTTTAAAAGAAATGTGCATAAAAATAATTCAAAATTCACTGTCTTTAAAAGCCTACACATACAAAAAGCACAAACACACAAACAGAAGTGATTGTCTTCCAGACATTTCGTTGATGTTAATGGGAATGGTCTGCTTTAGACAAAATCAAGCATTTTAAACATTTTTGCTTTAAAAAAGTTTAACACATTTTTTTTTCTCCCTCAGTTGGCTCTTTATCATCGGAGGACCATGACTTTGACCCAACTGCAGAAATGTTAGTTCACGAGTTTGATGATGAAAGAACTCTTGAGGAAGAAGAGTCTATAGAAGGTGGAACAAACTTCAACTCTGAACTTGCGGATCTGGAAAAGGTAAACTAATAAAAAAACGATACACCTGTGTTAATTGATAAGTTACTTTGTGTGTTATTTTTGCTAAAGGGTCTCTTGTTTTGATCCAAAATAAAATAAAAAAAAGTAAATAAAGTATTGGACAGGTGTCTTTTATTTCAGAAAATCAGTTCAAATGTGTGCCATTTATACAGTAAACAAGTGGAGGATGGAAGAGGTTATTAAAAAAGAAGTAACAGGCCTTTGAGGGACAGAATCCTTGTCTGTAGGAGCTAGATATTTATTTTCTGCACCATTAAAAAAAAAAAAAAAAAAAACGGCTGAGTAGCTCGGTTGGTAAGGTGAGAAGCTGCCATGCAGGAATCCAGGGTTCGATTCCTGGAGGGGAATGAGCAATGGTACTGGGGCAAGTACCATATCAATGGCGAGCAATTAACATCACTCAGTGAGGGTCTTTAGGCAAGACCCTTAACGCTAATGCCTCCCGAGCGCAGTTCAGGTGCAGCTCACCGCTCCCCCAGGGGATTGGTCAAATGCAGAGAGGAATTTCCCCACTGAGGGATAAATACAGTATCAGGGAAAAAAAAATTGTTAAAAATCATACAATGTGATTTATTAGATTTTTTATTTTAACATTCTGTCTCTAATAGTGGAAGTGTAACTAATAAACATGGCAGACCTCTTTAACCCCTTTAAGTGAGACATATTGCTGAATTTTTGATTTACAAATACTAATTTGCCTCACTGTATAAGTGTTGCTTTGTGTGTAATCAGTTTTCAATAAGTAGTAATTAAGATGATTTAAATTCACCCACTGCACAAAGGCTTTTCTGCCGTCTTTTGACTCAAATGTTAAATTCTTTTTTTAATAATCAGGAAGGAAACATGCCGTTGGAGGAACTTTTGGCTTTATATCGCTACGAGGCCTCGGCCAGTATAGACAGCTCCTCTGGAGACCTGACTGATGAGCTGCCGGACATGACTTTGGATAAGGCAAGTCCTTTGATATATTTACTGAACACATTTTCAATTGGCAGTTAGAGATAGATGCACCAATTTTTGTGAAAGAATCTTGTGTGAAAAGTTTTGATTTGCTTGTGGTAAAGATATAAGTGGCATTTTTGTGTATTTTACTAAGCATCAGTTTTATTTAGACATACAATCAGTCTAAATTGAATGGAAATTGTATTTAACAGATTCCTTAAAGAATTGCCTCATCAATACAATCAACTGTTTTGGGAAATAAAACTTGATACATTTTTAAGATGGATCAAGATTTATTTATATGGATCACATGACCGTTTTAATACTTGCCTGAACACTTTTTTAATGGTGTTGTATTTTCTATTTAGGAAGAAATAGCTAAAGATCTGTTGTCTGGAGATTATGAGGAGGAGACCCAGTCTTCGGCTGATGATCTGACTCCCTCAGTTACCTCACATGAGGCCACTGATTTCTTTCCAAGAACACTTCGATGTAAGTGAGAGATATTCAAAACATATTTACATAAAAAAATCAACAGCTTTCATATTGGTGGGATTTTTATTTTGTCTTCTTAGTGCTTTCGTCGTCCCTGCCATCACAGCAATATTACTCCTGTCAGTTAGGCTAATTTTTAAAAAATGAGATTGGGAACTTGGCTGTCAAATTGCATCTCTATATGAAATATCACAATTGGATGAAGTTGGCCAAACTTCAGAAAAAAATGCAAAAAGTTAAGCCTTATATTGAAAGACTCTCCAGTTTGATCAGTTTATTAGGGATTTATGCCAATTTCGATTATTGCAGTTCCCCATTTCCCCTAAGTGACACATACCTGACAGGTTAAATGGCCTCAATAAGATTCTTTATATTGAAAATTTTTATTTATATTGAAAATTTTATATATATATATATATATATATATATATATATATATATATATATATATATATATATATATATATATATATATATATATATATTTTTTTTTTAACAAACATATTTTTTCCCTGTCACTTTAGCACCAAAATTTTTTTTTTCCATTTAGCTTTCTTGAAAAATATGTTAAAATAGTTTCATCAGTTTGCAAGGTTTATTGCATGTCTCAAAAAGACTATTTTCCTTTTGTGTTTTCAGCTAACGCTGTCTCTGACGGGGATAAAGAATCAGAATGTGATGAAGATGGCTTAGATGACACTAGAAAAGTAAGTGGTTACATGTCACAGCTTGTGTTAAGTTTTGCAATATTGTTTTTTTTTTATCATAACTTTTCTTTTTGTTTAAAAGGAAATCATGGTTGGATCAGAGTACCAAGCAGAAGTTCCTTCATGCATTTGTCACTACAAAGATGGAGAAAAAGGTGACGCCGCCTTTTATTTGAAAACGCACAGAATAACTGCTGTTATATTTCCCTTAAGTTTAGCAAATGTGATGAATGCTAAAATGTCTGTACTGTTTTTGTGCAGTGTATGAAAATGACGACGAGTTGATGTGGAGTCCAGGTGTACTGTCAGAAAACAAGGTGAAGGGATTCTTGTCTGATGCGTGGTCAAGGACAGCCAATGAGAGGACGGGAAATGACAAAGCAGCGATGAGTGTTCGAGACAATGAGCAGGTAAACCGTGGCTCCAAAGACCAATCCAGTATACACTAATGGAATGAGAAATGCAAGCTTAGCAAAGTATGAAACTTTTACTAGTTTAGGTTGTACTTCATTACCTCATTACTGGAGTTCTGATGGTATCACTTTTTCTTTCTTTCTTTTTTTTAAATAAAGGCTTTGCATGAGCTTGTCAAATGCAACTACAATACCCGAGAAGCACTAGAGAGATACTGCAGCCATCTAAAATCCTCAAAAGGTAAGTAAATGAGTTCCATTTTTATCCTTAAAGCACTACAAAAAAATGCAAAAATTAATTTAGGTTTGAGTTCCATTATTTTAACATGTTTGAAGAGGTTTAATAATATTGGAAAATTGAAACTAAAACTGTCAAAACTATTTTAAAATAGTGGAACAACCCACAGTATCCATGTATTTTATGAAACACTGTAAGGTGGAGACTTCTTTTCTAATTACTTAGTGTTTATTGCAGTTTTGAGCAAAGATTTTTTAGAATCAATTCTAATTTTCATAATTTCCGATGGTCTGGTATCAGAATCTTTTGTAACTAAGGTCATCATGGTGTGGACAAACATTGAATGGGTTTGTTAGAATCCTGTTGGACACAAGTCACCCTTTTCACTTCAGATGCAACAAACTCAAGTCTTAAATCCTCACCTGAAAAACTGAAATATAGATATATAGACCAATATAGAGGGCGGCAGTGGCTCAGGCAGGTGAGCGCGTCGTCAAATGATCGAAGGGTTGACGGTTCGATCCCTGCTCCCCCCAGCCAACTGTCGTTGTGTCCTTGGGCAAGACACTTCCCCCTCCTTGCCTCCAGTGTGGCTCCACTGGTGTGTGAATGTGCCTGAATGATCCCGGTGATGGTCAGAGGGCCGTAGGCGCGAACTGGCAGCCACGCCTCTGTCAGTCTGCCCCAGGGCAGCTGTGGCTACAACCATAGCTTACCATCAGCAAATGTGAATGAGTGAATAAATAATGGACACAATGTAAGCGCCTTGAGTGACTTGAAAAGCGCAGATAAATCCAATCCATTATTATTATTATTATTAATATTACTGGGATGCTGTCCACTCTGGCAAGATGGGCAGATATCTTTGAATTTTTTCTTTGGAAAAAATCTTTTGTTTAGTTTTTATCAATTTGTGAATTACAACTTCCAGTCAACGCATGTTTTTACTTACCAGATAAGTTGGTGTTCCTTTTCTTGGAACAAAGAGGAACCGTTGATGAGGAAACCAGAGGGATTTTTGATCTCATCTATATTAACCTTAATAGACAATAAACAAATAAATGAATGACTTTCATTTCATTCTGTCATGTCATTGGTATCGTTAGATACACTGATGATGCACATCAATGTTCCTCGTTTGTTTTTGATAAATTAAGGAGGAATTTTGGGATTTTTTGCAATAACACTCCTGCTGTTGTTGAACAACAAAACGTTTCTCTTTCAGAAAAATCCCCCCCATGGTCGGAGGACGAATGTAGGAACTTTGAACACGGGCTGCAGATGCATGACAAAAATTTTCACCTCATTCAGAAACACAAAGTGAGTTTTCTGTTTTGCAGAGAAACATGAACAAAAGACATCCAAGGTGTCGTGTTTTCACCCCTCCTCTTTTGTCATTTTTCCTCTCAGGTCACAACACGAACAGTTGCAGAGTGCGTGGCGTTTTATTATAGGTGGAAAAAGTCCGAGCGCTTTGACTTCTTTGTTCAGCAGAATCGGTTCGGGAAGAAAAAGTATAACACCTATCCAGGTGTAACGTAAGTAACAGGGGGAAAAAATCAGTTATTTCTAAAATAATTAAAACCTTTTACCCAGAGAAAAGTGATCAGAGGTGTTTTATAATACCTTTATTTTTGTATGCAGTGATCTGATGGACAGGCTGGTGGATGAAGCTGAGGGCCTGGCAATGGACAGCTCCTCCTCTGTGTGTTCAGGAGCAGGTGGAGGAGGGAGGATGGAAACAACAGAACAGCAGCTCAGTCTGCTCAACTCCATCACAGCCAGCGACCTTACAGGTCAGTGATGGGACTTGGTTGAGAAACTGGAAAACTGTTTTGTGTGCTAACTGAGTTTTGTGTTGTTGTAGCTTTGAGCAACACTGTAGCTACAGTTTGCTCGCCTGCTGAAGTCAGTTGCCTGGACTCGTACAGCTTTCCCCCACTGGACAGTCTTCATCGCAGTTCTTTGAGCCACGATGAATCCCTGGGATTTCCCACGAACGGTGGAGACCCCGGCTGCCTCAACATGCTCGACGCCGGCTTCTACCACTCAGACCTGGGTCAGCTGGGAGGAGTGTGCGTCACGAAGGAGTGCGAACGGCCATCCAAGAGACTCAAGATGGCCCTGCCCGACTCTTTTATCAGTGACGTGTCTGTGGGTAACCTGGGCGTGGACTTTGAAGCGCGGCGAACGACGCATCACCACAGAATAACTGGCGCTAAAATGGCGGTGTCAGTGACGGACTTTGCCAGCTTAGCTGGCAGTGGTGAGCCCAATGGTTTTCTAGGAGCTCACACACGGCACCACACACAACACACTGCAGCACTTCAGTCCGAGTGATCTTCCTCGTTTCCTCTCTGTTCTTCCCTTTTGAAACTATTTTCTTGTTTGTACATAAGACTGACCTCACTGGAAACTCCGATTTGTTTAAAATCTATATAAATATATATCTATATGTATATAAATATACTTTTTTTTTATTTTTTGTAATATGACATCAGTGATGTCTACCATATAGAACTAAAATCTTGATTTCTCTCAAGAGTTATATAGCCATTTATTTTATTTTCGTCTGCATTCTTGAAGTGTGTAACGTCCACATGCAGTGGGGCCCAGAAGCTGCAGGAGAGCTGGGAAATCTTCCCTTTGCATTTACCCACAGCATCGTCAGAGCTCCAGTTGGTTATCCTGCCATTCCTTCAGCTGCCAAAATCATGTTAGCATTTAGTTACCTTTCTTTTTGTGTGTGTCCTGAAGTGGTACTTTTAATTTAAGATGTTTAAAGTGCTTTGTTTTACAGGTACCAGATAGGTGTAGATTTTCCTATGTCTACACCTGGGTGCATATTGTGTTGGCAACACTAGCACAGAGACTAGCTTGAAAAGATGTAGCTTTACCCATGAGGCCCTCTTTGTTTTATTTTATTGCTTTTATTCCTTTTGAAGCTTGTCCAGACCTTTTTTTTCTTCCACGGATTTTAAGCTTAATTTGGCGAAACTGAACATCTTTTTTTTTTTCTGTCAGCCTTATTCATCTCCCATGTTGCAAAACAAATTCCATTCATTTTAATATTCCAAACGGTTGGTGCAGGCTGAAACAATGGGTGTCGCCTTGTTTCCCTGTTCCTCTAGGCAAACTTGCAGCAATGCAACAATTTTGCTTGGGTTGATAGCCATTGAAACACTGACACAGTAAAGTTTGTATTTCTTGCTTATTCCTTTACCCTAATGAGATTTCATTGAGTTCCAAGCTATGAATTATGCTGCTTGTAGTCAGGTTCAGCTGTGTTGTTTTTTTTTTTTTTTTTTTGTAGAAGTGGTAAAATTAAAGTAGCGCCATTTGTTGTTTTTTTTTCTGACTTATTAGCCAGCTCGGGTAAACCTGCTAGCAGTATTACGTTAAAAGCTTCTGTCATTTTGTACTGAACCTCTGCCTACCCTGTCCTGACTAGAGATGCCTTTTTAAAAATCTGGTTGACAACTTTGTGGGAGTAAAGTAGCAGAATTGGAGCGGATTTGCTTGACTGAAGTCCATAATTGTGAAATGTTAAAAATGTTTAGGCGGTCAGCATCGGTTCATCTGATGCTGTAGTGTTTACTTAATTTATCTATGCATTGTGCTATGACTATTTAGTTTGTTTCAAGGGGCACATCGTGTTTGTCAAGTCCAGAAATGTAGTATTTTATCATTTGCAGAGGTTTCTCACCAACCATTGGTCATTTTGAAAGTCATCGGTTTGGTTGAGTAATTTGGTTTCCAAGCCCAGCATCAGAAAAGGAATATCCACCTTTGTATTTCATGTAAATATATAGCAAATAGCCTTTAAATAGTCTATTAACTGACCTCTTACACTTGTGAATCTGTGTTGATACATGAGTCTTTATTTGATACCTTGTCAGAAAGGCAATAATTTGTATATATGTACAGACTTTTGGGGTTTTGCATTCTACTTCTTTGGCTTGTTGTTCAAACTTATTTTTTCTCTTTTTTGAAAAAAACAAACAAAAACATACTACCCAAACACCAGGACACGGCTGAAAAGACGCATGCCAGCTGTGCTTGTCCCTGAAGTGTACCACTGAAAACGGCTTTACCTAAAGACGTATTGATATTAACTCAATGTTGCAATTTAGTTTTTTTTTGCATTTGAGACTTGCAGCCATGTGTAAAAGACGCATCTTTCTTTCATTGGGGGAAAAAAACGTCACATGTCGTGGTCTATATCTGTCTTGATGGTAAAGGGGTGGCTGCTGCTCCAAGTCTGTGGAGAGCTAGTTTCTCTTTTAATGCAACGTGCATAATGCAGTAGGTCCTTCAAGGTCTTCTAGCTTTAGCGGTGCAGTGATATTTATTTCACCTGTGGTTTGTACAAAGATGAAGAAAACTGTCAGAATGTAAAGGCCATTAAGTAGTAAAAGTACATTTTCACCACCCTGTGAACTCGAAAATGTGATATTCTATGAGACTTGTGTGCAGGAGAGCACTAAACAAATTTATTTTATATTTTGTATTGTGTTTTGAAGTTTAAAAAAAGAGAAATAAAGCAGTTGTGGTTTTAAAAAAAGAATAGAGGGAAAAAAAACTCAAATCCTTTGGAAAAAAGAAATACCTTTGTGAATAAAAACCTGCAAATTTTAAAAAATGTATATCCAGAAATATAGACAATCAAAAACTTCACTATGAGAAATGTTCAAGAAGCTATCTTTATTGTTTATAGAAATTGTACATAAACATTGCTGTTCTTTTTCTTCCTTTTGTTAAACATTATTTTGTATTTTATGTTGTACTTGAATACCTTGTGTACAGATCCAGAAATAAAGCTCTGGAAAAGGTTCAGTGAAACTGAGTTTCTTTGCTGTGGAATCGATGTTTTCATTTAACACCAGTGAAAATGTGGATTATTTACTCAATAAAGACGCAAACTTTTTTAACTTTGGTTGTAAAAAGATTAAAAGAAACTTTTTTTTCCCCAGAACTGCTAATTCTCTTCAATTTTCTCCTTTTTTTAGATTTTGCTTCTTTTCTTATTACTCAATTGGACACTAGTAATGTAAACAGTTTGTTACCTTCTTAGAGGAACAGGTAGAGTCATGAAGTCCTCTGCTAGTGTCACCTCTACGTCTCTGCCCTGAAGTGCCTCCTCAGCGTCCCTCTTAAGCCCCAACACTTCGTTCTCGTCCCCGTCCTTCAGCAGCGAGCTGGGTTTGTACCTCTGACTGAAGTGGTAAAGAACCAGCCTTTGCGCACAGCAGGCCCGCGCCACCGCTGCCGCCATCCCAGGCGTGCTGTGTCCGTGCTCCACGGCCTTTTCCTGATGCTCGTTCCCCAGCGTGGCCTCGTGAACCAGCACGTTCGCTCCGTGACACAATCGGAGCGCCGCCTCCCCGAGCACGGAGCTGCAGTCTCCTAAAATGCAGACTTTCCTTCCTGAGATGGCCTTCTCCAGAACCTCACTGGGCAGAACCACACGCCCATTTTCCAGAGTTACTGTCTCCCCAGCTTTCAGACGTCCAAAAAGAGGTCCTGGCTTCATGCCTGATACATCACAAAAGGAGTTTGTTTAGTTTACAAAAAATCCCTTCTAATATTTCCAAAGCTTGTTTACTCCAGTCTAACATTTACAAACTCCTCCGTTTACTTTTTATGGTTTTCTTCCTTTACATATACTTCAGTGTTTTAAACACGAAGTTTGGTCTTTAAGAAAAAAGGATTTTGAATAAAATACGCTCATCAATAGGCTTAAAATTCTTTGTTTATACTGCCATAGAAAATTACTGGACACATTAAAAACAGTAGGACATTATTTTATTGTAATTATTTACCAAATAAGCTAAAGCAACAGATGAAAAACGGCTCCATACCAAGTTCTTTAAGTAGCTCAGTTTTAAGTCTCCCTGGTCGATCGTGCTCCTGAATGCAAAACCCGAAAGAAGGGATGCGGTGAAACAACCTGAAGGCTTTCACTACAAACTTCTTGTCCTCAAAGAGAAGGTAAGAGTCACTTTCAGCATCCAGACAAATTGTCCTGCCAGGCTGCTCCTGGGGATGGAGCGGGCCGCGCTCCGTGGCTAGCTGGTGGAACAAGGGCAGAAAAAAGGACCACATTAAATTTAAACACGTTCTAGTATGTTTAAAATCAACAGCCAAAATTTAAAACTTTGTGGGTGGCCGTGGTGCAGCGGTAGGGCGGTCGACCCATGATCGTAATATTGCAGGTTCGATTCCCGCCTTGCACGCCCATGTGTCGAAGTGTCCTTGGGCAAGACACTGAACCCCACCTTGCCTCTGGTGGGAGGTTGGCGCCAGCGTTCGGCAGCGGAGCCGCCACCAGTGTGTGAATGTGTGTGTGCGTGGGTGAATGGGACTGTGACTGTGACCTTTGGTCTTTCGAAAGTGGGTAGAAAGCGCTATATAAGTATACGCCATTTACCAAAACTTATGGCAACAAATACTTAAAAAAAACAACTCCCTTTTTGTCTAGACATGTCTTTTATATAACAAAAAGTTAAACGGCTACCTCAATACTAAGCAGTCCCTCTTGTGGACACTGGTCTGGTGTCGGCTCCAGCTCATGAACTGTGGAAACATTTACACCAATAGAGCAGAAAAACTAAGAGTCGCGGCAGAAATCAGTTATTTGACAGGAAAAATGAAAATTTCAACTCAACAGTAAAGAAAAAGCATTTCTAACAAAAAAAAAAATGCATCTTATGTAGAGCCTTTTTTTTTTATAGCTTGCCTGCATAAGGGAAGAGCAGTTGTGATCCTGTGAGCCCCAGTGTGACCCTGAGAAAGTGTCGAAGGCCCCGGGGCCCGTAGATATCCACACATTTCAGGTTCTGTTGGGATTCAGCGCTGCTGTTGAGGCTTACGGTGCAAAGAAGACCAGGCAAACCGAACAAGTGGTCTCCGTGCAAGTGGGAGATGAAAACCTTGGTGATTCGACCTGCGTGGACAGAATGGCACAGGGGTCACAGCAGACATATGAACATGCAGCCCTTAAAATGTCCAGTGTTCATTTCATGACGACATATCTTTGTCACACATGAAACGCACAAACATTTGCCTACAAGCAAATGCTACCATCATAGCTGCAAACAGGTTAAAAAAAGTATTTTTGTTCATTTGAATAAACTCATTCAGGTGTTGCTTGGCATGAAAAGAAAGAATAAAAGCAAAAATGATGCTTTTAGTTTACGTCTAAAAAAAGGGACAAAAAGCGTGTGGACAGTCATACGATCTAATTGAAGACTCTGGATTGTTTTTGTAAAATTGATCATCTTGTACCATCATCAAAAACAAATTGTAAACTGCAAATTTTGGGTTAGTTGATCGTGTTTAACTTCTGCAGTCAAGTGACTGTGTCCAGAAAAGTTGGTTTGTGGTCAGAACAGTTTTGACCAATCAGAGCTCTGCTTATGGAAACTTGACCAACAACCACATCAATAGACATTGTAGTTATGTTTAACTTTGTTTAAAAAACCAAAATAAATAATTTCTTTGATTCAGCTGTAGAGCAAACAATTAATTATACATTAATCTAAATAATGTTACCTTGTTGTTCAACACAGAAATGAAGAATTTTTGCAGAATATGTATTTGAAAAAGGTTTACTTTTTTGTTTTTGTTTTGTTTGTTTGCAGCATAATTTGGTGAAATGTTACCCAATATTCAGTGATATTACCAAGTGTTATATGACCCACTACATATAACTGGCCAGAAAAACAACAGAGAACGTCTAACCGGCTCGCAGCTGGCTCTTCATCAGCTGAGTCTGGGTTCCCTCTCCACAGTCAAACAACCAGCAGTCCCCGTCCAAACGCAGAACCAGAGCCGAGGCACCGCGGTGAGGGGACGGGTAAGCCGACCCAGTACCAAGAAACGTAATATCCATAGTCATAATAAAAACTTTAAAAGGAGTTTCCAGCGTGGATAAAAGGAACCACGCTTCCTGTAAACACTCGCCGCATGTTGATGACGAAAAAGGGGTGGAGCTTAAACCAGCAGGAAACTCAGGTAATTTATATTTTTTCGCCATAAATAGAATTTATTCTTAGAATGGATATTGTTAGACAAACAAACAAGGAAACAACAACTACAATGTCAAATAAATTGTATTTATCAGGTTTGAAACATTGTGCGTGTCTGTAATTAACTTTGTACAAAACATTACAATAAAAGCTCAAAAACCGGACAGCATCAATGAATACTTGGGTCACGGATATGTAGGACAACATCAACAAAATTCAGTTTCAGGACAGACATAGTTTTATTAGAAATAAACATTTGAAACAATTGCAAATCCACTTACATAAATGGACATTAAAAACAAGTGACCTTTTTTTTGTCACAAGCTGCACAGACAAAAATCTAAGACACAGGTGAGACTATTTTTAACAAAAAGAAAAACACATTTTTTGTGTGTGTTTTAGCTCAACCAGCAGCATGTTGAGAGTTGAACATGGAGTGAATTTTAACCCATTTTTTTTCTGGCACTTCAAAGCAAACAGATACAATAGGTACAATACCCTGAGGTCTATATATAATAATCAATAATAACTCCACTAGAGTTCATGAAAAGGCAAGCAAGTTATCAGCTGGTTAACCGACAGCTGGATTTCCTTCAGAAGAATCAAGATGATCGCGTGACATATCCGTTGTAAAACATCAAGGTGAACAGAAGAACAAAATAAAGTCTCATTCGTTATTTAGTTGTGCACAGTGTTAAAGATATTCACTATCACCACTACAAGCTACTTTATTCATTGACTAAACATTTTATTTCGGCTCTTTAATGAAGAGTTTATAATAGTACATTATATTTATCAGCTTAATCAATATTGCACTCTGTTTTGTAAATAATAATGGCTACGTACAGTTAATATACCATTTCTGCTATGTCCTTTATAGGGATTTTGTTAAAGAATGGAGTTATTATATATTGGACTTAATGGAGTGCAAACACAAAATAAAAGAATATATAAGGGAAAAAACCAGGAGCAACAATGTGCTGAAAGGACTAGCTGTAGCAATTAGTCATTTTACATATAAAATATAACACATTTCTCCATGTGAATCTGCAGAAACGTCAGCTCAAAGCTCTAAAATAATATTCAGGTTACCCCATCAGTCAGGTTTGTTTCCCTTCTTGTTTTTTCACCCCCCCCCCCCTCCCCTCCATCTCTAGATGCGCTTTACTGGCTGTTTAGAAGATAGCCATAATGTAGTAAAGGGCAATATTCAAATTAATATGTGATGTTGAGTCGTTTAAAACACTAAATAACATTACATGTTTGCACCACCTCAATATTCTTGTTACAACTGCACTGAAACCTGAAACCGAAATAGAATAGCAAACGAGTCAACAGTAACTCATAAAAGACCAAAATAATATACAATTTCTTTAACATATACATTTTTCCCATTTAAGTTAATAATATTGATGTCAATTTATTTATTCTGGAGTCACTAGTTCATAATTTTTTCAATGCTTTTTGCTTAATATATATTCTTTCACGTAAATCTATATCTTTCATTTGTTATTTGTTGACATATATGATCACTGCAAACAATAAATGATGAAAAGGTGAGGAGTCCCCCAGACTAAAATGTGTTTTCTCAACTCCATATTCCAAAATCAGTTGGCTATCCAACCCCACAAGAGCTTTCTTCACCTATAAGGTGCCCTTTTTGCCTAATATTTCCCTCTTTAATTTTAGCAAACCCAAAAAAAAACAGATCTAAACCAGACGAAGCAAAGAATAAAGATTACGGAGGATTTCAGCCGCTCAAAATTGCACAGAAAGAACACAGATCTTATGCTGTAAAATGAAAGTGGAAAAGGAAGAAAATAGGCGTCTGAGCGTGAGGCTCAACGAGTGCTTGCGTCACGTCTAGTCCGTCTTTGGCTTAAAGCTGACGCCTGGCCAGTCGTATGTGTCCGGCAGAAAGGAGTCGTAGCTGGTGTTCCACACAGTAGCACGTATGAAACCATTCTTGTCCATGGGCTCAGGGTAGCGGAATGCCATGCCTTTGGAGTAGACATATTCCATCGCCTGAAGAGGAAGAGGAAATCCAGTTCTGACTTTTTTCAAGCAATTCTTCCATTTCTTAAGAATGCAGTATTCTGTAAGTGTGCATGAAATTATAATATTCATAACCCTTTCATAAGATGTTCTGTGAACTTTACATCCAAATGCTTTTAAAACCCCCTCCAATGAAAATCATGTTTTTTGAGTTCTTGACATGAATGTGTGGCAGTTTTCTTTTGAATGAGAACACATGTACCGGTAATGAAAAATCTTTTCATTTTTGCATTTCTGAGTTTTTCTCCTTTTAAATGGCTGTCAATCAAACTGTTGCAAAGATGCTCGGTTTGAATTAATGAGCCGTTGTGATCTCAATGTCCAAGCGCCCTGATCTGCATTCCCCGCACGCATTTTAAGTGCGTCCATGGCTGGATTTTGTTGTTGGCCGCACATATTTAAAATTAAACTTAAAGTCCCAAAAGTGTTCTCCGCATTTGTGTTCTTGCTCTGACTGAGAAGAAAAAAAGAAAAATGTCATAAAGTTCAGGAGGCCCGAGCAGGCTGGCTCCCCATCCGGCAGCGGGTCTCTATCTGGCTGCCAGTTTGCCTCCCCGGAGCCGGCATAGTGATCGCTCCAGTTCCATCGGCCCTGCAACAGACTGTCCAGGGTGTACCCGCCGTCGCCCAACAGTAGCTGGGACGGGTACGGTTTGTTACCCGTCTGAACCAAATTGCTCCACTGCCAGACCTTTGCGCTCACCCACCCCTCAAATCACGCAGCTGAACCTCAGACTTCACATTCAAACTGGTCGCCTCTGCTGTGCAATTTGCGTTCGGTGTGAACGCAGCTCAACTCTAAAGGTCAAAATTCATATGAAACAGCAAAACACCCCCTCGATGTAATAAATTTTCCAGTTGCATAGCTTTGGGCTTTATGTGTGTTCAAATTTAGATTAAAATGCAAACTGTCACTTCCTGAAAACTTCCGTTTTTTTAATGTAGTTTTTATGTTTATGACATAGCAAGGCCTAATTCACATACTGTAGGTGTACTGAGTAAAGGCAAACTCCTCCTTCAACGTTTGAAGACTAAATAGGTTTGAATGCTTCACAAATGCCCTCAAACGGACTGTGACCCCGAAAAGGATTCAATAGATTTAGAAAATGGATGGATTTTTTGCTGTACAATGTTTTCCAATATGACCAAAAACGTATGTAAACCCTTAAGTCTTACCTTAATAGCAATCTGGACAGAGACCTCTCTGATGTTGGAGAGAGGAGGATAGAGTCTGCCTTCTGCAAGCTCTTCATCAGTCAGCTGTTCTGCAAGAGCCTGCAAAGGTATGGAAATCTTTCAAGACTGTTGCTATGGACAAAGACCCCCCCCCCCTTAAAAAAAAAACAATAAATTGTCATAAATTACCTAACAGCTTAAAACAGCAGAAAACTTAAAGCAGATTTTGCTTTTATTTAATGAAACGCAAGACCAATGTAACCCCCATTTCTGGGATGAATAATGAATAAATAAACACACTGTTGGAATCAAAGTCCAAGTTGTGTTTTGAGTGACACTTTGTAGTCTGGACTAAAAGGAGACAAACATTCACCTTGAGAGTAGCACCATTTTCTAAAGGATTAACAATAAAGCTCAGATCTGGGGTCTAAGGTTTTAACCCTTGTGCTATCCTAGGCACTTCAACATTGGGAGTTGGGTCATCTAGACCCACTGGACAGTGCACTGAACCTTTTTCTTCAATGATTTGTCAACCTCACTGGTGTCCATGGATTACATGAAATCTTTTCCACCTTTATCCACCTTTGTCATGGTAGGGAGAACACATCAATGTAAGGGAGGGATCATCGCACAAGGGTTACTTAAATTAATAAACCCCGTCTTCTCCACGGTATATATGGGTACCATGTCTTTGGTTATATGCAAAGCGACTGCTTCTCCACCGTGCCCTTTTCCTAGGGATGGGTACCGAGGCCCGGTATTGAACGAGCCCCGGGGCAACATTCTTCAAGAACGCAGTATTGTTAAGATCTGACCTCAACGGTTCTGCTATCGGTACTGGAGAAGTCATATTTTTTTGTGTCACACAAGATATAAACTAGAGCTGTAACGGTGTGATGAAGCAGCAGGAGTCGTGGTCATTAATTTATTAAATCGATTTTCCGCCCAGGCCTATATCAATATGTAAAGCTTTTGATCAAATATATATTTAATGCCAGACTTTAAAACAGTATGAGAAAGAAGAAATGAAAAGTTTAGAGAGAGTTTACAAAACATGCTTAGAGGACAATATTGCCATGAAATGCAGGGACAATGTCGGCAAAAGAAACAGACTTTTATTTAGAAAGTTTGGTTTCAAACCTTAGCAGCCTCTAGGAATACTGTGTCACTGATGTGCCTCACTCCGCTCAGGATCACAGCCAGGGCCACACCTGAAATGTCAAAATTTAGCAGGAATTTTTGTTGGTTTCTTCCAATCTAATAATTCCTATACTGCAAAAGGTCACAGAAAACAGGTACCTCTATTAGTTTGCTATTCATTTTACAAATGATCAATCTCCTCCAAGTTTACCTGGAAAGATGTAAGCATTGTTTCCTTGCCCAGGGGTGAAGACCTGTCCGTTACTCAAAGTAACTGGACCAAATGGACTTCCACTGGCAAAAAGACATCTCCCCTGTAAGGGCGGGAGCACAAAATTTAACATTGACCAGTCTTTAGGTTTGATATTTGGTGTAAGCATTTAATACAAAGAGACAAGTAAGGAAAATGTACATCAGTTAAAGTGTAGGCCTCCTCGGCTGTGCACTCTGCTTTATTTGTTGGGTTACTCAGAGCAAAGATGATTGGTCGTTCATTGAATGTCCCCATGACTTTAATAACATCATGGGTAAACAGGCGTCCAGCTCCCGCCACTCCTAAACAGATTTAAAAAGAAAATTATCCTTACTTCTTTAAAAATTAAATCAAAAGGTTAAATTTAATTTGGTATTTTTTAAAATGATTATTACCAATAATAGCTGTGGGTTTGATGGTGTTGACAGCATCCAGGAAGCTGTGCACGTCCCCTGGACTATCATGGACAAAAGCCTCCTGGTTATTATCAGTTTTCTGTGATCTGCCCTGGAGTTAAGAAAAAAAAAAAACACACAGCCAAATTGCGTTCAGTTAGCAGAAAGGCAATGGAAAATAAAATAAAAATGAACAGGTGTCACCAAATCTAACCTTAACAAGTAAACCGTGGGCGTCGTACATCCAGATCTTTTCCTGGGCCTCTGCCTGCGTCATCCCTGCCTCCATCATGGCCATCACGATCAGATTGGCAATGCCCAGAGCAGCCTACAATATTTAGAAATTTTACATTCTGACCACAATATATATATACATAAGAAAACTGAAAAATGTACTTTGTAAAAAGTTAGTCATGTGAGTTTTGAACCATTTTAAATATTTGTTCTTCCCATTTGACTCCTCCCCTCAGGGAGAGCTGAGCTGCAGTCGTAGCTGCACTCTGGGGCCAATAGGTGTTTTAACCCCCAAATCCATCTGTTTTTGCAGAGTTCCAAGCATTCAAACAAAAAGTCCTAATCTCAATACAAACACTTGGCAACTGAGCTGTGTTTTCTGCCCTTATTTGAACATCCAGTAGAGGGCAGCAGAGCCCAAAAAGATGGGATGGGATCGGTTTTAACTGCCACCATCAACAACAACAAAACCTGCAAAACATGAATTGATCCCGTTTTTATGTCTACATTCTAGCTTACCTCTCCAGCTCCCAGGAAAAGCAGTTTGTGTTGTGTGATCGGTTTGCCAATCGCTCTTTGAGCTGCTAACAGACCAGCAAGGGCTACAGATGCAGTGCCTGTAAAAAACAAAAGCAACAGAAATGCTAAGCAGTACAGCAGAGCATAAAGACATGACATTTCCTGAAAGTGCTTCTACTGAACTACAGCTCAGAACAGCTGTAGCTTTATGTCTGAAGAAAAAAAACTCAATGACATAGCTTTCTTCAATAAAAACAGGCTATTTTTTAAGTGCTCATACAGTTTTCCTGCTTTTTTCATGACTATTTTCAGTGAAACTCCCAAAGAATTAATAGGAAAGATAGTTATTAAATGGCTAGAAAGCTGCTTTAGTAAAGGAGCTCAATGAAATGAGAAGTTAAGCTTTTGATTGAGGTGATAGCTTTGAAATGATTTATTCTTTGGAATACACTGTCTGTTTTGTGCAAACCTTGGATATCATCGTTGAAGGTGCAGTATTTCTCCCTGTACTTCCTGAGGAATCGGAATGCATTGTGGTTTCCAAAGTCTTCAAACTGGATCAGCGTGTCCTGGCCATATTTGTTCACCACAGCTTCCATGAACTCGTCAATAAGGTCATCGTAGGCTTGAGACCGGTCTCGCTTTTGATACAAGCCCATGTAAAAGGGATCCTTAAGGAGAGTCTGAAATGAGGAAAGGCAACAGGCAAAAATGTAATACTTCTTTTTCCCCAACTGAGGCCATACAGCAGGTGGGACGGGGAAAGTTGTCACGTAACTGTGAACAATGCATTTCTATTCACTTCAAATGTATACTTTGTTAAAAGATGTGCTGTTAAAATGGCAGCACTAGTTGCTAATAACCAACACAAAGCACACAAATAGGTAACAGAGTCTTACCTCGTTGTTTGTGCCGACGTCGATCACCACAGGCAGACATTTCTCAGGTCTGATGCCAGCGCAGGCAGTATACAGGCAAAGTTTACCCACAGGGATGCCCATTCCATAGACACCAAGGTCCCCCAACCCTAAAATGCGCTCGCCATCAGTTACCACAACAGCCTAGAAAACAACAAGATGGAAAACGTATGCAAAAACCAGCTGGAAAAACAACCCCAATGAAATTGTTGTTCATTTTAATGGTATAAAGATCTTGATTCATCTTTATTATTGGCTATGTTAGAGTAGAACATTTAGTAAATCATCGTTGTAAACAAAGATGGATGGACGAAGACAAAAAGCTTTGGTGTTAGCTTTATGAGCACTTACAGATACATTGGTTTCTGGCCAGTTGTCCAGGATGGAGCGGACATGTCCTCTGTCCAAAATGGAGATGAACAAGCCTCTGATGGGAGAAACAAGATCACATTTAAGCCATTAAAAAAAGAACATAACAATCCAAATATTTACTGTTTGCTATTAAGAGGACCAAATCCCCCCCCCCCCCCCCTTTTTCTCTTGAACAA
Organism: Oryzias latipes; assembly: GCF_053564925.1. Lineage (NCBI taxonomy): Eukaryota > Metazoa > Chordata > Actinopteri > Beloniformes > Adrianichthyidae > Oryzias > Oryzias latipes. The sequence continues at coordinate 25,776,310 of NC_136245.1, read as the reverse complement.
AAAGATATCAAATATCTACAAACAAAAAACAAGTTAAAACCCAATAAATCATATTAAAGCCTTACTTGGGTCTTCTGAAGATGTGTCCATACTGTGTGCAGGCCAAGCCCACAGTGGGAGTGTAGACAATTGGCATCAACTCCTCGATGTCTTCCATTAAAACCCTATAGAAGAGCCTCTCGTTCCTCTCCTGGATGCCCATCAGATAGATGTATCTGTTTCAAATAGCATCAAGAACAAATGGAGAGTAAGAAAGACACTTATCTAACAATATTCTGCATGTATAGTATTTTCTAGGTTTACAGGAAGATTTCTGATGACAAGAAAATTATTGGAAAAAGAAAAAGGAAAAACAATACTTTTCTAGAGGATCTGTCATTTTCTTGAGATTTTTCTGAAAGCGCAGCGTCTGAATGTCCTGAGTCTCCACTTTAGGAGGCAGTAAACCATGAATGCCTAAGATCTGTCGCTCCTGGAGAGTAAAAGCCATGCCCTGTGTAAAAGCACACACAAGAAAAGAAGTTAGTTATCAAATTCTTATGAATTAAGCATCAGCTCTTTAATGAAGCATTTATTTATGAGTCCACTGTCATTTTAGTTATGAACATTTCTAACCGCCAGAGATGGGCCAAAATGCAGACGTCCAGAAGACAGGAACAGAAAGTAAACAAATTATCTGCAACCCAATGATTAAAGCAGCCAGCAGCAGTTTTCATGTGAAAGCCGTGCAAAAAAAATGCCTACAACCGAACACACTTTATTTCTTTGTTTTCCATAAAATGTATTAGATAACTCATTGTGTTCTATAATAAGACAGAAAGATTATAGATTTTACACAAGTTTTTCATGAATAACAGTAGATAAATTCCAATTTAACTGTATTTACAGAGCACTTTTCCTGTTACAGAACACCCCAAAATGCTTTACATGAAATGAAAAAAACTAAATTAAATAGGGATAAATAGTCTGTTTAAATAGGTTAAGTTGATATTTTTAATAACTGTTTTGTAACATTGGATTTTTCCAAGGCTTGAGCCATGAAAAAACCCAGTTGTCTTCTCCCTGCCTCTGGGTAAGATCTGGCGAGATATTCCACAGGTAGTGAAAATGTTACAAAATGGGGAGAATTTTAAAGCAGCCAATGGTAACATCTGTGTGATCAAACCCAGATTTGAGTTTTTTCTTAAATTAAGAATATGGGGGAAGTGAGACAAGCTTTTGTTTTACAGCGTCTGAGAACGTGTGTGCACATGCTGAGCTACGGACTTCTGCAGGCAAAACGCAGACGGGACATATGAAAGTGGTCTATTACTCTGTGGAAGAGAAGAATGGAAGGGGCTCCCCGAACAAAAAAGCTGAGTCATGCTGATGGAGCAATTCACTCCTCTGCAGCTCCATTTCATCACAATCCATTAGCATCACTACTTCAAAAGACTTTTAGATCATACCGGTTAATTCAAGTATGTAAAATGAAGGGAGTTCACAGTATTTCTTTTTGTATACCCGTCTTTCAAATTTTGTTTTTACAAATCTGTGTTGTTCAGAAAAGTAACCAAGGATAAGCAAGTTGAGCAAATGTAAAAAAAAAAAGAAAATACACGATAATTTCTACTAATGAGGAAAAATATCTAAAATCTGTTTTTTTACATGTGTTTTGGTTGCTTCTTCATTTTAAGAGTCTGTAAAGTGATTATTAGCCCATTTGGTTTTTTTTTAAGTCTCATCTTACAGTTTTAAAGTCCGTCTTTTCTTACAAAGCTAGGTCCATTGAGGCTTTAATAATCTATTTTTATGCACAGTCAGCGTTCTGTCATTCTAAATATGCTGCAGCTCCACTGCAAACTAGACGCCATATCTTGTAACTGGCCAGTGACCAGTTTGCCTCTTGGTTGCCATGACAGCAGGGGCTCCCTGTTTAACAGGCCAAACCTGGGCTAGGTTTAGCATAACTAGCATAGATCAGTTCCCCTCTTGCTGGTGAGGAATCAAGTTACAAATGTCAGCTATATTTTGAGTTCTTACAAATGTATAAGAAAAACCTCTACAAGTTAAAAACATCATTTATTTAAGATAATTTTTTAAAACACGTTTTTTGCAAACATGCAAAATATCTAAAATGGCAAACATTAAACAATGTGAATAAATGTTGTGTTTAAAGCTCTTTAAGTGTTTTTTTAATGTCATTTTCATCTACTTGCTGTTTTTAACAGAGAACAGTAACAAGGTAATTTTATTACCTTAAGTTTATTCTATTCTATTCATATTTGGGCGACTATGGAGCAGAGGTAGAGCAGTCTGATCACAAGTGTCCTTGAGCAAGACACTGAACCCCACATCGCTCCTGGTGGTTACAGGTTGGCGCCAGTGTTCGGCAACGGAGCTTCCATCAGTGTGTGAATGTGTGTGTGCGTGGGACTGGGACTGTAAAGTGCTTTGGGCCTTCTATGAAGGTAGTAAAGCTCTATGCAAGTACACGCTATTGACCATTCTGAAGCCATTATCACGTCCCATCTTTTTCAATGTTAGCAATAATTTGAAAGCCAAGAGGAACAGCAAGATGATCAAATACAGTGGTGGACAAAATTGTTGGTACCCCTCAGTTAAAGAAAGAAAGTCCACAATGCTCACTGAAATGACTTGAAATGTTCAAAAGTAACAATAAATTAAAATTTATTGAAAATTATATAATCAAAATCAGCCATTACTTTTGAATTGTTGATTAACAGAATTATTTAAAAAAAACAATCTAATGAAATAGGGCTGGACAAAAACGATGGTACCTATAACTTAATATTTTGTTGCACAACCTTTTGAGGCAATCACTGCAATGAAACGGTTTCTGTATTTGTCAATGAGCCTTCTGCACCTGTCCACAGGTATTTTGGCCCACTCCTCATGAGCAAACTGCTCCAGTTGTCTCAGGTTTGACGGGTGTCTTCTCCAAATGGCATGTTTCAGCTCCTTCCACAGATGTTCAATGGGATTCAGATCTGGGCTCAAAGAAGGCCACTTCAGAATAGTCCAACGCTTTTCTCTTAGCCATTCTTGGGGTTTTTTGGCTGTGTGTTTTGGATCGTTGTCCTGTTGGAAGACCCATGACCCGCGACTGAGACCAAGCTTTCTGACACTAGGCAGCACATTTCTATCCAGAATGCCTTGATAATCTTGAGATTTCATTTTATCTTGCACAACTTCAAGACACCCTGTGTCAGATGCAGCAAAGCAGCCCCAAAACAGTGTTCTTTTGGTTGTATGCTTCATTTTTGAGTCTACGAACATAGAGCTGATGTGCCTTGCCAAAAAGCTCATCTGTCCAAAGGACATTTTCCCAGAAGCTTTGTGGCTTGTCAACATGCATTTTTGCAAATTCCAGTCTGGCTTTTTTAGGATTTCCTTTCAACAGTGGTGTCCTCCTTGGTCGTCTCCCATGAAGTCCACTCTGGCTCAAACAACGACGAATGGTGCGATCTGACACTGATGTAACTTGATCTAGGAGTTCCCCTTTAATGTCTTGGGAGGTTGTTCTGGGTTCTTTGGATACAGTTCCAACTATCCGTCTCCTCAATTTGTCATCAATTTTCCTCTTCTGGCCACGTCCAGGGAGGTTAGCTACTGTCCCGTGGGTCTAAAACTTCTGAATAATATGTGCCACTGTCGTCACAGGAACTTCAAGCTGCTTAGAGATGGTTTTATGGGCTTTACCTTTACGATGTTTGTCTATAATTTTGTTTCTAATGTCCTGGGACAATTCTCTCCTCCTCTTTCTGTTGTCCATGTTCAGTGTGGTTCACACTTTTTCACCAAACAGCAACGTGACTATTTGTCTCCCTTTAAATAGGCAGACTGACTGATTATGGGTTTGAAACCAGCTGTGATGTCAAGTAAAGGACATACCTGAGTTCATCATGACCCCCTTGGCAATTATTTCTCAGTCTTTTATGGAGGTACCATTATTTTTGTCCAGCCCTATTTCATTAGTTTGTTTTTTAAATAATTCTGTTAATCAACAATTCAAAAGTAATGGCTGATTCTGATTATTTAATTTTCAATACATTTTCATTTATTGTTACTTTTGAACGTTTCAGGTCATTTCAGTGAGCATTGTGGACTTTCTTTCTTTAACTGAGGGTTACCAACAATTTTGTTCACCACTGTATAAAAGTATTGCTCAGAGATTATGACATGCTTCATTGTTGTTTCTATTATTTCTTTGCAATATTTGGCTTCAATATAACTGATATCAACCACAAAAAGTCTGAAAATATCATTGTGTTGTCCATGGCATGTTATCTGCAAAACCTTTTAAGACCCACCCCTTTTCATCTGAATTGTTATTGATAAAGCCAGATTAGATATTTTATACCTTTTGTGTAGCACCTTCAGAAAACCTCCTTGTGAAATGTTGCTTTAAAAACAAACTGAGTGAATTTCAACCAAAAGTTTCTTATTAACATCATTTTTGCACATATTTTTTTTAACTTAGTTTCTAGATTTATGAGTAAGAATACAATTGTGTTTAAAGTCTTTTTTTTTTTTTTTTTAAAAACACTGTTTACATATGTCTGCCTTAAAAGGTTATGACCTCACTTGATCAACTTAAAATTATTGTTTACAACAGAAAGTAAAAAAACAAACAAACATGCTGTTCCTGATTCTTTACATAGTAAATCAATGTATTTAGTCGTCTCCTCCATATCTCAATAGTTTATCTACTTTAACCAATTCTGATAAATTCTTACAAAACTGCATTAAACTTCCAGTGCAATCACATGATTTGTTGTTTGTTAGTTCCTTTCTGGTGTAAATCTAACAACACTACAAACACTTTATTTTAAGTATGGCTCATACGGCATTTGCTTACCTTGTTAGTGTGGGGGTTTAACATGAGGGGCTTGCCTTTTTCTTTGGTGTGGGCCCATCTGCAGGCAGAGACACAGGGCCTGAGGGAACAGGCCGTTCTTAACCTAGACAACATGGCAACTCGTTTGGAACGTCCACTGCGTGAAGGTGTCTGTGACAAAAATAAAAACACAGAACTGAAACACAGGTTAGGTTAACCAGCTCACCCAGGTTAGGTTTTTGCTATTTCCTTGTAATATATAGTTGCTAGGTATGTTGAAATTATGCCTGCACAATTAATCGCAAATTTATTGTTATCAAGCTATGCAATTTCCATATCGCAAAAGTCGGCAAAAATCGCAATAAATGGTAAACCTTAAAGTGCTAAGACAATCTTATGGCAGCTTGAACTATTTAACGAATCACGTAAGTCCCTTTATGCACTTGACCAATCAGATGGAGCTTTTATGTTAGATGTTGCCCTCCTGATCAGACGAGGGTCATTTGGAGAATAATTTAAGGTGGTTTAACTCCTATTTAAATTAAGCTTTTGCAGTGAAATGTACATTTTTTTGTGCTATTTATTCATTTATCACAAGTTATCTTCAGAAAAACGCCACAAGAACACATCAAAAACCCCATAAACACAATTTTTAATGGAGTGGGTCTGTAAGATGCTCACAATATATATTTTTGACAACAGAAACACAATGTTGTCCATGGTATTTACAAAAAAAGAGAGAATTTACAGTATTTTTATCATTACAAAGACTGACTAATCGTTTTAATCATTGCAGTTTGAGAAAACTTTTATTATAGTCAGCTAAGAATAATGGATAAACTATTACTGCTCTTTATCACAGCGAGAATCCCTCTCACACACCTTCCGCCTTAAAATTTTACTGCACAGTGGGTTTGCATTGTCTGCAGAAAAAAATGTCTATCTGGATGTGGTTTCCTATCTAAGCAGTTTCACTTGGTTAAAATGACCTCAGATCCATTCCTTCCTAATAATCAACTTCAGCAAACAACTAAAACAACATCACTATAGAGCAAAGATTTCTGAACTTTCTCAGACATTTTTGTAAACCTGTTAAATGTTTGATTTTGTGTTCAATAATTCAATAATCAAATTTATTTTTTATGTAACCGCTATCTCAAATTATTATTAGTATTTTATTTTTATGATTGCATTGATTCGTATCTGCACACACACTTGTCTAAATCCTAGGAGAATCTTTCTTTTGAGGATTAAAAGTGTTTCTAGCAGCTGCAGTCTTTAATCTGGATGAGGTCAGACATTATTTAGCATGACATGTGAGGAGTGAAGCTTTAGAAAATTGTAATAATCCTTTTTTATGTAATAGGGAAGAAGATAAACCTACAGAGACAAAAATACCACACACCATATACATATAATAAACAATTTGTTTTCAGAGCCACCACATACTCATACACAAGAGAGCCCTTTTCAGTTGTTGCAGGAATAGCATCATCACAGTTTAAGCTATGTCATGCATGTGACCTCTAATTCAGATTGCATTATCTTGTTTTGATAGCAGAAAGGGGCCTGTTACAGAAAGAGTTGGACCCATAAGCTGCTATTTTCTTCCATAAACCTTCAAAAATCCATAAATTATTCATTCAAATAAAGAGTTAAGAGTGGGGTGTTCTAATCACTTTGGAAATAGACAGCCAAAAATATTGTCTTTATCATTATCAATCACGTGGAATCCATATAAAGTGCTTGAATATGCAGCATAAAAATTAGCGCAACAGGAAGTTCAGCAGCCTGACATCTCAATCAATGCGAAGGAAGCTAACAAGTGCTGCAAGCTAACTGTTGCCAACCGCTCAGTGAACAGGAACAAGTCATGAAGCCTACAGCTTCGTCCTGAGCATAATAAAATGACACAGCAGACCAAAGAGAAACATGCTTCCCATAATTATGTTTTTTTCTTCACCGAGGTTCACTTGTGAATTTGCATGGTTTATTTTTTGCTCTGGAAGTTCTAGCTTGAGACTTACCTGCGCTCGAAATAACACTAAAAGTCGCTCTTTCTTTAGTTGACAGTCTTAACAACTGCTCAGCACATGTCTTCCGCCTTATTCGTAGTGTAACCGTTTGGCGTTTATCTTTTAGGAGTTTCCCCTGAAAGTCTATGCGCTTAAGTCAGCCAGTCCAGAGGAGAGAGGAAAACAGCGCTGTATCCAATCGCAGAACGGAATGTCCTTTATAGGTTACCGTAAAAACTGATGCATGCGCAGTAGTAATATTGCGCACATTGAAAGTTGTTGATAGATAGATAGATAGATAGATAGATAGATAGATAGATAGATAGATAGATAGATAGATAGATAGATAGATAGATAGATAGATAGATAGATAGATAGATAGATAGATAGATAGATAGATAGATAGATAGATAGATAGATAGATAGATAGATAGATAGATAGATAGATAGATAGATAGATAGATAGATAGATAGATATTGTTTTAATGTCCTTTTATTGATTTTTTCACGAAATCTGACTCTACAAAAGAGATATCAGGACAAATCATTAAAATAAACAGCTCAAAAGCCTATTATATTACAAATGAAGCCAAAGAGATTCAACAAATAGTCAGCACAAACTGATGATGCAGTCTAGATGCATGCAGTAAGAAGGGCACATGGATATGTTACATTCAGCAAGCTGGATACATTGAGGTATGATGAAGCACATGATCTCAGTAGAACATGTTACAGTGTCAAGGTGAATGGTATTGGTGGATTGTGACCTGCGGATGAAACTGTGGCCTACTGCAATAGCTGAACTTGCAAGATAGTTTAACTACGGTAGGTCAAATGCAGGGAACACAGTCTATAATTCTATTGATGGAACATCAATAATAAAAGATTAACTAAAAGTTTTTCTTAACCTATAGATTAAAAATATATCACTGACAAAGCATATGGGGAAATTTAGTATTTATGGGGTTTTCAATGATTAAATCCTTAATGCAATGCTGAAGCTACAAGTGCTTTGGAATATAAATAAACAATTATTCAGCCTTGATGCCTAATGAATTTAACTTGTACCTCTCCCAAATGCCATCTTTTGAACTTGTGCATGCATGTACAGAAGGTGTGCATCCAGCTATTTTGAAAGTGAACTTCTATTTTAGAGTGGTAAGCCATTCAGAAGTAATTCTGTAATAAGTGTGTATTTTAAAAAAAATCAAATAAATATCTGATGAAACTATTGATTTGTTGTAAACTGACTGCTAATTGACTTAGGGCATTTCTGTAAAATGCAATACTCAAAAAAAATACCTTTTGCTAGCCTATGTGTCTAAACTATTTTTTTTTAAAGTATCCCTTTGGCTCTTCTTGTAGCTGGAGCTATACATATGTGCAGCTAAAACGCTGTTGAGTAAACTGAAAGAGCAGAACATTAAAATAGCAAAACAGTCATGGGCAGATAAGGATAGAAAATGAAGAACATTCAGTTGACTGTCTTTTTGGCACCAGTTTTTTGCCATTTCCCAATGCTCACTGTTGGGATTCTAGCTTCATATTTTAAATAAATGTACAATTCCTTGAACCTAAAGATTTGTTGGAGAAAGGCAACACAATACATTTTTAAGAATATCCCATGCACCTTAACGCAAGCTCTTTCAAAAAGTGGCAAATTTGGTTGTGAGTTATTGGATACAGAATGATTACTGGATCCACTGATGTTGAAGTTGACGCAGAGCAGCACTTTAAGGTTTTACTTATAAATATATATATATTTCTGGTTATGAAGTATTTGTATGATTAAGCTATTGTTGTTTGCATTAGTGTCTGCTGCAAACACCTAAATTATTCCAACATGGAGGGGTATAGACTGTCAAAAAGAATTTAAAAATTGGTTTGTTTGGTGCAATAGACAATAAAATAAAATAAAATAAAACCTAACACTTAGTCAAAAATCTAGTTAAAATCTTGAGTGGTCTTCCTATTTTTACAAGACAAAAATAAACATTTAACAGAAATCATTTGCATTTCATAATCAAACAACATACTGTTGAAAAACACAACAAATTGTTAAAATGATTCATCATAACTTTAACCACAAAAACCGCACACAAATCTTTTGATCAATGTTAGAGTTAGATGTGATAACAACTAAACAAACTGAGTTTACAGTGACAAACTAGGTTTTTTAGCGTGTTAAACCAGCAAAAACAAATTTACAGCTTACTATGGCATAAACAGTTGTCTTTAATTACGTATAGTACCGTAATCCATTCAGAACTATTTTGGGGAAAAACACATAACCTTGATTAGTTTTAATCAATGACACCATTGGAAGACTTTGAAACAATTTAAAAACTTTCAAGACTCACCTTTTTTGTGTCACAGAAAAGGCTAAAGTGGAGTTTAATTCAGTCTTAACCTGATCTATTTTTGCAAAAACTGTTGATTGATTCTACTTATATTCAAATCAAACTAATTCTTCATATTTGCAGGGTTGAAATCATTGCCTATTTTATACCCAGAATACATCTTGACTCCTTTTGCCAAAGACCGTCCCACAACCGTCCCACAACAATGTATGGTTGTGTGTTTCAGGTAAAGTGTTTTTGAAAATGTGCTAAAAACACTAAAAGCTGCTAGTAACAGGGTTTTGCAGCAGAGAGAACATCTCAGGTTCATATGATCATTTGCCTGTGCTATAATATGATGTCATCCAGTTGTGGGTCTGACGTCGAGGGTCAGCATCAGTAGTTGGGAGTCTGTGGTGTTGAGGTCCTGTGCTCTGGCAGTTTGGGTACCTTTCTTTTAATGCTATTCTGCTTGCTTTCCTCCATCCATCCTGCATCTTGTCCATTCTTCCCATTAGCTTTCTCCTTATTCTGCCGGCATAGTTGGAGTGCCCGAGATATAAAAGCGTCCAGGTCAAGCAGTCGCTCCTTATGCTTAACAGGCAGAGACTCCAAAGAGTCAGCTTTTACTGACGGAGCTAAAGAGGAGGTGGAGGAAGGGGGTTGAGATTCCTTATGTTGAGAGTGGAGAGTGTCGGAAGGTAAAAGTCTTTCAGTTACGTCCGGAGAGAGAAGACCTGTTGGTGATGAGGGGAAAAGGGAGGGAAGATTATTGTAAGAGGATGCTAGAGATGGAAAGAGGCTGAGTTGTTCATCTTCAGCTGATGAATGATCCACAACTTCTGTGTACTGGAAGACGGGTGTTTGGAGATCAGTGGGAGAGAGCGGGAGAGGTGGAGAAGAGGTGTAGCAGGAGCGTTGCTCTGATGAAGGACTGGGACTAGGAGAGTGAAAACGACACTGCGTGCTCTCCACCCAGCGAGAAATTTCTTGAAACAGATTCTCACTCTCCTCCTCATCCTTACTTGCTTCTTCTTCCTTCATTTTCCCCAGGTCTTCCATGCTGCCACCAATGGGCTCAGCAGGCATTGACAGGTTGCTCTTTTTGCACTTCCAGTGAGACAGATCCAGAATCAGCTTAGGCTCGGAGTAATGTTGAGGCTTTCCCTCTCGCCAGGCAATTTTATCGAGATATGAAGGGGAGCCCACTTTGTAGTCGCACGAGCGGCCGCAGTCTAACTCCCCCAAACCGACACCACAAACTCTTTCCAGCGAGGAGTGAGAGTTCTCGAGGAAGCGCTCGGCTGAGCTGCTGTGAGAGTATTTGCGTGGGTCAACCTGTATAAAAAAAGGAAACAAATTAGGAGAATAGGACTGACATTAACTTGAGGTCACGTGATTTGAACCATTTCATAGACTCTAAGTCAGAGGTTGGCAACCTTCAACACTTAAGGAGCCATTCAGGTAAAGTTCTCACTGACAACAATAGGAGCCACAGTCTTATTTCCCCTTTTTAAAAAATAAGACACTTATTTGAACATATGCGATTCTTACTATCATGGTAAATAGAAAAGATTATTTTTTAAATCAATATGAAATACAATATCAGCAAACTAATGCTCCTTTTTGTCTTTCAAAGGATTCACCCTAGCTGCTTTGTTCTTTTCATACGACTGAAACAGGATGCTTCAGTCGGTACAAATCAATAATAGCGAAATAACTTGACAACCTGAGCCTCCTCTGCCAGCGAGCTGAAACTGGCCCGTGGATCTCTGCGCACCTCTTCATTCTCTGAGTTATCTCCCAGATCAGATCGAACTTGACCAGCGGGGATGCAGCGACACCTGTCAGCTGACTGTTGCCAGCACATGCCAGTTGATAAACTGTTGTCATACCTGCAGATGGGAAAGATATTGACATTTCCTTGTAGTACATGTATAGTTATGTATATGTATGCACATATAAAGATATACATACATAGATATACATATTTATCATCGATTTATGTACAATATGTTTTATTTATAATGTAATTTACATAAATAAATACATCTTATAATGTACAGTAAATAAATTTAATGATACTTATACATTGTCTTCTTTTTCTGATGAATTCTAATCAGACCCTATACTTATGTAATAACATGTTGTATTTTTCCGAATGTAATGAAGCAATAATTATGTCAAAATAATAATTCATGGCATTGCTATCAAACACTTTGCTCTGTATAGTATTTATTTAGCAAACCAAGGGAATAAAGAGAACAGAATCTGCACCTATCCCAGTGGATGCTGGAGGTGTGACTGCTGCTGGCGCTTAGGCTCTGCTGTGAGATGAGGCTCTCCAGCTCATCCTCGATGTGAAAGGGATTGGATGAAATGGGTTCATCTTCAGGACAGGAGTACTGCTGAAGGAAAGGGTGGGACAGTGCTGCTTCAGCTGTCAGACGATCCATGGGGTTAAAGGTCAAGATGCGCTCAAGACAGTCCACAGCTGGGAGAACAAAAAGGGGAGATTCCTAAGAATAACTAAAGCTTTTACGTTGTACTCTTTGGCATATTTCAGCATCTCTCTCATCTTTTCATCAGACACAAGTCAGTGTGTCAGAGTTTCTGTATTTTATTTCTTTCAGACTCTTCCAATGCTTTTCTCTGACAGTTCACAGGTTCGCTTCCCCCTTCAAGCTCCCCATAATTCCCCAGGCTCACCCTGAGCATCCACTTCAGGCAGCAATTCTGAGACGGGAGTCTTGACTCTCCATCCATGACTGACATATGAAGGCATGACCTGTGAAAGCAGGATAAAAAAGGTTCTATAAATATATTGTGATTAAATGTCGACTCTAACCCTTTTAATTTACCGGTATTTGATATGATTTAATGTAATGTGATTTTGGAATTGTTTAGCTTTAAGTGTCCTCTGGCGTCACCTGTAATAGCTCTTGTCTGTCTTCCTCCCTCTGCACAGGCACTGTGTTGAGGATCAGCTGCATCTGTTCCAGCTCATGAGCTCCTGTCAGAGGCATTCAAGCAGATGGGGAAAAAATAAATTAAAATATGTGACCATATATAAAAAAATCCCAGTTGATAGACATAACAGTTTACATTTTCAATAAATAAAATCAGAATGTAAACTGCAACAATAGTGTTCAAAATAGAAAAAATACTTTTAGTATAACAAAATTACAGTAGCCACTTGACAGTTTTGCTTAAAGTATCACTATGATATTCATTCACTTAAAACAAGCATTTGTCTATCTTAATACACTGAATTAAATTGCTCTGAAAAAATACGTATTTTAGGCCTGCAAACCATTGAAAAATATATTATTTGACATTACTGAGCAAGTTTGCAGCTTTGCAGCAGCAAATTCCTGACGCAACAATGAATTTGCGTTTGTCAAACAGCAGGTGGTGCTATACCAACACTTTGAAAGCTAGAGAGGTGCACTTCATATTTGACTTAGAGCATGTCCTGTTCTCTCGGGTAAACCGAAATGAAGTGTCTAGCACCCACTGTTGGATCAAACCCAGCAGTGTGTTGCTCCTAATGTGTGAAAGTCTCATTTGGTGAAACGATGGGGGGAGAAATAACACCTCTGGGTTCCTGAAATTATTCCTGTGGTGTAGAGGGCTACTGGAGGTCAAAAACAGTCTGTTAGTTGGAACCACATGTGAATTAGACAGCCACAATGGATCTATGATTGTTGTTATTCTGGTCAGTCCTTTAGAACGAAAGCAAGGCACACACTGTAGACAAGTCTCCTTCACTGTCCGCAGTCCAGTCTGCACGAGTTTTTGTTCAGTGCAATTTGAAAGGTAAATATTAGCTAAAGCACAAGTGCTCAGCCTACCAATGTAACCACTCATTCGTAAAAAGAAGTCAAAATACATTTATGTTATTGGGGTTTATTCTTCAGGGGTGTTTCAGTGACTGTGATTTCCCTGTTGCTATAAATCTACCTGCAAACAGTGTGCGTCCAGTGAGCATCTCAGCCAGAATGCAGCCGGCGGCCCACATGTCTATGGCCTTCGTGTAGTTGTTGGGTGACAGGAGGAGGCGGGGAGAGCAATACCATTTAGTGACCAAACCCTCAGACAGATAGCCCTGCAGGACAGAGGGATAAATATAGAAGAGAGAAGCGAGGAGCATCTCAGTTGATGGATAGATACTTATTACACCACAGCTGCAGCTACTCTATCTTTCTTTTCCTTTTTTTTTCTTTTTATTTAAAAAACAGACTTTTTTCTGAAATTGGTTTTGGAATCATGAGCAGAAAATAAACACAGAAATTAAAAAATGTACACAAGCAAAACTCCAAATTCACTACTTAGAACATTAACAACATAGAATTATTGTGAAACAGAAGAGAAACTAGAGCATCAGCTCACACTGAAGACAGCATCAGGGCTTTAATTAGGGGATAAGTACATTCACTCTGTTTCTCAAAGCAATAAATCATGTGTTTGTGTCTATTCAGCTTTTAGAGATGATCATATCATATGAATATTAAGAATTTTACACCAAATCTAGTGACAGAAAGTTTGAATTAGTTCTTGGTGTTTTTTTACCAGAAAAATTTTTTGATCAATTTGAGGGTAACACTCCTTCTGTTATTACCTTCACAAACTTTCCACTGTGTCTTCTGTTTTTTATAAAGGAAAAATATACGTAATCCTTTTGCTCTCCTAGGCACTTCAACATTGGGAGTCATCTAGACCCACTAGACAGTGCGCTGACACTTTTTTCTTCAATGATTTGTGATCTTCACTGGTGTCCATGGATTACATGAAATCTTCTTCAACTTTATCCACCTTTGTCATGGTAGGGATAACACGTCAATGTAAGGGTGGGGTCATAGGATAGCACAAGGGTTAAAAACTTCTGTAGGAATAGAATCTCAATTCTTCTTCCACTTTCGGCTTCTCCCATCAGGGGTCGCCACAGCGAACAAGTCGCATGGTAAATTTGGCAATGTTTTACGCCGGATGCCCTTCCTGACGCAACCTTCTCAAACCGGGCTTGGAACCGGCAGAGGTAGAGAAGGGAACAGGGAGCAGCCCGGAGTCGAACCCGGGTTTCACGGACGGAAGGCGCCGCAAACCAGCACGAGCTAAACTGGCTCAGGAATAGAATCTCAATTACACAGCTGTTATTTTTGAGCGAATCTGCACTTGCCAAATCTCTCAAAGTCCCACTCCGGTCATCAAGATATCCCAGCTCTGATTGGTTAGAGATTCTGCAGAATGAGCAAGCAGCTTTGCATTTCAAGTCCCACTTTGGTCATCTTTGGATCTATTTTAAGTGTTCCCAATATGATTATGGTGTTTTTTTTAAAAAAAAAATCCAAAAATGAATAAAAACTTGTGTTCTTTTCTAAGACATAGTTCTGAGTTGTGAGCAGAACTGTTGGTAAGGAGTAACCCTCCCCCTTCCCATTATCCATATGTTTACTTATTGCTTGCAGCCCCTTACAACCCCAACCAAACATTACCAGTACTAGTGCAAAAAAAATGGTTGAGGAAAACAAAGTCATACATGGATCTAGTTGTCTACAAGTGGAAGGAGCAGAGTAGAGGGAGCTTGTGGCGTGCTGTAGTAACTTCTACGTCGTACTTACAAGCTTTTTTCAACTGCATTTCGTCATCTGCTCTTGAATCACAATGATTTGAATAAAGGAATACTCGGATATGCAATTTTAAGATACATTTTCTTTATATACATCCTCCATCATGAGAAAAATGCCACCAGAAGCATGATTTTAATCAAAGTGAAACTTTAAATATCTTTGCCGAAGCTGCACTTTTTTTTTTATTATAACACTAACTCCTTCTGGTGTCTCCACTTCTAATTATTGCTTCTAGGTTGTGACATATGGACAACGTGGCATTTACCCTGACACAAATGAGTCATCGTTCTCCAAATAAATGTCAGAAACCACCGTGAGCTTTTCTCACCAGCTTAATTGATTTTACAGTAAGTCTTCTGTAACAGCAGCTTAACATTACACCAAGCAGATTACAGCCCCCTAATTTGAATTTAAAATGTGCCTGAAGGTGGATGTAAATCTTACTGAAAAGCTAAAATGTCTTTGCCTTCTTTGTGTTGCTGGACAGAAAGGGACATAAAGTGGTGAGCTTGGTCATGGTCAGCAGTTTGTGGAGGGTTAATAAAGCTCCTAAGGTCATCCGCACTAACATTCCTGACATGTTGCTCGGCAAAGCTGCCTGCCTGACTTAAAACCACCGCCCGTTATTTTACAAGTTTAATTTCTTAGGTTATTTTTTTAGTAGCACGGCTACAAGAAAAAACAAAATCCCACTCACTCCTCTATGCAATTTTCTACCCTTTTAACTTCTTTTAGCGTCTTTGTTTGCTGAGCTACCTTTAATTTTCTGTGTACTCTATACACCTCTTTTTGTGCACACCTCTGTGTGTACCGCTCCTCTGTCTCCATTCTCAGTACTTGCTCCTGTCTGTGCTTCAGCAGATAACAGAACAGAAACTGACACTGAGAGCTTCATCACTGTCTGGTGAACACATAATCTCGCTAACTGCCTCTGACTTTTTTGCTGAGTGGCCACTATCCAAGCTCCTCCTGTTGCTTCCCGGCAGCTGTTGACGTACATCCCTTAGGATTTGATATAATTTTACCATTAAAGATGATCATAAAAACTACCGTCTTGGAAAAAAGGTTGTTTCAGATGTCACCGCTGTGTACACAGAAAGCTTCTATCATTCTCTTTTACCTGGAACCCTCCTCATTTTTTCCATCTCATTTACCTGATGTTTTTTTTCTTTTTCCTACCACCCTGCTCTCCCACCTTTGCCTTATGACCAGCAGCTCAACCTTCCTTCACCTGACTTCTCCTTCTTTCTTTCCATCCTCCATGCAGGTCATTAATAATTTCTGAGCATCTCCAGAGCGGCCTCATGAGATGACATTCACACATGAGGACAAACTAAAGACCTTTCGGGATGAATAAATTATAAATAAAGTTTTTCTTTGACTGTTTTTTTTTATCTTTGACCCTTTTTCCCTTCTCTGCTATCCACTACAACTGAGCAAATATTTGTCTACCTCTTGACATGTCTCTGTCTACTGCACTGCACTCACATGTTTCTATACTTTCATGACCAGTTTTGGAAACACTACCAGCTGTTTAAGTCTCACTCCATTCATCTTTTGATCTACTTTAAAAGCATTTCCAGTGGTCTTTTAAATGTTATCATGCCATTTTTAGGTAAAGTCAAAAGCCTTTGCTGGTGTAGGAAATAGTTTCTACAGAGCAACAGGAGTTCATTCGAAATTTGGCTGAGTTATGGCCGTGACTTTTGGTGTGGCGTTAGCAGAAGTCTTTTTTGGCTTGCAGTTGTAGGTTCTACATCACACTTACAAGCTTTTTCCAGGTGCATTTTTTTGTCTGCTCCTGATTTACAATGATTTGGATAAAAAATACTCAGAAATGCAATCTTAGGCCAATTTTCTGAATATATGTCCTCTATCATGAAAAAAATGCCACAAGAACATGTTAAAAACACAATTTTTTATCGGAGTGGGTCTTTTAATGTTTAGCAGCTCAGAAGTCATCAAGGTGTAGGTCACTTCTGACTTTATAAACATTAAATGATAAAAAATGAAGCTTCATGTTCTCAGGTAGGTAGGAAATGCTCCCCTTTTCACTGTTGGCACCTGCTGTGGTGTCAAGACTGAATCACAAATAGTCCGGCATAAACTCACATATGCTCATAACACTTTTATGGGGAAAAGACATATTGCTCAGCTGGTGAACAGATTCAGCCAAAATAAAAAATATTTCATAAACTGGTAGAAGATGTTTTCTGTATTTCATTCTTGCAACTTGTGTTTTTAGCACAATGTCCACAGACTTTGTTGATCTTCTGCAAAGCCCAAACAGATTTGCTCAAATTTTCTGTATCTCTTTGATCATTGTTTTCATCTTCACTTCTTTCCTCATTTCACCTCTCTGCCCTTTTGGTTCTTTTCTAACTCTTTTCATGAGTTCTCCTTGAGTCACCTTTGTTCCTCATCCAATTTTTTCAGGCTCTCTTCGTCCATGATCCTGCTCGCATTCAGAATGCACCCCTGTGTCTGCACCCAGCTGATCCAGAGTCCTGTGTTCTGGTCTCACAAAGACTGCCTTTCACAAGGGCTCCTCTTCACATGCAAAGAACACACAAAGGCTCAAACACGCACACCTCTGCTAATGTTACACGACTGTGCCGTGGGACCTTTGCACAAAATAACACTGAATAATGAAGCAGTACTATTTCACCTTATCTCCAGCTGATGAGCTAATCACAGTGTTAGATAGGAGAAAAACCGGATATGAGAACCATCAAAAGGATTTCATTGCAGTCTTTGATGAAAAATAAGCCCATTGTAAAAGATCAGCAACATTACAGGGGGTGTGCAATAAAATAAACGATCAATACTGTAATACTAGCTGTAATCTGTGCAAAGATGAAACTTCAAAAATAATTTTCCAATTCTAGATTTGTGTGCAGTTTGTGTGAAATTCTTTTAAAACACAATCAAACAAGTTCTGCTTTAGACACCCACTGGGACAGCACGCATAAGACAAACCTGGCAGACAGATTATTCTGCTTTTACAGCCATAAAAACGACACACTATATGTGTTCCCCACTGGTTATCAAGAGGAGACTTGCAACATGATGGGATATCCAGTGCTCCACATGGAGACTGACACAGGAGATGGCGCACAGATAATTTACACGTCCTAAAATAGATTCATTTTTCATCTTGCAGAATTGCTGTTCAGAGGAAATAGGGAAAACATAAAAAGTTAATTCAGTTTTAGTACATTTTTCTTGTGCTTTGCATTAAAAATTGAAGTTTTGTTTCTCCTTGCTATGAACTGACAGTATTATCAAAAACTCTATGGACAACCAATGGGCAATCACTTGTAGGGTTTATAGATGACAACATCCCACAGTAAGTGTTACTGGGTATAAAAGAAAAAGCAAAATTTACTTTAGTTTTGTGGTCAATAAACAAAATATAACAAAGTACAAGAATCAGATCAACACCAGACTTTACAACTGAGTAACTATTGGATTTGAGGGGTAAATAACTGCAAAGTGCTTTCATTTAAAGCCACTGTCAACAAATGTAAACCCTGTTTTAACCATAAACTTCATGCCTCATCCAAGGGCTAAAGTGAAAAACATCTAAAACACTTCTTAGTTTATCTAAATGTTATTCCAGCAAGGATATCTCAAGGTCAGTCTAAAAAAAACTCCAAAATCTAAATTTTAAATTCTACAAGACTTTGTTTATATGTTTAATGCAATAAAGATTAAATGTACATCTCCTAAATTACTGAACATATGATCACTGACGTATAAATCATTAGACTAAACTACTATAACAGTTAAATATGCCTTTCACTGTTCAAATGAG
The DNA here is from genome assembly GCF_053564925.1 of Oryzias latipes. Taxonomy (NCBI): domain Eukaryota; kingdom Metazoa; phylum Chordata; class Actinopteri; order Beloniformes; family Adrianichthyidae; genus Oryzias; species Oryzias latipes. The sequence continues at coordinate 25,757,669 of NC_136245.1, read as the reverse complement.
CAAAGAGCAGACAACAAAACCAATACTTTTTTTATCTCACCGTGGCAAAGGGGTTTTGCACATAGCTGAATATTTTCTATTTGTGTCTATTGTATAGAAACAGCTCAAGGAAAACCATTAAGGGGACTTTATTTTACTCATCCCAAAGTACTTCTACTGATTATATGTGGTAGTATTGATTTTTAGCCCAATTTGAGACTTATTTGGTTTGTTAATTTCTGACCAATAAAAAGTTAAATATTAACATATGAGATAAATTTAAGTAATTATGAATGGAAAAAAATAATCAAACCATAATACTGGCAGGCAAAACTCATGGCTAAGCAAATGTTTATGTTTCTTAGACTTTGCACGCTCACCTTATGGGAGTAATGAGGATCGACTATTCTGGCTAGTCCAAAGTCTCCAATCTTGAGGAGCAGTTGGTCTGTGTTGATGAAAATGTTCGCAGGTTTCAGGTCTCTGTGCAGGACATTGGCAGAGTGGATGAACTTCAGTCCCCTCAACAGCTGGTAGAACAGCAGAGTGGCATGACCTGTTCAAGAGCAAACTGTCAGACTGCTTTACTTCCTCTGTTAATGAACCCATAACTTGGAGGAAAAAGACCCAGTGCGCTGTTATATTATTCTTAAAATTAAGAGCTGAGATGTTTAAACTGTTTCACATCAAAGACAAAGTCCTTTTCCCAGACCTTTCATTAAAATCTGACCCCTTCTTTCAGTATTGAGAAAAGCTCCAAGCTGCCATGGATAGCACACAGGATGAGAACGTTTCTAACACAAGCTCATTTTTCCCTTTTTAAATATGAATCTTCCAGATAATTTGTTAAATATTGAATTATAATAAAGTTTATTATTTAAATACGTTTTCCAAATTTCCTACCTGTGGGCAGAGGTCCAAGCTCCAACAGTCGAGCCAGATCCGTTTCCATGCACTCCTGGACGATGTAGAGGGCATCGATTTGGGTGGGGTCCAGGGGCAGTGGACGTCCATATGGTGCTACAACCTCATGGACCCGTACAATGTTTTCATGGCGCAGTCTCTGGGTGATTTTTGCCTCACGCAGGGCGTGCTTTACTGTCACAGCATCTCGCATCCCTAATTTCTTTATTGCTACACGCTGTCCAGTTCGCTGGTCCGTAGCTGACAGGACCAGGCCCGTAACTCCTGTGCCAAGAGGCCGCGGGTCAGAAAAGTGACCGCTGAGCTCAAAGCCAATGAGAAAGAGAGGGGTGTCTAGGCTAGCCATTATGAAAAACAAACCAGTTTTAACAAATGAATGGGATTTGACTATGTTTTGTTAAAATTTGTCACATCTCGCTGGCTTGTAAAGACAAAATGTTTCTTTTCTGCTGCATGTTGATTCATTTTATTTCTGTCCTGTCCAAAAAAATGAATGTTGATTTCTTCTTTGTCCTTGTAGTCCTGTTCTTTTTATGGTTTCGATGGAAATGCAAATAATTCGAAAAAGGAAATGTGAAATAAACTTAAGTTGACATCTTTTCTGCTTTTATCTCCATCTATTTCTGCACCGCTTTCATATGCAGAGATTTGGAAAATCAGTCAGACTTGTTAATACAGGGCAGGGAATGGGTATCCATAGAAACAACCCTCTGTGATGCTGATTTTGCTCTTAGAAGTGTTGACATATCATGGGACAGCAGCTCTCACCCCCTCCCCACCTTTTTTTTTCTTTCTTTCTTTTTTTTGTTGCACTTTGCTCTTTGTCTGCTTTTTGTTACCAATCTGTTATTTTTTAAAGAGCAAGCAATAAAGGAGGCGGGGTTAAAAGTCAAGGAGTTTCTGTCGGCTCCTCCTCTTCTTCCATGATACCGGAGAAATAGTCGGGGAAGTTCACTCAGAGCAGCAGTCAGGTGGAGGAGAAATCCTGGAGCATGGCTGTGTGTCCATTTGTGCATCGATAATCCCTCGGTAATCTGCTTCCTGCCGCCTTCTTGTGAGCGTAGGGGTGTTCCGAAGTCAGAGCAATATTAGCTGCATCACTCAGCACATCTGCCGCAGCTGCTGCTTCTGGGAAAGGAGAGGGTAAACAGGGTGAAAGCCAGGAGATGAAAGTTACACGGAAACGGGGTATGTTGCAGAAGAGTCGCCCTTACATAACAGTGAACAGTGCAGAAACCTAATCTACACGAGGAACTCTGTGTGCCAGGGAGAGGGATAATCATGTCAACTCAGTGATGCTCAAATACCTACTGTATGCAGCTGCTGACATTTTAACACAGGCTGAAAACACGCTTTGAAAGTTTTCACCCAAAAAGAAAAAAACACGGCTTTTCTGCTTTTATTTCCAATGCAGAAAATTCAGGAACACAAACAGGATTTCAATCAAGAAAAAATGGATTTTCTTACAATCTGGGTTGAGTGATAAAAGCTCGCACTCAGGTTGTAGGACGCGCGTCAGAGGAGACAACAGAGTCCGGGGAAATGGAGAATTGACAGTGGTGCTGGGTGGGAGGTGTAGCATGGGGAAACTTCATAAATAATGCATAACCCATTGCTGCTGGTTCTCTTTCTCTCATTCTGTCTCTCATTGAACGTGTATGAAAGACCCACTCCAATGAAAATTGTCTTTTTAACATGTTCTTATGGCATTTTTCCCATGATGAACGATTTATAGAAATAAAATTAGGATTAAAATGGCATTTTCTTTTTGCAAATCCTTGTGAATCAGCTCAGTGGCCTTGTGGTGGAGTGTCTACCCTGAGACTGTGAGGTCATGAGTTCAAATCCATGGTCAAGTCATACCACAGACTCTAAAGATGGGACTCAGTACATCCAAGCCTACTCAGCATTAAAGGGTTGGGTTGAAGGGTTAAACCACCAAAGGGTTCCCGATCGCGGCTGTGTCTGCAGCTCATCGCTCCCCCAGGGGATGGGTTAAATGCAGAGACTACATTTCACACACCATACTTGACACCTAATGGGACTTTAGAAAGAAGAATTGTTTCAGAGTGGTGTTCTTTTCAGAGCTTGAATGGTCATAGCTTTTATGGCCCCAATGTTTCTCTGAAAAACCATGTCTGTCTTTTTTTCCCCCCTCTTCCGAGCTGAAATCTGGTTCAAAAATGCACGTCTGGAAAGCTCCAATGTTGCTTGCCATTTTTGTTGCACATAATATTAGGTTAACGTTGTGAGAAATGGCAGGAGAGCGTGTATACAGAAGGGTGACGGGAAGCAGGGGCGGGCTTGCTCCACACCAATAGTCCCAGTTCACAAGTCAGAGGCAAATTTCCAATAAACAACCGCCAATATCATGTCATAACTATAATTAAAAGACCAAAGAAACACTTTAAATATAGATCAAAAGAAAATAAGAGAAACCTTATGCAAGAATTGAATTATCAAGAATAAATAAAATAAAACCCTCTGTAGAAGTAAACATAAAGTGATTGCTTTTTTGTTGCCTTTTTAGCTGAAGTTTAGAAATGCAGCATCTTCCCCGCACACGCCGGGCTTCCCGCATCTGCCTTTGTGTGTCCACAGTGACGCCCCTCTCCCAGAACAAAAACAATCCCACTCGAGTCGAGTGCATCATGACACCAGAAGAGCTCCAATTCCAAGCAAAAAAAAAGTGCACCAGAAACCCTGAGCGATCCCTCTCAGGAGAAGAAAAAAAAGAGGGAACACCAGGAAACGCGATCTGCTCATTGAAGAAGTAAAAGAAAGCAGAAAGATCAGCACTCACCCGAGCAGACGCAGCCACACTCCGCCGTCCAGAGACAAAAGATCCGGGAACGCAAGCGATCCTCGGCGGCAGAGAAAGTGAAGCAGCAACTCTCCGGAGATGGACATGGAGGGAGATTAGAATGATGGAGGGTGGAGGGTGGCGATCCGCTTGGATGAGAAAAAAAAAAAAAACCAAAGGATGATATGGAGCCGAGGACGACAGTCCGCCCTCTGACTGAGCATCACAGGAAAGATCTGAGAGGAGGAGGGGGAGGGGGGAGGGATCAGCCCAGGTACCACACACGACTGCGCCTTAGCGCATGAACTCTGTCACACACACTGCAGATCAGCGGAGGAGATCTCTGCCATTCCTCCTGTCCTGAGGAGTTTAACACTCCCTTCATCCACTGACCTCAACTGCAAATTTTTTTTGTCCTGCTGCAGAACTTTGTCTCATGAATCCAACAAAAGTACTGATGAAATAATAAAAACAAGGAAACAAAAGCTAAGCTCTTCACAGAAAGTGAAGAAATGTACAGGTTTCCAGATTTTAACTTTCTGCTGTTACAAAATTCCTATTCTGTGAAAACAAAAAGTTGTTTTACTCATTTTAACCCTTGTGCTATCTTAGATGACCCCACCCATACAATGACGTGTTCTACCATGACAAAAGTGGATAAAGATGAAGAGGATTTCATGCATGGACACCAGTGAAGATCACAAATCATTGAAGAAAAAAGGTTCCAACCACTGTTTAGTGGGTCTAGATGACCCAACTCCCAATGTTAAAGTGCCTAGGATAGCACAAGGGCTAGATAAGGAATACATCATATATCCTGGGCTGCTCAGTAGTGTAGCGTTCAGCACTCTCACCTCATAATGGTTCAATAGTTGGGACCCTTCTGTATGGAGTTTGCATGCTCTCCCCGTGCAACCGTGGGTTTTCTCTGGGCACGCCTTGCCTCTTTCGTGCAATAAATATAAATAAAGCAAACCCTACTCGACATTAGGCAATAATCACGTGACCTAAGAAAAATATCTCTATTATGAGACACAATTCTTTTCCCTTAAATTTCATTTTTCTTTTTTTTGCTTTTTCAATCAATGCATTTAATTATTTTTGTAAATGAGTTTGACATAGCTTTGTGATTTGGCAGTATTGTGGGCCATCAGTGCCTGTAATCAATCAATCAATCAATCATGTGGCCCTGCAACAGACTGGTCACCTGTTCAGCGTGTCCCCACCTTCACCCAACAGTTGCAGTGTTGGCTCCAGCAGCCCTGTGACCCCGAGAGGGATTCAGTAGGGGATGGATGGATAGACCACATGTAGCCTAAGACTAATTATCGTCTGTCACTGCTGAATATCAAAGCCAAAATACTGTATATCATGAACCAGTTGTTCTTGAGAAAAACCTGTAAGAGTGACTGGATACAAAGAAAACAAACAGGAGGACGACAAAGATCAAAGCTTCGACCAGCGTTTGCTGTGTTCAGTTCTGGAGTTTGTCATGTTACAGCCCCCTTCATTGAAGGGGTTCTGGCTCTTAAATGAGTCACTGCATGACACCAAAGAGAGACCAGGTCATGGTGAGGGTAATAATGATCAAGCAGAGGTGCAGCAGCCAGGGGGATTAATGAGGAAGAGGGAAGCTGTCAGGGGAACACAGTGATCTGACACGTAATGTAATGAACTGTGTGGGATGCTGTTAACATGACAGCTCTGACACGGAGAGGAAGGAGTGCTGCACGGTGCTCTGCTTGTCATGGATCTTTATACTTTGCTTACCCAAGAGTCTTACTTCTTTTTATGTGGCATACTTGGACCAGTACAGAAATAATACCTTCAAAACATGTCAGAATGCAGCCCAGAAGTGATGAACTCCACACACACACACACAAAAAAACTATTTTGGGACCGTCACCCCCTAAGTTTTTTTTTTTTTCTGCCAGCATATAGATGTGTCATTGTTGAAATGTTTAAGAAATAGTTTGAGTTTTCTCCCTGGATAGTAGAGAAACCTAGAAAGCATTGCTTGCAAAAACAAACTGACAAATAAAACACATTTGAGTGAGAAAATTTGCTTCAAAGATTAGTTAAAGTGGTTAAAGTAGAATTTTTTTTTTTTTTTACTAATAACATTAAAAAAATGCATTTGTTAAAAATAAATAGCCACATATAATAATACACTGAATCAAATCTCATTCAAAATAGGTTTTTAAGACCGGTGCAGAAAAGGTTTTTTTAGTTAGGTTTCAAAGATTTTTGCTTGTGACAAACATTACATTTCAAAAAGAAACCAATTTGACTGGGACGCATCCCCCTTTTGTTAATAATTAGTGTCTTTTTGTTATTGTTGTATTTTTTGTTAGATATCTTTTGTCTTCTTGTATTATGACAAATGACCTGCTAAATGCATCCAGTAAATCAAAGTTCAGGGGTTTGGCACTGTGATAATGGAGCTAGCTTTAGCAGAAATCCTTATCATTTTAAAGGTTGGCAAATTTATTTTGTTAAAGCTGATCTCTTTTTTTTGTTCTTACAGAAAACAGGAAGGGGCAGAATTCAGAAGCTTCACATTTTAATTTCTCTATTACTGATTTTTTATGAACAGCTTTATTGTGTGATTTATTTATTTATTTATGAACACGTCAGGGAAGTGCAGAAGCTGAAAGGCCTACACTTGTTATCATGAGAAAACACGTTTTTTGTGATTACAAAAGCCCAAGTCCTGAGTGACACGCAGTCCTTCCATCCTTCCCCTCTCATGCATCATTCTATGACAGTGCTGACAGCCTGATCCAAAAGTGAAATGGAAACATGAATGGAAAAGAACTAAGATTTTGAATACTTTTTACTTTTAAAGACCTTTTTTTGCACAGATTCCATTCTCAGTCAGCGTTTTGGATTTTTCTAAAGTAAGGGCAGTTTCCTTCAGCTTCCTGCCCGGAGGCTGCAACAGACTGGTCACCTGTTCATCTGCTGGCTGTCAGAATGGTTTTCTAGCATTAGCCACTTATCCCACTTTGGATGGAGCTGTTACAAAACATAACATTTTTGATAAGCTTAAACTTAGATTTACTCTTTCAGACTTTCATATATGAAAGTCTCCTCTTAATGTTTAAAATCTTTCTTCATTCTTTATTATTCCCAGTAATCCTAATTTGGTAGACATATGAAGATCTGATCCCCTCAAATGACACAACACCTGAGACCAGCTTGTCCCACAAAGCAAATATTTTCATACTTCTAAAAAAGCCCAGAAGCATAAAAAACCCAACCGTAGAAAATTTGTTACAAAACCAGTTTTCATAATTTATAAGAAAGTTGTACAAGTTTTACCAAAGTTTGAGACAAAATACAACAATAATTCCAGCTTTTGATTTGTCATGGTGGCAATACCCAAAGCCAGAGATGGACACACAGGGAAGCAAGAGGTTCATGATCAGGAATGTACTTTTTCTTCAGACATAAATGATGATTTTATACCTAAGCCTCTATGATTTTGCTAACCAAGGTAAGATGTTCAAAAATAATGAGTATCTTCTCTGAGAGTTGTATTGAAAAAACAACATTCTTTTTAGAGATCATTGCTTTTGTTGCCCCAAAGTTTCTGTGAAAAGCCAGCAGCAGCTGATGCAACATGTTGCTCAATATTCCCAGAGTCTCGGAGGGATAACATTTTTCCTTAACTTCTCTTCACGGGCTCACTGTTCTTCTGCTCACATGTGATGTCTGTCGTGACCAAAGAGGATCAGGTCTAAAGATTTCATTGATTTAAACTTTAATAGACTTTATAGGCTCACTTATGGGGCTTGGATTTTTCAGAATGTAGAGAATCTTTTGTGGATTCTGATGGAAGACATTCTCTTTATCTTTGAGATTAAATGTAGCACTTTGTTTTATCAACCCTAAATCAGGATGGCATAAATAAATCGGACCTCATCCAGTAATAAGACTCATGTCAACCTGCTGCATTATGCTAGTATTGCTGCAAGGTTTTTTCCTTCTTTGATTTTTTTACATTATATTTCTTAAGTAATTGAAGTATCTGTCTTTTTTAATTGTTTTATCTTTCACAACAGTAATTTATTTGTTGTTTTTAATTTTGACAGAATCTCTAACCTCTTAATTTATCAACTAAAAAGTCATTACCTGTCATTTTGTCTCTCAAACATGAACATAAATGGACCCATGAATTTGAACTTTTCAGCATAATTGCTTTTAAATTTAGATTACAAAAAGGATACATCTGGCTTATATTCAACTTGTTTCCTTTTTCTATAGGTTGCCTTTGCACAACAAAAATAAGAAAAAAACACAGTAATATTAGCAATAATGAAAAAAAAAAACAGTAAAAGGAGGGATTTAAGAGACAGTAAAGAGGACTAAAATTGTGCCATTTGGAGAGATTAAGTTTAGTGCTGCTGCTGCTTTGGACCATGTGCTTTTTCTTTTTCTTTTTTTTAAATCTCCAAGCTGTGTTTCTGTTCCTCTTTACTCACTTCTGTTTTTATTAAAAACTGATTTAAATAGAAACATCACTGTTATATCAGTCAAAAAAAAAAAACCTTTTCAAAGAGTCTGTGTTCCAAGAACTGATACCTAGTTTTGTCAGCAATTGATTGATATTTTGTTACTAAGTAGCAATCAGTTGTCAAAAGAAACTAATTTGATTAATCTCTGATATTAATATTTTTTTTTAAACAAAAACATCTTTCATTCTGCACTACAACACGATACACTTGTTAGCGCAGACCAGGGCTTAGTGTTTGAGGTTAAAAGTTGCTAGTTATGTCACAAAAAAGAAGGAAAGTGTAAAGAGGGCGCCGTGCATGGCATAACGGAAATTGGAGTGGTCAGATCGTATAGCGAAGCCTCTCTGAAACCGCCACCTTGCCTTTTAGTCCGCTTCCTTCAGCATAAATTGAGCAGTGGTGCCTGCTCTCCTCAGGTTTCCTCTTTTTTGAAGATTCCAGCCTTTCATGGAATAAATCAATTCCTGCTGCTCTCAAGAGATCATCAGGAAAAATTTCCCAGCTTGCTTATGGGGTAGAGGGGAGGGAGGGGTAAGAACCCACATCTGTAGGTGTGTAAAGATGATTCATGTGGGAGTAGAAAAGGTTCTTTTAAAAAATAACTTTTCTATTTTTTCCTTAAGATAAAGTAAAAACAAAGACATAAAATATTTAAATATAAATACAAGGGATTTGATTTTTTTTTACCTTAAAAAAGCAAAATAGGAGACGTCGAGGAGTTGCAGCAAAGATAATGATCCGACATGGACCCATGCAACCATTATTATGACCTTTGTCATTTAAGACAACAGACTTGTCTTTGTATTTATCATGTTTAACGCTTAGTTTCCGCTTTCAAAATCCATACATCACTTAAATGTGTCTTAGGGATTAAGGGAGCCACATTAGGCTGGTCATATCTAACAGACTGATCCAAGTCAAAAGACTCTTTTTTTATCATTAAAAACTCATTGTAGTTGTTGTAAAGAAATTGTAATAAATAAAAAAGTTTTTTTCTTGTTTGTTTGAAACGAAAATTCCTCATATGATCTGATGTTTTGCTTTCAAGTTGTCGTTCATCTTAATTTCTTTTACAATTTGACACAACAGATAAAATGTGAAGGTTGAGAGCAGACATAAGGTAGGAGGGTGTCTGCAGACTGCAAAGATACAAACAAATCTTGGGGAAATAAATGCAGAAAGGACAAGACAGAGAAGGTCGAAGAACTGAGATGACACGGAAATGATAAGGGAGAAAAATACTTTTGGACCAAGAATGGAGGAAAGCAGCGCTGGCAAGGTTTTCTCCCAGACAGTGTGCCAGAAGTCCTCTCTCCTCTCTGTCCCATGTAAATGTCAACACAGCCTGAGGGCAATCAGGATGTGCACTGATGAAGATATGCAGCCAAGAGACGGAGTGATGGAAGATGGACAGCAGGTTCCTCACATCAAAATCCAGTTGGATGTGCAAGAAGGTTTGATTGATGAAAAACAATCAGTTTAAACTCCAGTACAACTAATAAGAGTTGGTAGAAAGTGATAAAAGCAAAAATATAGAAAAATAAATCCGCTCAGCTCAACCACAACAAAAGCGGTTCAGTTTTGGATCTCCTTTTTTTCTCAAATAACTTACATGTGCCAAAATGACACATAGATGCCAAATCAATGTTTTAATTGTATTAGAAGTCTCTAAAAAAACTATTTCATTAATTTCCATGGACAGCAAAACTTTCCTTAAAACTTCCTGCTGTCCACTAATTCCCTCGTTAAGACTGCCTCATTTTCTTTGGCGCCTCCTTGTGGATTATCTTTGTTACTGCATAAAAACAAAACAACTTGCCAACAATAAAAGAAAACAGCCACAAACCTAAACACAAGCCTACATTTTTGACAGCTTCTCTAAAAATCTGAGGAAAAAACTGTTACAAATCATCATAAATTAAACAAAAAACCCTTAAACTTGCATTTAGAATGCTACAAGCAGATGACTTATGCTTTCTTGGAGTTTTGACGCATGATTACACCTACATTAACTTTTATTTTAGTATCTTTTTGAACATTGAAAGAGTTCAATAGATAAGTAGTCGTATCAGCTGTATGAGTCACACTAGGAGGCCTCTTTGTCAGCAGAGTCAGGTGACAGATAACCATATGGGTCATGTTTGACAACACACTGTACACTGTGGACCAGGAACCTGCCCTTCAAAAATGAAAGTCGGGGAATGTATTTTATAACCAACGTGTTCTTCTCCACACTTTTAAAAATGCCACACATAATATACAAGACACAGAGCGTGTTACACCTTCGGGAAAGTCATCCGGTTGAAGAAAAGCAACAAAAAAAAAAAGTCATGTTAAACACAGATATAATAGTGAGATAACCAAGTTATTTTAATTTATGATAAACACGACAAAGCAGCAAACTAAAAGTAGAACCTCACATAATACAGTTAACTGACCATAAAATGACGTGTGTGTTCAGCTATAAGCTTTGCAAGCCAAATTAAGGCATCACAGTCTGAGGTCATTCAATAAAGTACAGTCAAAGTCTAAAGAATGTCTTCACGGTGCAGCAGAAAATTATAATAAATGTCGAAATAAATTATTTTGCTTTTATGTCAGGACAATTTCCCAAGGATTAAGTAGAAACAAAATGCCGGATCACCTTCAGAATGTTACATACTTTCATTTTACGCGCATCACTAAACGGGGCTGCTTTGCTGCACCAAAAGAGACTGATAAATCTCAAGGAAAGGAAATTCAACCTCTTAAAAAAGGAAGTAATGTTCGCATTTGAAAAAAAAATCCCCACCAAGGTACAGATGGAAGCCAGCTCAGATACAATCTGGTTTACATAAAGGCAACATTTCCCTAATTAATCAGTGTTTCTGTTCAATACTGAGAAAGCGGAATATGGATGTTTTTTGCAGAATAGGTTTTAGGCGTACAGGGGTTGGTAGCCGTTCCTCCGGCTTTTGCTTTTACAGGTGATCACACACACACTCAGCATCCCAAAGAACTGCAAAAGGAAGAAAAAAAAACAAAATTACAGTGTGCTTTCAGAAATGCCACTTTTCAATAATGTAATTGTGAGTTGTGAGACGATAATTAAGAAATGAGCAGGAGAAAATCCCATTTGAATGTTTTCCTGCTGTGTGACTTCATTTCTGAGTTGAGGCTTCTTCTAAAAACATAATTGAATCAGCAAAGTTTGTAAACATGTAGCGGTCAAGGGGTGACCCGGTTTTTCCGGTCCAGCGGCAGACGTGAACAGAAATCTGATGCAACAGGAGTCAACTCCACAGCAAAACCAATTCTTAACAAAAAAGTTGACTTTTCAGTAATGCTTAGCAAGTCATATTATTTAGGGTGTAGTTTACCTTTATAATAGCAAAACCAAGAACCACCAGCATGGCATAAGTCAAAGCATCCTGAAGGAAGCGCTCCAGTTTGACCTCACAACCCTATAACACAAACAGTTGAAAGTCCACAAGAGTTTTTTTTAGATAGAACAACAATGAGCAGCCCTGTGGTAAAAACAGCAGCAGTGGGGTTTACCTCGGTGTAAATGAGATTTGGTTGATCCAGTCTGCCAGTGCACTGTGACACATTTGACCTGCAGCAGGATATGGGCACACTGTTGTTGTGGCTGGCAAACCAGGTGGTGCTGGTCCAGCTGGTGTAGTTCAGGACACCACAACACTGAAGCTGCACAGATAAGATAATAAAATAAAGTCAGTTCGCCTTACAGGAAGAAGACAGCTGTCCTCAAAAGCTGTGCTTCTGTTGCAAGGGTTCAAAAGAAAAATAAAACCTTATTTTCTAGACCAAAATGAACTATTCTTTACTTTTAATAAGAATAGGAAAGGTTTATTAATTTTGTGAGGAGAAACAAATAAAAGTGACTTTAAAAAGGTCTAACTGTTTTGAAGATTATTAATTCAGTCACACAAAACACTTTGGATCAGCATTTCATTTACTGCTGACTGATAAGAAAAAGGACATTGTGATTCCCATGCGGAAAGAGCAAAACATAACAGTCAATATTTTTTTAACATACTGGAAAATTCAAAAGGGTAAAGAAAATGCCCCAAACTAGACCTGAAACGCAATAAAAACACAGTAAGTTCTGTATATTGACGCCCACCCAGCAATGGGTGAACGTTAACAGGAAATAAAAATATAATCTTCAATCAGAGTTGGCAAAATTAGTCATTTCCAGTTAAATATTATTTAATCCTTTAAGATTTTTTATGAGCTTTTTCCAACCATCGAGTCACTGTTTGCTTAAACAGAGATCAGGTTCATGGAATGCGGTTTTAGCCGTTTGAGATTGAAACTTCGAGTGAAGGAAATGCAACCAGGCAGGTGAAAGCATGAAAACAAGCAAAACAGAAGAGGTCGACGAGTGCGAAAGTAGAACCAAATAAAATGGCAGCTCTATTACAGAACATCAGAACATGACACAAAACCTGTTTCTGCAGTAAATCCACAGCTTTGGTCGCAGCATCTTCCTCTCCAGTGTACTTTGAGAAGGTATCATTCATGGAATGCTCCAGGTTTTGATTTATCTGCAGACCAAAGGTATCGTTTTAATTTCACATGATTTCGTATTTGTAAAAATAACAATTCAAACCTGAAAACTTTTTTTTTTCTAAAAGAACATATTTACCTTGCCATGATAGATGAAGGTAAGTACCAAAGCAGCCACTTCTGCTGCAAAGATCACCATGATAATAATGAAGAACTACAGAGGGAAAGGAGAGATCGGATTGGATTAGAAAACAGAAGCAAATCTAGTAAAAGTCAGATTTTAAAAAATCTGACACAGATGATCAAACATTGTCCTTTTTTATGTTTTTACTCCACAGCTTAACCAGAACTTTTTCTGTTACAAACACAGATGCTTACCAAAGTGAGGCCAAATTTGGACTCACGAAGTGTGGAACAGCATCCCACCAGACCAAAGATCAACATCACCACGCTTATGCAGATGATGGCGACTGCTGGGATCAGTATCTGCTTGTCCTGAATGAGGCCTTCAAAGGTGTCATAGCTCTGAATGACCCGGGCTCCAACCCAAGCCAACACACCGCCGGCGGTCTGCAGAGAAGAAGAGAGCCAGCTTGGTGACGCCACGACAATCCAATACAAAAAAAAACAAACAAAAAAAAAAACTCTTCCAACAAATGATAAACGGTCAAGAGTTTAGGTTGGTTGAGCTCATTACTTGTCTTTACATTTAAATATTTGATATTTGCACTTCCATGGACACAGAGAAGAAAAAGGTTAAAAAGATTTCCCTGCTCTGATTTGTTTCAGACTATGCCAAGTGAGCCATTTCAAGTATCAATCCCTTCATATTTTGATTTATTTTATATCTGTGCCAATTTTAGCCAAAATCTAAACACCTGTGTCATTTTCCAGGACATAGTTTCTGCAGAGCGGCAGGAATTCTTCAGAAACCCATCTCAGAGTTGTGGGCACAGAGTAAGTAAGACGTACGTGGATCTATTTGTCTGCAAGTGGAGGCATCAGAATGAAGAAGGGAGCTTTTGGTTGGACAATTGTAGTTTTTACGTCAAACTTACAAGCTTTTTTTCCCAATGCAACTTTTTCGTCTGCTCCTGATTCACGACGATTTGAATAAACAAATATGCAGAAAAGCAATTTTAAGCTCAATTTTCTTGATCCTTGAACTCGATCGTAAAAAAAAAATGCCACAAGAACATCAAAAAACGATTTTCATCAGAGTGGGTTTTTAAGCAAGCATGGGAATTATCAAAAATGGAGGGAGTGGGGCACTTTCTAATCTCAATATAATAAAAAACTAGAAGAAATGTCACAGTGCCATTGAATCGTATTTACACGATTCATTTGCAAGAAAGTCTCTAAACCTATCAATGCAAAGTCCGCAGGATATTCAACAACTTTCCCTTATTTGACTAAAGGACTTTCTTACTGTTTGGGGCAGTAAATCATAAATTGAAATCTGAAATGTGTTTAGTGTCTGTGCAGAAAAGTAAATATTGTGTAAACCTGTTCCACACTATAAAAGAGAAAAAAAAGCAGGTCAGGGGCGGGATCAGTTGTAAAGGACAATAATCCTCACTCCGATGCGGACTCTGGACTTTAAAGGCACAACGCAGAAGCAATAAAAGCTAAATGAGACAATGGAAGACTCAGAAAAGCCAACGAAAGACCTGAAATCGTATTTTCTTACATTCACAGTTGTACATACTAATTTAATTCGAATACACCTTCGTTGCCTGTAATTAGAATATCCTACTGTTACATGTCAGTGAAAAAAAAAAAAAAAAAAAAAAAAAAAAAAAAAAAAAAAGGGGGAGCCAGTTTAGCTCGTGCTGGTTTGCGGCGCCTTCCGTCCGTGAAACCCAGGTTCGACTCCGGGCTGCTCCCTGTTCCCTTCTCTACCTCTGCCGGTTCCAAGCCCGGTTTGAGAAGGTTGCGTCAGGAAGGGCATCCGGCGTAAAACATTGCCAAATTTACCATGCGACTCGTTCGCTGTGGCGACCCCTAATGGGAGAAGCCGAAAGTGGAAGTTACATGTCAGTGAAAAAAAGACAAAACAAAAGCCAGTGTTAAACCCTCATTTAATGACGGCCAAAGCTCTTTCCGTGTTATCTAGGTATCCCATGTGATCACCCCAGGCTGGGAAATTAGAGAGATTACTCCAGACTTTATGGAGGACTTCTATGGTGTCTACATCACCAGTCATGAGACTGCATGCATATGAGTCAACTATTTGTAAGATGTTAACTGTAAAAATGACTGGTTTGTGATTACTGTTCATTTTATATTTTCTTCACAAGGCCAAGAATGTGTTGCCTAAACTCCTGGAAACAGGAAAGACTGTTGAGAAAACAGTGGTAGTGAGGCGTTTAACTCTTTATCAGAAAAAACTTCCTTTAGTTCTATAAAAAAATGGGATTTGAAAGTAATGAAATAGAGAAATAAAGAAAAACAAACTAGCCTTCTAACTGAACCCTTTTTGTTTTTCTATGACATTTTAAGAGTTCAAATATAAAAACTGACGTTTAAAGTGAAGTTAAAATGCTAAAATCATAAAATTTACACACTTTGTGAAGTAAAAAAAATGTGCCCAACTTGTTGCTGGACATTAATGTTGTTTTAAGTTCTACAAACCTGGTAACAATTCACATTCTTTCTTACTGGGTTTTGTGTGTGAAGATGTGACTTTTTTACAATTCATCCATCAGTTGAGCCTCATGACTCACTTCTCTAATCACTCCACAGTCACGGGATCCCTGTGGGGTTGTTCTTCCACACCTCCTCCACTGCTCACCCCCTAATCTCTTCAAAAAATCTGATCTTGTGCCTTAAAAGCAGCACAAAGAGGCTTACACAACATATACCGAAATCCTGGAATGTGGGAAAACCACAGAGGCTGAGATTCTTTGCTTCGTGAGAGATTTTAGATAAAAATGTTGTTTGACACACAAAAAAAAAAAAGCGTTGGTATCTAGTATGCCCTAACGCTAGTGGAATGAAATTTAGGCCTTTAATCTTCACCTTTTAGCTTCATATAAGTATGCTTCTCAATACATTTTCATTGGAGCATAAAGCTGAGCGATTTACAAAAATAATGTCTTTATATTTCAAATTGTGGGTATTTCTTTAGATATATTCCTACTTTAACAAATATTTAAACAAAAACTAAACTAGTTGAGAAAACAATATACATATTTTTTGAAAAATAGAGACAGGCACTCGTGTTTTGATTGTAAACTTCTAGCTTAGGAGCAGCCATGACACCCTATTTAGCCAGCACATTTACAAGACTCAACTGAACACTGACCTAGCTTCCAAAAACAAAACAAAAAAATCACTGTGTTTGTGGCTGTTTGAGCAGAATTACTGATGCCTAAAGGCAGGAAAACATGATTTAAAGGCAGCGTTAAGTGACTTTAAAACACTAAACTGCCAAAGTAAAGGAAAAAAAATACGGAAGCGAGTAATGGAGATATGGTAAACAACAGGCAGATCTCCAAACAGACACATAGATGGACTGCTTTTACCACACAAAATCAAATTACACAGATATCAGCTGCTGACAAGCAGAAACAAACCAGTGAAAAAAGAAAAGATCCAAAACAGTACAAACTTCAATCTGGGTTTACTGTAAGTGTGACCTCTGATCAGACACAGGGAGAGTTAAAGTTCAAGATGAGATTTTAGGCCAAAGTTCCCATCATGTTTTAGAGAACCACAGCAAAGGAGAAGTTAGAAGCCCATTCAACAATTTAAACTAATATTTCTGCCTCTCATTTGGTTAGAAGAAGCTCTTCCTCAAATTGCAGGTGTTCTTTTGGTTTAAACAGCAACAGAAAGCAAATGAAGGGGTGGAGGAGCGCCTGTTGCGCAGCAGCAACCACTGCAGGTGGACTACTTTTTTTTACATTCATTTTTATCTTTTTATAAAAAAAAAGTAACAAACTTACGCAAAACACCAAGCTGAGGAAGAGGAGGATGGTCTTGGACGTGGCGACCCCGCAATCCATGTTGCTAGGCAGAGATAAAGAGGTAGGAGGAAGAGCACGCCGTTCACTTTATACAGGATCTGAGCCTCAGTCACAAGTTTGGCTCACACTCTGTCTGAGCTGCTGTGTGTAGGTATGAGTGTGATGTCACATGGTCACATGGTTTGAAGGGAAAAAAGAGCAGCCCTCTGCTGATAGGAGGAAGGCCTCACAAGAGAACCATGAGGAAAATAAAAACTTATATATTATTTTTTAAATAAATACTTAAAATGAAATCCCTTTTTAATTCCCTTTATCTTCTTTTCTTTTTTATTTAATTGGATTGTTAAAAGATTCTCAGTTTTATTGATTCAGAGTGACTTTTTCTGAGAGGTCTTAATTTAATTTTAGAAAAGCAAGATTAGCTGATGATGAATTGCGAAATTGATTTGATCAATCTTTTGAGGGAACACATCAGGTTTCAGCTGCTCTACTGACTGCAACAAACCTAAAAAAAAATCATTTTTCAAAATAAAAGACACTCAAACTACATAAAGTGGAGTTGCAACAAGTTTAATACAGTTCAAGACTAAATATTTCACGGTGAGTTGAACAAAGCCTGGTTGTGCAGCTAAACAGACTTTAAGCATGACTTAGAATTATATTAGACACAGTTGTAGTTTGTGTAATGCAAACACAACTATCTCTGACAGCAAAAGAGGAAGAAAAACTAGATTTACCCTTTGTATACTTGTGTTTTACAGGAAATACTTATGTCTACCACATGTGAAACTTGAAGTACAAAGCAGTAAAAACTGTTTACACTCCTTTTCCGCAGAGCCACAGACATTTGCAATTCTCTTATCTATTGAACACAATGTTTGACGTGTAATGTGTGACATATTTTCACAGATTCAACCCCTCCCTGTGAAAGATGTGGCAGAGCAGCCACAGAACATATCCATGTTTCACAGTTGGGACGATGTTCTCGTCTGTGTAGACTTCATTGTTGTGCCAATGAATGTAAAACTCACATGAATTACAGAAAGCAGCGATTTTGACTCATTTATCCTAAGGGCAATCTCCCTGTGGTTTTTAAATCTGCTTGTAATGGAAGTTTTCGGCTTTTAACAGTGGTATCTTCATTGGACATGTTCCACAAGGTCCACTTTGGCTCAAACTGTGAGATGTCACTCTAATCTTTCTTGTCCCTGCAATTAATTCCCTTTTCTTTGGGGGGTTTTCTGGGCTTTACATTTGCTATTCCTATAATCGATCTCCACAGTTTGTCACCATCTCACCAGCAGCATGTTGACTAAACAGGCAGACAGATTGATCAATAGATTAAAGATGATGCTAATAAGAGGACACACCTTTGCCTAGTGTGTCTATAGTCTAATGTTTTTTACTCCTTTGTTTTTTAAATTTTTGTTTGAATGGTTTAGTTTTAAAAAAGCCTGACTTTACTTTTTATTTATTTAGTTTATTTCTATTTTTATATATTTTTAATTTTTTCAGCTTTAAGTTTTTTTTTCAGAGACTTTTATGGGGATTTCCAGTATTTACAGAGAGGAGCAGCAGTTTTCTATTACTCGTGTAACATTTTGTCTGCATACACACATAAGACCTGCAAACATGGAATAATTACAGCAACTACACATAAATAATATGTAATCAACTAAAGAAAATTTTTATTTTAAGGAATTTAAAAACTTGTCCACTAGCGGGCCACATAAAATGACATGGCGGGCCACATTTGGCCCGCGGGCCTTGAATTTGACACGTTGTGTAAAGGCTATAAAACCATCTCTAAGCAGCTTGAAGTTCCTGTGACGACAGTGGCACATATTATTCAGAAGTTTAAGACCCACGGGACAGTAGGCAACCTACCTAAACGTGGCCGGAAGAGGAAAATTGATGTCAAATTGAGGAGACGGATAGTTGGAACTGTATCCAAAGAACCCAGAACAACCTCCAAAGACATTAAAAGGTGAACTCCTAGATCAAGGTACATCAGTGTCAGATCGCACCATTCATCGTCGTTTGAGCCAGAGTGGACTTCATGGGAGACGACTAAGGAGGACACCACTGTTGAAAGGAAATCATAAAAAACCAGACTGGGATTTGCAAAGATGCATGTTGACAAGCCACAAAGCTTCTGGGAAAATGATGAGACAAAACTGGAGCTCTTTGGTAAGGCACATCAGCTCTATGTTGGTAGACTCAAAAATGAAGCAAACAACGAAAAGAACACTGTCCTGAAACATGGAGAAGGCTCAGTTCTGTTTTGGGGCTGCTTTGCTGCATCTGACACAGGGTGTCTTGAAGTTGAGCAAGATAAAATGAAATCTCAAGATTATCAAGGCAATCTGGATAGAAACGTGCTGCCTAGTGTCAGAAAGCTTGGTCTCAGTCACAGGGCATGGGTCTTCCAACAGGACAACGATCCAAAACACACAGCCAAAAAAACCCAAGATTGGCTAAAAGAAAAGCGTTGGACTATTCTGAAGTGGCCTTCTATGAGCCCAGATCTGAATCCCATTGAACATCTGTGGAAGGAGCTGAAACATGCCATTTGGAGAAGAGACCAGTCAAACCTGAGACAACTGGGGCAGTTTGCTCATGGGGAGTGGGCCAAAATACCTGTGGACAGGTACAGAAGGCTCATTGACAAATGCAGAAACCGTTTCTTTGCAGTGATTGCCTCAAAAGGTTGTGCAAGTTATAAGTTAAGTTATAGGTACCATCATTTTTGTCCAGCCCTATTTCATTAGATTATTTTTAATAATTCTGTTAATCAACAAATCAAAAGTAATGGCGGATTTTGTTTTTCTTTTGATTTCAATATTTTTCCTTTTGCTTTCAATTTTTTTTATGCTTTCAAAAACTTTTTTTTGCTTTCAAAAACTGTTTTGCGTTTGCATACAAATGTTTTCACATGTGTTTTTATCAGATCTCGCTTTTTTAATATTTTTGATTTTGCTGACTACTCTGAGAGCGGCTTAGCATGATAAAACTGCCACAGGTAAAAAGTTTTTGCATGCATTGTGTGTCACATCACTTTTCTCCCTATCTTTGATTTTGCAGACATTAGTTCCAGTTTAGCCTGAGAAAGCTGCCATCAAACAGCATTTTATAGCATTATATATATATATATATATATATATATATATATATATATATATATATATATATATATATATATATATATATATATATATATATATATACTTGTTTGTTTTTTTTCAAAGTTGTTATCTTTCTTCCAGAACTATATAAGTGGCAGAAACTTGTTTTCTTCTTTCTGTTTCCTTTCATTTTATTGACTATTGATGTGTTATCCCTACCATGACAAAGGTGGAGAGGATTCCATGTAATCCATGGACACCAATGAAGATCACAAATCATTGAAGAAAATGTTCAGCGCACTGTCTTGTGGGGTCTAGATGACCCCACTCCCAATGTTAAAGTGCCTAGAATAGCACAAGGGTTAAAGCTCTTTTAAGATCTTGTGTAATATTTTCCTATTTTTATTGTTTTATGAAAATGAAAAGAAATAAAGGAAAAAGAAAATCAAGAAAGTCTTACAAAAACTTTGGTCAAGAGTTAGGCTGTTTTTAAAAAATATCCTAACTTAAGTGGACACTTTGAGTGTAAAATGGGATTATAAAGCTCCTCTTCACATGTTGCTGATTTCTGTGGTCATTTGAAAAACAGGTTTGTTTTGAACAGCACTCAATTGCCACTAAGAGGCCTTCAAGAGAACTGCACCTCTGTTGAGTTCTTCTGTCCTCAACACAAGGTGGTCCTATCAGTTCTACACAGAAGGCAAAGCCACATTTGCCAAATACAGAGATACTAGCATTATCTCATATTTATTAAGGATAAAAAACGCGGGAGAGCAAAATGTGCTCTTTGCTTTTTTTTTATGAACATGTTTTATTTTTTTCACTGCAAAGTTTGACAAAGAATGTTTACTTTTATACTATTATTGACAACAGGACAGAAAGTCTATTTCTATTTCTATTGATTACATTTTTACAAATCAATAATGTTGATTTCGTTGTTATTTCATTGCTGCACTAAGCAGATTTCTTACAATTTTTTTAACTTAGTTTATGTACCAAAGAACACAAATCAATTCTTGCAAGTTGGATTTTTTTGTCCTAAAAAATCAATATGAATAAGGTTTTATTACAACTTTATCAATATTTCTTATATTCATTATGAGTTTAAATATATTAATATTTTTATTGTAGAATGTTATGTTGAAATAAAACAGCAGGCAACAAACCTTAACCACAATGCTTCAGAAACCAAATAAAACACAAATCCTTTGAACAATACAACTTTTTTTTTGTTCTTTCTGATTTTTATTTAGAAAAAATAGAAAAAATAGAAAAAAATATGAAGCAGTTTTAGATCGTCTGGTAAATATGCAGTTGAATCTATTGACATTATTCACTAAAATAAAAGTGAGGTAGCCCAAAAGACAGAAAAACCCGGGAAATTAATCTTAAATTCTTTTGTCCAACCACCCTTTCTTACAGACTGATAACTAATTTTCTGGCTCAGGCCCATTTTTCGCCGAGATAAAGTGATTATTGTGGCTTTTTTTGCATTATTCAGTTACTTTATACATATTCTCCTAAGTGTTTCTCAGATAAAATCATCAAAATCCTTCTTTGTTTACTCCTGCTGCAGGCGTGAAGACGTCCCACCACTTTGAGATAACCTCAACTGAGCAGGGGGCTAGCTGTGTTTCTTTGTTCCTTTGTGAGAGGGTATAAAAAACAAAAGCAGCTTAAATGAAACAAAAAATTTTAGCTAACATGTCATAAACATTAACCTCTTGTAGTCTTTTGAGTTAGAACTCCCTTTACTTAACTGTTTGGACACGGTGACCTTATAACTTGTCCAAAATCCATCAGTCCAGTGAAATTTGGCAGGTTGCAAGCCAGAAATTCCTAACCATTTTTGTTGCTTTTTATCAATTTAACCAATAAAAAAGTAAATATAGATTGTTGAGGTTCTGGGTCTTCTCATAAGATACTTTTTGGTGCACTATTAAGCTTTTATGCCTACATTTTCCAGAATAATTCACTTAAAGAAAACACACTCATGTCAAAGAACCACAGAAGAGGCGCGTCTTTGTGGCGGGATGGTCTCCACACGGTTCTCATGGGGGTTTGAAAAAGCCAAGCTCTGCCAAGAGGGTAAGCAGAGATATCACTCTGTCTTGTCTGTGACCTTACTGACCTGACTCTGCCCTCAGAGATCCACGATGTCTTCTGCAGCTATCGCTTTGCCTGCAGCACCACCAGCTAAATCTCCCAAAAAGAGATCTACCAAGAAGGCGTCGGGCCCTTCACTGGCGAGCCTGATATTGAAAGCTGTTTCTGCATCTTCACAGCGCGGCGGTGTGTCCCTGGCAGCCCTGAAAAAGGCCCTGAAAGCGGGAGGATACGATGTAGTGAAGAACAAAGCCAGGATCGTGGTGGCCATCAGGCGACTGGTGAAGAACAAATCTCTGGTTCGCACCAAAGGAAGCGGGGCGTCTGGATCCTTCAAACTGAACAAGAAGCCTCCCTCACCGCGAAAGAAGAAGGTGGTGAAAAAGAAGGTCAAAAAGGTCAAGAAGGCTGGTGCCAAGAAAGCGGCAGGAGCTGCTTCTGCAGCCAAAAAGTCGCCTAAAAAGAAGAAGGCAAAGAGCCCCAAGAAAGCCAAGAAACCTGCTGCGGCCAAAAAACCCAAGAAGCCAAAGAGCCCCAAGAAGACCAAACCCAAGGTTGCTAAGCCCAAGAAGACCAGGGCTGCTAAGAAATGAAGACTGCTCTGCAGGACCATCAGCAGGCACTTCTTTCTGCCCCTCAACTCTGTGTGGACTATAAAGCATTCAACTTTCTTTGCTAAAGCTTTATTGGTTTCTGTTGTAGAAAAACCTTAAACTTGATGCTATTGCACTTTCCTCCTCCTCTTTCTGTCATAGTCTTTAAAAGACTAAAATGCAATAATAAAGTCATTTTTGATGTATTCACTTGTTTTGCTTTATTATTTAAAATTTACTTTGAGGGCTTTTTTTTTTCGTTAAAATTATTCTAAATGTATTCTCTGGTGCAAAATTGGAAATTATCACTTTTCTAAATAATCTGGGTTTTTAAACAGCAATACACAAAAAACATACCTGCAATGTCAGGATGCATAGCTAAACTCTACTGAATTATTAACTGTTTACTTTTTTATAAATTTGTGTGCATGTTTACTTGGCATGCTCTTAATTACCCTTGTGCTATTCTAGGCACTTTAACATTGGGAGTTGGGTCATCTAAACCCACCATACAGTGCGCTGAACCTTTTTCTTCCCATGATTTGTGATCTTTACTGGTGTCCATGGATTACATGAAATCCTCTTCACCTTTGTCCACCTTTGTCATGGTAGGGAGAATGTATCAAGGCAAGGATGGGGTCATAGGATAGCACAAGGGTTAATCTCTATGACTGACAGAAACATTGTTTCTTACATTTGCTTCCAGGCTTACAATTCCAAGTCAATAGCAGCTTTCCATGAAGCAGCAGGATACTGTAGTCAGTATATTCAGGCCTGTATTGTTGATCACAGAACAGCAGAAATGGGCGTAACGATCATTTCTCTTCTTATCTGCAAACAGACGTTAGACAGAGGGCCACACATTTTGCCCTCACCAAAACAAACAAACACAAGAATGTTGTAAAGTCTATGTTTGAGATGAACATTTCTAAAGAATTTTTTGTTGTTACATTTACAAACCGTTCAGTAGGTTGGACTACTGTGTACTTCAGTTTTTAGGCAATCATCTGCCCATTTGTTGCCATCTGCTGGACAGATTTAGAATGAATGTATCATTTTATTTTTTTATTTATCAATATTCAAACACAAGCAGGCTGTGATCTCAATTTTTAACCAAAATTCATAAGAAATGTACACCAATAGAACTTAACAGACACAAACTCCCACTAAAAGTCATACCCCAATCAGAAATCTTCCTGGTGGACTCAAACCCTCAGTCCCCCCAAACAAAACTATAATGAGCAAAAAGATGCTGCCTCTGTGCTGCACTGGTCCGATCATTTGGAACAGCTTCCTCTTTATAGGTTGAATTCAAATATTAGAATACAATAAAAAAAGAACAGTTTCTGGCAGAAGTTAGTCTAGGTTTATGATTAAAAAAAACACCAGGTTCCATGAAAGAAGAAGGAACTTTCGGGGTGGAGACTGGGGAATCAAAAACAGAGATAGAACAGAATTAGAATAGATTTGAACTTTGCTGTTGTTGCACATTTCACGAGTACACAGCTAGAATAAATTTAGCAATAGAACTATATAAATATACAAATGTAAAATGGAGAATGAAATCGTTTTAACAGGTTTAAAATATGTACAGTGTGTTTAGATTGATGGTCAGTGTGGAAGGGAGACGAAACTTCAGGTGTACTAAGACCAAGACTTTGTACTAAGACCAAGACTAAGACTTTGAGACGACTGTCATTAAAGATACTAAAAGAATACATTACTCATAAATATTTTGTTAGGCATTTATGGTTGAAACTTTGTTTTAGTTTGAGTGTACTCAACATTTCCTGATAACAGCTAAAGAGGCTTTATCATCTTTAGAAATCACATAAAAAAAGGAGATGAAGTTTACGTTTGTACACTGTTTTTTCATTGTTCTGAATATGGTCCCTATAGCAGACAATTATGAAAAGAACCATAATTTGTTTAAAGAAAACTACTTAAACTCTTAAAACACCAATATTTTTACATTTTTTTCATGCAGACAATGTAAACCAAATTTTAAAAACATACAAAATACTACTTTTAAAAGGCTTATCAAAAATTATTTACTACACTTTCTTGCTGTAAGAAAGTAAAGATGAAAACGGAACTTCTTTTTTTTTGTGTACCTTGCCTGATTCTGCAAAGAGGGAAATATAGACAGAACAGCAACACTGACATTTATATCAAGGAAGTAATGTAAAAATGGCAATAATTTACTATTTTGCATTAAAAGATCATCACAATATTAAACATTGATTGAAAATCAAACAGACCAACCTTCCAAAAGTAATAGAAAATATGGAATTTTTCTACATTAAAGGTCCTAGAACCAAATTCATTTAGCATTAACATTGTTCCCATTAACCCTTGTGCTATCCTAGGCACTTGAAATTTGGAGTTGGGTCATCTAGACCCCACAAGACAGTGCGCTGAACCTTTTTTTTCAATGATTTGTGATCTTCACTGGTGTCCATGGATTGATTACGTGAAATCCTCTAACCTTTATCCAGCTTTGTCATGGTAGGGATAATACGTCAATGTAAGGGTGGGGTCATAGGATAGCACAAGGGTTAAAATGCTGCGGTGTCAGATGTGTTCAAGTTCAGACATGAGGAGATTTTCAGGACTTCCCAAATGACACATATTCATGTGATGAACCTTGAAGCTACTTCTGTTCTGCACTCTGGGTCTTCGGTTTCAGATCCGTTTTTAATTGAGCACACTTCAAGTTACTTTTAAGGGTGTGAAACCTTATTTGTTTGTTCTTGCTAAAAGAAGGAAGTTGCTATAGAAATATACAAACAAGTGGTTCTTTGTTGGATTTTTTTGACGCAACTTCTTCTTCTTGGGAGGTTTTTGTGGCTGCTTGTTTGAGTTCTCTACCCTGAAAACTGCAAGCAGTTAGAAATGATAAATGATTGTTAAAGCACATTTTGAAAATTTCCTCTACAACAGCATAAAAAAGGGTTTCTGATTTTTATTGATAATCTTCAGAGTTCTGCAAAGATTTAAAAGGAGACATATCAGCCAAGAGTTAGATCCTTAAAAACTAGTTTGCTTGTTTTTTGACAATAAGCAGCTTTCTGGTGGAGTAAAGCACGCTTGAAAGCATATCTTCAAAATAAGAGAAGTGGAAAGTGAAACAAACACAAAAATCACCCTTGATATTTATACATAAAGCCTTTCCCTTTGTTTCCCCATGACAACCCACTTCAGAAAAGAGGTGGGGCGGAGCTCACACTTTAAATTAAGGTGCCCCAGCCTTCATCCTGACAGAGCCACCATGAAGGCATCACTGCTGCTCTGTGCTTTCCTGTTCTTTCACACCTGCTTTTCAAACCCAGTAAGTCGGCCGACCAACTGGCTCAGACAATGCCGTGCCTCCACCAACCTCTCCCTCACAGCACTGGAGGTGCTGCCGGGTGGAGGCTGGGACAACCTGCGGAACATGGATATGGGGCGAGTCATGAATTTTAGCTACTTCCAATGCCAGACCACTGAAGATGGGCTCTATCTTATCCCAGATGAGGTGTTTGTTGTTCCCTACAAGGAGACGGGCGTGGAGACCAACTCAGAGATCATCAGTTCCTGGCTGGATCAGAAAGGCTCGACAGCTGCCTCCATAAACGATGATGTTTCATTTCTCCCTGTCCTGAACGCCAAGTTTTCTGTTGAGATTACAAGGATGAAAACCCATCAGGTCAAGGACTCCTCAACTACAGCCAGAGTGCAAGTAAGTTTACTTTTTTTTTTTTTACTTTAATAAGCAGAAATTACATTTAAAATTATAGTTGGGTGAAAATTTTGTGTGCTTTGTCTTTGAGTTGCTTCAATGTAAGAAAGGCAATGATCTATCAAATCTAACCCTGTATACTCGTTTTGTCTGAAGGTGCGAAACTTCATCTACTCGGTTAAGTCTTACCCAGACTTTGCTTTGGATTCCCGCTTTGCTCACCAAGTGAAAGAAATCGCCGACGCTATTGAAAACAACCAGACGAGGCGTGCCGACTACCTCTCAGAGAAGATGGTGGTGGATTTCGGCACTCATGTAATCACAAGTGTTGATGCTGGAGCTTCTTTGTCACAGGAAGACTACCTTCGTTCCTCTTATGTCTCCAACAGCGTCTCAGACAGTTCCTCGATTAAAGCATCGGCTGGATTGAACTTTTTTGACAAACTGAAGTTTGACATAAGCAGCGACTACACCCAAAAGAGTTCGACTCTTCAAAACTACCAGTCCAACATTACGTACTCCATCATTCAAAGTCATGGAGGCACCCCCTTTTATCCTGGTATCTCTTTGCAGAAGTGGCAAGAGAGCACCAAAAACAACTTGGTTGCCATCGACCGTTCAGGAGTCCCCCTCCACTATTTGATCAATACCAATACAATACAAGATCTGCCACAACCTACCCTTAACAAGGTGGCTCTGACAGTGAGTCAGGCCATAGAGCGTTACTACAGGATTAACACACGCCCTGGCTGTGTCGACGTCACAGCTAAGAACTACAACTTCCAAGCCAATGTTGATGATAAGTCTTGTAAGGGTCCTGCCACAAACCTTAGCTTTGGGGGCGTCTACCAAGCATGCACAGAACTGAGCTCAGATGCAGGTCCACTGTGTGAAGAACTGGCCCAGAAAAACCCAAACACAGGGGACTTCTCCTGCCGCTCCCCTTACACCCCAACGTTACTGCGGTCAGAAGTAAGACAAAAGGGTTACACAACTTATGACTGCTATGACATCCGTTACTCATGTGGATTTCTGGGTTTGTTTACTTGCCACAGAAAACAATGTCAGGACAACTACCATGTACGCAGTGCTCGCATTTTGACCTACTGGTGCTCTGTTAATGGGAAAGCCCCAGAAAGTTCTGGGTATCTGTTTGGGGGCATTTACAGCCCATCCTCTCCAAATCCCATTACCAATGCCAAAAGCTGCCCTGCAAACTACATCTCTTTGAGATTTCTTTCAGATGGCCAAAGGATCTGTGTGAGTCAAGACTATGAATTGGCTACCAGATTTTCTGTCCCATTTGGAGGTCTGTTCAGTTGTGAATCAGTCAACCCTCTTGCAAACAACCAACGCAGGTGCCCTCCCGGGTACAGCCAACACCTTGGGACAGTCAGCGATGGTTGTGAAATCCTTTACTGCGTCCAGTCAGGGTTGTTTACTGGTGGTAAACTACTACCAATCCACCTGCCCCCCTTTACGAAAGCCCCACTGGTCAGCATGCAAGCAACCAACACTGTGATGGTAATGACTGAAGGAGACAATAGCTGGGTCCGTGTTGGTGGGACAAAAGCATGGAAACTGGCCAAACCAGAGGAAATCAATAAAATAATGAAAGAGATTCACCCAGAGCTGAATGAGATGTCGAGCGGGCAAAAAGCAGGTGTAGCATTTGGGGTGATTGGTTTGATGGTGCTCATCGTTATTATGGTGGTGGCTCTGAGGAGGAAGAGGAGGGGGTCTAATTTTAGAGCAGGAAGCTACGAGGCAATACCTGCTAGTCTGGAGAACGCAACAGAGCAGGAAGTGGCATAAAACTGAGGTTATTCTGGAGACAAACAGGATTTTAAAACTTTTATATTTTCTTACTATTCATGTTAGCATTTTATCTCTCCAAAAACGTTTTCTTTGTAGCAATAGATATTTCTTTCATTAAAAATGTTTTGATTTGTGTACTTTTTCAATAAAGGGAAGTTATGAGGTATGTGTAAACTTTAACATGAATGATTGCTGCCATCATGTGGCCAAGAGTCATAATTCCCTGTATTAGACACCAACATATCTTTTATGAACATCAGTTGCTTTCTAATAAACTACACACACAAAATATGTACGTTCAATTTTGTGTACTTTGCTATAATCTAATAAATATAAGCTTTTGTTTACATGATTGAAATGATTTAGAATAAAATATATGTTCCCACCTTTTGTTATCGTGGTGTTGAACCTTTTCCTGCTTTGTTCTCCAACCATGGCTGATCTTCCTCCGGGGTTCATCCCCCTCGTTTGGACCCCTGGAGCCTCCAGAGCGTGTTAAGTCAAAGAACCAGTATCAGTTCTTGTAGAAGAACTTTCTTTATTACTTTTCTCCCAACTACAAAGTTGCCTGCCTGAAATACTCCAAGGGTCGTTCATTTTTGAGTCAACGAACGCAGCTTCATTGAGAAAATGAAAAAGGATTTCTGGTATTGACTTTTATTTTTAAGACATAAATGCTTCTATATAACGCATCATTGTGGCTTGTATTCAAGAGTAAAATGACCTTCTCTGGCCAATAGAGGTACACTTTCACAGTGGTATGAGAAAGTTTGGGCACCCCTTATAATTTTCAATTTTTTTTCTTCATAAATCATTGGTTGTTCGGAATTTCTATTTCAGTTAAATATATCATATAGCAGATGAACATAGTGATATTTGAGAAGTGCAATTAAGTTTATTGGATTTAAATAAAACTGTGCTATAATTACTTAAACAAAAATAGACAGGTGCGTAAATATGGGCACCCCTGTTGTTTTATTGATTTGACTACGCTTAGCAATAATTATTGGAACCCTATACCCCACCCTTTCTTTGATGTGTTATTCCTACCATGACAAAGGTGGATAAAAGTGCACTGTAAACCCGAATAGTCCAATGAGCTCAAAAGTTTTATAATCACTGAACTCAAAAGTAACAAACAAGTTGAGTCAGCTTAAAACCTATAAGCCGATTCAACTTTTGCCACAGTTATATGTTTATTGGACTAAAACATTTTGAGTAAATGAAACCTTGGAGTCAAAACTTATGAGTAATGAGACGTGATGATGTCATAACGTACGCCCATGAACGTGAACTCAGCCACAGAAGTCTTCAAGATGGCGGAGGTCTGATGCGAGTGTCAGCTGGCCCAAGTTGATAACGCACATACGTCTAGGTAAGTCGTATTATTTTATTTTTTATTATATTTTATGACTTTCGCCTCTGTATTATATATTTGTTGCTTCTTTTGATGTTCCTTCAAGTATATCCTTTGTATTCATGACGTGCTCCATGAGTTTGTATGTATCTTCGAATATTTGTTCTGAATTAAACAATTATGTATGTTTTGCAGTATCATGTCATCAGAGAATTATTGCTTGTGGTTAAAAGAAGTTGTTGGGGCAAAGTTTCAAGTTTTACTTTTACCGAGTTGGTTGGCGCACATTTTAAATTATCTAACCGTTACTAGCTAACCGTTACTACTAGCTAACCGCTAGCTAGCTCTGGCAGAGCGGCTGCCACAGCCACAGATATACGACTCGGTGGGAATTGCCTTATTTTTCTACTACTTTTTACCATAGGCTCTGTGATTTGGTAATCGTTATTTTTTTGTGTAACTTGTATTTCACGTAGTAACCTAATAAATGCAAATGTGGGCTAAGCTAGCTGCCTTACGCTAACATGTTCTCGTATCTTCTTTAGTGAACCGGCGGTGCGTTTGAAAAATAAGAGCGGAGGTAAGTTTTGATTGTAAATAACATGGCTGCAATATTTAAGACACGAGCAGCTCCCAGTCCCACGAATCCTCCGGCTATGGAGAACATTTGACCTTATTGACAAATTAAATTAATTATAAATAAGTAAAAATGTCTAAGCTACCTTAATGTTATGTAGCAGTTATAACTTTGTCCTGGATTGGGCTCGAGTTAAAATACTAAATGTATCATAAAGTTTGCTTAAGACTCAAAAACTGTATTTTGGCCACTGGTTTGGTTGTGATTTGTGTTTCACAATGTCAAATATTTTAAAATAACTTTTTTGTCTCTTCCTAAAACATCCTCTATGTCATTCTAGCTAATGCACAAGTATTTAAAAAATATTAATATAAATCATAGATTACATATTGTGGACAGAGTATTGAGGCTATTGTGAAATGCAGCGGTTTTTCCAAGCTACCAGTAGCTTGAAAAAGCTTTAAAATGTGTTTAACATTTTAAAAAAATTTTTGTAGATGTGAGCTGAGTTTCATCGCATCACAAATGTCAAACTGTTAAAACAGTTTTATTTTGACCTGGACAGACAGACGCAGAGGATGCTGATCTTTTTGAGAGAGAAGGCAGCACGAACCGGAAGGCTCTATGCGACTTTCTGCACCTCTATGATAAACAGGTGAGGTGTAACTGCATGGCATAATCAACATTATGCATTAGTATAGCTAAAAGAAGGGGCTGACTTGGATTGATTCATATTGATCACTGAGCGTTTCTAATTCAGTGAATGAGTGTAAATGTTTACTTCACTGGAGAAAAAAACATCAATGTTGATCCCAATGCATTTGTAAATATGAATGTAATGTCATCTTATGTTTGGTGTATTTTTTGAAATAACTGTACAATTTTAAGATTATTAAAAAGACTAGATGAACTGAACTGAGCCAGACCAAAGGGTGCAGTCATTTGAAATATGTTTGCCATATTAATTTGTCTTTGTCTCTGTGCAGCAAGAGCAGACTGCTGATGTCAATGGTACTCCTGTCCTGTACTGGCTTCCCATATACAAACGTGAGGAGGACCCACAGTTCTTCAAAGTTTGGAATGTAAGTACTTTATGATGGATATGCTGGTTAATACTCCAGCTGTGTGGGTAATACAACTTAACCATAAAGTCATGCCAAAGCAATATTATGTGGCAGAGCACATAGTCTCCTAAAATATTGCACTCCAGCTCATCTGTGCTCCTGTACCTGACCGTGGACCTCGCCTCTGGCTCATCTCGGGCCCACAGCCGTCCCCTATTTCATCTGGATGACGCCAATCTGCTGGACTTAAAAAATGCAGTTGTTGAACTAGAAAATGTAATTCTTCTCAAAGAGTTCTGGTACATCGCCTGTCCGTCCTGGGGAGGAGTTTTTTTTTATTTTATTTTTATAAAGGAGTTTTTACTAACTGTGTAAAAGGGTCTAATGGCAGGGATGTGATGTGTGTAAATGTGATCCTGTTTTCAGATGTCATATTTTTTTGTGTACAGTGCCTTATGGAATCATGAGGACTCTTACATATAGTCTTATTTTGATTCCATTTGATTTTGTATTATATAAGCTCTGTTCTTCCAGATCCTTTTCAAGCAATAAATCAAGCTCTACATGACTTTAGTTAAAGATCACTGTATTGAATTAAGCAAATGTGATTTAATTGACGTTTTTGTTTTATTTTCTGTCTTTTTAATCAATGCATTTCATCATTTCTGTAATGAGTTTGATAAATATGTGTAAATTTTTTATTGCTTTGACTACAATCCTTGAAATCATTAATTTAAATCAATTTTAATAATTTTCCTGATGTGTCATTTCTGACCTTCTCTTAAAATGTCAATTTCAGGTTGTAGTTTTTGCATAAAGTTTTCTTCCCTCAAGCGATCAATTCTCTCTCTTTAATACTACACTGTTTTTTTTCCTTTGCAGATTAAAGAGTCACCAGAGGCAGACATCAGCAACACCTCTGTTGGCATTCTGACCGTCAGCAACAACAATACAAGTTCAGTGCATTTCTGTCCGCTCAGTAGAGCAGTTGTGGTGGAAGATGAGCTTGTGGTAGGCAAATTTCCTAAATGGGTATTTTTTTGAGCGCTAATGTTTATAGGGAAATGGCAGCCTAAGAAAATACAGTTTTATGTGGGAAAAGTATAAAAAAAAAGGCTGATAAACAATTTTTGCTTTTCTTGAAATGTAAGAATGCTCTTTTTTTATGAAGTTGTATAAGGAAATGGTGTTAAAAAGATTAGTGCTCATTTTTTGCTTTTCTTGAAGACTGATTTATTTATTTTTTATGGCTTGTGCACTTTTTCTTAACACAAATTGTGCTTTGTTTTACCTTTTTGTAGTACCACAAGTTGTTCAAATGTACTTGTGTAAGGTGGTTTAAAAATAAACTTGCAATTACAATTCTGCCTCAGTTTTTCTTTTGTAAGAATGGCCCTGACTAAGAAGGACAAATAAGACTAGTTTAGACTTCAAATGATTAATTTTGAGTTGAGATATATTAAAGTTTTTTAGTTAATTAACTAATGTATTAAGGTTCAATAAAAACAAAATATTCTAGTTCAGTAAAGTAAGAATCTTTAAGTTAGTTAAATAAAAAGTTATAGTTTAATTTTAGTTAAATTGTTTTATTTTATTCAACTCAAAGATTTTAAGTTCAAATAACTTATACTTTTTAAGTAAGTCAACTTAAAAATTATGTAATCTGTTTCCTCAAAAATTTTGAGTTCACTGAACTTATTCGGGTTTACAGTGTGGAGAGGATTGTAATCCATGGAGACCAGTGAAAATCACAAATCATTGAAGAAAAAAAGTGCAGCGCACTGTCTTGTGGGGTCTAGATGACCCCACTCCCAATGTTAAAGTGCCTATGAAGGCACAACGGTTAAGGTGGTCGAGAGCAAGTTTTTCTCCTCTTTGAATCTTCTCTGAAGAATGTCAACGTGGGAACCCAAAACAGCTGTCAGATGACCTGAAAACAAAGATTGTTAAACATCATAGTTTAGGTGAAGGATGCAAAAAGCTTGCTAAGAGATTTCAGCAGTCAATTTCCACTGTGAGGAATATAGTGAGAAAATGGAAGACCACAGGCACAGTTCAAGCAAAGGCCCGGCCCAGAAAAATCTCAGATAGGCAGAGGCGAAGGATGGTGAGAACAATCAAACTCAACCCACAGACTAGCTCCAAACACCTACAACATGATCTGCCTGCAGATGGTCTCACTCTGCATTGTTCAACCATTCAGCGCACTTTGCACAAGGAGATGCTGTATGGAAGAGTAATGCGGAAGAAGCCTTTTCTGCGCACATGCCACAAACAGAGTCGCTTGAGGTAAGCTAAAACAAATTTGGACAAGCCAGCTTCATTTTGAATAAGGTGCTGTGGACTGATGAAACTAAAATGGAGGTATTTGGACATAACAAGCAGCGGTCTGCTTGGCGAACAAAAAACACAGCAATTCCAAGACAAACACTTACTACCCACAGTCAAATTTGGTTTGGTGGGGGTTCTATCATGCTTTGGGGCTGTGTGGCCAGTGCAGGTACTGGAAATCTTGTCAAAGTTGAAGGTCGCATGGATTCCAGTCAGTATCAGCAAATTCTTACAAACAATGTTCAAGAATCAGTGACAAAGTTGAAGTTGCGCCAGGGCTGGATACTTCAACAAGACAATGAGCTTAAACACTGCTCTAATTCTACAAAGGCATTCATGCAGGGGAACAAGTACAATGTTCTGGAATGGTCATCTCCATCCCCAGACAGGAATATTATTGAAAATCTGTGGTGTGATTTAATGCGGGCTGTCCATGCTCGGAAGCCATCAAATCTGACTGAACTGGAGATGTTTTGTAAAGAGGAATGGTCCAAAATACCTTCAGCCAGAATCCAGGCCCTTATTGGAAGTTGTAGGAAGCGATTAGAGGCTGTCATTTCTGCAAAAGGAGGATCTACTAAATACTGATGGCATGTTTCTGTTGGGGTGCCCAAATTCACGCACCTGCCTATTTTTGTTTAAGTAATTACAGCACAGTTTCTTTAAATCCAATAAACTTCATTTCGCTTCTTAAATATCACTGTGTTCATCTGCTATATGATATATTAAACTGAAATTGATGATCCAAACAACCAATGATTTATGAAGAAAAATCTTGAAAATTATCAGGGGTGCTCAAACTTTGTCATACCACTGTATTTATTAGGCCTTGGTTGGATTACTGCCTCCCTACATTTGTTCTTTAATCACAAGGAGAAATGTGGAAACTTACTCCGTAAGATCAAAAGTCCAGTTGTTGCTTTCTGTTCCATATGCATGCACAGAGCTGGGGGGAAAAGCTTTTGTCCGCTCTGCTCCTTTTGCTTGGAATGTGCTGCAGAAAAACATGAAAATAACTGAACTGACATCTTTCAATGCTTTTAAGAACAAGGTCAAAGCATTAGAGACTGCAACAATAATGTGCAACTGCATTTTATGACTTATGGGATTTTAACAATATTTGTTTATATGTATTTTTTGCATAAAAATTTGTTGAATTTGTTTTCATGCAAAAGCTTATCAAAAGATTGTTTACTGCACTTTCATGCCATAAGAAAGTAAAGATGAAAGCAAAATATAATCTTACTTTGTTTTCCTTGTGTCCCGTGTCTTATTCTGCAAAAAAGAGCATGGGCACAGCAGCAAAAACTGATCTTTAAATTGAGAAAGTAATGTGAAAATGGCCAATAATTTTCTATTTTAATTTAAAAGGTCATCACAGTGTAACACCCATTAGTTA
Source organism: Oryzias latipes (assembly GCF_053564925.1). Classification (NCBI taxonomy): domain Eukaryota; kingdom Metazoa; phylum Chordata; class Actinopteri; order Beloniformes; family Adrianichthyidae; genus Oryzias; species Oryzias latipes. The sequence continues at coordinate 25,722,869 of NC_136245.1, read as the reverse complement.
CACTAATGACTGTATTTAGTTACACAGTCATTGTATGGCTTAACGTACTTCCTACATTCACCAGCAGAGTGTGCATTCAGAGAGAGCTGTTTCTTTTTTTCTTTTAGGATACACTCCTGAAAGTCAGAACACGCACAGAACGACGTTAACTCTGAGATTTACATACTCTCTGGGAGTAATAACTTGGAGCTCTTGACTGTTGCTTTTTTTAACCAATTCTACTTTTGGGAGTGAGTGTTGTGTATCGTGTACACACCAACTGTTCTGTTTATTTCTTTTTTATTTTGTAGAGTGAATCTTTGATGAGTTAAAGTGTGATTAGCCTCGAGACTAGAATTGTAACGACCCAGCACTTCACTGTCACTGTAACAGGGTAAGAGAATCAAGCTGTGATTTAATTGGCTGCATAGGAGATTTTCCATGTCCCATACATCACACGATTCCAGACAGTCACAAAGAGGAGGAAGTAGGACAAAATATGTATAATCTTTTCCATCATCAACACCCAGTCATTTGAATGCCACACAAACAGCATGGACCTTACTTCTGCTCACAGCCCCCTCACTCATGGTAAGCAACTTTACACCCAATATTCCTCACTTCCCATGAGCCTTAGGAGCTGAAGGCGGGGCTAACACCACAGACTGGGACGTCCACACGGGAAGGACACTGACAGTCTCACTGACTGCATCACGGACTATGTCAATTTTTGTGTGGAAAACACTGTGCCAGCAAAATCAGTGCGGTGTTTTTCCAACAATAAGCCCTGGGTTACTCCTGAGCTGAAGACCCTCCTAAATGAAAAGAAGAGGGCTTTTCTCTCTGGGGACAAGGAGGAGCTACGCAGAGTACAGATGGACCTGAAATACAACATCATAAAGTGCAAAGACTGCTACAGGAAGAAGCTGGAGCAGCGCCTGGAACAGAACAACATCCGTGATGTGTGGAGAGGTCTGAAACAAATCTCGGGCCACGGTGAGGCTGGAAATGGTTGCCAGGTCACAGGTGACCAAGCCTGGGCAAATGAGCTGAATCTGTTCTTTTTGATTTGATTCTGCCCAGCCCCCAGTCTCCACCCACACGGCCCCATCTTCACACTTTTCCAGCTCAGGCGTCTCCTCCCAGCTCCAGCTGTTATCACTTCAGCACCAAGCAGTCCACTCTGCCCTTCTTCCAACAGAAGCAAAGGGACCCCCCCCAACGATTCACAGCACCAGGGGTCCGAGTCGCCTTCACCTGCTGAGGAGAGTGAGGTCGTTCAGCGTGTGCAAACAGCTGCTGAGGACCTTTTACGACACTGTGGTGCCCTCAGTGGTCCTTTATGGAGTTGTGTGCTGGGCGCGTGGCAGTGCAGGCAGAGACTTGAAGAGGCTTAACAAACTGGTTAGGAAGGCCGGCTCTGTCCTGAGCTGCACACTTGAGTCCATCGAGGATGTGGCGGACAGGAGGATGTTAGCTAAGCTAACATCCATCATGGATAACCCCTCCCACCCCCTGCACCAAACTGTATGGGCGCTGACCAGTTCCTTCAGCACATGACTGTTACAACCACAGTGCAAGAAGGAGCGCTACCGCAGGTAATTCCTCCCCACACCCATCAGACTGTACAACACCGTGTTAAAGTGACACTCCACGGTCCCAGGGGTGTTTTTCAGCAATTGTTTGCATCTAGTTGATTTTATTTATTTAAATGTATGTCATGGGGGAAAATAAGACATTGATACAGTGAGAAAATACTATACTGTGCAGTAAATAAGATAGAGATATTTAGAACATAAGTGAGGCAGAACAAATTCTTCATTCTTAAATTGAGAAACTACCACTACTGCTTCGTGCAAGTTGGTTTTGTTTGTTCCCAAAGTGAGTTACAAAAATGGCGAGCCAGAACGTGGGTCCATAGACCAACAAGAGGTACGCAGGCCTACACGCATGGAGGGTTGCTGTTGTCTGGAAGGAGGATAACCATCTTTTCAAGCAGATAAGATGAGAGAGATGGACAGTGACAAAACACTGAACACTGACTAATGACAAAGACTGACGGGAGAGATATTTTTTCCTTTGTTTGGGCTCATTTTCTTCATTCCTTTTGTATTCAACTGTCATTCATGCTAAGTGATATAAAAAAACCATAGTTACGGTTAGTGAAAGGAACTTGTGAAAACAATTCATTTTGAAAACGCATTATCTACATTCTGTCATTAAAATTGTTCTGCTATTCTTTGCACCTCCTTGTCTATGTTCACTTTATCCTCCCCTAGAGCAACTTACCTCTTCTTATATTGGTCCAGGATTGTTGTGAAGTGATTTCCAGGTTTTTTTGGGTACCACAGCCTAACTCGTAGTGTTAAAACATCATTACACAATGATTAATAATCAGTGTAGAACAAAAGTCAAAAAGAGAACTAACCAACTTTCCAAGAATAACACTGAATGGGGGATTTCTCTACATTGAAGGTTACATTCAGTTTAATGACAAACAAGTTCGACCAGCTGACATTGTTTTCTTGAAAGGCTGTTGTGTTCAAGTTCAGATATGAGGAGATTTTCTGGACTTCCCAAAGTCCACACACTCATGTGAACTATGCAGTTACGTCTGTTTTGCACTCTGGGTCTTCGGTGTTAGATCAAATTTTATTAGAGCACACTTCAAGTTACTGTACAGGTTGTGAAACTTTATCTTTTTGTTGTGGCTAAAAGAAGGTAGTTGCTAGAGAAGTATTCGATTCAATTCAATTTGATAATCACAACAGTCGTCTCAGTGGGTTTCATACAGGTAATTATAAAGTAAACATTAAATCATGAGCATCAAGAATACATAGAATCTTTGTTGGATTTATTTGATGCAATTCTCTAACAACTTCTTCGTTTTTTTTCCTTCTTAACTTGTCCTGTCCAACAGCTGGGCAAACAGATGAGAGCTGAAGGCTTCTTGTGTTGGACATATTTTACTTTAAAAACAGGGGTTATGAATTTTCTGACAAGAATTTTCTGGAAGAAGAGAGAGGGATGTTGGGGGGGGTGGTGAAGGGTGATTATAAGGGGGGGGGGGGGGGTAAAACCATGAAGCATCATAAAGCCATAAGTTGCTGGGTGTTTATCATTTCGGTCAGGTTCAGATGTAATACAAATCTAGAAGGAGCGGGGCCTGTCCACACATGCACTCAAATGTTATAAACACACCTGTTGGCGGCAAAAATGTCCACATGTCAACATGTACAGACAACAGATTGTGTTCACACACGCATACTTACGCCTTCAAACCAACTAGTGTGAAATATTTCATTCAATCACACAAAATATTAGTGCAAATGTGAGCTAACACCTTTGCTTTAGTGAGTGTTTATGTTCTTCAAAAATGGATGGTGAAATGTGAAAAGAAGGAGGGAGAGTTCCCAGCCACCCCCAGACCAAGACCCCCGCCGCAAAAGCCACGGCAGCCAGAACCCAACAACGCCACTCGGCAGCAGGCAGAGAACAACCGCCCCCGGGCGATCACATCCACCACCCAGGCCAGGGCCAGCAGGACCGCCACGAGGCCCCCAGAGCCAGAGAGCAGGGGGGCACAAGGGGACAGAGAGCCCAGCCCAACCAGGAGAGCAGCCCCCCCCACTGCGCCGGGAGGGCCCAACGCCGGGCCCCACCCGAGAAGAGTGCCCACAGCCCCAGACGAGCACCCCATCACCACCCAGGAGTTCTGGGGATCCGCCTGCCCCACCCCTGGCTGATCATCCTCTCTGGTTCACCCCCACCGTTCAGACCCCCAGAGGTTCCAGAGCATGTTAAGCCAAAGAACCAGTCTCAGTTCTTGTAGAGAAACTTTATTTATTACTTTTTCTTAAACTACAAAATGACGACTGACTGCATGTGAATTGCGTTCCACTTACTCACAGTCGCGCTCTACCCCCTCTCCTCCTGCACACGCTGAGCTCAGACACACCGGTTTTGGCGCACACACACAAAGTCATCCCACAACACTACCCCCACCCTGGATGGCAATGAATAATTCCACTCCAGCAGTTTTACGAACAGGTACACAACTTTCTCATCTGCAGGCTTGAAAACAATAAAGAAGTAGTGTACATTACAAACAAAAAATATTACTAAACTGAAGCATGAGATTGGCTGTCAACTTTGCGCAATATTAGCTCTTTAAAAGGTGCACAGGCATGAATAATGTAATACACTGTATTTCCTTTTTTTTTCCAAACACAAAGAGGTTCCTTTAAAGATGAATAGAACTTATAACGCAAAACCTTTTTCTTTTTCATTCTAATTAATTGACAGAATGAAGAAAAAGCCGTTTGGCAGCTTGATTTTTCCTTTTATTTTTGAGTCAACGAACGCAGCTACATTGAGAAAATGAAAAAGCATTTCGGGTATTGACTTTTATTTTTAATTATGAGACAGAAATGCTTCCATACAATGTGTCATTGTGGCTTGTATTCAAGAGTAAGATGGCCGTCTCTGGCCACTAGGAGGAAGGGACATTGGTACACTTTTATTTACAAGGCCTTGTTTGGATAACTGCCTCCCTACATTTGTTCCTTAATCACAAGGAGAAGTGTGGAATCTTGCTTCCTAATATCAAGCATCCAGCTGTGCCTTCCTGTTCCATTTGCACGCAAAGAGCTGGGGAAAAAAGCCTTTGTCCGCTCTGCTCCTTTTGATTGGAATATGCTGCAGAAAGACTGGAAACTAACTGAGCTGGTGTCTTTAAATGATTTTAAGAACAAGCTCAAAGTATTACAGACTGCAACAATAATGTGCAACTGCTTTTTATGACTTATGGGATTTTAATGATGTTTGCTTGTATGTATTTTTTGTATTGAAATGTGTTGATTTTCATGCAAAAGCTTATCAAAAAATTGTTTACTGCACTTTGATGCTGTAAGAAAGTAAAGATGAAAACAAAATATAATCTTCCTCTTTTTTCCTTGTGTCCCATGTCTGATTCTGCAAAAAGGGGCATGGGCACAACAGCAAAACTGATCCTTATATTGATAACGTAATGTGAAAAAGGCCAATAATTTTCAGTTTTAATTTAAAAGGTCACAGTGTAACACCCATAAGTTACACTACTGACTGCATTCAGTTATATAGCCATTGTATGGCTTAATGTACTTATGTACTTCCTACTTTCACCAGCAGAGTGAAAGTTCAGAGAAAGACTTTTTTTTTGGTTGTTTTTTTTTTTTTTGGGATACACTCCTGAAAGTCAGAACATGCACAGACAGAAGGATGTGAACTCTAAAATATACATACTTTTTTGGAATAATAACTTGGATATATTGTATTTTATATTTTTAAGCAATCCTACTTTCTGGAGCGAGGGTTGTGGACAAATCCGCTGAGTGAAAATATCATTAGCCTCGAGAATAGCATATTAGGCGATGTCATTTTGCCTAATCAGTTATTGTATTTTGTGCATTTATGTACATGGTCTGTGTTTTTAAGTCTGTCAATAAAGAAAATCAATTCAATTTATTATTTTATAGCACTTATAAAAGCCAAGGCAACCAAAGTGCTTAACATAAAATCCAAAAAAAAAACAAAACAATATGATGCAATAAAGAAACAATAATAAAATCAATTGAACAATAAAAGCAATAAAACAATAAAAACATTAAAAGAATAAAATTAATAAAATGAACAAGTCCCACTAGATATGCTCACTGGAGTTAAAAGATGTGTTTTTAAAAGTGTTTTAAAATTACTGACAGTTCTGGCAGACCTCACAGAATAGTGGAGAGCGCGGTGCGAACGCGCGGTACGAAGCGCGGTAAAAACGCGGTGGGCGTGGTGGAATTTCTCCAGCGGTGCTCCGTGAAGCGGGTCCTGAGTTCCACTGACGTCACTCGTGGCAAAGGTCTCCTGAAGCAGGAGAGCAAGGTTAGTCAAAGGTGAGACGCAAGACAGAGAGCAAAGCAAAATCTGACTTGAGACCAGGCTTAGTCACCATAAGGGGTAACGATCTGGCGATGAACTGGTGGATGAGGTCTCCTTTTAACAGCAGGGTTTGATGAGGTTGAGTGACGACAGCTGGTGGTGGTTAGGAGAGGAGCAGCTGGAAGAGGGGAGGGGAACTGATCCGGGCACCATGACACTTAGGCTTGCTGATGTTTTCAGACACAACATTTGACATAAACTGGGTCTTGGAATTTTTTACAGCAGCCTGATACTCAGTCAAGGAGTTTATAAAAATCTGTAATGAAACATGAAGACCGTCTTTTTTCCATTTACGCTCCGCGCGACGGCAGGAGCGTCTGAGCGCGCGAGTATGGTCATTAATCCAAGGCTCCGGGGCCGGTTTACTGCGTTTAACCTTATATCGAGCAATGACATCTAAAATGCCTGTGCAAACAGAGTGAAAATCCTCCAGGAGCTTATCAACATGTCCATCCTGAACACATCCAAGGAGCAAAGCTTAGAAGCTGAGAAAGCTGCTGAAAACTGCAGCGCCGTCTGCGCGAGCTCATCAAAAAATAAAACCAGTCAGAGGTAGACTGGGTACATGTTGGTTATAGTGTTATTCGTGTGAAAATCCAATATTAATCCAACTATTGGAGTGTTGTAGTCAGCAATTGTTTGCATCTAGTTGATTTTATTTATTTAAATGTATGTCATGGGGAAAAAAAGACACTTTGCACTGGTAGGCTATTACAAAAATATATATTTTTATATACACAATTTTTGTGTTGCTGTAAAACAACACAAACTATTTTACAGCTGTGTTAATTTTATCACTGAAATCCCCCTTTCATTGATACAGTGAGAAATTACTATACTGTGCAGTATATAAGTAGTTAGAGATACTTAGAACATAGGTGAGGCAGAACAAATTCTTAATTTCTAAATTGAGAAGTTACCACTGCTGCTTCGTGCAAGTTGGTTTTAATAATTTGTTCCCAAAGTGATTTACAAAGATGGCGAGCCAGAACGTGGGTCCATAGACCAACAAGTGGAACGCAGGCCTATGGCATTGAGTGTGCGACGTCTGTCGGAGCTTCGTTGTTGACTGGAAGGGGGATAACCATCTTTTCAAGCAGATAAGAAGAGAGAGATGGACAGTGACAAAACACTGAACAGTAGCTGCGTTTACATGGGCGTAATCGGAAAGAACGCCTGATCGGAAAGAAAATGCGTCATGTAAACGCGCCGTTCGGAATACTCTGCCCTGGTCAGACTCGTTCGGATCAAAATTTCTTTCCGATCGAGATAGCTGGGTTATACCAATCGTTTTGTCACGGTGCTTGTCAGTCACCTCCCCCCTCCCTCCTGCTCCTGCTCTGCCGATTGGAACCAGCTGTCCTGCATCACCGATCATCCTGACTGCCTTCATAAGGGTTCTACTCACCAGTATCCAGTGCCAGTTTGTTATACTCACTCCGGTGCTTATGTCTGGCCTTTTAGTATCTTCTAAACCAAATCAAGTCAATTTACTTTACTTACCTCGATTGTGCTCAACTTCAGGTTCATCTCCCACTGGTCACGCTGGTTCCTGCGGCAGAGCTCCTCTCCACGTTCCACGCTGGTCCCGCCGTCTTCGGCGCCCACGCCTCACTCCACGTTGATCCCGCCGTCCTCGGCGTCCACGCTTCGCCTCAAGTCGCTCCGCCGTCCTTGGCATCCTGCTCCACCTCAAGTTGGTTCCGCCGTCCTCGGCTCCCCCACGCTACGCTCCTCAGGTTCCACGGTCCGCCGCACTCCTGGGACGTCAGCTCTTCATACTAAGATTATTCAAGCTATGCCCTCTTGGAGACTCTGTAAACCCCCAGGAGAATTAAAACCTCTTTGCAAACCATTTCTGGTCGAGAGTTTACTTCCGGGTTTCAGCAACTGGGTCTGCCACATCTACGACGTCATGACACGTTTATCCGATCGTGGAGCACGTAAACGGTCATTCCGATCGTGTGTCACTACTGCTCTGGTTCACGTCATGCATAGACGGTGTTTCGCTTAGAGAAAGCTTTGGAGCTCATACGGGACCGACCAGCTGCTCTCCCCTCTCTTACACCCCTCCCGAGGGAGATGCGTGGCAGGAGCGCTTCGTGCCCCCCGACGCTCACTCGGTCCACTGACACCCGAGTGAGCAGAGCAGCTGCATTAATAACTTTGTGTCTGAGAGGAGGAAGGATGCTCTGTTACATGTGCGTTTCTTTTGTTTTATGTGTGGGAGAATTCAAACTGCGAGCCGTCCCGCCGCTCTGGGTTAGCGGCTGCAGGACTCAGGAGAGCCGCCAGCTCACGCAGCGAGTTTGGGGAAGCAGAAATAAATGTCGCTCAGTCCTTAGAAACTGTTCAAACAATCACGTGGACTTGTGTTTCCAGTTGTGTCCCGACAAAATAAAGACTGTTATTCCCAGACATTTACGTGCAGCCAAGATGCAGATTGCAGGGTTTCATGGTCCTGGATTTTGTGTCCATCAGGCTAATGTTAGCCTGTGTTTATAGCCTGTCCTAACCCTTTTTCCAGCACTGATCACACGGATTAAATAAAACGATGAGCGAACAGGCGCTTCATAATATTCATGACATTAATAAAAGCACGTTTGGAAGATCGTCTCGTATATTACCGAGCTTCTGCATAAAATAAATGTCTGTGGCAGCGGTTTGTTTACAACGGGACCTATTTCCTCATCCGGGAGTTTTTTACACTACTCCTCATGCCCAAATGATTCATTCCGACCAAAAATGTGAGCACTGGGAACGTTTGTTCTAATCGGTAAAAGGTTTTCTGATCCCATGTCTTCTTTCTCTTTCGGCTTTTCCCATCAGGGGTCGCCACAGCGAATCATCCTTTTCCACCTCACTCTATCATGGACATCTTCTACCCTAACATTAGCCAACTTCATGTCCTCTGTTAAGACATCCATGTATCTCCTCTTTGGCCGTCCTCTTGCCCTCCTGCCAGGCAGCTCCATCTCCAACATCCTTCTACCAATATATCCACTATCCCTCCTCTGAACATGTCCAAACCATCTCAGTCTGGCTTCTCTGACTTTGTCGCTAACACAGGCAACATGAGCCGTCCCTCTGATGTACTCGTTCCTTATCCTGTCTAACCTGGTCACTCCTAAGGAGAACCTCAACATCTTCATCTCCGCTACCTCCATCTCAGCCTCTTGTCTCTGTCTCACTGCTACCGTCTCTAACCCATAGAGCAGAGCTGGTCTCACCACTGTCTTGTACACCTTTCCTTTGAGTCTTGCTGGCACTCTTCTGTCACACAACACTCCTGACACTTTCCTCCAACCGCTCCAACCTGCCTGCACTCGCCTCTTCACCTCTTTTCCACACTCCCCATCACACTGAACTGTTGACCCCAAGTACTTAAACTCCTGCACCTTCTTCACCTCAGCCCCCTGTAACCTAACGCTTCTACCTTGATCCCTCTCGTTCAGACACATGTATTCTGTCTTACTACGACTGACCTTCATGCCTCTTCTTTCCAGAGCAAACCTCCACCTCTCTAGCTGTTCCTCCACCTGCTCTCTACTCTCACTGCAAATTACAATGTCATCCGCAAACATCATTGTCCAGGGAGATTCCTGTCTTACCTCATCTGTCAGCCTGTCCATCAGCATAGCAAACAAAAAAGGACTCAAAGCTGATCCTTGGTGTAGTCCCACCTCCACCTTGAACTCCTCTGTCTGACCTACAGCACATCTCACCACCGTCATACTTCTCTCATACATGTCCTGAACTACTCTGACATACTTCTCTGCCACTCCAGACGACCTCATACAGTACCACAGCTCCTCCCTCGGCACCCTGTCATACGCCTTCTCTAAATCTACGAACACACAATGCAGCTCCTTCTGACCTTCTCTGTACTTTTCCATCAACATTCTCAAAGCAAAAATGGCATCAGTGGTGCTCTTACGGGGCATGAAACCATACTGCTGCTCACAGATCTCCACCTTCTTCCTAAGCCTGGCTTCCACTACTCTTTCCCACAGCTTCATTGTGTGGCTCATCAACTTTATTCCTCTATAGTTGCTGCAGTTCTGCGTGTCACCCTTGTTCTTAAAGATCGGAACCAGAACGCTTCTCCTCCATTCCTCAGGCATCTTCTCACTCTCTAAAATCCTATTGAACAACCTTGTTAGAAATTCCACTGCTGCCTCTCCTAAGCACTTCCATACCTCCACAGGAACGTCATCAGGACCAACGGCCTTTCCGCTCTTCATCCTTTTCAGAGCCTTCCTAACCTCATCCTTTCCAATCTCTGCTACTTCCTGCTCCACAACAACCACATCTTCCTCCCTTCTTTCCCTGTCATTTTCCACATTCATCAGCTCCTCAAAATACTCCTTCCATCTATTCTGTACACTCTCCTGAGTTGTTAGCACCTTTCCATCTCTGTCCTTAATCACCCTTATCTGTTGCACGTCCTTCCCATTTTTCTGATCCCATGTGCACGGGTGAATTTTAACCCGACCATTGATCCGATCAAGATATTCTGCCCATGTAACCGCGGCTACTGATGACGACGAAGACTGACGGGACAGACATTTTTTCTTTTGTTTGGGCCCATTTTCTTCTTTGCTTTTGTATTCAACTGTCATTCATGCTAAGTAATATAAAAGAAACACTAGTTACGGTTAGTGATAGGAACTTGTGAAAATAATTAATTTTGAAAATTACTTATCTACATTCTGTTATTAAAATTGTTTTATTCTTTGCACCTCCTTATCCATGTTTACTTTATCCTCCTAGAGCTATGAACTCTTCTGATATTGGTCCAGGATTGTTGTGAAGTGATTTTTTTTTGGGTATCACAGCCTAACTCGTAGTGTTACAACATTATTACACGGTTAATAAGAATCAATGTAGAACAAAAGTCAAAAAGAGAACTAACCAACTTTCCAAGAATAACACTGAATGGGGGATTTCTCTACATTGAAGGTTACATTCAGTTTAATGACAAACAAGTTCAACCAGCTGACATTGTTTTCATTGAAAGGGTGTTGTTTTTAAATTCAGGCATGAGGAGATTTTTTTGGACTTCCCAAAGTCTACACACTCACGTGAACTGTGTAGCTACATTTGATTTGCACTCTGGGTCTTCAGTGTTAGATCCAATTTTGTTAGAGCACACTTCAAGTTACTGTACAGGTTGTGAAACTTTATCTTTTTGTTGTTGCTAAAAGAAGGTAGTTGCTAGATAAGTATTCGATTCAATTCAATTTTACTTATATAGCCCAAAATCACAACAACAGTTGTCTCAATGGGCTTCGTACAGGTATTTGTAAAGTAAACATAAAATTGTAAGGATCATAAATACATAGAAACTTTTTTCTATTTATTCAATCTAATTATCTAACAACTTCTACTTGGGAGGTTTTTGTGGATGCTTGCTAGCCTTTTTTACCCTGAAAACTGCAAGCAGTTAGAAATGATAAATGATTATTAAAACACATTGTGAAAACTTCCTTCACAACAGCATAAAAACCGGTGACGGATTCTTATTATGTATCTTCAAAATTCTGCAAAGAGTTTAAAGGAGACTTATCAGTCAGGAGTTAAATCTTCAAAAACTAGGAGGGTAGTAGTTTTCTGGTTAAGTAAAATACGCTTAAAAACATATCTTCAGAAACAGAAAGGTGGAAAACAGCAAGTGAAACCAAACAAAAAATTCCCTATGATATTCATCAAGCCTTTCCTTTGTTTCCCCATGACTTTAGAAAAGACGTGGGGCGGATCTTACTTTATAAAAGTGCCCCAGCCTTCATCCTTACAGAGCCACCATGGAGGCATCACTGCTGCTCTGTGTTTTCCTGTTCTTTCCCACCTGTTTTTCAAATCCAGTGAGTCGGCCCACCAACTGGCTCAGACAATGCCGTGCCTCCACCAACCTCTCCCTCAAAGCCCTGGAGGTGCTGCCAGGTGGAGGCTGGGACAACCTGCGTAACATGGATATGGGGCGAGTCATGAATTTTGGCTACTTCCAATGCCAGACCACTAAAGACGGGCTCTATCTCAACCCAGATGAGGTGTTTGTTGTTCCCTACAAGGAGACGGGCGTGGAGACCAACTCAGAGATCATCAGTTCCTGGCTGGATCAGAAAGGCTCGACAGCTGCCTCCATAAACGATGATGTTTCTGATCTCCCTGTGCTGAACGCCAAGTTTTCTTCTGAGATTATAAGAATGAAAACCCATCAGGTCAAGGACTCCTCAACTACAGCCAGAGTGCAAGTAAGTTTTTGTTTATTTTAACAAGCAAAAATTACATTTAAGATTATAGGATTGGTGACAATTTTTTTGCTTTGTCTTTGAGTTGTTTCAATGTAAGAAAGGCAGTAATCTATTAAATCTAACCCTGTATACCCGTTTTGTCTAAAGGTGCGAAAGTTCATCTACTGAGTGAAGTCTTACCCAGACTTTGCTTTGGATTCCCGCTTTGCTCACCAAGTGAAAGAAATCGCCGACGCTATTGAAAACAACCAGACGAAGCGTGCCGACTACCTCTCAGAGAAGATGGTGGTGGACTTCGGCACTCATGTAATCACAAGTGTTGATGCTGGAGCTTCTTTGTCACAGGAAGACTATCTTCGTTCCTCTTATGTCTCCAACAGCATCTCGGACATCGTCTCGATTAAATCAACGGCCGGATTGAACTTTTTTGACAAACTGAAGTTTGACATAAGCAGCGACTACACCCAAAAGAGTTCGACTCTTCAAAACTACCAGTCCAACATTATGTACTCCATCATTCAAAGCCATGGAGGCGCCCCCTTTTATCCTGGTATCTCTTTGCAGAAGTGGCAAGAGAGCACCAAAAACAACTTGGTTGCCATCGACCGTTCAGGAGTCCCCCTCCACTATTTGATCAATAGCAATACCATGCAAGATCTGCCACAGCCTACCCTTAACAAGGTGGCTCTGACAGTTTATCAGGCCATAGAGCGTTACTACAAGATTAACACCCGCCCTGGCTGTGTCGACGTCACAGCCAAGAACTACAGCTTCCAAGCCAATGTTGATGATAAGTCTTGTGAGGGTCCTGCCACAAACCTCAGTTTTGGGGGCGTGTACCAATCATGCATAAAACTGAGCTCAGATGCAGATCCACTGTGTGAAGAACTGGCCCAGAAAAACCCAAACACAGGGGACCTCCTGCCGCTCCCCTTACACCCCATTGTTATTGCGGTCAGAAGTAAGACAAACGAGTTACACAAGTAATGACTGCTATGACTTGAGTTATTCATGTGGATTTCTGGGTTTGTTCGATTGTGACAGTAAATATTGTAAGAACTACTACCATGTACGCAGTGCTCGCATTTTGACCTACTGGTGCTCTGTTAACGGGAAAGCCCCAGCAAATTCTGGGTATCTGTTTGGGGGCATTTACAGCCCATCCTCTCTAAATCCCATTACCAATGCCAAGAGTTGACCTGCAAACTACATCTCTTTGATGTTTCTTTCAGATTACCAAAGGACCTATGTGAGTCAAGACTTTGAATTGGCTACCAGATTTTCTGTCCCATTTGGAGGTCTGTTCAGTTGTGAATCAGTCAACCCTCTTGCAAACAACCAACGCAGGTGCCCTCCCGGGTACAGCCAACACCTTGGGACAGTCAGCGATGGTTGTGAAATCCTTTACTGCGTCCAGTCAGGGTTGTTTACTGGTGGTGAACTACTACCAATCCACCTGCCCCCCTTTACAAGAACCCCATTGGTCAGCACTGTGATGGTAATGACTGAAGGAGACAAAAGCTGGGTCCGAGTTGGGGGGACAAAAGCATGGAAACTGGCCAAACCACAGGAAATCAATAAAATAATGAAAGAGATTCACCCAGAGCTGAATGAGATGTCCAGCGGACAAAAAGTAGGTGTAGCATTTGGGGTGATTTGTTTGGTGGTGCTGATTGTTATTATGGTGGTGGCTCTGAGGAGGAAGAGGAGGGGGTCTAATTTTAGAGCAGGAAGCTATGAGGCAATACCTGCTAGTCTGGAGACCGAAACGGAGCAGGAAGTCATATAAAATTGAGGTTATGCTGGAGACAAACGGAATTTAAGATACTTTCATATTACTATTCATGTCAGCATTTTTGAAGCAATAGATATTTCTTCCATTTAAATGTTTTCTTTTATGAAGGGGATTGGTGCTCCTTTTCAACAAAAAATTTCTGAGGTATGTGGAAACATCAGCATGAATGCTTACTACCATCATGTGGACAAGAGTCATAATTCCATGTATTAGATACCAACATATGTTTTTTATGAACATTGTTTTATGCAAATAGAAAACATCAGCTGCTTTTTAATAAACTACACAAACACAATATGTACGTTCAATTTTGCACATTTTGCTATAACATAATAAATATCAGCTTTTGTTTACATGATTGCAATGATTTAAAATAAAATGTATGTTACTTCCTTTTGTTATCATGTGAACCTTAATAAAGATGCCTAATTAGTTGGATGTTATGTTGCCACTTTGTAAGAGTTAAGGCAACAAGGGTCTCTTTAAAAAATAACAAAAACACAAACACATTCACTCTAACAGACAACGCGCACATGCATGCATCTTCACACTGTTCACACTAACACATTTCCAGTAATGCACATGCACACACAGCAAACACAGATCTGAGAGGGATTCACAGAACTGGGACTACATCTTGAATATAAACTCATTCAGGCTGCACAGATTCAAAAAGGCCTTCAGGGTAAAGAGAGTAAGAGGGAGAGAGCTGCAGACATGCAGAGATCCTCCCTCCTTTTCAGGAGGAGAGAAAAGACGGAAGAGTGCACCCACAGGCTTTCAGCACAGACGGTCGGCCATACTGAAGCTTTCTCAGTTGGTGCTTTGTTTATGGAGGGATCCAGGAATTCAGCAAACTTGTACTTCAGCTGTAATTTTCTGCTGAGCCATCGACAGCTAAATAGAGAAGAAAACTGAGGATCAAGGGAAAGAGATCATTGCAAAGTCAAGGCTTCTGCTAAATAACAGCCGACAAAAGAAGACATTTTTGAAGGACAAAAAGAAAACGGTATGAGTCCATTCTGCTCTATAGTTCCTCTCTGGGATGTTGTTTTGAACATGGTAATTGTGACAGGATTTTAAAATATAAAGGAGATTAACCCCTTGATGCCTGAATTTATTTCCAAGGATGAAAACAAAACTTCATGTGTTTTAATTTCAAGTACTGTATTTTCCGCACTATAAGTCGCCCTTTTTTCATGGTTTGGCAAGGGGTGCGACTTGTACTCCAGAATGACTTATATTTAAAATAAATTACATCGTTAAATAATTTCACATGTTCGTTATTTTCACACTGACCACCACAAGAGGGCGCTCCAGGCTCAGAGTGGTACTTAGTGGTACTTTCATACCCCTAAAAACAACTGAGGAGGGCTGAAAAATGCCACCAAAAAGAAAATCATATTCTGCAGATTACAAGCTGCAAGTAGTGAAATATGCAGCCGAAAATGGTAATCGAGCATTAGAAAGAAAGTTTGGAGTGGGCGAGAAACTTGTGAGGGACTGGCGAAAAGTGGAAGTTACTCTTACTGGAATGAAGAAAACCAAAAAAGCTAATCGCGGGCTAAAGGCTTGGTGGCCACAGCTAGAGGAACAAGTTCGCTTATGGGTGCTTGAACAACGTGCCGCCGGGAGAGGCTCGTCAACAGTGCAATTGCATCTCCACGCCAAGGTGGTTGCCAAGGAGATGAATTTAAATGACTTTGCGGGAGGACCTTCTTGGTGTTACCGCTTCATGCAACGCAATCGCCTCTCTATCAGAGCAAGGACAACGATGTGCCAGACACTGCCAGCAGACTTCCAAGCCAAGGTAGAGAGTTTCCGTGAGTTCGTTGCAAAGCATGTAACTGAGCACAGCTTGACACCGGATCATATCATTGACATGGATGAGGTCCCCCTCACATTTGACATTCCCATGGGCCGAAGTGTCGCAGAAAAAGGACTAAAGAGTGTGAATATAGTAACAACTGGTCACGAGAAATCACGCTTCACAGTGGTGCTGGCATGTTGTAGAGATGGATCAAAATTGCCACTGATGGTCATTTTCAAACAAAAAACAATGCCAAAAATCCAGTTCCCGTCAGTTACTGTCGCCGTGAATAAAACAGGGTGGATGGATCAAGAAATGATGGAGTTATGGCTTACCAAGTGCTATAATAAGCGTCCAGATGGCTTCTTTAAAACACACAAAGCCCTGCTCGTGATGGACAGCATGCAAGCGCACATCACGCAACAGTTCAAAGATAAATTAAAAGTTTTCAACTCCATACCTGTCATCATCCCCGGTGGCTTAACCAAAATTCTCCAGCCACTTGACATCTCCGTGAACAGGAGCTTTGAGGCAGTATTGCGTAACTTGCGGGAGCAGTGGATGATGGATGGCGCGCACAGCTTCACGGCAACTGTGAAAATGCGCCACGCAACTTTCCTGGAAGTCCTTGAATGGATCGACAAAGCATGGGCTTCAGTGACAACCGAAACCATCCTGTCCAGATTCAGAAAGGCTGGAATAATTGGAACCGCAACTGATTACAAGTCTGATGAAAGCGACGCAGAAGAGGAAGCAGGGCTTCGTCTACCTCCTGAATTGGCGGAGTTGTTTAGAAGTGACACCGAGGATAAAGAATTAAATGGATTTTCTACTATGGAGTGAGACTGGTTGTTTGATAAACTTGGCAGGATGTTCATTATGTTATAGTTATCTGAATAACGTGAATAATATGTTAATAAAGCGGGCACGTACTCAGTTCGTTGTGCGTCATGTAGCTACGGTAACCCTATTTAGCCTGTTCTCTAACCCCCTGTTATTTTAAGTTGCCTTTCAAGATGAGATGGAGGTTCTTGGTCTCAGATTTTGTCAAATAAATTTCCCGTCAAAATGCGACTTGAAGTCCAGTGCGACTTATCTGTGTTTTTTCTACTTTATAATGCATTTTTGGGCTGGTGCGACTTATACTCCGCAGCGACTTATAGTCCGGAAAATACAGTAGGTATTAAATTATCCCTTACATTGTCTTAAGGTCAAATTTGATCCATTTTCCCACTTGAAAACAGGTCAATTTTGAACTGAAGACAATATAAGGGTCAAGTTAGGAGTGGGATCCATTTGATGCACATTGGCATCAATTGGGCTACGTTCACACTGCGGGCTGAAACGACCCAATTCCGATTTTTTTGCCCCTATGCGACCCGGATCCGTCTTTTCATGACAGTCTGAACGACACAGATCCGATCTTTTCAAATGCGACCCAGGCCACTTGGGTTTGCCGGCCTGAATCCGATACTTGTCCAATCTTTTCAAATGCGACCGCCGTCTGACCGGCCAGGCGACTTGATTTCGAACCGTACTTCATTGATACGCAACAAACGTCATAATTCTGCGTTGAAGTAGGCGGGAACGAAAACATAAACAACAACCATGGCGGACGATGCTTCCGAGACCAGTCAGTGGAAGGAATCGAGGTCCCCGATTAGATTAATATTTGGGGTGACAGCTCTATTCAAGCCAAACTCCGGGGCTCTTCTCGCAACCGGGCAATTTTTGAAAATATCTCCAGCTAAATGGCCAAGCGTGGTGTTGAACCTTTCCCGCGATTACTTTTTCTTTTTCTTTCTCCCCTTTCCGACCGTGGTCAGAAGCGCGGGGGACCCAAGGCAGATCCTCCTCCTCCTCCCTGTTCTGACCCTTAGATTCTCCAGGATTCTCAAGAACGGGTTAATAAAGAGTCCGTAGCATTTATTCTGGGGGAAACATTCTTTTATGACTGTTCTCCTTCCTCCGTAACACCGAACATGAATGCGTGCCCACACTGCCCCCCCCCCATTCTCCACCGCTGCACGCGCTCTTCTCCTGTCTCTTACACATGTGACGCGCGCGGCCACAACACATACACATCCCCATTCCACTACAGTGGGTACAGACGATCCCGACTCCATTGCCTTCTTAAAATGAGAAGATTGTAATTGTGCTGGCTCCTTCGTGAAAATAAATTTAATACTGCAAAAAGAGCTCCACTGTTAACAACACTGTTGTTGGCATTCATTGTTCACGTTGGCTCCGCAAACAACGAGTGATCGTTCACCGTTGAGTACTCTTCTGCGCATGCGGGTCAGTTTTGGGTCGCTTCACGGTCACACTGGAGATCACAAAATTTCGGATTTACTTGGAAATGTGAACGGTCTTGCAAAAAAATCGGATTTTTCAAAAAATCCGAATTGAGTATTAAGCCCTGCAGTGTGAACGTAGTCTTGGACTCAAGAGGCATGTGCTTGCATTGAGTTTAATGGTCAGCTTTGGAAGAAAAAAGATTTGTTTGACATATTTTTAAAAAAATCATGCAGAAAAATCTACATTATCACCCCTCATTGTGCTCTGTTAAATTTAGGTAACCATGTCAGCAGGAAGACACCAGTGGGAGAGTTTTGTCTTGTTTGCAAAGGCTTTGTTGCTTGTTCTGGGGGTCCACAGGGTCCAGGCCTGTCGGATTGGCACAGGACCAGAGTGTGAGAAAGCTCCCTTTGTTCCTGGCCACAACCTTGCAGGCGAGGGTTTTGATGTAGTGCGGTTGCGTCGAACAGGAGCGTACGTCATTAATGTCAAAGCTCATCTGTCTGACAACCACACCTGTACGCTGTGTCCAAACCGCTTCCAGAAAGGACAGGTAAAAACTATAAAACCTTCTCTCTGCTTTTTCTCATTTTGTTTACTTTTATCCTGCTTCCATACATTTTTTTATCGTTCCTGAAAATTCCAAGTTAAATTTTTAGATTCTATATCCCAACAGTCTGTCTTTCCTCTCAGATCCAGAGGTTGCCAGCATCAGTGCTGGACTGGAGGCCTTTCAGTCGCTGCAGTAAGCAGCTTTCCAGTGCGCTCCACCACTCTGTGGAGTCCCTACTGCGCAGCTCCAACTCACTGGTAAACAACAACTGGGGGTTGGGTTTGAGCCTCGAGAGTATCGGCCATGGCGTGCTGGGAGGAAGCCGCTCGGATTTGGCCAAGTTTGCCAGTTCGCAGCACAGTGTGGACAAAGCCACATTTGCCCTTCACGAAATCAGCTGCACCTACTACAGGTAATATGGATGCACTGGGTAGAACATTGGTTGGATAAAATAAAGAATTTAAAATCATATACTAAATTAAATATTTTTGAGTTTATAAACTTGCCCGAATTGACACTTCATGGAAGAAAATGAAGGTTAAAATGTGTGCTCATCTTTTTCTTAAATCGAGACAAAGTAACAAACCTACTCTGACACAGAGCTGCTTGAAAGGACATCATGTATCTATTTTATTTTGTTTGAACTTTGGACCATTTGTGTTTGTAGCTTTAGGCTGGCCGATCATCCTCAGCTGAGTTCAGAGTTCATCAAGCATCTGAGAAAACTCCCACAGACTTTAAACTCCGACCAGAGCAAAGCCTCATACAGACGACTCATAGACACCTATGGAACACATTACATCCACCAGGTCAGTGAAACCTGCAGCTTTAACGTTATTATAGATGCTGCAGGTCTTCAATCTACTATCCAATGTTTTGGTAGGTCCACCTTGGAGGCAAGGTGAGGCGGATCACCGCCTTCCGGACCTGCCTGGCTACGCTAAAGGGCTTCTCAGAGACAGAAATTAAAAACTGCCTTAATGTTGAGCTCCGGGTTGCATTGGGTTTCATCCCTGCCAACATGTCTTTCTCCAACAAGTGCGATGGCCTCCTGAAAGGGAATATGAGCATGGGCTTCTACCAGGGTTTTATGACTCACAAGATTGAGGTGATTGGAGGGGAGAGGTACTTTCCCGACATCCTTTACCAGCAGGAGCCTTTGGATGCATACCACAGCTGGATGAACAGCCTTCATGAAAACCCTGATGTGGTTTCCTATGCCATCTTCCCCTTGCATCACTTGGTGGAAGACTCACGTGTTAGTGCTAACCTGAGAAGCGTGGTCACAGAGTACATCAAAGAGAACCAGCTGCAGGAGGAACTGCTGGGCTTGAAAAACTGTTCTCCGACCCCCAACCTGGATCACAACTGTTGTCCGTTAAGGGCTGGAAGAGGAACTCTGACAGTGGAGATCCACAGAGGAGCAGGACTGAGGGCAGACACCTTTACAAAAACAGACGCCTTCGTCAAGATCTTCTACAGCGGCATGTACGAGGAGACTGAGACGGTGATGGACAACAATGACCCAGTGTGGAACGCCACCTATGAGTTTGGTTCGGTGGAGCTGGGTCAGGCCCTGAGGTTTGAAGTCTGGGATAAAGACGTGCTTTACAACGACATGGCAGGGACGTGCGTCGTCTATCCCGAGAGAGGAAGGCACTCTTTGGGCTGCAAACTGCGCAAAGGAGTCTTCTATTTCACCTACACAATAACATGTGACGCCCACTTGACAGGGTACAGATGTGGAAGGTATTCTCCAAATGCAGAGTAATGGTTTTATGAAGGAACTTCTTCATTTCACTTTATCATGTACATTTAAAATGGTTAAATACCTGATATTTAGTAAATAGATATCTGTAATCAGCTGTCATTTACATTTATTTTGATTGTATGTGAGAACTGGACCGCGTGTGATGTCACCCATAAGAAATAACTTACTTCTGGCTCCAAAATGCATTCAGTAGCCATTTTATCATGAAATGGATGCTTCAATGTTGGAACCAGACTGCATCAGTAAGTAGTGACTGGTCTGAAGCAGTCGCAAATCAGGAGTGAGCCTTTTTGGAAGACCACACCCATTCCACTGAAAGTGGGCTTGGGAGAATCTGTCAGTCAAAAGTTTTGAAAGACGTGGAGGCCAGCGGGATCCTCATACTTTCATTAATTGGTCATCTTAAAACTTGAAAAACGGAAAAGGAAAGAAAACATAATGAAAAAAAAATTGGATGATGAAGAACCAAAAGTTATCGGATCAAGAATGGTTATTCTAACAAACAAAATGACTGAATGATAGCTGTGTGTTTCTCTATACAGGTCTATGGGATTTTGGCTTTTGGAGCCAGCAGGTACTTCCTGTTTGGATTGCGAGGAGGTTTTCTCACATACAGTCAATGCTTTTAACTGATGAAAAGTACATCTAGAAGCTTAAAACAGTGGTTAAGAGGTACAGTACATTTACTTTAATTAAATCTTTTGTGCAGTTCTTGTAAAGCTGTTTTATTGAAGGGGATTCTGAAGGAGACAATCTCTTCCAAGAAACTTATTCAGGGACCAAAAAACAGCCTAAACTAGGACTTTCACTGGGACCTACGTCCATTTCTGCTGATACACTGTTAAAAATGTCGTGAATGTCTCGATGTGGTGGTTACTTTGTTTCAAAGCATATAAATTAGGGGTCTGCAACATTTAACACTAAGAGCCTATTTCTTACAACTAAAACCCAGCTGTAGCAGCACAGCCCCACCTAACTAAGTAAAATACACTTATTTGTTTATGTTTTTGTGGCCTTACCTGTTAAGTTTTTCTATAATTTAATTATAACTGTTATAACAAAGTTATTTTCAAGATCATACACCCCGTGTCATATTAGATCCTCCAGTTGATACAGATTTACTTAAATTAAAAATGTATGACAGTCAAACATATTTTCTCTCGCTATGACTTTGATGCGTTGTCATCTCTTTTCTCCAATTAATATCCAATTTAATTATGACAACATTGGTGTAGAATCATTTTTTAATCTATACATGGAAATGCAATATTTTTTTCAAAACTGAACCACTAACAGATGAAATATTTTGCTATAATGTTGCTCAGTTATCTAACAAGTCTAAGAACAAATGAAAAAGCTTAATAAACTAAAAATCAACTACAAATCCATTATTTATTCATTTTGTAAGCAAGCCACAATGGACTTGGGAGAATCAAAAGATCTGAAAGACGTGGAGGCCAGCGGGATCCTCATACTTTAACAATGGAGGGATGCATGTGGCTCCGGAGCCTCAGGTTGCAGACCCCTGATTTATTCTAATGTTTGTCTTTGAGGCATGAACGCCAAACTGCTTTGAGGCACTTATGAACAACAGTCTTTCTGAAGCAAAAAGGAAGTTATTTTTTGTCGTTGAATAATCATAACTGGAGAGAAAAAGTCAACAGGTAACTCAAAAGGAATACTGAGGAAAGGCAAACATTGGCTGGAGTAAAACGTTTAAAGCTTTGAATGGTCAGAAATGTGGCAACTTCTCATCTCACCCTCCAGTTTTGATTAACTTTTGTTTTGCTGAGATTTTCAGTGAAGTATTTTTTCAAAGAGTCTGTAAAAATAAACAAACTATAAATAAAAATCAAGATTGCTCCTTAAGACCGTGCAAGTGAATGCAAATGGGTTGTGCTCTAAAAATGTGCGTACTGTAGTTTCTGTGTTTAACTCAAATAGCTTATGCAATATATTCTTATTCCGGTAGGGCTTTAAGCCTACCGGTATATTTTACCGTTCAAACTTTCTAGAGCAAATAAAATTGAAAACATAATTGTCTTAATTTTATAGAGAAAGGGTTCAAGATGTTTCTTCTTTCCTAAACATTTCCTCTCAAAGATTTTAAACTTTTTGTAGCTAATAAAGTAAAAATTGGCACATCTTTTGGGAAAAATGCAGCCTAAACTTTATATGTTTCAGAGCTTTAAAAACAAATGGAGCCCTGTAAGAATAAAAATCTTACATTTTTAAAACATTTAAAGCTTGCTTTACATATCAATCACTGGGTCACAAATATTTATTTCAATATTTATTATTCAATTTTAACATGTACCTAAAAAATATACAAAGAACACGAACAACTTCGGTGTTACACAAAAATCGTTTGGTAAAATGTAAAGAAAAACAACTTAAACATGTTGGCCCCTCATACAGTACATTGATCCAACAGCTGACCCAAATGTGCCTCTGCTGGCATAAGAACTTTGAAAGGAAACTCTTTGCTTAAACTTCTGCTTTACCTGCAGGAAAAGTCGAACTGATTTGAACTTAAACGGAGCGAGTAATGACCACATTTTAATGTGCTCTGATTTAGAAAAGATCAATTAATTTTTGTTAATAAATGTATCTAAAAAGAGGTGTGAGCACCTAAATGGAATCCTGTTCTAAAGTTTTCCACAACTTACGGCGTCTCGGTTGGTTTCTGAAGGGGGTTTTGTGTGCAGTATTTGGTCTGATATAGGCTCCCCTTTAGCTTTGGAGTTTAGGTGCATTCTTCATGTTTTTTTTTTTTTAAGTTTACTAAAGTGTGTATTGTCCCTAGGTAAAACCATATAAGTGCTGCTTATATGCACACCTCAGCTCTTTCTCAGTACAGCAGCAGACCATCATCATTATCAGCTCCAAGGCAAAGAAAAGAAACAGTTTTCAGGGCTCAGCTATGCAGCTGGAAGGGCCAAAACACAATCAGTCTAGCAGTTGAAAAGCAAAAACTGTGAGCATGCCCAGCAGTAGTCCAAACACAACTATGGATGTTCAAAACTTGATGAAAGGTTTCATGATTCGTTTGGCCTGGGAAATACGATCCCTCTCAAAACGACTTTGGTCCTCGTGGGATTTCTGAAGTGAACATATTCAAATTATGAAATAAAAAACCCTCAGCAGAAGTAAAACATTTTAATCCTTCCAACATAAAACATTAAGACGGCAATAAGTAGCTTAACCTAAACTACGCTGCTGTGGTTAAAAAGCACATAGAAAAACTTTTACAGATCAAAAGCACACAAGTTTGGTGTTTAAAGTCCCACCCAGATCATCTTCTGATCTATTCTAAAAGCGTTCCTTTTTCTTTTAATTATGACTATGCTATTTTTAGCCTAGATCTAAAAACCTATGTTGTTTTCTAGGACATTGTTTCTGCAGAAATTCATTAGAAATTTCCCTCCGAGTTGTGGGCGGGACCGTTGGCGGAACTGGACTGAGTGACCCCGACCCGCCCTCACGCTCCAAATAGGAAGTAGCTGCTGGCTCCAAGAAGCCAAAAAAATCCCATAGAATCATGTTATTTGACAGAATAACCATTCTTGCTCTGATCTTTTTCTTAACATCTTCTTGCCAATTGTATTGTAATTGTAAGTTCTTTTAAAACAGCATATTTTCATCTGCTCCTGATTCACAACTATTTAAATGATGAAATACTCAGAATTATACTCTTAATTTTCTTTCTGTTTGTCCTCATCACAAAAGTGCTACAAAAACATGCTAAAAAAAATCCTAAAACACCATTTTCATGGGAGTGGGTCTATAATGTGCAGTAAATAATTAGATAGAGATATTTAGAACATGAATGAGGCAGAACAAATTCTTAATTTCTAAATTGAGAAACTACCACTACTGTTTTGTGCAGGTTGGTTTTGTTTGTTTGTTGCCAAAATGAGTTACAAAAATGGCAAGCCAGAACGTGGGTCCATAGAGCAACAAGTGGGACGCAGGTCTATGCGCATGGAGGTTGTGACATCTGTCGGAGCTTCGCTGTTGTCTGGAAGGAGGATAACCATCTTTTCAAGCAGATAAGACGAGAGAGATGGACAGTGAGAAAACACTGAACACTGATGACGAAGAAGATTGATGGGACAGACATTTTTTCTTTTGTTTGGGCCAGATTTCTTCTTTCTTTTTGTATTCAACTGTCATTCAGACCAAGTGATATAAAAGAAACTCTGGTTACGGTTAGTGATAGGAACTTGTGAAAAGAATTCATTTTGAAAACTAATTATCTACGTTCTGTTATTAAAATTCTTCTGCTATTCTTTGCACCTCCTTGTCTATGTTCACTTTATCCTCATAGAGCTATTAACTCTTCTGAAATTGGTCCAGGGTTGTAGTTGAGTGATTTCCAGGTAGTTTTGGGTATTACAGCCTAACTCGTAGTGTTACAACATCATTACACAGTGATTAAAAATCAATGTGGAACAAAAATCAAACAGAGAACTAACGTTCCAAAAATCACACTATATGGGGGACTTTTCTACATTGAAGGTTACGTTCGGTATAATGGCAAACAAGTTCGACCAGCTGACATTGTTTTCATTGAAAGGCTGTTGTGTTCAAGTTCAGACATGAGGAGATTTTCTGGACTTCCCAAAATACACACACTCATGTGAACTGTGCAGCTACATCTTTTTTGGTAATTGGCGTATATATAGCTCTTTTCTACCTACAAGGCCCGAAGCGCTTTACAGTCAGAGACCCATTCACCCAGTCACACACACATTCACACACTGGTGGCGGCTCCGCTGCCGAACACTGGCGGCAACCTCCCACCAGAGGCAAGGTTTTGCACTCTGGATCTTCTGTGTTAGATCCAATTTTATTAGAGCACACTTCAAATTACTTTAAAGGTTGTGAAACTTTATCTTTTTGTCGTTGCTAAAAGAAGGTAGTTGCTAGAGAAGTATTCAATTCAATTCAACTTTATTTATATAACCCAAAATCCCAACAACAGTCGTCTCAATGGGCTTTGTACAGGTAATTATAAAGTAAACATGAGATCATAAGGATCATGAATATACAGAATCTTTTTTAGATTTATTTGATGACATTCTCTTACAACTTCTTCTTGGTGCGGGTTTGTGGCTGCTTGATTGCCTTCTCTACCCTGAAAACTGCACGCAGTTAGAAATGATAATTGATTATAGGATCACATTTTGAAAACTTCCTCTACAACAGCATAAAAAAAGGATTTCTGATTTTCATTCTTTATCTTCTGAATTCTGCAAAGAGTTTAAAGGAGACATATCAGTCAAGAGTTTAATCCTTAAAAACTACAAGGCTTGTAGTTTTCTGGTTAAGTAAAGCACGCTTAAAAGCATATCTTCAAAATCAGAGAGGTGGGAAGCAACATGTGAATTCAAAGAGAAATAAAAATCCCCCTGATATTTATACATCAAGCCTTTCCTTTGTTTCCCCATGACTTCAGAAAAGAGGTGGGGCAGATTTTACACTTTATTAAGGTGCCCCAGCCTTCATCCTGACAGAGCCACGATGAAGGCATCACTGCTGCTCTGTGCTTTCCTTTTCTTTCACACCTGCTTTTCAAAACCAGTGAATCGACCCACCAACTGGCTCAGACAATGCCGTGCCTCCACCAACCTCTCCCTCACAGCCCTGGAGGTGCTGCCGGGTGGAGGCTGGGACAACCTGCGGAACATGGATATGGGACGAGTCATGAAATTTGGCTATTTCCAATGCCAGACCACTGAAGACGGGCTCTATCTTATCCCAGATGAGGTGTTTGTTGTTCCCTACAAAGAGACGGCCGTGGAGACCAGCTCAGAGATCATCAGTTCCTGGCTGGATCAGAAAGGCTCGACAGCTGCCTCCATAAACGCTGATGTTTCTGATCTCCCTAGGCTGAACGCCAAGTTTTCTGTTGAGATTACTAGGATGAAAACCCATCAGGTCAAGGACTCCTCAACTACAGCCAGAGTGCAAGTGAGTTTTTTTTTACTTTAAGAAGCAAAAATTCATTTAAAATTGTAGGATTAGTGACAATTTTTTGTGCTTTGTCTTTGAGTTATTTCAATGTGAGCAAGGCAATAATCTATCAAATCTAACCCTGTATACCCGTTTTGTCTGAAGGTGCGAAACTTCATCTACTCGGTTAAGTCTTACCCAGACTTTGCTTTGGATTCCCGCTTTGCTCACCAAGTGAAAGAAATCGTCGACGCTATTGAAAACAACCAGACGAGGCGTGCCGACTACCTCTCAGAGAAGATGGTGTTGGACTTCGGCACTCATGTAATCACAAGTGTTGATGCTGGAGCTTCTTTGTCACAGGAAGACTACCTTCATTCCTCTTATGTCTCCGTCTCGGACAGATCCTTAATTAAATTGCAGGCCGGATTAAACTTTTATGACAAACTGAAGTTTGACATAAGCAGCAACTACACCCAAAAGAGTTCAACTCTTCAAAACTACCAGTCCAACATTACATACTCCATCATTCAAAGCCATGGAGGTGCCCCCTTTTATCCTGGTATCTCTCTGCAGAAGTGGCAAGAGAGCACCAAAAACAATTTGGTTGCCATCGACCGTTCAGGAGTCCCCCTCCACTATTTGATCAATAGCAATACAATACAAGATCTGCCACAGCCTACCCTTAACAAGGTGGCTCTGACAGTGAGTCAGGCCATAGAGCGTTACTACAGGATTAACACCCGCCCTGGCTGTGTCGACGTCACAGCCAAGAACTACAACTTCCAAGCTAATGTTGATGATAAGTCTTGTGAGGGTCCTGCCACAAACCTTAGCTTTGGGGGCGTCTACCAAGCGTGCACAGAACTGAGCTCAGATGCAGGTCCACTGTGTGAAGAACTGGCCCAGAAAAATCCAATTACAGGGGACTTTTCCTGCCGCTACCCTTACACCCCATTGTTATTGCGGTCAGAAGTAAGACAGGAGGGTTACACAACTCGTGACTGCTATGACATCATTTATTCATGTGGATTTCTGTATTTGTATACTTGCCAGAGAGAACAATGTCAGGACAACTACAGTGTACGCAGTGCTCGCATTTTGACCTACTGGTGCTCTGTTAATGGGACAGCCCCAGAAAATTCTGGGTATCTGTTTGGGGGCATTTACAGCCCATCCTCTCCAAATCCCATTACCAATGCCAAAAGCTGCCCTGCAAACTACATCTCTTTGAAATTTCTTTCAGATGGCCAAAGGATCTGTGTGAGTCAAGACTATGAATTGGCGAACAATTTTTCTGTCCCATTTGGAGGTCTGTTCAGTTGTGAATCAGTCAACCCTCTGGCAAACAACCAACGCAGGTGCCCTCCCGGGTACAGCCAACACCTTGGGACAGTCAGCAATGGTTGTGAAATCCTTTACTGCGTCCAGTCAGGGTTGTTTACTGGTGGTGAACTACTACCAATCCACCTGCCCCCCTTTACGAAAGCCCCACTGGTTAGCATGCAAGCAACCAACACTGTGATGGTAATGACTAAAGGAGACAATAGCTCGGTCCACGTTGGGGGGACAAAAGCATGGAAACTGGCCAAACCAGAAGAAATCAATACAATTTTGAAAGAGATTCACCCAGAGCTGATTGAGATGTCGAGCAGGCATTTTGAGAGATTGGTTTGATGGTGCTGATTGTCATTGTGGTGGTGGTTCTGAGAAGGAGGAGGAGGGGGTCTCATTTTAAAACAGGAGAGTTTGAGGAAATACCTGCTGGTCTGGAGAGGGCAACAGAGCAGGAAGTGGCTTAAAACTGAGGTTATGCTGGAGACAAACAGGTTTTTATTTTCTTTACTTTCATTTTCTTGCTGTTCACGTTAGCATTTTCTCTCTCCAGAATCGTTTTCTTTGAAGCAATAGATATTTCTTTCATTAAAAATGTTTTATATTGAAGGGACTTGTGTACTTTTTCAATAAGGGGAAGTTCTGAGGTATGTGCAAACTTCAACATGAATGATTGCTGCCATAATGTGGCCAAGAGTCATAATTCCATGTAATAGACACCAACATATCTTTTATGAACATTGTTTTATGCAAGTAGAAAACATCAGTTGCTTTCTAACAATCTACTCACTCAAAATATGTATACTCAATTTTGTATATTTTGTTATAACCTAATAAATATAAGATTTTGTTCTTGATTGAAATTATTAAAAATAAAATGTATGTTACCTCCTTTTGTTATTGTGGGAACCTTAATAAAGATGCCTAATCAGTTGGATGTTATGCCACTTCTTTGTAAGCACTGACCTCTTTAAAAAAAAACAACATATTTAGTCCAACAGACAACACACACATGCATGCATCTTCACACTGACACATTTCCAGTTGAAGAGCTCCAACCAATGTTTTTCTTTGCTCGAGTCTGCATAGAACTCTTCCTCCCCCACACACACATGCAGCAAACACAGATCTGAGAGGGATTTACAGAACTGGGACTACATCTTGAATATAAACTCATTCAGGCTGCACAGATTCAAAAAGGCCTTCAGGGTAAAGAGAGGAAGAGGGAGAGAGCTGCAGACATGCAGAGATCCTCCCTCCTTTTCAGGAGGAGAGAAAAGACGGAAGAGTGCACCCACAGGCTTTCAGCACAGACGGTCGGCCATACTGAAGCTTTCTCAGTTGGAGTATGGAGGGATCCAGGAATTCAAACAAACTTGTACTTCAGCTGTAATTTTCTGCTGAGCCACCGACAGCTAAATAGAGAAGAAAACGGAGGATCAAGAGAAAGAGATCATTGCAAAGTCAAGGCTTCTGCAAAATAACAGCTGACAAAAGAAGATATTTTTGAAGGACAAAAAGAAAATGTATGAGTCCATTCTGCTCTATGGTTCCTCTCTGGGATGTTGTTTTGAACATGGTAATTGTGACAGGATTTAAAAAAAACATAGAGGATTAACCCCTTGATGTCTGAATTTATTTCCAAGGATAAAAACAAAACTTCATTTATGTTTTTACTTTTAAGTAGGTGCTAAATAATCCTTAATATTGTGTTCAGGTCAAAATCGACCCATTTTCCCACTTGAAAACAGGTCAATTTTGACTCACATACAATATAAGGGTCAAGTTAGAAGAGGGATCCATGTGATATATATTGTCATCAATTTGGACTCAAGAGCCTATAACTCGAGTTTAATGGTCAGCTTGGAGAACATAAATTTTTTTGACACATATTTTTAAAAATCAAGGGAAAAAAACAAAATTTTCACCCTTCATTGTACTTTGTTCAACTAGGTAACCATGTCAGCTGGAAGACAGCAGTGGGAGAGTTTTGTCTTGTTTGCACAGGCTTTGTTGCTTGTTCTGGGGGTCCACAGGGTCCAGGCCTGTCGGACTGGCACAGGACCAGAGTGTGAGAAAGCTCCTTTTGTTCCTGGCCACAACCTTGCAGGCGAGGGTTTTGATGTAGTGCGGTTGCGTCGAACAGGAGCGTACGTCATTAATGTCAAAGCTCATCTGTCTGACAACCACACCTGCACGCTGTGTCCAAACCGCTTCCAGGAAGGACAGGTAAAAACTATAAAACCATCTCTCTGCTTTTTCTCATTTTGTTTACTTTTATCCTCTTTCCATACATTTTTTTATCGTTTTTGAAAATTCCAAGTTAAGTTTTTAGATTCTTTATCCCAACAGTCTGTCTTTCCTATCAGATCCAGAGGTTGCCAGCATCAGTGCTGGACTGGAGGCCTTTCAGTCGCTGCAGTAAGCAGCTTTCCAGTGCGCTCCACCACTCTGTGGAGTTCCTGCTGCACAGCGCCAACTCATTGGTAAACAACAACTGGGGGTTGGGTTTGAGCCTCGAGAGTATCGGCCATGGCGTGCTGGGAGGAAGCCGCTCGGATTTGGCCAAGTTTGCCCTTTTTGCCCATTTGCCCTTCACAAAATGAGCTGCACCTACTACAGGTAACATGGATGCACTAGGTAGAACATTGGTTGGATAAAATAAAGAATTTAAAATCATATACTAAATTAAATATTTTTGAGTTTTAAACTTGCCTGAATTGACACTTCATGGAAGAAAATGAAGGTAAAAATGTGTGCTTATCTTTTTCTTAAATCGAGACAATGTAACAAACCTATTCTGACACAGAGCAGTTCATTGCTGCTTGAAAGGACATCATGTATCTATTTTATTTTGTTTGAACTTTGGACCATTTGTGTTTGTAGCTTTAGGCTGGCCGATCATCCTCAGCTAAGTTCAGAGTTCATCAAGCATCTGAGAAGACTCCCACAGACTTTAAACTCCGACCAGAGCAAAGCCTCATACAGACGACTCATAGACACCTATGGAACACATTACATCCACCAGGTCAGTAAAACGTGCAGCTTTAACGTTATTATAGATGCTGCAGCCTGGTCTTCAATCTGCTATCCAATGTTTTGGTAGGTCCACCTTGGAGGCAAGGTGAGGCGGATCACCGCCTTCCGGACCTGCCTGGCTACGCTAAAGGGCTTCTCAGAGACAGAAATTAAAAACTGCCTTAATGTTGAGCTCAGGGTTGCATTGGGTTTCATCCCTGCCAACATGTCTTTCTCCAACAAGTGCGATGGCCTCCTGAAAGGGAATATGAGCATGGGCTTCTACCAGGGTTTTATGACTCACAAGATTGAGGTGATTGGAGGGGAGAGGTACTTTCCCGACATCCTTTACCAGCAGGAGCCTTTGGAAGCATACCACAGCTGGATGAACAGCCTTCATGAAAACCCTGATGTGGTTTCCTATGCCATCTTCCCCTTGCATCACTTGGTGGAAGACTCACGTGTTAGTGCTAACCTGAGAATCGTGGTCACCGAGTACATCAAAGAGAACCAGCTGCAGGAGGAACTGCTGGGCTTGAAAAACTGTTCTCCGACCCCCAACCTGGATCACAACTGTTGTCCGTTAAGGGCTGGAAGAGGAACTCTGACAGTGGAGATCCACAGAGGAGCAGGACTGAGGGCAGACACCTTTACGAAAACAGACGCCTTCGTCAAGATCTTCTACAGCGGCATGTACGAGGAGACTGAGACGGTGATGGACAACAATGACCCAGTGTGGAACGCCACCTATGAGTTTGGTTCGGTGGAACTGGGTCAGGCCCTGAGGTTTGAAGTCTGGGATAAAGACGTGCTTTACAACGACATGGCAGGGACGTGCGTCGTCTATCCTGAGAGAGGAAGGCACTCTTTGGGCTGCAAACTGCGCAAAGGAGTCTTCTATTTCACCTACACAATACCATGTGACGCCCACTTGACAGGGTACAGATGTGGAAGGTATTCTCCAAATGCAGAGTAATGGTTTTATGAAGGCACTTCTTTATTTCACTTTACCATGTACATTCTCATGTACATTCTCCTTAAGACCATGTGCATTTAAAATGGTTAAATACCTGATATTTAGTAAAGAGATATCTGTAATCAGCTGTCATTTACATTTATGACTGCATCAGTAAGTAGTGACTGGTCTGAGGCAGTCGTCAATCAGGAGTGAGCTTGTTGGAAGACCACACCCATTCCACTGAAAGTGGGCTTGGGAGAATCTGTCAGTCAAAAGTTTTGAAAGACGTGGAGGCCAGCGGGATCCTCATACTTTCATTAATTGGTCAGCTTAAAACTTGAAAAACGGAAAAGGAAAGAAAACATAATGAAAAAAAATTTGGATGATGAAGAACCAAAAGGTATCGGATCAAGAATGGTTATTCTAACAAACAAAATGACTGAATGATAGCTGTGTGTTTCTCTATACAGGTCTATGGGATTTTGGCTTTTGGAGCCAGCAGGTACTTCCTGTTTGGATTGCGAGGAGGTTTTCTCACATACAGTCAATGCTTTTAACTGATGAAAAGTACATCTAGAAGCTTAAAACAGTGGTTAAGAGGTACAGTACATTTACTTTAATTACATCTTTGGTGCAGTTGTTGTAAAGCTGTTTTATTGAAGGGGATTCTGAAGGAGACAATCTCTTCCAAGAAACTCATTCAGGGACCAAGAAACAGCCTAAACTAGGACTTTCACTGGGACCTACGTCCATTTCCGCTGATACACTGTTAAAAATGTCCTGAATGTCTCAATGTGGTGGTTACTTTGTACTGTTTCAAAGTATGTAGATTAGGGGTCTGCAACATTTAACAGTAACAGCCAATTTCTTATAACTAAAAACCAGCTGTAGCAGCACAGTCCCACCTAACTCTTTAGTAAAATACACATATTTGTTTGTTTCTGTGGCCTTACCTGTTAAAATTTTTCTATAATTTAATTATAACTGTTATGTTTTTCTATAAATAACAAAGTTCTTTTCAAGATCATACACCCCGTGTCATCTTGGATCCTTCTGTTGATACAGATTTACTTAAATTAAAAATGTATGACAGTCAAACATATTTTCTTTCGCTATGACTTTGATGCGTTGTCATCTCTTTTCTCCAATTAATATCCAATTTAATTATGACAACATTGGTGCAGAATCATTTTTTAATCTATACATGGAAATGCAATATTTTTTTCAAAGCTTAACCTTTAACAGATGAAATATTTTGCTATCATGTTGCTCAGTTATCTAACAAGTCTAAGAACAAAAGACAAAGCTTAATAAACTAAAAACCAACTACAAAACCATTATTTATTCATTTTGTAAGCAAGCCACAATGGACTTGGGAGAATCAAAAGATCTGAAAGACGTGGAGGCCAGCGGGATCCTCATACTTTAACAATGGAGGGATGCATGTGGCTCCGGAGCCTCAGGTTGCAGACCCCTGATTTATTCTAATGTTTGTCTTTGAGGCATGAACGCCAAACTGCTTTGAGGCACTTATGAACAACAGTCTTTCTGAAGCAAAAAGGAAGTTATTTTTTCTCGTTGAATAATCATAACTGGAGAGAAAAAGTCAACAGGTAACTCAAAAGGAATACTGAGGAAAGGCAAACATTGGCTGGAGTAAAACGTTTAAAGCTTTGAATGGTCAGAAATGTGGCAACTTCTCATCTTAACCTCCAGCTTTGATTAAAATCTGTTTTCAGATTTTCAGTGAATTATTTTTTCAAAGAGTCTGTAAAAATAAACAGACTATAAATAAAAATCAAGATTTCTCCTTAAGACCGTGCAAGTGAATGCAAATGGGTTGTGCTCTGAAAATGTGCGTACTGTAGTTTCTGTGTTTAACTCAAATAGCTTATGCAATATGTTCTTATTCCGGTAGGGCTTTAAGCCTACCGGTATATTTTACAGTTCAAACTTTCTAGAGCAAATAAAATTGAAAACATGATTGTCTTAATTTAATAGAGGAAGGGTTCAAGATGTTTCTTCTTTCCTAAACATTTCTTGTCAAAGATTTTAAACTTTTTGTAGCTAATAAAGTAAAAATTGGCACATCTTTTGGGAAAAGAATGCAGCCTAAACTTTATATGTTTCTGAACTTTAAAAACAAATGGAGCCCTGTAAGAATAAAAATCTTACATTTTTAAAACATTTAAAGCTTGCTTTACATATCAATCACTGGGTCACAAATATTTATTTCAATATTTATTATTCAATTTTAACATGTACCTAAAAAATATACAAAGAACACGAACAACTTCGGTGTTACACAAAAATCGTTTGGTAAAATGTAAAGAAAAACAACTTAAACATGTTGGCCCCTCATACAGTACATTGATCCAACAGCTGACCCAAATGTGCCTCTGCTGGCATAAGAACTTTGAAAGGAAACTCTTTGCTTAAACTTCTGCTTTACCTGCAGGAAAAGTCGAACTGATTTGAACTTAAACGGAGCGAGTGATGACCACATTTTAATGTGCTCTGATTTAGAAAAGATCAATTAATTTTTGTTAATAAATGTATCTAAAAAAAAGGTGTGAGCACCTAAATGGAATCCTGTTCTAAAGTTTTCCACAACTTACGGCGTCTCGGTTTGGTTTCTGAAAGAGGGTTTTGTGTGCAGTATTTGGTCTCACCATATAGGCTCCCTTTTAGTTTTGCTGAAAAACATCAGGGCTAAAGTTGATAAGGGACGAGGAACAGCAGCCACTGTCTTGAACCTATGTATTCTAGGAGAATTTCTATGGAAACATTGTGGCAGTTTAGCTAACTTTCACACACCTGCCCACTATCACTGTGTTTAGGTGCATTCTTCATGGTTTTTTTTTTAAGTTTACTAAAGTGTGTATTGTCCAGAGGTTAAACCATATAAGTGCTGCTTATATGCACACCTCAGCTCTTTCTCAGTACAGCAGCAGACCATCATCATTATCAGCTCCAAGGCAAAGAAAATGAACAGTTTTCAGGGCTCAGCTATGCAGCTGGAAGGGCCAAAACACAATCAGTCTAGCAGTTGAAAAGCAAAAACTGTTTGCATGAAAAATCAAAGCAACAATGCCACAGGTTCTACTGATGGCAGGTCGCCCAGCAGTAGTCCAAACACAACTATGGATGTTCAAAACAATGGGTGAACAGAAAACGCCATTATTCAGTTAGACGTGATGTGTTTGCGCATCACAGACCCAGTGAGGCTTTCAGCAAAGACGCCATGTCTTCAGGTATGGTTCCCTCTGCACCTAAAGAGAAATTCGTTTAAAATATTAGTGATTTTTAAAGGGTTCAAGACACTTTGTATCAAAAGATGCCATTATTTACATCATTTGTTTTAGATTTTTCTTCCTCTTATGGTTCATTCAAATTATATCCTTAAAACCTCCAAAAACTAGAATACAAAACTGTTTTGCCAAAATATTGCCATTTTCTTGTGTGAATATTTCTAAAACATTTTCAGAGTGTGTACAGGTGTCCTCACCTTCTTCAGTAGCAGTCATTTCTTGCTCTAGTTTGAGTTTCTTTTGGCCCAGCTGCAGGATGCAGTCCTCTATGGTGTCTTTACTGATCAGCTTTATCACCTGGACAGTCCTGGAGAACACAACGACGACACAAACAAATGCTTGTAAGTCACTGCCTTTCAGAGGAACTATTTCTGGAAAACATGAAAATGAAAAAGATAACAAAAACCATCCTACCAAATAAAACTGATTTCCATATCTAACTATCTAACCTGGTCTGACCGACGCGGTGACACCGGTCTTCGGCCTGTTTGTCGTTGTACGGATTGCAGTCGATGTCATGCAGGATGACGACATTGGCTGTTGTTAGGTTGATGCCAAGCCCTCCGGCACGGGTCGACAACAGGAACACAAATATGTCGGGGTCCGTGTTGTACTCATCTATCAGCACAATCCTGCAGGGAAGACAAGTTATAAAAATCGTTACATACGTGTGCAGATTCTATCAGCTTCTATCTCAGTTTTTAACCAAAACAAGACGGGAATGCCGCCCCGCCAGAATGAGAAAACCAATAACCTGTAAGAGCTGTAGGGAGGGGCTCATTCCTACGACGGAGTTTTAGGGCCACCAAAAAAAAAAAGGAAAATTAAGACATTTTATCTCGCAAATTTACGAGAAAAAAAGTCATAGATTAACAAGGAGAAAACACAGAAGTTGTCTGTTTATCGGAGCATCGCTTGAAGATGAAATATGTGGTGCCTTTTATGAAGCTTTATTTCCGGATTATTATAGGTTTAAAACAAAGAGATTCTGAACCTTTGGCGACTCAAAATCAGATTATTGTCAGTGGAGCCGGTTTTCCGGGGTTCTGTGTCAGTAAAGCGGAGTTTCATTTGTAAAATAAGGAGCTCAGAGACAATTTGGGTGCAGAGGATTGTTGCAGCTTTTGTTCTCCTTTTCATTCACAAACCCTGAAGTTCATCTGTCACCTTACGTCATGAATCTGTCATCAGATCCGAACACCAATGCGGAAGTAAACGTCCCGTTATATCATTAAACAACAAAGATGAATGAAAATAGTCTATTATATTAGCATTAGAACGTTGAAAATGCCAAAAAAAGTGCTCCTCCTCAGACGGAAGCGTCACACAAACGCAGAGATCTAGTCTTTGGTGGAGGATCCTGCAACCCAACCATCAATAAATAAAACTTTAATAAATTGTAAATAAAAAAAATGAGCTTCCAGATATTTGGAACGTTATCAATAAACATTCAGCTCACCTGTTCAACTGAGTTTAGTCGGTCTGCTCTGTTGCTGCGCGGCGTTCACCTGCTGCTCTGCATGCTCACTTCCACTTAATATCGTAAATTTGCGAGTTTTTTTCTCATAAATTTACGACTTAAAATTTTGTAAATTTACGATTTTTTTTTCTCTCATAAATTTACGAGTTTTTATCTCGATAAAAACTCGTAATTTTACTTTTTTTTTGGTGGCCCTAATACTCCGTCGTACATTTCACTTTCCTCCTTTAAAAAAAAAAATTATCAAGTCTTTTGTGTTAGAGTGGGTTTGTAGAATAATATTGAAATATTTTAGCTTATAGAAGCCAACTGGTTTCAGTGTCTGGATCTCACCTATCAGCTATGGGAGTGGATCCATCCAGCCGCACATAACGGTGCTGAAGATGTTTCAGCAGCACCTCCACAATGTCCAGCATCATGGTGAACTGACTGAACAACACCACTCTGTCTCCCTGGAGAACAAAAGGACATTCTATCTCTTCACACAAAGTCCGTCAGTATGATTTAAGTCCTCACAGGAGGAGATCCACAAACATCTACCAACCTTGCTTTTGAGTGTAGCCAGCAGCTTTGTGAGGTGATGAAATTTCCCAGAATCCAGCACGAGACCAATATCCAGCTGGTAAGAACTAATGGATGAGAACTGCTGACACAAACGGTGCAGCTCAAAGTCAGACATCACTTCCATGTCCTCCTGAATTAAAGCAGCATCTGCATCAAAGTGTGTTGGCTCCTGAAAAAAGAACAAATAATTCATTTAAGAAAGAGTCCAAAACATTAGAACAGAGTTTTGAACCAGGTCAGGATGACTGACCTTCAGCATGAGTTTGCTCATAGCTTTAAGCTTCTCCTTGGTGTAGTACTGTCTGTGAAGAAGAGGGTGGTTGGCCATCTTCCTCAGCTGCATCATTACATTGGAGAGCTCTCGCTCTGAGGAGGGGAAAACGAATCATTGAAACCTTCTGCTGTGGGGGATTGCAGCAGCAGAGAACATTTCAAACATGAAGAGAGACCTACTCTCTCCAATGACTGCAGTCTTTAGCTTTTTAAAGAGGTTCTGGTAGAGGGGGATCTGCTTCTCACTCATCGGGCAGAACTCCACCGTCTCTTCTTTGGCAGGAAGCTGCTGGAGGACCTGGGAAAAAAAACGAAAACATCAATATTTTTAGATCATTTTCTGTGAGGGAAATCAGGAAAACAAATATGGTAAAAACAATGAATAACTAGGGATGACCCTTGTTTTAATTCGGCAGACAGAAGAAAATGACCTTCAGGCTAATTGACTTGATAAGTAGCACAAAAATGTAAAAAAGTCATATATTTTAGTAATATTCAAGCATAAACATATTTATTTAGCGTCAACCACATCCATCTGCTGTAAGAGGTTCAATTTTTCAGCAAATTAATTTCTAACAGGGAATAGTTCTAAGAAAAATTAAAGAATAAAAACCAACATTTAATAGTTTACAGCCTGTTAGAGTATTTAAATGACAACCCTCCCAATGACAACAGTTTGAATGACTCGCCTCACTCTTGACTCTTCGCAGGATGAAAGGTTTCATGATTCGTTTGGCCTGGGAAATACGATCCCTCTCAAAACGACTTTGGTCCTCGTGGGATTTCTGAAGTGAACATATTCAAATTATGAAATAAAAAACCCTCAGCAGAAGAAAAACATTTTAATCCTTCCAACATAAAACATTAAGACGGCAATAAGTAGCTTAACCTAAACTACGCTGCTGTGGTTAAAAAGCACATAGAAATACTTTTACAGATCAAAAGGACACAAGTTTGGTGTTTAAAGTCCCACTCAGATCATCTTCTGATCTATTCTAAAAGCGTTCCCAGTGCTCTTTTAATTATGATTATGCTATTTTTAGCCTAGATCTAAAAACCTGTGTTGTTTTCTAGGACATCGCTTCTGCAGAAATTCATTAGAAATTCCCCTCCAAGTTGTGGGCGGGACCGTTGGCGGCATTGAGTGTAAATAGGAACTGGACTGAGTGGCCACTCCTCTCTCACGCTCCAAATAGGAAGTAGCTGCTGGCTCCAAGAAGCCAAAAATTCCCATAGAATCATGTTATTTGTCAGAATAACCATTCTTGCTCTGATCTTTTTCTAAACAT
Source organism: Oryzias latipes (assembly GCF_053564925.1). NCBI lineage: Eukaryota > Metazoa > Chordata > Actinopteri > Beloniformes > Adrianichthyidae > Oryzias > Oryzias latipes. Next base: position 25,684,256 of record NC_136245.1, on the reverse strand, counting down.
TGTCTTGCCAATTGTATTGTAATTGTAAGTTCTTTTAGAACAGCATGTTTTCATCTGCTCCTGATTCACAACTATTTAAATTATGAAATACTCAGAAATGCAATCATACTCTTAATTTTCTTTCTAAATGTCCTCATCACAAAAGTGCTACAAAAACATGCTAAAAAAAATCCTAAAACCCCGTTTTCATGAGAGTGGGTCTTTAAAGTGAATAAGCACAAGCCAAAGCAGCTACTTTACAGTGACTTGGTGCTGTTAATTCTTGGAATAGCTCCAACAATCAAAGACATGTTAGCGTTACCATGGAAAACATTTTGGAGAGTTGTGATGTAGAGCTGGAAAACATTGAGGGCATAATGAAGTTCAGGAGGGACATCAGTTCCAGGAGGTTGTTCTGTAAAGGAGTTCCTGTCAGCAGCAGGCGATGCTTTGCCTGGAGGAAAAACAGACATGGTGACGTTCTGAACTGATCTGTGAAGGCTGTACATGTAAATGTGTGATTGTGAAATCTCTGGCCTGTTATCAAAGCTGTATGGTATGATAGCAATGACAGCAAAAAAGTATATTTTAATCAATCTGTGTAATGGTATTTAAAATAACTTGGGAGTACTTTTCTAGGGCTATCCAAAGGTACTTAAGTCGCATACTGCAAAATACTCTAAAAAAACTCAAAATTCTGAGTCTTTGTATTTCTGAATATTTTCCCTCAATTAGCGTATACTTTGGACCATAAAGATTTCTTAAAATCCCATAATTTTCTCAAAATTATTTTCAATGATTTGTCCCAAAAATCAACAGTGCATCTTATGTAGGAATTCTGGTTGTACTTACTGACTTCAAACCTATATATGTCTTATTTGGCTCAGCATAATAAACTGAGAAACTGACTACAGTAAATTGTTTTGTATTTTATGAGTTAAGAAAAGTTTGACTTATTTGTCGTGTTTCACTCTCTCCATAAGCAGATTATTGCGGGGGAAAAAGAGGCCCACAGTAATAACAACGCAGGTTTCCAAGCTAGAAAACATACAAAACTTTCCATCAACCCCTCTGACCAATCACCTACCTCTCTGCCCCTCTAGGCATTCTGGGTACTACAGTCACACTACATTTTTAGACTGTTTTGATTGACTAATGCACCTGATAATCTAGTGCGTTTTATGTATGCAAATAGACCGTATTTTGCCCGTTTAGTAATATTGTGACTTATAATCCGGTGAACTTTATGGTCAGAAAAATACAGTACTCTATGCCCCAAATCTCCCCAAATGCCCCAAAGTCCTTGAAATTCTGCGTTAGTGAAAGTTGAACGAATGTCCCAAAGGATTTGTAAATGCTCTTCTTAGACTGATAAAGGAGCCAAAATGTAAAAAGTGCCTTTGCTGGAAAAGTGAGGAATGAACTCACATTGATGGACATGAGGTGACGGTAGCGTAAAGAGTTCATGTTCTTCAGCATGTGGCCCTCATCGAACACAGCATAAACCAGAGGAAGCTTCCGAAAAAGGCTGCGGTCGCTGTCGTTTCCAATGGCCAAGTTATACCTGTAAATCACACACTACAATCTGAAAACGGCAAGATCTTAAAGCACGCATGCTTTTAGTTTTATAGTAGCATCCTTTATTAACAAACCCTAAAGCTGCGTTCAGGATCATCAGAAGTCTCTGAGCCTCTCTGTTTACTCACGTTGTTACAATGACGTTAAACTGCACGTAGTTGTTGAGGATTTCATGTTTGAGGTAGCGGCGCTCATCCACTGATCCTGTAAATCAACAAAAGAGCCACTTCATTTGGTAAACTGATTCAAAGATCATCAACACCACATTTAAAAATGTCGCGTTTGAACAAAAAAACCTCCCCAAATTTCTATGATGACACTATTTAATAAGTAATAAGTGCAAGTTCAACTGCAAAAAACATTTAAAAACTCTAGGTTTGACCAAAACAAGATATTAAAATGAACATTGTCAGAATAGGTCTATTTTTGCATTAAAAGTTACCATAGTAAATGAGAACTTCAAGGCTTGGACACCACAGTTTCAGCTCTCTGACCCAGTTGTCTGAAAAGCAGCAATAATAAAGATCAACATTCAACAAAAACTCCATATATGTGTCTATACACTAATCTTGTCATAAGACACAGAGCTCATTAAAAGTTGAGAAGTAGAGCAGCACAGCTAGTTTTTGTTGAGACAGTTACCCAGTGTAGAGGCAGGCACAATGATGAGGTGAGGACCGTCTATTCCAGTCTCAAAAAGTTTGGCCAAAAATGCAATAGCCTGGATAGTTTTCCCCAAACCCTAAGAAAAGAAAAAGTCAATAAAAGGCAAAAACAGCAGGAAAATATAAAAAATTAGGAGTTTTTTTAATGTAACATAATCAAACACAGAAAAGATGTATATAATGGAAACTATATGCAGATTTCAGGTTAGTATTTGTACCATTTCATCAGCAAGGATACCACTTAGGTTATGTTCATGGAGAAGCAAAAGCCATTTCAGACCGATCAGCTGATACGGCTTAAGCTTGAACCTGAAGGAGGAAAAAACACTTCAATGTTTGACCTTTTTTTAAGAAAAGGTATTATTGTATAATCAGCAAAAACACAAATTAAATTGTACCCACATTGTACAATAACCAGCGTTAGAAATGAGGGGGCAAGTCAACTTGGTTGTCCTTACCAATTTTTGTTTGTCCTTCAATACCAATATTCAACGGCAATGAAACCTACTCAGATGTCAGTACTTACATCTTTATTTCTTCTATACATCTAATATCAACTGCCTCTTATGATGGACATTTAAAAAACTCTTTAAATATCAAAAACAAAAATTTTACTAAATATTGAAGCATCTGGTTACACAAAGTATGCCCAAAAACCTGAAACTAATATCTTAAATATATTGGTTCTCTTTTTTTCTTTGGTTTTGATAATTGTTGCTTAAAGAATATAAAATACAAAGACTGTTGTAAAAATTTAAAATATCATATTAATCCCAGGGAAAAAGTTTTTTTTCAGCTCATGTCAGTCTGTTCTGTTATGAGTGAAAGTTAAGGTGTGTTTTATATTTTATGTATGTGCTTTAAATCTTTCTGCGTGTTTTGGAGACCTCTAGCGGTCGCGCCAGGTACTGTTGTTTAACACATTTTTTGAATAATCTTTATTGAAAAGTGCACATGTACAAACAGAAAGGATTGGTTAGCATGCACGCACTTCGTTTGTCAGTGGAAAGAATTTGCTGAATACGTCTCGATGCAGAGGTTGCCAAAAAGTAACCCTTGAAACTTGAAAAATAGTCGAAAAATACCAAAATGTTTAAAAAACCTGGTTGTCACACGAACAACCATCAGGTTCATTTTGGTTGTCCTCCGTGAAATCTGGTTGTCTCAGACAACAGGATAACCGCTTATTCGAACACTGACAACCAAATAAAATTATTCAAGAAGTCAAAGTTTAAAGCTTTATAGTAAAAAATATCAGTTTATAAAGTGAGCTTTTGACTTTAAATTAGTAATGAACATTTTAAAAGTAAAACTAAAAACAGGAAGAATCTAGGATTAAAAATGTAAAACCAAGTGCCAAATCTGGGGTTTTTAATCAGTCAGGATTCGATAATCAATAAGCACCGCAATCAAACTTGGTGATATAAAAATAATAATAAAAAAACTAAAAACTGTTGAGATATAAAAAGGTTTTTAGTTTTGCCTTTTACTTACTGGTTATTGAGTACAGAGGGCTGATGCATGGAGGCTGTTCCGTTCTCCATCACCTCTGTGACCTGCTTGACCATTCTTTTAGAAATGCTCTGACACTTGGACATGAGACCGAGGACAACCTTACGCTCTTTGAGGACGACCTTGCAGCCCAGCAGCAATTCTTCTGAAAGTCCGTTTCCTTTATGAAACACATCACACTGAAGACAAAAAAAAACAGTTGTTTCAATGTTAAAAATAGATTTTTTTACATTTTTAACATGATGCTTGACTTTCTGAGAGTGCAGACAAACTTTTCTTTGACCAACACTTTTAGGGATATAAAGCGACTTAAAAAACAAAAAGGAAACCTTTTTATTTTAAATAACATTTTATCAGAAATTTCCTTTTTTTTCATTTTCAATATTTCCTTTAATTTTTCAATGTGTACTTTTGAGTTTAAAACTGTTTTTAATCTGCTTTTTTTATTAATTTTAAGCTGATCCTGATTTGACCCCATATGCCTGGTTTCCACTATGCAGTCCGGTACAGTACAGTCCGGTAGTACGGTGTGGTCAGGTATTTATAGCGTTTCCGTTGTAAAATTGACCCATTAATACCAAACTGTACCTCTTGGGGGGCCTCCACTGGTCTAGGTACATTGAAAAGTGGAACGGAACGGTTGAGGGTGGAGCCGCTGTAGCCACCAGTTGATTGGCAGATAGTGATGACAACATTACAAAGCACCAATGTAGCGCTGGGTGGTCCAAACGGGTGTGTCCAAATTTGAGGGCTGCGACCTTTAATGGCAGCGGCCTTCATAGGCGACGTTGGCCAAGTCCTTCGTCGAGCAGATAGGATGTGAGCGGCTGTGAATTTGCAAAAGTCTAGTCTTTAGATAATTCCAGCCGTTACATTGGTGAATGTCCTGTCGCCTAGCAACCATGAGTCACAAACAAAGAGGTGTTGTGAACCAGGCATGGAGCTCAAACTTTTAATGGCTTATTTGATCCAACTTTTAATCTTGGAGTTGCAATTATAAAAAGGTGCAATTGTCTCAAACTCCGGGTCCAGCTTCACATACCGCCAATGTTGTCCGAAAATCTCCGGGTTCGGCTTTAATGAATCTTGGGATATAAACAGTATAGATCAGGGGTGGGCAATTATTTTGACTCGCGGGCTACATAGGCTTCTAAAATTGGATAGAAGGGCCAGACCAGGAGCAGATGCGTGGAGTGAGAAAGAAATAACATGGAATCTGAATAAAAAACATTTGGATTGAAAACTATATTTTAAAAACTTTTGTTCTCATTTTAGAGCCAATTGCACCAACGGTTTGATGTACCAACAAATCTTCCAACACCACATGGAAGCTAAAGGCAGAGTCCCCAAACCTTTTCTTGTGAGGGCCACAATAACTCTTTTTCTTTAAAACTTCCAACTTCTTTTATCTTTCTTTTATTGTAAAGCCCTTTAATAAAGTCTTAATAATTTGCTGCAGAAGGGTGGAATAAAATGTCACGCTCTATGCAGGTCTTGATCGTATGGCCAGGTATAAATAAAAAACACGTGTTTCTGATTTTGTTTAGTGGGCCGGACCAAACATGGAGGCAGGCTGGATCCAGCCCACGGGCCGTAGTTCGCCCACCCCTGGCATTTAAGGATGAACGAGACCCATCCTTGAAATCATGAAAAAGAAGGCTGTGTTCGTTGGCCGCATTTGAAGGAGTCGCTGAATTTGGACAGCACTTGACGCTGTGACGTAAGCTGCCTACAAATGCAGCCCAGGAAGAAATTTGGACACAGCAAACGTTTCCAACGTTTGTAAGTATTCTTAGCCGGCCGCAATATTCTTTCAAACAATAAATTCCTGTTATACACGATGTAGCAAAAGTAAAGAGATAAAAAGACGAGCTGCTGATTGACCTCCATTGTTGTTGCTTTTTGAGTCATCACACTGCAATGACACGCTGGCGGTCTACACCACCCATACACCGGGAAAACAAAACGCTCAGTGGAAGCGAGGTTTAACTGAGTGGAAACGCTCGCCAGAATAAACTGGGCCGTACCGTACCGCTCTGTACCGTACCGCTCAGTGGAAACCAGTGGAAATCGGTGTTTGTCACAATTTGGAGCAAAGCAGATACATAAGTATTGTACATCCTGCAATGTTCCAAGCCCCCTCTGTGTTTGTACTCACCAGCATTTCCCAGTTGTCAAAAGGTCTCAGTTCAACAATCCTCTGGGCCTTTTTGATAGAACAACCTGAGATGAGTGTGAGCTCGTCTATAGATGCATCCTGGAAAAATTGGAGAATCTCCTTTTTTGTTTCCGTCAAGCCGCGATTCTCATCAGGCTCCTCATCTGAATCCCCAAAATCGCTTGATACTGCCTCGTCTTCATCATCAGAATCATCCTCTGAACTAATTGGTTCATTTGAGGAATGGGCTTTTATCTTTCTCTCTGCAACTTGCTTCTGTGCTATTCTGCTCTCACTGGCAAATCTAGGCTTGGCCTTCGTCACTGAAGAGGTGGATGAAGGCTTTGGAGAGGAAGAGCTTTTTATTTCCTTTTCAGAAGATACTGAATCCGACTTTTTGGAAAGCCATGAAAAAACAGCTCCAACTTTAATTTTGCTTTCTGAATTTTTGCTGTTCTTGGGGTCCGTTTCTTCCTCGCTGTCCTCCGTGGCGTCGGTGCTGCTGTCCTCGGTTTCACTGATGCAGCTGATGAGATCTTCAGGTTCCTTCCACTCCCCATTTGTCTTATTGTTGTGGTTCCGCTTCGTCTCTTCACTGCTGGTTGTTCCGTCTTTGCTTAAAGTCTTTATATTTTCTGACTCAACTGACTTCGAACTAGAAACATCTGGCAAAGAAAAAATACACATTTTGTATGGGTGAAACAAATAATCTTCACATAAAAATGGAACCAGGATAACAGACTTGGAGGAGCCGTTTACCAACCTGTGTCTGAGAACATCTCCAGAACCTGCAGAGCCTCCTCAGCATTCCAGTCGTGTTCCTGCAGCACCATCCGCAGCTCCTGGACGAAAACGGATCCACAACCACTATTTTCATTAATGTTTGCAAAATGACAATAAACAATGAAAATATAATCATGGTACTGTCCATACAAACCTCATCATTTAACCAAGTCACAGAAAACTTTCAAGACGGTGCTTCGGAAAATTAACAGAGCAGGAGTTTAAATATTTTACAGGACAGCATTTTTAATGTTGTTTCTAATCACAGCCCAAAAAACACAGAATGTCAAAATTCGGCTTCCTGACTACAGTACCCGAGCTCAAGGCTGTGATGAGTGACGCATACGTTTTAAGGCAAAACCACAAACATCTTGAAAAACTTCATCATCATTACTGTTAAAACTAAAAACCTAATTGGACCTTGTTGAATATATGTATCCTATTGTGTTTTTTTAATTATACCTTTATTTTACCAGGAGGATCAGTCGAGAACAGTTTCTCAATCTACAATGATGAACTGGCCTCATTGTGACAGCAAAAACATCAGCTGAGAAGGTGTTTTAATCCAGATATTACTGAAGAGATCAAATCTGTTACAAAATTTTAAAAAATCCCCCAAAACGAAACGTGTTTTTAAAAAGCAGCATTTACCTCTTTGTCCTGATCTGGAAACCTCTTCTGAAGTCTCTTGACCATGGCTTCCTGCTTTTCCCAGCTAGGTCCATTACTCTTGTTGTCTTCTGCTTCATTGGAATCCTTTGAGTCAGAAAAAAAAAGGGAAAAAAGGTTTGTATTCAATCTTTAAAGTTAGTTATTTCAGATTTTTTTTAGATTTAGATTTGTTAGAAAGCATGAGTAGATCAGAAGACATTTTATGTGCATAAAAATGCAACTCATAGTTTTTTAAGGTCGACTGTCTGCAAAAAGAGCTTCACTGTCACATATGCAGCTTTTCAACTTAGTTGATGTCCATCCAAAACCCAGAAGGTTTGAAAGCAAAGATATTTGAGGAGGTTTTTCCTTCACACATGCCTGAACTTTCCGGAATATGCAAGTGCAAAGTTCAAAACCATAAAACAGATTTTCACTAAATGAATTTGAAAAAAAATATATCAAACGAACATGTAAAATTGAAGCAATTAAAAAAATGACAGAGAAGACTGCTAGTTTTGCTTCTTAGTGTCTAAAAAAGGACCAGATAAAATATAGTATTAAAAGATTTGCTTAAATAACCCCGGACTATTATTTTTATAAGTAAATTTTCTGTACAGCAGGGGTCTCAAAGTCGCAGCCCATGGGCTATTTGCGGCCCCCAAGATAATATCTTGCAGCCCCCGCCTTAATATGAAAGTTTAATGTTTGTGCGTCCCGCAAGATGTTTATGAATGACACTTTTTTAGTGTTGTGTGGGGAGTTGACAAACTAACCAATCACAGTGCGGTATATGACTCTGAAAGCAGGGAAACATTTAATGTATAAAGCCTGACAGCCCCCTCCCCAGACCACATTCAGGAGTTCCTCACTTTCCTTTTTAGAAAGTCTATATTAGCATGTAATTTTCTAAATACATGCAGCCAGTGATGAACTTGTTTCTGGGCCGCACGGACTTGGAGGAAGGTTGAGGTTATTGTTGCGGTTACGCGCGGCGGTGTATTAACCCTAACCAAACGGTTCTGTGACTGTAGCTCACCACTCCGCCAGGAGGTGGGTCATTGCACAGAATAAATGTCACATCTACATGCGTGACAGCTAACGGGGTTTTAACATTAAACATGTGCGAGAAACAACACGATTTAGACACACTTAAGAAGGTGAACGCTGAGCTGCAGCAAGACTGAAGGAGAACAGGAAGTTGGAATTGTCCATAACATTCAATTTAGTTTTAATATGCCAATCCCCCTTAGTATGATCTGTGTTATTATATCTTTTATAATTATTGTAATGTATGTATCCTTTTTTAAAATTTTTCTAAAACAACTTATGACCAGAGTTTAAATGTGCAAAAGGTCATAAGAAAGAAAATCCAAAAATGGTCACTGAATGGTCCTTTACTGATTTGTGTTTTAAAAAATAAACATAAAAAAAACATTCAACACATACTCAAAATTGGGAGCACATACTCTGTTCTCCACCTAAAGTCCAAATACAGTCCAGATTTACTGACAATCATCTTCATCCACACTGAGGGTCTCAGCTGTTTGGGAGGAAGTGCTGCCAAGTGACCGGCAGTTAAAGGTAAACAAGAGAAGGCGTGTTCAGAAGAACCCATTGATAGAGGTTGTAGAACTGTAAAATTAGAGTCTTCTTTTGTGTTTAATAGTTATAATTCAACAGTGTTAACTGAACTGTCATTTAAATCAGAAAACAGTAGATCTACTAGACTAAATAAACAGAAATGTATTACTGATTTATGTACTTATTGATTTTTTTATTTGGGTATATTATGTTTTTTGAATGAGAGTTTTATAAGTAAAACAGTTAATAATAGAGTATAGTTAATAGTATAGTATGTGTTCCATACAAATTTACTGGCTCTCAGACACTCACAAAACGTGTGTGTGTGCACGCTGAAGTTGCAGCCCTGCCTCAGCTAGACCCTGCCTTCAGTGGCCCCCACGTAAATTGAGTTTGAGACCCCTGCTGTACAGATTTCATTCATTCCCAGCACAGAATATGTTTTTTTTTTTAAATCATCATCCTTTTCAATCTCTTCAAACGTCTTCCACCCGTCCTGTTTACAAGCTCTCCCTTCCCTCCTTGCTGCTGACACCTGGTGTTTCAATATTATGACAGACTGAAAACACCTGATCCAGGTAACCAGCAGCAACAAGTGCACTGAGAGCTGGAAAACAGGTAGGGAGGTAGATCTTGAGGACCAGAGTTGGGCAGTCCTGACCTACAACACACCCCAAAACGCATCATCATCATCACCTCTTTAGTATTTGAAGCATTTCAGGCGTCGTACTAACACCAGTGATAAACACAATAATGTGTTATTTGTGCCTTTCTAAACTACAGAACGAATGGAATTGAACCCACCACCGATGACCTCCTCCTTTTGTTTGCTTGAATCTTTTTGTGGTCTTGAGACAAACTGGATAAATCGTGTTTTCTCTTCCGTGACTTGCCTGGATTGGAGAATAAAAGACTATTTTAAAAACAATCCATCTGACCAAGGCATGACTTTATTTTACAACAAACACACTTATGCTCAATACATTCAGGTCCTACCTGCCCATGTTTTTTTAACCTTATATTTATAAGGTTTGTAAAAAGGAAAACTCAATATTTGAGAAAATATGACAGTTTTCATTTCTCTTTGTAAAGCCGTCTCACCTTTCATCCAAAACAAAGGCAGATTAGTGGAAATTATGTTTTTTAGACATCCAAACTTGGGATCTTGCACTACGACTGGATATTACTAAAACACTAAAAGTATCCTATTTAAACAGAGCTCAACAGTTCGATTTGACTTCAACTAAAAGACAAAATTCACAACATGATGTTGCTGATAATTAGAATTCTGAATACTTATGGGACAGTTTCCTCTTCTTATAAGCTAGAGTCAGAGAAGAGTTCATATTTGGCCATCTTTAGGTCACATTTTTTTTAAGGATTTAGTTTCTAAAGTATTAAAAACCAAAGTAAAACACCTGTGTTACTGGTTTCAGAAAATGGACATATTTACGATGCTAACTCAGGGCACCAAAGGAGGGCAGCGATGGAAGTACAGATAAGTGTGTTGGGGTAAGCTGGTGTCGTCATGTGGTCAGAGTGCTGGATCTTTGTTGAGACGGCCACCAGGATCTTGGTTAGTCATAACAAAACCAGGTCCTTCCAGACCTTGAAGGTCTGACTGGGCCAATGTAATAATATTTTACTGAACTGGGTGTTTGGCAAAAAAATAGAGAATTAAAACAAGATGCCGCATTCCTTAGGACAGGCATATGTATGCGATACCTGAGGCCTTCTAGTCTCAAAAATGTTGAGCTGCAAATAAGAACTATAAGATGAATATCGATTTAATTTTTTGTTTTGTTATTTTAGTTTGGACTAAAACATTTTTTAGAATAAAGATTTAAACTAAACAAAGATGATACTTTGGTAAATAGTTTTTACATTTCCCCTCGTTTTAATTTGATTGTATAGAATGTTTCTCCCTGTTTGTTGTTGTATAATGTTTATAATGTATATTAGAACTTCTTAAACTAGAAAATGATTCAGAAATGTAATTATTTCACTTCTTAAGATGACTTCAATTCTAGTTGATTGATTTTAATTTTTAAAAGCCCTAACCTTAAATTTGATCATTTGACTTAAAATCTAGAATGTAGTTACAGTAACTCAAATCTGTAAATTACATTTAATTCCATTCCCATCCATCGAATGTAAGAAAAAAACAACACAATAAATATTTACCTTTGCTCTCACCAAACCTTTGCAAGCACAGAGCTACAGCCCCGTCCAACGTGCTTGTGCTGCTAATCACCTGAAGATACAAAATAATAATAATAATAAACAGGTTATGATTAAAAAGCAGAAACCACCAAAGCACAAAGTAAACACTGAGCCATTTAAAGGTATTTAATAACCAAATTTGGTTTTGTGTCCATCCCTGATATTACAAGAAAAATCCTGCATAGTATTCATAGAGATCCCTGGAGTCAAATCAAAGTGTCACTCACCTCCAATAGATCAACTCTTGACAACTGAGGAAACATCTCCAGTAAGCGGGACATTTTTTCGTCTAACACATCTTCATCACTTGTGTGATCCTCCTTTGTGGATGAGTTTTGCACAGAACTCCTTTAAAAAAAAAAGGAAGAAAACATTCATGGCACAAGCGAATGGGTTTACATAATATTAAAAAAAAATAATTTTGCCAGACTGATTCGATTTTAAATACAAACATCTGTGCACCTACTTGATTTTCTTGGTTAAAGATATTTTGGCGTTTGGTTCAGAAAGAACCTCCTCGTCTGTGTCCAAAGAAATGACATCCTCAAAAACAACTCCTCGTGGATTGGACTTGTGTGGGGTTTTGACAGGTCTGACAGGTTTTGCTACAAATAAAAATAAAACCCACAAATAATTATACTGATGTCAGGAAAGGAATGGCCTCCCCCACCCCCCACACATTTTTCAGGTGTTGAACGTAGAACTGCTGGAGTACACACAACAAATCAAATGTGTCACAACAACCAAATGCTAGAAATGGTTACATCCGCTGTGTGGGGCAATGAATCACACAAGTATCTGGTGTTTTACATGCGTGCTACTACACAACACAAGGTACAGTTAAGCGTTCTATCTAGCCAACAGACCCGGCTCTTTCGGCTAACATGAACATCTTTACCTGGCTTGTTCTCCTTTTCAGACTCGGGACTCTTGGAACCGCACTCTTTGTCTTTGCTAGCTGCAGCCTTCTCATAACGAAAACGGTCCAAATTAAACAGACTCATTTCAGCTTTTGCACGTCACCAAAAATTTAGCCTTTTGTCTCCTCCTTGTCGGCAGCGTTTTCTGTTGTCTTCTCGAGTAAAACGCGACGTTCTAGTTCTTGCTAGCCGATTCGGAAGTCGAGCCAGATGTTAGCATGGAAGCCAGGGCTTGATTCTGTTTAAATTCCGATTTGTCACCGTCTCTGTGGAAGCATAGCGATTTAAACTCAACAGACGATGAATACAGTGGATCAAAAAATAATGAAAATAAATATAGGGGGTAATTATTGTTCAGCGTGTCCCCTTTAACACCGGTTTCCCGCTAACTCTGTCGGCCCCTGTAGACGGCTGCTCCACCGGCACTGGTTATTGGATAAAGAAAAAAGTGGGCAGGAGCTCTTACCGGACACACAAGATGGTGAACTGCAACTACTTCCGTTTTTGCTCGAATCCGAAGTTTGCTGATCCCGCTTTGTACAAAAAAAAACGATGTTTTTTGCATTCGCCTTGTAAACAAATTAGAGCTACGTAAATTTAACGTTTTCCAATGGCTTTTATAAATATAATAATATTATAATATGGACGATAGCTCCACCGGCGTTCGAAAAAAAGAACATAGGGGCATTATCTTGATAGTTATGTGTCTATGATCCATAGTGATGTAACAAATTTTTGGCGTTGGCAAAGTACCGGTAACCACAAATTCCTCACTTAGTAATTGAGTGAAACTTTAGAAAAATCATACTGCGGGTACAACATTGTTGTTCAAAATTGATCTAAAAGTGCATTTAGCTTTAGTACAACCCTTTGCAAAAAAGTAAACCATTTAAGTGTACTAAGCATACTAAAATAGCATGTGGCAGTATACATGATGTTAACTTGTTATATACCCTCTATATAATGTAATTACCCTGGTGTGGTGTTCATATTCTTGTTACTCAGCCAGTGTTCGTGGGTCTGGTGGACCCGTTGGATGTTGTGGTTTTTAATGCCTCGCAATTAAACACTTTGATGTTAAAATACTCAACAGATGTTTACCTCATCCAATTACAATCAGTATATTTGGTTAATATTTGCCCTTCACCTTATTTAGATCACATTCATAACTCATTATTTAAACGTGATAAAGAAAATCAATAAAAATCAAGATATGAGTGGAAACAAATTTTCAGTGAAGCAAGGGTTTTCAAAACTACTGACTTTTATTTATTTGAACACAGAAACTGAACCCATTCAGGTGCACAACACAAGCTGAACATAGAGTAAACCTATTAGTCAAGACAACACATCAGCCCAATTGAACACATGGCCTTCTAGCCACTAGCCTATACAACACATGGTCCTTGCTGCTGACAGCCTGGTCCTGTGGCTGGGTGCTGATGGCTTCGTTTTGGAACTGGCTGATGCTCAATCTAAATTGCGTATACTTATATAGCGCCTTTCTTCCTACAAGGACAAAGCGCTTTACAGTCACAGACCCATTCACCCAGTCACACACACATTCACTCACACATTCAGGCACTGGTGGCGGCTCCGCTGCCAAGCACAGGCACCCGCCTACCACCAGAGGCAAGGTGGGGTTCAGTGTCTTGCCCAAGGACACTTCGACTCATGGGCGTGCAAGGCGGGAATTGAACCTGCAACCTTACTATCATGGGCCGACCGCCCTACCGCTGCTCCACGGCCACCCCAATCTAATCATCTTCTTCAGAGTCACTGTCGGACTCTGAATTTTCACAAATGCGATCCTCTAATTCTGAAACCTCCTCTTCTGAATCGTCTCCCTCTACATCCTCATCAAAAACGTCTCTCTCTTCTAAAATCAATTCCAGGGCCCTCTGCGCAGAAAGTCTTTTGGCCATTTTGATCAGTTGTGATAAGAAACCACACTGGCAAAGCTATATTTATAGTGTCCCGCCTCCAATTTGTAGCAGATAAAGAGCGAGATATTAAAGATTCCCGCAAGAAAGTCAAATGGTCAAATCTGCGGGACAACGAGAGCAAACAGAGTTGATGCTTGAATTATTCTAACAATGTTGCAACCATGTGCGGGAACCGCAGGTGCAGAAACAGAACTCACATTTACAGTGAATCTTTCTCTCTCTGCCACACTCTCTCTGTCTTTCTCACTGGTCACACACACACACACACACACACACACCTACACACACACACACACACACACACACACACCCACACACACACAGCAGGCCCAGACAGGTGGAGGACAGAGTGTAGGTACATAAAACATCAATTTCCACACTTCTATTAGCCCCGGGTCCAGTGGACCCGAACATCTTATATGTAATAGAAATGTGTTGGGGGGGTATACGGTTTGTGGTCATTAAAAATGTATTCTGATATCTGTTCTTCACAGAAAATGAGCCAAGGCCAGTGAGTCTGAGTTTGAAAAATTAATTAATTGTATCATTTTTCTTTTGATAAAAAATGAAAACGGGTCCCACAGACCCGAACACCACATAAGGGTTAAAATGTTTCAATTAAGAATGAAAAAGTGTTCAGTTAATATACTTCCTACACCACACGTACATGGCCTATAGCAGCGGTCTGCAACCTTGGGCTCTGGAGCCACATGCAACTCTTATTCCTCCATTGTGGCTCTTTGAGTTTGAAGAGAATTACTAACAGTTTGAGTAAATAATGGGCTCATAGTTTTGGTCCATTTATTTATTTATTTTTTTCCAAACTTTATTTGTGTCATGCAAAATGTCCATCAAATCACAGACACCAGTCGAAATAAAGCTACTTTTCCGCAATCTTCTTTTTTTAAGTTAAATAAAATAAAAAAGCTGAAAACAAAACTAAAACAACAAAAATCAAGAGAAAAATAAAAAAGAGAAACACAAAACCGCACCAACCCTCTCTATTAAAGCTTTAGAAAATATAAGAGATTCCAACAATTGTAACTTAACACATGCCCAGATTTCTCAGAAGAGTAAATTAAAATAAGCAAGAAGTAAATCTATCCATGTTGGTCCATTTATTTGAGTTAAATTGTCATTTATGTTTAGATTTTTAACATGTCACATAGCTGAGCAAAATGATGGTAAAAGCTATAATCTAATGTCAGAGATGTTTATCATTAAAATAAGTTTAAAGCACATATTCTCATGGTTGCTGTTCAGAGGCAAGTTTCTTCAAGTACATAAATGCATTTACATCTTCGAATCTCCTGCATCCTTGTTAATCCAGAAGGAAATGCAATAGGCTAACAAATGTGTAGTATAAAATAACCAGACATGTATTTCATGTATACATTTGCTATTAAAAGGAGAAAAAGGATAACAGCACATCATGTTGACAGAAAAAGCCATGATTGATAAGGCCTTCTTGCATATTTAATATAAGTAAATCTGCTGCAGTGGCAGGATCTAAGTCGACACAGGGTGAATATTTTGAAGTAACTTGTGTGCTGCTGTCAAAAGTAAAATAAATTAAAATGTTTGTCTAAAGAAAATTATAAGACTGTTATATTTCAATTATTTTAACCCTTGTGTTATCTTAGATGACTCCGACCTTACTTTGATGTGTTCTCCCTACCATGACAAAGGTGGATAAAGGTGAGGAGGATTTCATGTAATCCATGGTCACGAGTGAGGTTCACAAATCATTGAAGAAAAAAGGTTTAGCGGACTGTCTTGTGGGGTCTAGATGACCCAACTCCCAATGTTAAAGTGCCTAGGATAGCACAAGGGTTACGTATTTAAAAGCTACATTTTATGGCTAAATTACCACAGAAATGTAAATAAATTGTTTTTTTTTAATGGGGGCTGAGGGGGGTATCTTTTCCGGGTGTTGGTCAGTAAGAAACTGGATGTTTCTTTTTGACCATATGTGCTCTACTTAATAAAATAAACTTAGGATGTACTACATGGTAAATAGCGTATACTTATCTAGCGCTTTTCTACCTTCTTTCGAAAGGCCCAAGTGGCTTTAGAGTCACAGTCTCATTCACCCATGGGCACACACATTCACACACTGGTGGCAGCTCTGCTGCTGAACACTTGCGCCACCTTCCACCAGAGGCAAGGTGGGGTTCAGTGTCTTGCCCAAGTACACTTTGACACATGGCAAGGCAGGAATCGAACCTGCAATATTTCGATCATGGGTCGACCACCCTACCGCTGCACCACGGTCACCCATACTACATTTTACAAAGGGGTCATATACAATTCATTTGTGTAAATTAGTTTGCCAACAGATCATGACCTACATCTCATAACTAGTACAGAATACATAATGTTTCGAGCAAAGTGAAAGCTGCTATCTATAATATTATAAGGCACATGTGTCAGACTCAAGGCCCAGGGGCCAAATGTTGCCTGACATGACCCTTCATGTGGTCCGCGAGAGCGTAAAAGTTTTTAATATCTTAAATTATTTTTTTCTTAGTTGATTTCATACTATTTAAGTGTAGCTGCTGTTGTAATTATTTAATGTTCTCAGGTCTTATTTGTGTATGCAGAAAAATTGTCATCAATTCATCAGTGAGGAGGATTTCATGTAATCCATGGTCACGAGTGAGGTTCACAAATCATTGAAGAAAAAAGGTTTAGCGGACTGTCTTGTGGGGTCTAGATGACCCAACTCCCAATGTTAAAGTGCCTAGGATAGCACAAGGGTTACGTATTTAAAAGCTACATTTTATGGCTAAATTACCACAGAAATGTAAATAAATTGTTTTTTTTTAATGGGGGCTGAGGGGGGTATCTTTTCCGGGTGTTGGTCAGTAAGAAACTGGATGTTTCTTTTTGACCATATGTGCTCTACTTAATAAAATAAACTTAGGATGTACTACATGGTAAATAGCGTATACTTATGTAGCGCTTTTCTACCTTCTTTCGAAAGGCCCAAGTGGCTTTAGAGTCACAGTCTCATTCACCCATGGGCACACACATTCACACACTGGTGGCAGCTCTGCTGCTGAACACTTGCGCCACCTTCCACCAGAGGCAAGGTGGGGTTCAGTGTCTTGCCCAAGTACACTTTGACACATGGCAAGGCAGGAATCGAACCTGCAATATTTCGATCATGGGTCGACCACCCTACCGCTGCACCACGGTCACCCATACTACATTTTACAAAGGGGTCATATACAATTCATTTGTGTAAATTAGTTTGCCAACAGATCATGACCTACATCTCATAACTAGTACAGAATACATAATGTTTCGAGCAAAGTGAAAGCTGCTATCTATAATATTATAAGGCACATGTGTCAGACTCAAGGCCCAGGGGCCAAATGTTGCCTGACATGACCCTTCATGTGGTCCGCGAGAGCGTAAAAGTTTTTAATATCTTAAATTATTTTTTTCTTAGTTGATTTCATACTATTTAAGTGTAGCTGCTGTTGTAATTATTTAATGTTCTCAGGTCTTATTTGTGTATGCAGAAAAATTGTCATCAATTCATCAGTTGGATGCAAGACTGTGTGCAGCCTTTTTGGTCAAATCTTACACATGTAATACATGTTCTTTCTAGCTCAGTTGTATGTTATTTTTCTTTGTTCGCTTGAACAGTTTGATCCTTCATTAATGGAGTTATGTGGGTTTTAATAAACTGAAAAAATTTAAAGGACTTATTCTAGAGTAGCAAACATATGTTTTCTATGCAACTGTAATTGTCACTTTAAAAAGTTATAATTAATAAATAATGAGTTATTTAACACTAAGGAGTAGTTACATTTATTTTTCATCATATTTAGTTACCGGTACATGTATAAGTTCTATCTGGCCCTTTGAGGACAACCACTATGCTGATGTGACCCTCAGTGAAAATGAGTTTGACACCCCTGTTATAAGGGATGGAAATCCCAACCTTAACCATATTTTGGTGAACCAGTCGTTCCTCTGTTGCCCACTAGGTGTCAGAAGTCACAGGTTCTATCACACTGTTCAGAAGAGGACAGGCGGTCCTGTCAAATCAAAGAAAGGTATGCTGTTCAGTTTACCTGCAAAAGTATATGCTGCATGACTTATTGTTGGGTTTAACTGAGGCCTGGAAAAGCTGTATGCAAAAGTCAAAGTAACTTGACAGTGATAAAGAAAAAAAAAAGCGCTTAACATAAACAAAACTATATTGATACTAATAGATTTGTCACTTTTATAAATTTTAGAAATACTACATTGAAAGTTGATCTTGGTTCATTTCCAGCAAAAAAAAGGAGAAATCCAACCAAATTGAGGTATTTAGTTATTTATAGCATCAAGAATGCATCAGGTATGGACAAGAAAAATGCAGTCTATGTAGTGTAACTTATATTAATAGATTTGCAAAGGGATTTGAAATAAACCGTTTCCAGATGTGCATTACGCAAACAAATGATCTCGGATAATGTTAGTCTGATTCCTGTGGATTCTTTATCAGAACACCTCAGCCACCAATATAACATCCTCCTGCCGCCTTACTGTCGCCCCACTATTGTCATGGCAACTATGTAAGTTATAGCATTGCTTGTGTGTGTATATGTGTGTGTTTCTGCTCCAACTCGGACACAATAGGCAGACTGACAATGAGTCTGATAGGGGTCATAACCTCTCACAGTAGGAAGCCCAAACTGTGGCTCCTCGCTTCTCCTGTCCCCCTGCTCAAGTTCTGTATCTGTGTGTAGCATGTGTGTCTTTACTTTGTATGCTTGAGTTATGATCAATGCTTTTTTTCCCCTCTTTTCAAATTTGTTAAACTTGCCTTTTTGTGTGAGACATGCTGGCACAACACACACAAAAAAATCACACACAAAGACACACTTTCATGTCTGCAACACTCAGATATATAAATTTCAAGGCTGTCAGAGCTGTGGCAGCACATTAACATGCATAAACACATGCACACATAGACTCACACACTCAGAGCCAACAAAATAAGGTGAGTAATGAGGATGTTTTGATGGATGTTTTGATGCAGGCTATATCAAAGGCAAAACTATGGACTTCTTGCAAAAGATAAGCAGAGGATGCGATTCCCTGCTGCTTTAAAAAAGCAAGCTGTCAATGTAATACCAACATGAAAAGCCTGCAAACTCATCAGTAGAAATGTGGACAGAAAACAGGAAGCCTGTGTTGAGTCCCTGCTTATTTTGGGATCTCTATACTGTAAATAAAGGCAAGAAATTTCAAAAATAGTGGAACAGATTTTGGATATTTCCTGATGTATCAAAGTCTCTGCATGTATGTGAGCATTTTTTTTAGATATGACCCATGCATGGTGATTCAGTGGACCCGTCACAAAGTCTGTCACCACCCAGCCACCGTGGCGCCCAACTTGGCCGAGACCCGACGGCGACAGGGCACCTTGTCACCGTGGTAACATGTCTGGGATGTAACACCCCGCCGTCCCAAGAAATGCACAGAGACACATAGACAAACAACTCAGACTGAGGCTCTCCAGAGAATGGATTATGTTTATGGAAAAATAACTCAATATTTTAGACCTTCCGAATGATAAATGCAAATATTTTTCTGACCTTTTTCCTACGGTCATTTGTTGAAAAACTCCTGTGATCTCAAAAACAGAGCCTCTTGTTTCATTTGTAAAATGTTCAACATTATCTTTACCCTCTTCATCATCTTGATGACTATCAAACATTTTGATGAGTTTCTCTTATCAGGTTTACTATGTTTAGCTCTATTCTCTTAACGTATATTTGGCTTGTTTTAAAATTTGAAATTTTATTTTTCACAGCCAAAATACATAATAACGCTACAAACTTTTGCTCTTTGTAAATTTATCTCATGGAAATATTAACAACAAGGCTTTCCAAAATGCCTGGCCTGGCATGACCAGGCCCAGACCTCAGAGCCAGGCCCAGTGTTGGAGCTTCCAGGCTAGCACCTGCTGACTGGGCCTCTTCTCACTGAATCCAGTTGGGCTCAGCCCAACACAAAGCACACACCACTACCCACAGGAAGGGCCAAAAAAGACCCCATGATTTGGGCAGAATTCAAGGACAGGGGCCTCAATGGACCATTCCTTGAAAATGGACTCTAACCGTTGAGACAGAGAACATCACTTTATTGAGTGGGAAAGAGCCACTTTCTGAGGTACTCAATAGAGATAGTCGGTCTTGCCTCCACGCAAAGTTTGGGCTCTGAAACCCAACTCCTTAAGAAGGGGTTGTTCTCTCTAGTCTAAAGATTGGTGCTTTATAGGCCCAAGCAATATAGAATACTCGGTCCTCCTGGTCTCCTCCTTTTGCAGGTAGAGGAAGAGACTGGAAAGACTCAACAGGTACGACACATTTTATGAGAATCTGACATATGTCCGTTTGAGCTCACTGCTGGAAGGGTCTGTTCTGGATGAGTTACAATGTATCTGGACTTAGGATATGTAACATGGGCTACAAAATATTAAAATATTTACTTGTTTTAATATTTTTTATAAGTAAACAGGAACACATACACTTCCAGTCTAACTTACAGGCAAACAGCTTCAATATCATAATTATGTTGTTAAAAACTTTACCAATCCCTCTTCTGTTTGCAAGTTGCAAATAAAATGTGGTTGAGTACGTAAATAGAAATTTGTTCCTGCATGAGTTATTTGAATGTATTATTCATCCACTGAGTTTTTCATTTTTTTTTATTTTTTGTTTGCCAAATCGACAATAATAACGTTTTTTTTAATGCATGATAAAAAAGGTTTGGAACAAGAAATTAGTAAAAGGAAATCAGGTTGAGGAGAAAAACAGTGAAAAGCTATAAAAAAAACATTAAATTCTTTGGAAAGGTTGAAAAGATTACAAAAAACCTGGTGATTTTTGAGTTGTTCTACACAGTACATCCAATAAAGATAAAAGTCATCAGTGACAACAATATGAGCTCTTTTGTTTGTCTTTGTGTAGGTTAAATCATCTCTGAAACCTACTGTCAGAAAACGTGTCAAACCCTCATTTGAATCCTTTTGTAATGCCATCACTCATGTACACACTCTCTGCAGGCCAAAAGAAGCAGCAGCAGGGGAGAATTCTTGTGCTGCTGAAAGGTTATGGCTCTGTCTAGGTTAAAACAATGAGGACTCGTTTTACTAACTATTTCCAAGATGGCTCTAACAGAGTATCTTCATGTGACTTTACTATGTTGTTTTCCTGTTTTACTCAAATACTTTCATCCATTCATTCATCTTCTAATCCGTTTGATCCCTTTCGGGGTCACGGGGCTGCCGGAGCCTATCCCGGCCACTTTCAAGTTAACCTTTTCCTTGAAAAAACGTTGTCTCACCAACGTTCCAAACTACAATTACGGCTTTCTGCATCAATATTGACATTTGTTTTAGAGGTATTGTGAAAATGTGTACTTTGGAAAGACCCAAATGGAGTGCAGGATTTATTTCTTGAAGTGACTGCTAAAGTCACATTGTTAAAAGTGTCACATTATGTCTGCGATTTAATTAAACAGAAGTAGACGTGTGGATGGACAGGAGGACAATGACTGATCCCCAGGCTGCCTCCTCAGACAGAGCTTTGTTGACTCTGCATGCCTTTGCATTGTTCGTATGTCTGCAACTGCTTAAGTTAAATGGTTTAATCTAGGTCTTTGTCATTTGGACATCTTTTATTATAAATTCTGATATTCCACTATGAATAAATTAATGTCACATCTTGATAAGTTATGTTAATGTGCACCTATTTTGGAAAAAAATAAAGCACAAAAAAGCATAAAGTCTTTATTATTTCAAATTTATGAAATTTTAATATTAACAGAAACGTTGTTTAAAGTTGACTGGGGGGCTTTTACACTTGGTCTGCACCAGAGCTTGTTAATCCGCTTTCATCTGATCTTTGTTTCTCTGAGGCATACTATAACAATAAATAAGCTCTGACCAGTCAGAAGATAAGAGTATCAGCTTCCAGTGAACGCTGATGTGGAACACTAACAGTGTGAATGCAGACGGAGTTTTAGGCAGAACAAAAAGCAGAAGTAAATCAAATAGAATATGTGACGTGTGTGCTGTGAATTTAAAGTAGGGGAAATGAAGTAAAATTTTAACAGGGGTTACCATGAAGAAAAGTAACTTCATAATGTTTATATCCACCCATCCATCTACTTTACTCCTTTTGGGGTCACAGGACTGTCAGAGCCTAACCTGGCTACTGTTGGGCAAAGGCAGGATACCCTGGACAGTTCGCCATTTTGTCGCAGGGCACACAATCCCTCCCACATGCACACCTACGGATACTTCAGAGTAAATACAGAAAGTTCCCAGCTGGGATTTAAACTTGGGCCTTCTGGCTGTGAGGCGAGAATGCTAACTACTGCCCCACCGTGCAGCCAAAATGGTTAAATGATGTTCTTAAAAGAGTACAGTGCAGGTGCCATCAGTTGTTGCGTGTTGTCACGTTGACATTCTAGAATAGAATCGAATAGAATTGCATAGAATAAAATTGATAAGAAAAGTCCCACCACACTGGACTCGAGAACTGGATAGTGGTGCCATAATGGATCTTGCAGGATAAAAAGGGAGTAAATGCGGTAAATGTTCTGTATTGTGTTCATGTTAGCTGTCCCTGGGCACTGACAACAAAAAGAGCTTATGAGTGGAGCCAGGGAATTAGAAATCAGCCCCCTGTGGGGCTGTCACCACAGCGAAACTATTGAAGTCCAATGTTTGTGTTAGAAAAACTACATTTTCATTTTAACTTCCAATATTCTTTACTTTTTTTCTTATGCTGGCTTTATTTAGCAGCCACCAGCTGGGAAAGATCACAAGTCTGACTGAATTACGGATAGAATAGTGATCCTTAAATACAATTACAATCATTTAGAGCAGGTCTTCTTAGCATTCGTGTAATTATTTGAAGATGGAACAAATTTAACAGAAAAAAATATGTATTTTTTTGTGCTTCCAGAACTAGAAGTTGGAATTGTGATGTGTATGCACGTTTGTTTCCATGCTTGTCCATGCTACAAACTGACAGGGAAGTTAGGACAACTGAGTTGGGTATGTAAAAACAAGATCAGCACCCCTGCTGGCGGACATCAGTTGGGGGTCAGACACCCTGGGATGCTGATGAGTTTAAGTTTGTGTGTTAGATGTGGCTTTTGAATGCGTGTGTGCATGTTGACTTCAGTGTGTGCATCATAAATATGTTAGTGTTTGCATGAATGCCAGGGGCCAGTGTCTGGGCCTTTTCTTGGGGGAAGGGAGGTTAGTGTGATGACAGGCTCAGCTGTGTTGAATTGTGGGAGAAAAAGAGCTGACGCGACGGGAGTTGATGTCTGACATGACCTCTCTCAGCAGGCACGCTGCAGGGAGCTGGGAGCTGCCGCTGGCTGTGTGTGCTTGTGTGTCTGCCAGTTCAGGAGAGAGATTGGGGTAGAAAGTAAGCAAAAGAAAATGTCAGGAAGAAACATAACATTTTCTTTTTGTGCACTGATTCTTCGACATCTCTGTGGAAAGGCCGCTTTATTTATTTTCACCTTGATTATTTAGCTTTGTTACTCAATCTGCTAGCCAGTTCCTATTTCCTTGGCGTTCCAATTTTTAACTCCATATCAAATAGCCCCCCTTTAACCTTTTTGGTCTTTGTTAGTGTCCCTGACTTCCACTTTTTCACCCTTGCTCTGTCCCTCTTGAAGGTAGATTTGGTGAGTAAAGTGATCTAAAGGGGCTCATTGTGCTTTCCATTCTTCCAAGTTCAACTGAGCTCTTCGCAGTTTTCATGTCTCATCTCTATTTGCATCATCCCTCTTATCTTTCTTCTTCATTCTCCTCCACATCCCTGCTCCAGTGCAGACACATACTTATGTCCCATTCTAGTTCCTTTCTCTTCTCTCTGAGTCCAGTGCTTCGCCATCAGTCTGATAAGTGACAACAAAGCCCCCACTGTCTACTGTGACCCTTTTTTCCCCACCATCCCCTCCACCTCAGAGCAGCCAAGCATGAGGCAAAGAGGAGGAGACATTTATCTTGTGCACACACCCAGCTGGTTTTACTTTTACACCCTTTTAGTTTTTCAAGTCTCTTTTGGTCTGCATTATTGAATTTTTGGTTTCTGCTCTTGTTAAATCTTTGGCCATTCCCTATCTTTTATAACCCCTCTTCATCCTCTCTCTAGTTTGAGAACAAACCTGAGCCCCACAATGGATGCTGACAGTTTCAGCGGGGCACAATGGGACAGATCTGAAAGTTTAGGCAGTCTTTTGCACTGGAAGCCCATGCACTCTCTGCCATTTACCGACCCTTCTCTTTTTCTCTCTCACAATGACTCATAATTATTCTTTCTCAATAGTGATGGCTCATTTTATTAAAAAAATATAACAACTCAACAAACTTTAGATTAGCATTTCTTCTGCACTTTAGGGTGCCACGGTTTGAAAGGCGCATCGTCAGCACATTAAAGGAGACTAAAAAGTCCTTCATTTACATGTATTAATTGCGTTCACAGTCATTCCAGAACTTGTTTGGAACACGCTACCCGTTTGTTTGCAACACGAAAAATGGACTGATACCAAAAAAAAAAAAAAATGTTACAGTGACTACGCTAACTCCCACTTTTGTGAGGAACACATGCAAAAACACACACACAGTCAGACACACAACACATTAGCCACGTTAGAGTATTTACAATAAGACCCAACCTTACGTTTACTTCTCGTAAAAAAAAAAAAACAGACTGACATTTTGGCAAAGTGACATGCACCTCTCAAAATCGCTTCGACATTCCACCAAAATTAATGAATTTATAAGACAATGTGGATTATAAAGAAAAAAAAAAAGGAAAGCCCTTTGAATGTGCTTTGTAGCGCGGAAAATACAATAATTTATTAAGGAAGTGGACCCCAGACTGACCCACAACATTTTTATGTGATAAAGGCCTTTCTTCGAAGAGACAATCAATAATGCAACAACTTAAATATAATTTATCAGATTATGTAATCCCATTGAAATTTTAGAAGTCGTTGCTGTAAGTGAGTACAAAAGAGGATATTTTAGTGGAGCATTAATTGAAAAAACTTTTAAACTTTCCAAAAGTAAATCAAACAGAATTTAAAATTGTTGTCAAATTTTTGTCAATCAACATATAAACCATACTCTCTAAATTATAAATCAATCCTGAAGTCAACAATGAGCACTGTCTGTCATAGACCATTTCTTTTTAATAATCAGGTCATTCAACATTGTATATTGTTATTCCTGATGTTTATTTGCATTAAAAGTAATTGTAGGGGCAACAATGATGTAGGAACTTTCTTTTTTTTAACCTATTTACAAGTTGTTTTTTTTGCAAACAATGGTTCTTCAATAACTATAAAATATTAAAATTTGGGGTTTTAAGTTCTTTTGGATTAAATCTAAACTTTTTTTTTGCAAATACCGGTACTATATACAGCATAGTTGTCCTTCATCCTCCATTCCTGTCAATCTGCAAGCCGTTCAGGCATTCGTTTGCCAGCCAACCATCACTTTGAAAATCAAAGTAGTACAAATTACTCTTGTTAGCCACTTTACTGCCTTCCCTGCCCTCCCTCTCCCTGTAAGTATGAATGGAATAACTGTAATGGTGCTTGTTTGCTACTCAGCTGCCTTCCCTAATCCTCATATGGCTTTATTATTGCTGAGCAGCGTGCCTATACAGATAACTCTCTGTGTGACTTGTGCCATATCCTCTTCCTTGAGCTTTTATCAGGCCTTATCGGTGTATCTGAGGTTCTCTACGTCCGAGAAGGTCGTGTTTTCATTCACTCCCAATCGCTTTGCTGACCGATAAGACAATTTGTAAGGCTGAAATTAGAGAAGTCTCCTTTTTTCATCAGACAAGACGGAGAGGAAGGGGCTTGATGGAAAAAAAAAACATCCAAATTAAAAGTGGTATTCTAGAATTACTGGAAAATAGCTCAATTTGGTTGGTTTGAGATTTAAAAAAAAGAAAATTCTTTTAAAACTCTAGAATCCTTTTGCAGGACAGTTTTCAGCTCAACAATGTTGACTTTGATAATAGGTTTTCCAATCTAACCTTAAATAGTACATCGGAGGGACTTTTAGCTGAGATATTTTTTGTGTGTTTTCAAAGTTACATAGGCCACAAATAAATTAAAAAGAAGAATAATGAAGATGAAATTACTTTTGTCTGTTTGCCATCTGATTTGGGAAAAAAGCAAATAACGTCTTCACTCTGCAAAAACTTTCAAAGGTTACGTCTGGACCTTCATATCAGTATTCAGACCTTCTTTCAAAGGGCTTCTCACTCTGGTGCTCACTAATCTAATCTCCTCCTCTGCAGTCTCACATAAAGCCTCCAACAGTCCGGCCACGGCTCCCTAATCGACACGTTATTGCCTGCAATCACATTCACCGCACAGAGGCAAATCTGTGCAGATGCAATTGTGCCAGCTGCTAATCCGATCAGCCGTCCCTCATTTTTTTAACTCGCCATCTTTCATTTTTGAAAAAACAAGGAGACACTGTTTTAATTTTCATTCTTGGGTTACTCTCCGTCAATTTGGCTCACAGTGTGTGGAGGAGTTTATGGAGCGAGACACATGTGCGTGTCGGTTATTGTACAAGCTTTTATTTCTCTCCCAAGGGAAAATAAAGGAGCCAAGCCTTTGGTTCAGATGTCATTAAAGCAAGAGCTTTCTTGTTGTTTGTTCACACATGCTGTGCCAACTGGGTGAGACTGGAAAAAAAATTTGGCTGAATCTGGCTCTTTGGTTCTTAATATTTGGCTTTGATAATATTTTGATGGTGAGAACTAGATGTTTAAAAAAAAACACCTTACAGGATAGTATCAGAATCAAATCGAAAATTCACATTAGAATGGATGGCTTAAATGTCTTACTTGTAAAAATAAAAGTACGATCATCTGCGTAAATAACAAATGCTGGAATGTAACAGCTAAATTAACCAACAAGAAAAGTGTTGGATTCTAGATGGATAATAAAAAAAAAAAAATAAAAAACGTTCACACTTCCTCTTTTCTTTTGTTTTTGCATCAAGCAGTCAAACAAAATAACAGAGGTGAAACTGGAAATAAAGATATAATGGTGTCCTCAATAGAACAAAATAAATAAACATAGAAACAGAAGAAGCTACCCCGTAGTTTTGGGATTTAAAGCAAAATGTAAAAAGACCACAAACAAATGTTTTTCCTCCAAAAAAGAAATTTTCTGATTCCATACCATCTTGTAAGACATTTTTATACCAGTTTATTTTCAAAAGTTATGTATGAGTTACAAAAATGTAAATCTGTTCTTATAATTGATGTAAATTAGTAAAATGGTTGTACAAGTAACTAGTTCAAGCTGTCATAAAAACACAGCTGACCCTATCAGCTGCAAACTGCCAGGTCATCATAGTAAATGAGAATTTGTTTTGAACTGATCCTCCTGGTCAAATAAAGGTTCAACAAAAAAAGAAAAGAAAAACTGTATTATACTCTAGTATATACTCTAGAAAATGGCTGCCGGCATCTGCCTGAGCATGCAAACAAGAAGAATTGACAGGTAGAATTGAGGGGGAGGTGAGGAGCGAATGCGTGTGTGTGCTGCTGACCCGACCCCAGCTCTCCGGGTCAGAGTTCCCGACACACACTCACACCCAGCAGGGTGACAAAATAATTAACTCCAAACAAGATTGACAGAGCGATCAAAATATCCCTGCCCCCCCCACACATACACACACTCATGCATACACAAACACAAAAAAAGAACAAGACAAGAAGAAGAAAAAAGACAAATTAATAAAGAAGAATTGATAAAAGTTTGACATCGCATTGATAAGTCACACCTAGATTAGGAGCAAAAAGACAAGATTTTTGTACCTGTCTCATCTTAATGTTCTTGTTTGTACAGACAAAAATGGTGCAATTACACTGAACTTGCTTGTTGAACTGTATACTTTTTCAAATGTTTGTTGAAGACCCTATGAAAATTGTGTTTTTGGTGTTTTTAACAAATTCTTGTGGCATTTTTCTCATGATGAGGGACATATAGAAAGGACATTGACCTTAACACTGCATTTCTCAGTATTTTTTTATGCAAATCACGGTGAATCAGGAGCAGGCAAAAAAATGGCGTGTAACCCTTGTGAAATCCTAGGCATTTTTACATTGGGAGTTGGGTCATCTAGACCCACTAGACAGTGCGCTAAACCTTTTTTCTTCAATGATTTGTGATCTTCACTGGTGTCCATGGATTACATGAAATCCTCTCCACCTTTTTCCACGTTTGTCATGGTAGGGAGAACACGTCAATGTAAGGGTGGGGTCATCTAAGATAGCACAAGGGTTAAAAAAGATATATACCATAACGGGAAGGCCACTAGCTCCCTGCTCCACTCCATTCTGATGCATCCACTTGTAGACACAAATAGATTCATGTACGGTATGCATTTCTCATTTGAGCTGGCATTTGGCTCAAAACTGTGACTGATCGCCTCGATGTTGCTTGCTAATTTTGTTGCACCACTAATGTTAAGTTGGGTTGTGAGGGAGCAGTCTCACATAAAGAGGTACACATGTGACCGTGTACCTCGTCTTTGGCTCGTCTGTGCTCCTGCTCCTACACCTGGTTGTGGATCCTGCCTCTGGCTTGTCTCACGCCACCAGCCGTCCCCCAACTCCATCTGGATGAAGCCCATCTGCTGGATTATTTAAACATGTAGTTGTAGGGTTAGATAAGCTAATTCTTCTCTAAGAGTTCTGGTACATCGCCTTTCCGTCCTGGGGGAGGATCCCTCCTTCATGTGGACACCCCTGAGGTTTCTTCGTTTTTTCTGGAATCCGTTTTTTTTATGAGTTTTTCCTTACTGCAAAGGAGGGTCTAAGGGCAGGGATGTCCAGTTTAGTTTAGTCTGTTTAGTTAGTTCAGTTTAGAATTTTCCTATTGAATTATATGTATTCATCATCCTTATGATTTTATGTTTACTTTACAATTACCAGTGCAAATCCAATTGAGACGACTGTTGTTGTGATGTTGGGCTGTGTAACCAAAAATTGAATTGAATTGAAATGAGGAGCTGTAAGCTAGAGGGAGAAAATGTAGACAAAACCACGATGGGAAAAGAGTGCAAGCTTGCATCAGGCCAACGGTCCCGCCCACAACTCAGAAGCAAATTTCAAATGAACTACTGCCGCTCTGCAAAACCACATTCTAGAAAATGACACAGATTTTTGATTTTGCCTAAAAATGGCACAATCATAATAATAAAAAAAAACACTGGGAACGCTTTTGAAATGGATCAAATAATGATTTGAGTGGGACTTTCAGAAGTTTCAAAGCTGAGGGCAAATGGAAATAGCAAAAAGTAAAAAGCTGTGCATAAACCAGAAGGGCATGTGTCATTCTCTGTGAGACTCCAACACAAACTGCTCTGTTTCCAACTGTGTGTTTGGAGGACGCACTTAAAAGTGTGGGCGTGTGCTGTTGAGGAGCGGAGGGAAGGTCGGTCTGAGAGGGTGGATAGGGGGTAAGGTATGTATGGAATAAAACAGTTGTGCTTCCCCATGCCCACCCTCCATCCTCTTGATTCTGAAAGCTTGTTTTTTTTTTTTTTTCTCAGACCACAAAGAGAGAGGGGTTGGGTTGCTCTGGCACATTCATGAGCCCACTTTGTTTTCAAATGGTTTTGTTTAGTTGTGACACTGTAGACACCCAACACCTTCCAAGAATCTGAACTCTTCTGTGGGGAAGTTCAGTGGGCGAGTGGGTGGTGTGGAGGAATAAAAGGGTGGGGGGAGGAGGAAGGAAGCATTAAAGAATGCAGCATCTTCTCTTCACCAAATATGGCTTCTACTTTTCCTTCCATTATTATGGGTTCATGTCATGCTTACATTCTAAACTGTGCTCTCCTCTGTGACCTCCTCCACCTCTCCTGCTCCCGAGCCCCACCCTTTACTATCCTCTCCACATCCATCTCCTCTGCTGTCTCCTCCACTGCATCCAGCGCCTCCTCTCCCCTTGAGGCTTTTTGGACTGTTTAAGCGTTTCCACCTCCGAGTGTTTAAGTAGCTTAACACAGCAGGAGCTCAGCTGCTCCGCTCTGAGCTTGAGATGCTTAAAGCCTTTAATATGACTCTTTCCAGGCTTAGTAACACATTTACATGACATGAGTGACACTAAACATGCACAAATATGTAAGTTGTAATTACTGATGCAGTATGCTCTATCAAACTTGAAGATTATAGCAAAGAACAGTTGAAAGCTTTACAAAACTTGATACTGTTAAGTCTATCCATCCATTTTCTTAACCTGCTATATCCCCTTTGGGGATGCCGGTGTAGGTGCCATAACTGTTCGGCCTGTAACTTCCATTCGGGGTCCTTCGGGGTCCTCAGACTAATGCTGGCATCACATTATGTGATTGGCTGTACGTTGGTCCGATGACATGTCAGATAGTGATTGGTCTGGACAAATTATGATAAAAGAAAATATTATGAAGTCTGTTGTAAACAAACAGAGCTCCGACATAGAGCGACATTGTCTTCTAAACGTGCCTTTGTTATTGTCATGATTATTATTGAATGCATGTTCGCTTATAGTTTTTTTAATCAGTGCGCCCAGTGCTTTATTATTGGCAAAACAGACCCGGAAGAACAACATTTTGCCATGCTAACAATATTTTCAGACAGGGTTGAACTTAAACTCGAATAACAAGCAGATTGTGGCAAAATGTCTTTGTAAAAATTACAAAAGAAATTGTCAGACACAATTTATTAGGGAAAATAACTTTAGGTTACAAAAGGGAACGTGAAATGAACATTTGTAGAGCCCGAGCAAATCTCGAAGCTATGTAGTTTGTCCAAGTGGGGTTATCGTAGTGTGACGTTACCTTCAGTCAAAAGGACCCCGAACGAAGTTCCAGGCCGAACCGTTATGGTACCTACACCAGAGCCTCTCCTAGTTGCTGTTGGGCGAAGGCATGGTACGTCTTGCCTGCTAACACATGTTTTGCATCTAATCTGGTTAAAAAATAAATATTTTCACACAGGTCCCCTTTCCAGTTGATATGGACAATCACTTGCACGGTTTTTAATCTTTACTTTAACGCTAAGATACAATTAAGGAATCACAGTCTTTATTTCATGGATTTTACTATGAACTGTAAATCAAAGGCTGCTAAATAAAAATCTACTGTGCCAAGAATATTGCCAACAAAGACTCTTGAAAAAAGTGATTCTGCAGTTATTTGCAATATCTTCTATTTAATTTAAACTGGTGACCAGAGGACAAGCAAGAATAACTGGAAAAGAGAATGTTTGAAGTTAACACTATAGACGTTTTTATATGTGTTATGACAAAAAAGGGAATGGGGTAGGTTCATATATGTATACACACACACAAGTTTAATTTGTTCTACTGATTGAACACATTGGATTTTTAACACAACTTTACACTTTCCAAAGGACAACCTGGCCTGCATTTCCATGCATGGTTTTCTGCAGACTGCATCTTCAGCTTGAACACTGTATTGTGCTGCTGCACATAAGAAGCACGATTTAAAGAGTTGGGGAGGAAATCCATCTGTTGCAAACTAACAATTATTTTCCAAAACATCCCAATGGACAAATGATTTGGCAGCCAGTTTCAAATGTATGATCTTCTGCACTATTTCCAATGATTGTGTGCTTTTGAGCAGAGGAACAACCGCAGAAAGGGATGTGAGCTAAAAAAAGACAGAAAAAGAAAACAAGTGAAAAAGAATAAAGAGATAGGGGAGCGAGGGAAAGACTATCTGCTGCATTAACCTTCCCCTCCACAGTGCCAGTATAGTCTTTTCTGCACTTCTCTTTCAGCATAGACGACCCAGGGGACAGTAATGGTAATCCCCACTCCATTCTTTCACCAGAAACTTTGATTTCCTATTAGGTTCCTCCTGATGGGGACCGATGGGGAAGAGGGTGAGGAGGACAGGGAGGCAGGGAATAGACACACATGGTGACAGAGGGTGGAGTAGAATACACAGTGGTGGAAAAAAGGCACAAGTGGCCAAAAGAAGATCAGCAAAGATTGAAAAGTTCATGAAAAATATGAAAAAAACAAAACAATGCAGGAAGTACAGAAAGCAGGAGGTAGAGGACAAAAAATGAACACACGTGGCCATACTGGCTGTGCCCCTGTCCTGGGTACCAGGAGCATTGTTTACACACAGTCCATTTAATACTGACCTTTTCTAGCTGGCAGACGTACAGACTGAGAGGTAGAAAGGCAAAGCAAGAAGCAGACAGGTTGGTATGCAGACTCCAGGATGAGATAACAGGACGGCTCAACAATGATGCAAAACAGCAGAAAAGTTAAGAAAATGCATGCAGACTTTTATGCAGATCTTGGAGACAAAACAAATAAAGCAGATATAAAACTCAAAAACTGTTTCTAACATCATCATCGATTGTGATAAAACGGCAGGTAAGTTGTGGCACTAAAAAGTCCAAGTCACTTCCATGTTACACAAGTTACAGATTTGTTAGCTGCATTTAGTTTCACCCAACATGACCTTCATGACCTCTCCTGTGCAGGGAGCATAAGTTCAACCATCCTCCTTTGTTTCTTCACATCTCTTAACAGACTTGACCAGATCATGAAGATAAGTTTCTCTGATGTGTTAAAATCTTACAAATGCAGGAGTTTACTTGAAAAGACCATAACAAATATCCTACCAGATACAAGTTAAAGAACCTTCATAAAAATGTACTTTTGCAGGCATAATTTTCCCTTATAATTGTTATTTGTATTTGTTACTTTTAATTTATTAGTTGAATGTTTTCTGCAGAAATTTGTTGTTTGTGATTTTCCCTCAATTCAAGCTTTGGCACAGGGTCCCCTTAATAAATAGCTTATCAACCACAACAACAAACAACCGTGTGTGTGATTTTATTACATATAGTTCCCATGTCAGTGTGGGAAAAAGGGATTCGACAGATATTAAAGTTGTGTAGGCGACAGAGTGATGCAGAGGCAGAAACATACAGAGAGAGACAAAGGCAAGTGGGAGAGAGGTAGTCAGAGGGAAAATGATTGATTGATGTGGTCAGTGAGGCGTCCCTGATCTCCATGGGAGCCAGCCCCTTTGCCCCAGTGAAGAGGATGTGGATTGGCCCGCCTGATAGAGGGAATCCAGAAAGATCTCAACGCAAATCTAAGAGAAAGGACGGCAGTCTGAGCAAAAAATGAATGAACTTAAAATATTTTAAACTTAAATTTTATTAGAAATCACCTCGTTTTTTTTCAAATCAAGGTTTTACTTTTCTACTCGTAAGACTGCACTGCATCCATAAAGAATATACATGAATGTATACGCCACAAAAAAGGTCAAATATAAATATTGTATAATATTACATTAACATAATCAAAAAATGATTGCTTTTGTGGTTTTTGCAACTCCGAAAATATGATTAAAAAACACAGAAAGAAAACAGGAATAATTTTGAAGTTTAACCTGATCTCCTAATCAAATCTCATTGTGCTGTCCTGCAGAAATAATTCAACTAATTCCCATGCAAAGAAATGTTTTAGTTTTTCTCATGTGTTGTATCATGCAAAGGTTTGACACCATTGAAGACAGGTGTGAACAGACAAACAATCATTCTAAATATACATTAACTTAGACATAAATATTTTTTAGCATTATGGACAAAATCCCAAAATAAATAATTTGCATAAAAGAATCATTAATCAATTAGTTTAATATTCTTCCTTAGTGTTAGGGTATCTGTTACCAGACATATTAATATCTTGTAATATCAAAAATTAAATAAGAAATTATTACTGGTCTTTACTCCCCCCCCCCCCCCCCAACATTTTGCTATTGGTAACGTTATTTTTTACAGAGTAAACAAGTCTTTAAGTAAAAAGTGGCACTAAAAAAAAAAACATTACCATGTGGGACATCACTAAAGCATCACTGACTTTGACGATCTTGAAGCATGAATTCTTATCTTAATCCAACTCTTTCCTGCTAGCTGCTCATCCAAAACTATGCAGATTGCCACAACTAAGGCTAAATCCAAATTCTTCCCCGATCCCAACGGCTTCCCCCAACCCCGACAATTGTAAAGAGATTTGGAGGGGTGTCTGAAATAGTTTTTTAAGGGCTGTGCTCTGATGCACAGAGGTTTACATTTAAATATAAGTAATGACTTTTTGTTTTGGCATGACCTTTTTAAAGTTATAAAGCCATTTTTTAAATCCATTTTTGAGTAATAGCAGCTCCGCGCTGATGTAGCTGCCCTGCGACTATTGATGATGTCATCAAGGGGGAGTAACGTCTGAATTCAAAGACACTATTTTTCAATAACTCTCTGTTTGTAGAGCTACATTTAGGGGTAGGGAGAAGCCGTAGTGATAGGGGAAGAATTCAGATTAGGCCAAAGGCTCACTATATCCCCCTCATCCTCAAACCCTATTTATTGGCTTGCAGAAAATGTAGGTAAAAAGTTTTTTTGTTTGTGAAGTCACAAATGGTCTAACATCTCTGAACCTCACATTCCAGCCAAGTCTGTGGGCCAAGAGCTTCTGGCTCCAAGTACCAGACTTAAGATCAGGGGTGAGGGTGCTTTGTTGGTTGGTGCCCTCTGGAATTCCATCCCCTTTCTGTTTGAGCTGCTAGAACAGAGGTTAAAGTTAAACCACAACCTATACTAAACTAATTACTATCTGAGATCTCAAGCATTTAAGACTGTTAATTTTGTTTATCTACTTGCTTTTTAATTTGCTTTTATTTTTATTAGTGTTTTTCTAATTATGTATTTAGTAATTTGGTCGATATCTGTAGTTTTTTTGTAAAACAACGGTTTTAAGTAAAATTTCCTTCATTTTGTTGCTGAAGTTAAGGAGTTTTCTAAAACAGCAATTTTTTCCTCGATTTTTTCTTTTTTACTTTAACAAACAAACAGTATTTTACAGTCCATACCCGAACAGTTGGCTCTATTTGAAATTTTTAACATAACAATTTTGCCCATGTTCAAATAATCAAAGTGCAGTGATTGTTGCATTGAACAGCAGTGTTATATGATATACCTCTCTGGTTTATGCAATGGACTTAAAGAGTGTTGAAGAACACGGCATGATGACAGGAAAGGAATCCCAGAAGGTGTTCTTTTTCTGTGACATGTGCTTCAAAGTGTGCGAGTGACTTTGAACAAAGTTTTTGTTTGTCTAAATGCACTTGAGCCCTTTTTTTTCATATAAATGCATGTGTCACTCTTAGTCACCAGGTCTCGATTGCTTGCTTTTCAGTGCACAGAAATGGCTTTCCACAGCTCCATTGTGATCTGCCTCCTTTCTGGATTGGTGTGGCTGAATACACTGAATAGAAAGAAAGGGATGAAAATGAAAGGACAGTGTTTCTCTGATTGGTAAGTTGGAGAAAAAGATGTGCCTCCACAGCACATATGAGCATGAATTCATTTATGTGCACCTGTTGGATGGAGAAGGTAAAAGGGTGCGCTCTCTGTGTCTGTGCTCTCTGTGCTGTGTGAATGTGAGAGGCTGTAAGCGATACCCTTGTCTGCTCCCTACTTGCCCCACTCTGAGGCCGCTCCACCCAGGCCAGCCCAGCAAAGAGTGGGGGTCTCCTGGGAACTGGACAGGACAAGGACAGAGAGGAAAGGGGGAGTAGCATGGAGACCAGGCTTTCAGCCTCTCTGAAAAGGAGTGGAATCAAATACAAGCAAAATGTCCCGCAATATACTGTATCCCTCACCTGAGTAGGGCAACTAGCTGAAAGGAGAGCTGCAGAGGCAACTGTACAATGGGCCCTGGAAGGACAAGAGAAGAGATCAGAGGAGAGTGGGGCCACAGTTAACTAGGACCATTCCATCACCTTGGAGCACGAACAACAATAATTGATCCCTGTAATGTTTGCCATTTGAAACAGCCAAATGTTGTTGTGGAACAATGGTCAGTTACTTTAGTATAGCTTTTTTAAATGAACTTGTTAGATTTCCATTAATAAAAAAAAAGCATTTCAAACATATTTCCAGCTTTAAAGTAATTGCCAAAAGGCTCACCATGTAAGTACAGTTTAATATTTCAAGATCGTGTACCGTATTTTTTGGAATTGTATGCAGAAATCAATTGATCATACCTGAAACAGATGACTGAAGATGCTTTCAACTGTCAAGCTATGTACACACCGAGTATGTGTTGCACACTCAAGAATGCGCTATAAGTGATTTCGCAAACACACTTTTAGCATACAGAGTTTACATCAGACAAGCGGCGAGCAGCATGGAGAGGTTTCTTCTTCTTTAGCTTTGTTTTTTTTTTACTGTTTACAATCACATGTGCACCACCTACAGTTGGAAAAGGCTTGGTGCGAAATGTCAAAATGGTGCAAATCTTGCTCAAGGCTTTTTCTGTCACAGCTCTATTCCAATATCTGAAAGACTTGGTGTCATATCATTCCGTCCGGGCAGAAAAAAAACGACGCAATTATTAGTTTCTCCTTCATGATCACTTTTCAACCAGTTGGCACTTCCATGTTTTACTGTAACCAACAAGAAATTAAAAAAATAAAAAGTTTAAAATGCTGGTGAAATCTCTGTATGTCAGGGACAAGATCAAAAATCACAAATAAAGACCCATTAATTAGTACTGTGCTAAAAACTACTGCGATTCTTTGGCTATAATAGACCACCTCAGGAACATTGCCGACAGAAACAGTCCATGAATGGTGTGCTATATTTTTAACCTCTCAAAAGTTTCACTGATAGAACCAAGGGGGCCAAATTGTAGCAGGAAGTTTGACAGATTATAAAGCTTTAGATCTTCTTCCATCAACTCTTCTATTTTTTCAAGACAGGTTTATGTCATCGGTCTATTAAATTGTATATCAAATATTGTCTGACACTTTTATCAACTAAAAACTATGAAAATACAAGTTGATGAAAATATCGAGATCAGCATTTTTACAAACTATGACTTGGTATAATATGATTTTAACTAACACACTTAGGGACTCTGAATTCATGAAAAAAAAAAATTCTCAACAAACCCAATATGGGTGTCATTTTGACAGTAGTCATTGTCAAAATTGTATTCTTGTTTAAATTCCTTGATGACTATTAAATCTAGCCAAAAAACAAACGAAAAAAAGTTTTAGAACCAGACTGTAGATATATTTGTGCTTTATTTAAAGTCAGGCTGATTCACACACAAAAAACCTGATTAGCGTTGAAACAGGCCACACTGTTTATTTGGTTAATTGATTTGAGTTAACCACGGTGGCACAGTGGTTAGCGCACTTGCCTCACTGTTCAAGTCCCGGCTGTGTGACCTGAAACAGAACACCAATGGGGGACCTTTCTGTGTGGAGTTTGCATGCCCCCCCCCCCCCCCCCCCCTTGCATGCGTGGGCTTTCTCCGGGGACTCTGGCTGCCTCCAACGTCCAACAACATGCTTCATAGGTTAATTGGTTCCTTTAAATTGCCCGTGCATTGGTGTGTGATTTGTGGCCCTGCGACAGACTGGAGACCTGTCCAGGTTGTGCCCTGCCTTTGCCCACGAGTGGCTGGGATAGGCTCCGGCAGCACAGTTACCCTGAAAGATGAATGATTTGATTTTCTTTTTAAATTTGCTTCCTTGCCACTTTATGCAAAATATGATTGGAGCAAATTATAAAGAAAAATCTATCAACAAGAAAACTGAATGAGTTATTGGTACATAGCAGGTTAGCTGTGAAGATGGTAAAAAATCTTCTGAGAACATTAACAAGGAGACATCCATCGTCCCACAATCTTCCTCTCACAGTTCTAACATTCCAAGGACAGAAAACAGTGTAAAATGTCACTGAGTCACATTACTTCTGATGGTTTCTTTATTTGCTCTGCCAGTCCCTGTGTAGGTCTTTACTCTGAATGACCCTCACATGTCTGCACAGTCTGTAAGCTGATCCTGCTGGAGATCCTACCGTGTCAAATGGTGCAAACGCCCTTGAAATGAAGCTATTTACATACATGAAAGTATAACTACACTACACTCACAAGAAGCACAAACAATGTTGTTTATACCGGGTTAGGTGTTTTTAGCCAATATTTTCATATAAAAAATAAAGAACAAGATGCTGCAAAAATTAAACATATGCAAATAAAAACACACCGAAGACCAAATGAGGATTTAGAAAAGTGTTTGTGAAACAAACTCCATTGCATTGCAATACACATATGAGGATAAGAAGCATGCAGAGATTTTCAAAGAACAACATCTGAAAAGGATACCTGTAGGCATATCAAAGCTTTACATTAGCAAACATGCAAATCTGCCATACACAATCTCACACAAACACACGCACACACACTGATGCACAACAAACCATGTAACTGACTCCACAGGAGCACAGAGCACTGTGGATAATTGGTAGCACCATTGTGCTGCTCTTCAATGGGTTGGTTACCCAAGAAGCCTCATGTTCATGTTCATGTACACTTGCTTTGAAGGTGGTGAACACAAAGAGCTAAACCCTGCCCAGCACAAAGACTTGGAAGACCCAGCTTCACCTTGGATGTCTTTTATGGAGAGGACGGCAGAGATAAATGATCTTCTTCCTCTTACAGTGTGTGCATATATTGACTGTTCCTGAATCTTTTTTATGCTTGGAGGGATGGGCTACTTGTCACCACAGAAACCACAGGATGTGTTTTGTCAAAATAGTTCAGGACATCTATTTTAGAAGAAAAAAAATGTGTCTGGTATAAATCCTTTCAACATAATAGATGGAAGTGTCTGTGCCCTTGTTTTAAATTCTCTAAAATCTTTACTGTACAACTTGTTTTAGCCGTAATATTGACTTACATCTTCTCTTTAAATATGTTTAACTCCCTGCTGCTGCAGTGGTTATTGTTAGAATTTTTTTTTTTCTTATATGTTAGCAAAGTCCTTACATGTCGTTCCTGAATTAGAAGCAAACTTGGGAGTCCAAGCTGTTGCAGTTCCACAAATAACCACTGGAGGCTGATTTTAAAAGTGACTCCCATGATTCATATATATATATATATATATATATATATATATATATATATATATATATATATATACATCCAATTTTCCAAAAAATACCATAAACAAACAAACAAATAAATAAATATGACAGACTTGGGGGTAAACCTGGGGGGTATTCCAGAAAGCAGGTTATGCTAGTTACCACGGTAAGTTTGAGGCCAAGGAAGAGGATAACCTCAGCTTTGGGTTCCAAAAA
Source organism: Oryzias latipes (assembly GCF_053564925.1). Lineage (NCBI taxonomy): Eukaryota > Metazoa > Chordata > Actinopteri > Beloniformes > Adrianichthyidae > Oryzias > Oryzias latipes. The sequence goes on along the minus strand of NC_136245.1, from coordinate 25,644,992 downwards.
TGGAGGTATGTTTCAGGGTATGTCAAGTTGCCATATCAACTCAAGCTCTGAACATACTGTAAGCTGGTCTGGAGCAGGTTTAGTTGAAGGTTAGTTTGGTTTCAGAGAGGTGAAGCAGCATGGCGTGTCCATTTGAAGATGATTTAGTGGATGAAGAAGCTCAGATAATACTTTTTCCTCCATGAGAGGGTGATAAGACCACGTATGTTGGAAAAATAAACTTTTTTACATTCATCTAACTTAATTATTTGCTTCAGTTAAGATAAATCATTTTTTTAGTTAAGTCAGCTTAAAAATAGCACGTAGTGATCAGACAGTTATTTTACTTTCATTCAAATCAATTCAATTAAGTTGGTGTATCTTTGGTGCTGCTGTTAAATCGGCACTGCAAGGAATTGTGGGATACCATTCCCTTTGCCTGTCTGGATGGATTTGGGTTTAAGTGTGGGTTTTTGACCAAATGTGTTAAGTTGTTGAGCTGTTTTACTGTGTTTTGCCTAGTTATTTGTCCTGTTATATTTAATTCTGTCTGCACCGAGAGTGAGAGGGAGGGAGAGGAGGATGAGGTTATTTAGCACCCCTTCTGGTCAGTCCTGTAATGTCAAAGTAAAAAAAAAAGGTAAATGACTTCTTTCAGGTTGCACGTCTGTCTTGTTTCTTTCATTTTATTGTTATAAAAATAAGAATATCTGCAGGCTCAAACTTAGACGTATAAGAGTACAATAAAGTAAGATGGAAAAAAAATTAATTAAATTGGAGTACTGTAACATTTAGTTAGATAAATATGTAAATTTGAGTTGTGAAAAAAATATTATATATATTTTTGATGGGCATATAATCTTTTCCGTCTCACTGGAGTATAGCGCATTTCCATGGTCACCCCGGAAATCGGCGATCCATTGAGAATGTCTTAATGTACTTGCTGTGCACGCGGATCAACCCAGGGTTACCAACTCAAGTGTAATTACGCCAACTCATATCCGGTCTTTTGCAACCGAGATACCCAGAGTAAGCAAGTTCAGGCGGATTTCAGACAGGGAGTTCAGGGTTAAAGTCTGGGTAGTTTAAACGTGCCTTCTGGAATACCCTCCTGTCCAGGGTGTTCATATATAAATAAATAAATAAATAAAGTAGATCACAGCTAGGTGTACAAAAAGTATGTTTTTATTGGGTTGTACTCTTATTTCATCTTCCATTTATATACCCAGGCTACCTCCCTCCTTCTCTTCCCCAAACCCTCCTCCTTATTTCATCTTAAGTGTATTTAAAGCATTTTTAATTTATGTAACAAACAATTTTACAATGGAAAATATTATTTTAGGTTTAGGTATTCCATTTAAAATTGATTGAATTACAAAGAGCATCATAAATGTCATTTCAGGGAACCTCACGGGAGAAACAACTATCATTGAGCATGCTCAATCTAATTATATTTAATTAATTAAAGTCAAATCATTTGAAATGCAAGCTTCATGCATTTCAATTATTTTTCAATCCTGTTTGTCTGTGTTCACCTACAGTTTTATTCATTGACTGCAACAGATCAGATACATTCTGAATACTGAGGATATATTTATAAATAACTTCTGTTTAGACATCTAATCTCATCCAGAGTAACAGTTTCAATTACTTTATTCCACCACAGTCTAACTGTTAGAAGTACTGTGGGTGTGGGTGTGTGTGTGTGTGTGTGTGTGTGTGTGTGTGTGTGTGTGAGCTTCCACTGACAGTCATTAACAATTAATGGAGAGACTGAGCTGGAGCATGAAATGCAACAGGTGCTCATTGCATCATAGCTGCATTGTGTGTTTGTTGTTTGTGTGATCACTATAGGTTACGCTACAGTACATGGTAATATAGGGCTGTGGTGGCTAATGAAAGGAAAGCCTTACCGGCTAATTTAAGGGTACGTTCAAACAAAGGGAGCTCCGGTTACAGTTGGTTGACTCGAATGAAAGTTAATCTCAACATGATCAATCTCCAAGTTATTCTTGCTTCCTGTAAACACCTATAATCTTCCACTTGTTGTTGCTGCTCCTTTTTTTTTTCTTCTTCTTCTTGCCCCCCACTTATTATTCTGTCTCCATGTCTGCCCAAGGTATCCTCTCTCCGCCCTCTCGCTCCCTGTCTCCCCTTCTCTCTGGGATAGCAGATGGAAACTATGGCCCAGTTCTGCCTTTTGTTCTGGGTCCCCAGAGAGGCCTTTTTTTGGACAGCACACAGCTCGCCTCCCCATATCTCATACAAAATGCAAGTGTCTGCCTTTTCATTAAAATAAAAGATGGGGAATGCACTTTTTTTGATTATACTTATCGGAATTGTCATTATTTCAACGCCTCTTTCTTCTTATTGGGGAATAATGAACTTTGCTTGGACAACTTTATGAGAATAAAAGAAAATACTGCATTTCAAAAGAAAATGCTTTTGTTATTGCTTAATTGATTATACTTTGACTTTTGCATTTAGTTACCACACTTAAGAGTGTTCATGTATTTTCATTGTGCCAACAAAATGGAAAGAAAACAAAAAAAAATGTCAACAGAGATGAAGAAATAAATAAAAGTTAAACTGCAGAGAAAAATGTGGGTGCAACTTTACAAGAAAAAGTACAGGACAAAGAAAAAGAGAGAAGTAAAGCTCAACATGACGCCGTTACTCCTTCAACAGTATCACATGAGCGTCTCTGGTTCTACTCCAGGGCTCTGTTGTTGGTATATTTCATAACGTCTGGGTATTAATTATTAACGTGGCTGAAACAACGAAACCAGGGCCTACCCACAGCATCCCACCTGTTGAGAGCCAAAAATAAAGTTGTTTTCTAAAGCTAATTTTCTACATAGCAGAGTAAAAACTCCATGATTAAAAATAACCTGACTTGGGTTGTTTTTTAGCTCAACTTTGAGGTTATATACAGGGACTAACTTTTTTCTGGGTTATTTTAACGATAAAATAAACGTAGGAAAAAAATATAAATTCAGTTGAAATAAAACCATATAACCCCAAAGAATTTGCACTACTCCAAAAAAGACCCAAAAAAGATGTCTCAAGATGGGTTGAAGAGATAACCCTATTGCTTTATGGGTGAATATGCACACTAAAAACTTTATAATTGAGTTGGGCTGTTTTTTAACCCAACTTTAAAAAGAGACCAACGCTTTTTTTGGTTGTTTTAACTCAGGAAAACTTTTTTTTTTTTAATTACAAAAAAAAAAAAAACATAAATTGGGCTCAAATTAAACCACTATAACTCAAACAATTAGCCCCAAAAGTAACCCAAAAATATTATAAGAATTACCCAAGAATTGGATTGAAGAATTAAAGTTTTGTAAGAGTGAAGGTCAGATTATACAAAGCTTATTTCATTCAAATGTGATGTGAGCCTTCTGATAATATTCCTTTTGCGGTTTAGTTTTTTTGAAACTGCATGCATCTGTTATTAGTTTTCAAAACATCGCTTTTTTGTTATTATATATAAATTAAGTCAGCGCTCAGAACAATATGGCTCACACTGGCCTCAATCCGCCCATCTTCAGTGAATTGTGATTCATTTTACTGCAGAGAAGCTTGAAGTCTATGGGATGTTCTTTTAAATGTTTACTGAAACTTGATCTAATTTCACCGTCAGTCGAACTCTTCTCAGAAGGCTGCTTCTCTAAACACTGCATTAATTCTGTTAATAATTGATCCCATCGTGCTTTTATACTCTCATTTATCCCGTGCCATCAAAGGGCGCGGGCTGTGATTGGCTGCAACACGCTGTTGACGTTCATAAATAATTTGGAAGTGCTTGGATTTTTTTTCTTCTTTCAGGCGCGCACGCTTTGTAAACAGACTTTGGAAAAGTTGATGGTTTGAGTCCGGCTCCATGGCAAGGCTTCAGCTGGACGGGAGGGTTCGGTGGTATGAGTGAGTGAGTGAGCAACTTTCTTTAGTTGAGTAAAAGCGTGTTCGCTCTCGAGGCAGGTCCTCGGGGACGCGGCGGGCACCCGCGAGCGCTCACCAGCTGACAGCGCGTGCTCCTCTGAGGCCATCCAACACCCCGGCCCGCACGAGCCTGCCAACAAAAGGCTGAAATTAACGCACGCTCCCTGTGACGTCATCAACAAATGAACTACAGCTTTGGTGGAGGAAGACTAACTTGTATGATGAAAAGAAGCTAATAAATAAATACATGGATAATTAAACAAATACGGTTTTTTTTGTGTTTTATTTGTATTTATGTATTACAATTTACTTCAAACCAGAGTCGCCTTTTAACCCTTTAACTATCGAATAGACAATTTTTTTTTTTTTTGCTGTTTATTGCCTTGGAAGTAATACATTACTGTTTTTTTAATATATATATATATTTTAAATGGGCTCTTGATGGCCTTTTGATTGTTAAAGGGTTTAGAGCCCTTACAATCATTTTTTTCACACTCTGCTCCTAGAAACCTTCAAATAAAGGGACTTTTATAGCCGAAAAACTAACATTTTAAAGGATTTTGTCATTCTTTTACTTATTTATTATTAGTAATATTTCATAGTGAAGCTAAAAATCATTTAATTTGTTATTTGATGTCAGAAAATATGAATTTTCTTCTTAAATATTTTTTTAGTGAATATTTATGTTGAAAATAAACTTATAAATTGCTACGAATCTTCCCAAATAAATTCAAACCCTTACAGCTGGCTTGTCCAACAATTTGTCCTTGAATAATAATCTTCAGAATACACTTTGTCACTCAAATTAGCACAAAAAGGTCCAGAGATAAATGAGAAAGCATTTTTTAAAAATGTTAAAAAACAAAATATAGCAATAAAAATCAAGTTTTTTTGGGCCACTTTTGCAAAACATTTTAACTCAATCTGTAAATGACTGAACTCTTTATCATTAAATGTTATTAGATATTAAAGTCAAAATGCCATAAAACAATCATACAATTGTTGTTTTCTTGTCCAAAAATCCTAAAAGCAACAGACAAAACGCTCATTTTCTTTATTTTAATATTTATTTAAAATTCTCAAAAACAAATTAAACAAAAACAAAGAATGGCAAAACGAGCGCTTCTTCTTCTCCAACAACTTTACAAAAAGCAAAACAAAAGAAATAAATACATTTCATACATGAATCATTTCAGCCAGTGAAGGACGAGAGACAATCAGATGTTACAAAAGAAAAATGACAAAAGAAAGAAGTGATGATGGCTACGGGTAATAATTTATTGTAACAAGTATGGCAGTGCTACACTAAACTAAATGAACTTATATTCTTTCTGTTGTTTTTTAAGGGGACGAAAAGCCGCAAATCTAAAGCCTCTTGGCTGTTTCTGTTAAAGTGCACGTTAAGAACTTTTAAAGTTGCAAAATGAAAGTTAAACATTTAAATATAATAAAAAACTAAAATAAAAATGGGAACACAACTGTTTTTCTGATTCATAAAAGTTGATGCATTATATGTGGAAGACGGATTTTATGAATGGAGTGACGTGGAAAATGCCCGTGGCAGTGCTGAGCACGACATGGCAGGGGGGGGGGGGGGGTCTTCCAGCCACGTCTTCATGGAAACTAAAAAATTATAGGATGTAGCTTACTTTATTGGCAGAATCGAATTATAAGGTATAAAATGGTGAAAGAAAAACATTTTTTGTTTTAAAAAATTGACAATTTCTTTTTAGAAAATTAATTAAAAAATGCAAAAGTAGTTGATTGACACAAAACATTACAGGCCTATTTTTCAGTCGACAGATAAACAGCTCAGAAGGGAAGTGTGTGCTGGTGGTGATGGCTGGGCAGCTTGAGTTCTGAAAGATCATCTTCTTCACTTGAGTGAAGTTCCAGCGCGATCTCGTCTGAATCACTGAAGTGGGAGTGGGGGGAAAACTCCCCGTCGCTTCGTGGGGACCCTTTTCTTCCACGGCTGAATTGCGAAGCGGCCGCGCGCATGGAGGATGATGGAGAGGGAGCGGAGAGCTCATCTCCAGCTTTGGCGGGGAATGAACTTTCCTCAAAGGAGGACCGGAAGGGCATCCCGCCGATGTGGACCGGCAGCGTGCCGCCGGTAACAGGCGCAGGCGCTGGCGTTGTGCGTGGGGACGGGGGGGCTCTGTCCGTTGTCTCAGGGGAGGACAGCATACTGTCACGCTCTGGAGAAATGGAGCTGGAGTCTTCCGTGTTAGATGGACCTTCGAGCAGCTCCGCCAGGGCATTGATGTAAATTTGCGCCATCTGCAAAGTTTCGTATTTGGAAAGTTTCTTGTCGTTGTCGAAGGCGGGAATGACGCTGCGCAGCTCGTCGAACGCGTGATTGAGCCCGTGCATGCGTCTCCTCTCGCGCGCATTGGCCGCCACTCTCCTCTGCTTCTGGATGCCGTTAATCGGCTTGCTGGAGGGGGCTCTGTGTCTTACTGATGCTTCGTCTTTGCCCCCCGTGGACGCGCCACGAAGTCGGCACAGGTCCCGAACTTTGAGCGAGGGAGAGGAGGGACTCTTGGCAGATTTTCTGTGGCTGGGTGGGCTTGGATGTCCCGAAGACCCGGGGGAGTCCGCCTCTGAAATGGCAAAAAAATACAAAACAGCTTCAAATAAAACCCATACATAATTCGTTGTACACAAATACTTTTTTTTTATTAAAAAAAGTTAAAAATACCACTGAATCTAACGTGGAACAAAAACAACATTTTTAATGCCTCCTGTTGCATCTATTCATTCTCTTAAGTCGACTTATCCTTGAAACATTGCGTAAAAGCTGTGCGTTCTCACCGTTGTAAGAGCAGTTGCTGGAGTACGGCGAGTGCCGCAGGTACTCGTGTGTCTCACAGTTGCCAGAAGCCGGAGCCAGCCAGGCGCGTGGGTCACTGCCGCTGTCCACGAGCGTGAGTCCAGATTCGTAGCTGGACTCCTCCATCTGCTGCTTCCCTGCCCTCCCCGCCGCCCCCGGACTGCTGCAGCATTGCTGCTGCGCCCTGAGCGCCGCAACCTCCCGCGCACCATTGCTCCAATCCTCCAGACTTAACACATCCATGCTCCAAACAAACTCTTTCCCAGCTCAAGTTATTGGACGCTGCGCGCTGCGTGAATGTCACGGTCGCGTGCGTGACTCCTTCTTTGGTGTTCGAAGACGCTGCGTCGGTTTAAAAAGCGGCACGCGTCTGGAAGCCCCCCTCCTCGCGCTGGTCGCGTGTTGACGTCCAATGAGATGTCTCGGCAAAGCCCGAGAGAGGTGATTATGGCTCCTGGAAGCAGGGCTGTTTATGATAACGTTACGGTTTAAGGGGGTAAGAGGAACCTCCCACAGGACGCACGTGCGAGTCGTGATGGTCGTTTAGGTAAGAAGAAGCGTGGACAGCGTGAGACATGGAGATGGGGGCAAATCCCCACCTGACCTGTCAGTGTGTTTACAGCTAAGGTGTGGGAAGGGGGGGGGGGGGACTGGAAGGGTTGAAAAGGGTCAATTGGCCACCATCAGATTTCTATTTTTGAAAAAACATAGACAGTGTTTTTGGAGATTAAATAAAGAAAAGTCCAAATGCTAAAGGTCCCACTTTTTAAATGTATAATAGATAGTCCTCATTTATACCCAAACTGTGATACATAAGCGTGTTAAACCCACAGAGTTCAGTACAAAGCCTCAGGACCCTGAACCAAGTCGAGCTTGACCACAAAGTCAGCTTGAATAAAGAAAAAAAATCATGGGCCTTGTGCGTTCATTGTCACTTCATACATCCTATGTTCGTCTCCAGTTTCCATTTTCCATTGTAACAGGTCTAAAAGCTTTTGATCCGGCTTTCGGAACGCCCTGTCGGTAAGAAAAAGGCTTCACAGGGAACGGAAACATGAGCAGGGGTGTCGCGCTCAACACACTTTTCTGCCGACAGGAGCTGCGCCAGCGCAGCGGGTCAGTGCGCACGGACGGACGCACGCACTCTACACTTTTACAGTGGTTTCCTTCAAAGTCGCACTTCAAGAACAGGTTGAAGATGAAGAGAACAAATGAAACAAAAGACAACAATCTGCTCAATCAACTCAAACCACTGATAGGCCAGAGGAACAATGGACTAATTGCTATGTGGAAATTGCCTTTCAGGTCTAGTTGCTATTATCCAATTAACCATTGCGAGTAAATACAGTAGCTCAATGTTTGGTGTAAAGCTTGATGACAGATTCAGGGGATTTTTTTTAAGGAAAATTATGTCAATTCTTAACAAAAAGCGGAATAATTTCCTTTGAAATCCCAAATTTAAGGCGGGGAGAAATCCCACAATTTCACAGATAGACTGGCCTCTTTCTTTTCTACTTTCTATTCATGTATGCATGATGGGGACGTCTCCTGGCGCCGAGCGTTTGTCCCCCCTCTTCCCACCTACAAGCCCTTCCATCCAACGGGCTGCCCTGGGCTCCTGAAGCTACCAACAGGTTGGATATTGTAGCTGGCGATTATTAAAGTGTCGCAGACACAATGGAGATTCTATGTTCCATTGGTCACGCCTGTGGGGAGTTCTCGAGGGAGAAGGGCAGGCTCCCATTCCAATGCACAAGAGGAGTCTGCGTGCTACCCCTTCTCATCCCAATCTCCTTGGAGACCGGGGCGCGACGGGCACGAGGCTGGAGTGAGGCGAGGCGCAAGGGGGATTTTTACAACCCAAAAATGATCTTTCGGAAAGCCAAACAAGTGTTTCTGATAGTGATCCCATTCTTTTTCTTTAGTTATATTACTTTATCAGTTGTTTTTAAGAATCAAAAACATCAAGATTGGGACATTTTTCTGTTGGAAAGACCGTTTTTAACAAAAAGGGTTTTTCAGTTGTTTCACCAAAGTGGATGGAAAGTATCAAATCTTCATGTTTTCTTCTAAACCTTTACAACCTGAAAATTCAACTTTTACATGTAGTGTACATATTTATTTACATGCATAACTATAGCACACAATTAAATACTCTGAATAAAACAAAAACCAAAAAAACAATAATTGTTTCAGGTTTTCTTTTAAAAAAGAGAAGCAAAACAAAAACTGGTGGAAAACCACAAAAAAGTGCTTGCTTGATAGCTGAATGATCTTAGTTATAAAGCACAATCTTCATCATGTACCCAAGTCAGAAACAGTTTCAGATTGCAGGACTAATGTCTAAAAAACAGACCCAGCTCTGCTTCAACCTCAATGCCACACTGATGACTATAGGGCTGCTTGCTTGCTTTTCTAAAGGTGATTCTTGTAATCTTCCAGAACCCATTCAAACATGTCCTTTACACCTTTCCATCATTCCAAAGCATGAAAAATGATTTAAATACTAGTTTAAGGTATTTTTCTCTCATTAAAAACACATCAAGAAACAACACAGTCTCACATTTTTGAGTAGTTTATTAAAACCACCCAATTTCTTTCTGGAAAATCCACAAGAGGTTGGTTAGAAGTTGCAAACAAAAATATCTGAGGGTGTTTATAGACTCAAATTTAAGCTGATTCCAAAGGCGCTCAACTGCTTCGTTTATCTTAATCTGAAAAAAAAAAAAAAAAAAAAAAAAAAAAACTCAGACTATTTACAGGAACTCCAAAAAGTTACAATTGATAAGCATGCATTAGAAATACCTAAAAAATCTTTCAAATTTAGATCAGGATCTTTATTTAAGATGTGATGGAGCGTTTTGAATTATTGAGAACATCCTTCAACAACTACAAGTCTTCAACATAAGTAGATGTCTACAAGCTTGAATCAGAGGAAAACGCTTTTATGCACATTGTAGGATTCCAATTCCTTCATTTGTTCATAGAACATAATGGATGCAGGTCGATTTAATTTGTAGAGGTTTTGAAAGAAGCGTTTGAGTTTGTGTCGAGATTGAAGTTTAAATCAGAAATAAATTTTATTCTTGAAAAAAAAAAGTTTTCTTTTTGCAAATACTTATCATATATTTAAACCCCCCTTTCTTACAGTAAATATCTTCATTTCATTTGTCTTCAACATATATCAGATATTTTTACCCTAAAACGAAAGCATAAAAAAATACTAGGGTTCACTTTCTGAAGATAAAAGAAATATGGAAAGATGGCACAGGCTTTAAAAAAATGTCACATAGATGGTTAAATTAGCGTTTTTTATGCTTATCATTTTCATCATCAGCTTTGACGGAATAAATTTTTCAATTTAAGTAAGAAAACGCTGCGTGTGGGAGCAAAACAGCGCCATCTTGTGGCGAAGAAACGCAGTTTCAGCAAATGTAAATTCACTGCTCAGGCGCTCACATTGAGTCACAAAACAGCCTATTAGTTTCCTAAAACTTTGGTCACATGAGGTTTGTGTTTAAAGAAAAAGCAATACATAAATAATAAAAACTCAGCATTCTCAGAATGGACAGAAATATAGAAAAATAACAGTTTGCATAATAATAATGATGAAAATTTGTTCACTTTAAGCCAATTTTAAAGTATTTTACAACACGTAGACTCCTGGAAAATGGTGATTTCAATTTTCTCTTTTGTAAAAAAAAAATAAACAAATAAAACATTTCAACAATATTTTTTCTTTTCTAGATAAGTTGGTAAAAATGTTCCTACAACCTTAAAACCCACCCGAGAACCTTAAAAAGTAACTGTTTTTGAAGTTTAGGAAAAAAATTATGTTAACAATAAATCAAATTTGCTACTTCAAAGCTGGACAAGTTCTTTTTTTTTCTTATCAGGTTGTTTTAAAATGTTCTGAAAAAGCTATTTTTGGTTAAAAATCCACAAAGTTTACTTGCGCTGTGGGGGGGGGGGGGGGGGGGGTACATCAGATTAATACAATGTCAGCTCCTCTTCATTGGTTACCTAATTATTTTAGCATTTCGACAGTCTCTTTTCACATGTTTTTTACTTACCTCTCTTAAATCGTGATGCATCCATTCTTTCTTTCTCTTTCCTATCTGGAGATCCCCATGTTTTATGTCTTTTTCTGGTTCTTCATAATATTGGCTGCTTGAGAATGATGACCATCGGTTTCGTCCTGTAAAAGTCAGTCATGTCCACTGTATGAAATCAGAATATTTTTTTCCCCCGGCAGGTATTGGTTAAAAAAAATAACATAAAATAAAAAGTTCCAATCATTTTCTATGACTTTGGTAAAAGATCAATAACAGCTGTACTGTCTCAGTTTAGATAATAAAAGTGTTCAGTGGCCCAATGGAAGAATTTCCTGCCTGAGAATTGAAAGTCCTGAGTTTAAGTCCAGGGCTGAGTCATACCAAAGACTCTAAAAATTGGACCCAATGCCTCCCTGCTTGCCACTCCGCACCACAGGGCCTTTATCATGCAAAATCAACGTTTTGAGCTTTTAAGTGTATTATAATGTTCATTCCTCACCAAAAACAACCCTAAAGTGGCATTTTGATCCATTCACACACTTCTGATCATTCCCCAAAACCTGCACTTTGAGGACCAACCCCTCCTAATTCACGAAAACGAGCAGGTTTTCACATTGTGACGTAGATATGTGAAAACAGGAAGAGTCTGCACTGCCAGCACCGCCCCCAGGCTAACACACACACACACTCACGCGCGCATACACACACACACTTTCTACACTGAGGTATCGGTCATGGTCAAAACGCTTTCATTTTATATGTACATTATGCACATCCATTTTTGGAAAAATTCAGATGTTTGTTTTTGTGGATGAAATGCAGACACTCTATAGGTTGATGTCATAAAAAAGGGGGGCACTCTTTAGTGTGCCAAAGGCAATATATTATCATATTTATGGATACTACTTACCCAAAAAGGCTTAAGAAAAGTAATGACAAAGGCCCTTTAAAGGGTTGGATTAAGGGGTTATACAACCAAATGTTTCCCAAGTGTGGCTCTGTCTGCAGCTCACCGCTGCCCCAGGGGATCAGTCAAATGCGGAGAGAAAATTTCACACACCTAGATGTGCTAGTCGTGCTGCTAAGTCAAAAATTCAGACGTCATTCTGGAAAGCTATGATCAACATTGGTTATCTCAAATAGTACTGCAAACAATTTTTATGGGGCTATTGTTGCTGCACTAAAAGTTGAAAAAAAACTAAAAACACAGAAAAGGACTTTCAAATAGGTATCACATAATCAGATTGAAAAAACTTTGAAAATAAACCCTATTATTTAACACAAAGGATGATAAGTGAAACGCTTCGTGTATTTTGATCTCTAGAATAGAGGGAAAAAAAACAATATACCATCCCACTGTAGAAAACCTGTTTATTAGACAAATTATACACAGAAAGCTTTGCCACTTGTAACAGAGGCTCAAATTTGTTCGGTTTTTGAATAATATGCAACACATACAACAAAATAGGCCTATATTAAATACTGTACATCATAAAGTTTTGAAAATTATCAAGTAAATTCTGTAGTCCTATGTGTGAAATTAAAAATGTTAACAGAAAAAATCAGCAAGTTTGTGCATGCTTTCTTTTTAGTGGACTTGCCCCGTTTTGTTATTTATCCAGCAAATTAAAAAAATAAAAATAAAAAAAAAATAAAAAGGAATGGCAACATGAGAAAAGCAAAACATCAGTTTAGGTGTAGCATGAGCGGGAAGGGGCGGGGCGGGGCGGGGCGGGGAAAAACCGAAGGCAGTAACGTGATTGCTCAAATCAACACTAAAGCTGAACATCATACAGTCTTCTCTTTTCAACAAAAATATCATCAACATGTAAAATATACATTTTTTTATAATGTCTCTTTCATGTATACTAAATAAAATTCTTTTAAATGCATGTGTCCTATACGCCATTCAGTAGCCTAATATAAGAAAAGAATTCCTAAGAATGCTTGTTATAAAACACTGTGGCTTGACTGAGATCTCTACTCACAACATTTTTGCAGTTTTAGTTCTTAAAGATAACAAACTGAAAACTTGCTCTAAGCAACTAACATTATCAATTATTAATACAGTGTTAGTGACAAATGGTTTGGTTTCCATTTTACCCAGTCATCCCTTCATTTCCATACCCCCGACCAGATAATGCATGATGCTCATCTGAATTAGTTGGCACTTTTAAAATAATAATAATAATAAAATGATAGAAATAGTACCCTTAACATAAGTGATATGAAACGTATCTGGGACTCGTAAAAAGGCAGACTCTGGATTCCATCAGAGACATTCTCATGGCGCACCGGACAACCACCGATTCACTGCTCTGAAATGTTTCCGATACGCTGAAATCTTTGAGCTTTAACATGGAGGCTTGGGGGGAGGGGGGGTCAGGTAACTACAGGTGACATGTAAGGCTTGTTCTGACGATGCAGTTGGCGATGGCCTCTCTTTAACATAAAAGCCAACTCCATTCCACAACTTGAACCTGGGAAAAAAAGTGTGACATGACATTTTAACTCAACCTTATTTTCTTCTTCTAATAAAACAACCTGGGCTGTGAGAGCGCCAAAAGGAACCAAATGAAAATAGGAAGTTTGACGTCGTGAAGACAGAACAGAGACTACAGCACTTGTTTAGCAGTTTTTCAAAGTTTGCTTGGAGCAAAAAACAAGTAGACAGCTTAGAACAATGTCTTTTTTTTGTACTTCCTGACCAAAAACACATTCCACGCATTATTTTTTTTCCCCAAACAAAACTCAACAAAATACATATAATAAGCATAAGCTTTTCAGAAGTCTTTAAGCTTGTTTTTTTATTCTTTCAGCTGCTTTTGATATTGTCCATGTTTCCCCTTCTTTGAGAGTCTGATTGAAGAACCTCACCTTCACTTGAAAAGCAGAGAGCACAATACAGGTGAGAGAAAGAAAAGGTAAGATCTACATACAATCACTTACAGGTCTGTGGGCACTGGTACAGTGCAGAGGGAATTGACAAAGAGTTACATGTGCATCAAAAAATGGTGAAACAGTTTCAGGCTGATGCAGCACAAACATCTCAGAAGTAATTTAAGAGTGATGCACCAAAACTGGTGAATCTACAGTGAGAAATTGTTGATCTGTCATGGCGTTTAGCAGTTTTCAAGCCGGTGGAGGCGTCATCGTGTGCTCATCTGCAAAAGTCTCAGGAGGTGTCGTCAGGCCACAATGTGGACACCATCTTGGAGATGAAAGCACATTAAGGACAGCAGATTTTGGGTGAAAAACCATAAAAGAAGAGTGTTTAGACCCCCCCCCCCCCAAATTCAGACAAGCAAAAGAAGAATCCCTTTTTTAGAAGAATGGACACGGGGCGCTTTCTTCTACCCCGTCATTGATTATTAGCGAAATCCCCTGGGAGCTGTTTCATGGCTAAGGTGACGACAAATCCTTTTGTCTGCAGCATCTCTAAAACCTACTTGTAGAAACGAAACCCTCAAAGGGTTTTGAACAGTAAAGTGAAGTTGATCTTTTTTCATTCCATGAACTTGTCCTCAAGTCATAAAAACAAAAACAGTAATGAAAAAAAAAAAAAAAAGAACGTCCCCCTTTCAGAATTATTCTCCCAAACGATCACAAGAACAACAACGTAAATTATCAAGCCCCCTCCCTGCCCCACTCCCCCTTTTTTTCCCCTCCCGTCGGGACCTCGTCAGCAAGATTTGAAGGAGGATCGTGAATGTACCTACAGACCTGTAACTCCTTCGCTTTAGCCAAATAGAAAACTGACACCCTTGGGAAGACCCAAGCAGAAAACAAAAACCAAAGGATTGCTATGTACACATTTTTGTAATTTCCCCTTTTTTAGCCTAACCCCAATGTTTTTGTTTCATCCGTGCAATGACGCTCTAACAAACTCCGCCTCCTCTCTCAACTCTTCTTTCCGAACCAACCATACCAATAGCCACTGCTTATATGGAGGTACCCCTGTCTGGATCATTGCCATATCCAAAGTTGGGTCCTGGACCTGTGGGCTGGTAGGGAATGGAGGACATTGTTTTAATGGGGCTGCGGAAAAAGCCACCATTGGGGGCCCTCTGCCGGAAAGGCCCAACCCCACCAGTCCGGTGGTCCTGCAGGCCGCCTCCACCACCAAATCCAGAGGAGAATCCAGCGGCAGCTTTGGCAGAAAGGCTACGGCTAAGGGTCTGGATCTGCTCGGGGATGAAGGTGGTGGTGGTGATGTGGGTGTTGCGGAAGTCGCTGATCTGCTCGAGTGCCTGCCGGGCAGCAGGGAGCGCATCCATGTCGAGAGGGGTTAAATCTACGGAAGAGGTGGAGAACTGCTTATGGGGGCTTTCATCCTCGGTGCACAAGCTGTTAACCCTGTGGTGTAGGTGCTCCAGGTCGATCTCCTTATCGTCCTGCAAGGTGGGAGGGAATGGGAAGAGAAGAACAGAGGGGAGGAAGAAACCAAAGTAAAAGAGGAGGGGGAAAGGAAACAGTAATGCAAAGATGTGGAATATGGAACAACAAAAAAAGATTGGAAAAAGAAGAAGGATGAGATAAGAGACAATAAAGGGTAAAGATTGATACGAAGGGTTGATGAAAAGATTAACAAGTGGTATAAAAGTTGAATACAGAAAGATCAAGGAAGTGAGGACAGTGGATATAGCAGAGAAAATATATTTGCAGAGATATGAATGAGGTGCAATTGTTTTAAACAGGAGGGATGTCATCGTTCCAACCAGTAAAACAGTTTAAATAAAGGAATGAAATCAATACAGAGCCGTGGACAAGGCAGATGAAAAAATATTAAAGGTAAGACAATTTGCAAAAAAGAAAAAAGATAAAAGGTTTTAGGAGCAAATTAAACATTAAGGTCATGTCATTTGCAATTGAATTGCACACAATAGGAGCAATAAATAAACACAAGATGGGTTGGTGTGAATGTTGATGAGACAGAGAAGTGGGGCGGGGGAATAAGAAAGGGAAAGATGGAGGGAAGAATAGAGAAGCAGACTGAGCTGTGATCAGGATATTGACAAAAAAAAACATTCAAACACTCTACAAGTCTATAAGGGCGTGCAGGTAGTCTGTATTAAACACAAAGAGGGAGTTCAACCTTTTCTTTAGCATTACCACCCAGAGTCTGATATTGATAAACCTAATTTCGAACTTATAACATCTAACAACACTTCATTTGACCTTAATAGTTCTTAGCTGTGTATTGTAAAATGGCCATTTTCCCAAATATTTTTTTGTGGCCATAATTTATTCTTGCAGCCTGTAAAGTTTCATTTATCAAATGCAAAAAGAATAAAAAATAAAAAAAAAACATTGCAGATCATTCAATAAGCTGGAACAAACTTAACATTTCTAAGCACATACATTAAGTTCTAACTTAATTTACAGTAAACATAGAATGTGAGAAATACATCATAAAATCATTTTTGACATATAAGTAGCTTATCCACTAAAGTATGATAACATGGTCAATGCTTTTACTGCACAGGCTAGCGCAGACAGCCGTGCAGGGCAGCTCAGTTTGCAATGAATGAGGGGAGCATATAAGGAAGGGGGGGGGGGGCTCAGGTGAGGGGGTGATGAGAGAAAATATTGGTGAGGGGTTTGTAAATGTTTACTTCTGACTCCAAAGCAGTTGAGGTGTTTTATCTGAAAGAGGAGGGGAACAGGGTGGGGTGTCTCACAGGTAAGGTTTTAATTTGTAGTGAAAGCTGAAAAAGGCTTTTGTGATCACATTTACTGGGGGGGTAAAGACAGATTTACTGACCGTGTCCTTTGGATCTGGGGAGGGGGGGCTCTGGATGGCCTTAGTTTTTGTGCAGCTCACGTGCAGAGGGGACCAGCAGTGGTGCCCCCCTGGTTTACCATCTGAAATGGGGGCAGTGAGAGGAAGGAGAGCACGGAAGGGCACTCGCGGTTGTTGTTGAAAAAAAATAATCAAAAACACATAAAGTGCTTGAAGGAGTAGGGGGGGGGCTTTTAACAGAGGATATTGAAATGAAGGGACGTGAGGAAGAGGAGGTGTTCTGATTGTTTTGCTGGACCAAAGAAAGAACTGGATGTTTAAAAAAACATGTCCAAAACTACATTACACTTTTATGAAAGTTATAAAGATTTAATTCAAACTGATTATTTCCTAAAATGAAACTCAATGTCAGATTTGTCCCTGAAATCAAACACATTTTGGAAAAAATAAATCCATGAATGGATTAGATAGTTTATGATTAATTAAATATATGAAGTTAAGTCTCTGCATAAAAGTAAGAAAATCTCATTGCAAATATCAGCTGCTCAACTCTGCAGTCAAAGCGGAAGCTCCATCTTTTACAAGAAGAAGCAGCGCCCTCCAGTGGCAGAATGCCTTTATTGCACATAACTGGCAGCAATCCATCGAAATAAAGGTTTCTGTCAGATGTGCTTTGCCTACAGATGTGCTATAAAATGGACACCAAAATTTGAAGCCGGCTCCCTGATGTCCATCACTTCATTTTTCTCTCTACAAGCTCTACTAACCAATTCTCTTTTGTATCTTCTATTGTATGAACAACCTTGGTGTAGGAGGTGAGGTGGTGAAGGTGGTCATTCTCATTTTGGGGTTGAGTTCGGAGGGGTTGGTGGGTTCGTAGGAGTGCTGCACAATCAGGGCGCAGGGGATGTCGCAGCATGCTGGGGGCTGGTAATGGGTGGCGGTGGGGGCAGTGGCATTAGCAGTGTTGGGTATCTGGTTCTGGGTCTGACTGCCCAGGGCGAGAGGGTGCTCGTTTGAGCTGTGAGGACATGGATCAGCAGCTTGTCTGGCAGATGGGCCATCTGCTTGCGTCTGCTCGTGACACACAGGTGTGCAGGTGTTTGAGTAGAAGGGGTTGGGAGGAAGGAGACAGACAGGAACAGGTGGCGTGGAGCAAAAATGTGGAGTAATTCATATATATGTTTGAGTGCATGCCAGTTGAGTGAGCAGAAAAAAAAAAGGCAAATCGACCCACAGGCAGACAAAGCAGACAGACAGAGAGGGGATGAGTGACAGACAAGACCGTCGAAAGATGGCGAGGTGGAGGAGAGGAAGCAAATTGGAGAGACAGATGGGTGGGAGGGGGGTGAGCGAGAAGAAAGACATGGCAGTCAGTCAGCACACACTGTTAAGCAAGTGGCTGTGTGTTGTGTCCTCAAAGAGACATTCACACAGTCGTTTTATACCTGGAAAGGGGAGATGTTTAAAAGCCATTTTGTATTGTTCTCTCCCCTTCGCCAGCTACACCCTCAACACAGAGTACTTATCTACAAAATAAAACAAAAAAAAAGGCAACATGAGGAGCTTTGAGCCACAGTGACACAGATCATCGTTGTTGAGTTAGAACGACAAGAATTTCATCACACAAACCCTGAAAGGGTCTGCTTTTGTGCGTACCAAACACACACGACGTCCGTTTGCTCTTGTCGTGCTAAGTCTACATGGACTTCATGAAAAATCAGACATGGTCAAAACCACAGATGCCATCATTATGGAAGAGTTTTGGCAGTGATCACATGTTTCCTGGTCGGGTTCTCTAAGGGATGGCAGGATTTCCACTGGCAGAACTCTTTCATACAAACCATTGGCTGAACATGTATATATATATATATAGGCCAGGAGGTAAAGCAATACAGCCACCCTGTTATGAATGAAATGCGGTTCAGAGGCCTCATCTGGAAATTGCTCATCCGAAGCATTAGGAGCACCTTTATCAATTTTTCAGTGGCTATACAGTAACTGTCATTCCAAGCATATATCTCCCTCCTATCACCCACCCAGTGATTTAGAGGCTTCGGAGCAATGTGTGCTATTGCAAAGAACTAATTTGAAAATAGTAGCATAAATAATATTCTGCAACATTTAAATAAAAAAAACCCACATCAAATAGCAGGAATGACTTACAGGGAGACACTCGTTTATGGATAATAACCTGATCAAATGCGCTCAAATGGATAGAGTCTTTATCGCAGCTTCCCCACATTAGTCATTTCCATGGAAGTGTGTAGTGGTGCTTGTGTATGGGTTAGCCCAATAGTAATCCTCGTAGGCATTTACAGCAACCTTATAGATTATGGTGCCAGCCATTCCACAACACAGAAGCACAGCTCTGCCACGAACACACACTGATGTTATAGAGTCAAAAAGCAGCTAACATAGCATTACACAACATATGAATGGTACAGAATGTGCATGTTTTAGTACTCACATAGAAACAACACAGAGACACAAACACCGCTTTTTTTAAACAGAGTTGTGGGTGTCAGCATGTATCGGCTGCATTACTTTGGTCACACTTTGTGATGGATGAATGGAAGCATAACTTGCAGCAGTGATGTTGGATGGTGAATGACATCCATTTCTATGCTGTGCAGAGAGAGGCTTTCATTCTTGTTTGGGGCTGGTGAGGGGAGGACATGATTGTGAATGGAGAAAAGTCACAAAAGCATATTTGCAGCACACAAAAGAGGGAACGTGAATAAAGAAAAAAAAGGCTTCATGACATGTATATGTGCACGGTATTTTTTTAAAATTTTCTATATAAATGCAAGAGTTGTACGGTGAAAGACGTGGGCCCAAAAAAGCATGGTAATGCGCGTTTGCATGCAAGTGTGAAGGCAAATTTTTATCTTTGTTATTGCAATAATGGACATTTTGGGGAGACAATTTGCTGTACACATCAAAGTATATTGTTGATTCCTATTTTCTAAAAGGATGAACTAGCTAAGAGATACTTGTTCTTCAATACACACATTTTTTTATTTAGTTCTGGCATTCTTGAGGAATCCCTAAAAAGAATTGTAAAAAAATGTCAGCACATTAAAGTGTCTTTCTAGTATGTGTTGTCACATTTTTGATTCACACAGAGAGAAAAAAGGTGACCTGCTTTTGTATGTTATTTCAAGTTTGTAAAAGTGCGCACAGAACCACATGGTTTTGGCTCAGTGTGATGGTCACCACTGGTTTTAGCATTTGATGTGACAAAAATATGGATGAGGTGGAGTTCTTCAAAACTGACAGAGAGCATAGCGACTGGAAGAGTCAATTACAGGCTTTCTGGTTTGCTTCACTTTATCAATTTTAGGAAGCGACTTTAAGCACAACTAGATTTGGTCCAGTGGCCATGACTAAGTCCAAAACTGAAAATGGAGGCAGAGATTTCCCATGTCGATATCTTGCAGCATATGCAATTTATCTAATTAGCTGCTTTGAAGTAGACTTACACTCGCCTTCATCCCTCCGTGGAGTCGGGACGTGCTGCTGTGGTCCCAGCTTGACTCTTATGTTCTGTTCTCAGTGACCATCTTTGCAGCTGGTTACTCATTTGAAACCGTCTTCACAGATGGTAAACTGAGATCAGAGAATGGCATTCCCACAGATTTCGCATACTCCATTAAACAACCACTTTAAGGACAAAATAGACCCATCTCAGCCACATCATCAAAGTTGCAGAGAGCTCTTCCAAAAGTACCTTTTCAGAGATCGTGTTCAAGGGAATAATGTTATCTGACTTTGTGAAAACACTGTCAACATGTATTAATTTAAGTAAAAAACATAAACTCATCTGGTTTGGACTTTAAGAACAGCATCTTTACATCATATCTTAATAAATCTATAGTCATCCTTTGTGTAGAAAGTAAAAACTGAGGTCCTGAAACTTTGGCTAATGACCCTGTGAAGTGACTGCTTGTTGGATTGTTGATTTCAAAAGGTGGCATTTTCTTATGCCGCCCTGCTCATTCCGAAGTGGGAAGGTGTGGTCGGCTCATTGGCTGTTGCTCAGGGCAAACCTTTTTTAAGTAGGCAATTAATATTTCAAAGCTGTAGCAAGCTGGAGGATAAATATCAGCAGAAAAAAAGAAACAATCAGAGCTGACTGAGCCGAATTCTTTCCTCCCCTGGAAGTGCACGTGGTGGTATTCTAATGATGTTGTTCTACAGGCCTGACCTATAAATATGGAAGCATTTTGGTTTTGCTCTTTTGGCCAAGCGCCCTGTTTTGATTTATGACTAAATAAAGCACAAACCCTTTTTAGCAATATAAAAACACGACTTAATATCACTAAGCATGAACATCTCACAATTCCAAAAGTCAAAATGTGGTCAACATTGTGCACATTTTTTGAAATTTGTTAAAACATGGATACTTTGTCCAGCAGCGAAGTGAAAGGTCAACGTTTTTTGATAGTATAAAGTGGTTTGTCGCCCTTTTAAAAAAGATTGTGACCACTTGTTTTCTAAAAGCAAAATGCAGCAATACTTTAGGATTTAAGAGGAAAAATTTGAATAAAAACTTAGAAAAAAGAGAAATTAGACTTTAAAAATGAAAGATTACCCAGAGAAACTAGAGACATAGAAATGTGTGTGCAAAAAAATACGATAGAATAATGTCTGATGCTTGATTCCTCAGTGCTAAAATGATTGGTATTACATCTGATACTACTACTAGTACAACCTCTAATATAGTACTATGACTCTAGCTATTATTATATAACAGTTATAATGTTACGTTTCAGCAGTTTTCTCTCATTAGGGGTTATAGGAAGTGCATTCTGTGAGACTCCTAAATCAATAACAGTGATTTCCCCGTGTCTGACTTCCCCCAAAGCCTTGATGTGCAAAACCTTGAACAAGAACTACAAAGAGAATCAAAGACTTCCACTATTTAAATCCCTGCTGTCCCTGGTATTCACTGACGATGCTCCACTCCTGCGCTCGGTTTGGGGTTGATTCCACCGGTTGCTTTTCCTGGCTAATGAAGATAGCAGGGGGGTGGGTGTGTTTATTTGTGCTGCAGCTGAACCACACTGTGCTTAACATGACTTTGGGCTTGACTAAAGGTTTAGTGTCTTTGTGGCTGCTCAAACGGCAGACATGACTACTGGTCTGAATGACAGATTAAAGCTGCTAAGCGGGCAGGGGGTTGGAGGTAGGGGGTAAATGATGCGTTTATGCATAAAGAGAAAAAAAAAGGCAAGAAGGAGACGCCGTTTACTTTTGAAATTTCTTCTGCTGAGTGGGTTGCAAAAGATATGTTATGGATAATCAAACAACTCCACGTCTAGAAATGATCTTAAGGAAATAGACGCCATTCACAGGTTGCCATGAAAGGCCCTCAGATAACAGTTTCTCTAATTAAGGCACAGGGATGAATCAGTTAAGAACCACGGCATGATTCAGTTACATTCATGAGGCTGTCGCCCCAGTGAGAACTTGGCACAGTAAACACCTGACACGTTTAACTTGATTTTCTATACAAAAGAAAAATGTGAATAGGGGGAAAAAAAGCTCAATTAAATTAGGAAGGAGCACATCAGGCACTAATTAAGCTGCTTTTCAATATGTGTTTTTTTCCACAGCGGGAGTCTGCGTGTGAGATCTGTGCACTTCTGTAATTACTCTGTTTGTAAATTGCTTCTATGGCTACAGAAAGGCAGAAATCCACTCAAAACACCAGGTACACTCACTCATCTCAAGAAGGTGACTTTCTTGAGAAAAAAAAATCTCAAGTTGCAAAGGAAAAGAAAGAGCTAAAACTATGAAAAGAATTATTGACAAAAAGTAGTGCAATTTTGATAGTTTAAGAGCCTGCTTATTTGACTAATTAAAAGAAAAATATGATCATTTATGTGTTTCAATAACAACAATATCATTGACATTATTTGTTTTTATAATAGTTTTCTGTAAAATGCTTCCTGATCTGCCAGGAAACAGATTTTAAAAATATTTTAAAAAATCTTAATTTATTTTTTTTAAAACATTTAATTTAAGTCCAGTATTCACTTATAATCATTATTAAAATAAATATTCATGACGTAGGACTGACATATTTTACTTTTTCCATTGCACCAAAAAATTCATACATTATATTATAATGTGATAAAAATAAAATACACAATATAGAATATATGTGAATTAAAAACATCTCTAATAAATTAAGTCAGAATTTCAGAAAACTTCAGTTGTGACTGACAGCATTGATTGAAAACTAAGAAAAATAAGGATCAGCAGTGGAATAAAGGTTGATGCACCCGTCCTCATTAATTCTCTTAAGCCATTATCCACAAGTTAACCTTGAACGGCTTTTATCAAATAGCTGTCTAAGAAGGAAAAAAACAAACTATTGTTTGAAGCGGAAGTAATTTACCTGATGGGAAAAAATACTTTCTGCAAAAATTAATCTGTGCTGCTTCACGTCCTGGTCTAATTTACCACCGACACATAAATGATTAACTCTAAACCAAAAGTGAAAATATTATTTCACACATAATGAAATTCCTTTCTGTTCATCTCTGGCATGTTTTTTGCATATTAAATTTGCCACACTTTGCTACGATTTCACAGTTTTGATTAAAGTTCATTAACATGAACCGTTTATCCCTCTGCGTTTTGATAAACATAGCAGTGGGCATGGGACGAGGAGGGTTGGTGATGGAAGATAAGCAGACTTAAATCACTGTTTAACCTCTGCGTGAGGCAAAAAAGGAAAAAAAAAATACCTCAGTGGTCACAAACACATCAGTTTGGGCTCTCTATTAACAGAGAAGCAATAAAATAGAGGGCCATTTGGGAAAACAAAACGATCTATTCAACCAAAGTAAAAAAAAAAAAAAATCCCAGACAGCAGGGATCCAACCGAAGGAAGATGCTACCGGAGTCATTTTGATTGCCTGAAATAATATCCCTGCTGAGGTGATCATAAGCACATCGCTTGATTGGATATTTCACATGGCGCTGCTTCTGATTTATAACATGGAGTGTTGCTGTTGTTTTCTGTGGGGGTGGGTGGGGAGGCAGAATTTTATAAGCATCCATGCCCAACACAGCCAGTCGATGTTTCCGTTTCCACCTTCACTGCATTCCAACAGGCCCCTCAGGCAGTTTTTTTATGTTCTGCTTCTAAAGTTAAAAGTTTCCTCAAAAATGATCGACTCCACTTTAGGAGTTGAGCGGTTTATTTCACTATCGATTAATGACACGTGCAGGATTTCAAGCCAATCAATAACTTGTTAATGGCAGCAACTAGGCAAAACAAAATATGTGGATGCAAAATTCTTTCTTAGGTTTTAAGACTTAAGCCGGTTTAAAGCAAATGATCACAAATGAAGGAGGCACCATGAAGCTTCCCTGAGGGTGGAATGGTGTGTGGATAATGGATGCGGTTATCATTATGCACTGCAGATATTTGACATCACTATGAATTGGCAGTATTGTAATGAAGATTGGACAAGGTTGACAGATGAGAGAAAGATCAAGTCTCTTCAATGGGTTCAGTTAAACGTGCGGCTTAATTCACTTCACACTCATCTGCTTTTGGAAGGCGCCGTCTCTTTGGTTAATCATTTTGATAATTTGATGGTAACCGTGACTGCACAAACAATTAGAATGATTGCAAGACAAGAGATCATCTGCAAGTAAGACCTTAATAGGACAGAAAAGCTCACTGTTCCATCACTTGTGAATGGTCTCTTGTATGATTTCCAAATCTCTTTAGTACGGTGGCCCTGACAAATAATGACAAAATAAACATGTTATATTTTAGAGAGAAAAAAAAACACATCTTCAAAAAAAATAAAACAAAATAGAAATTAAACAAAAATAATTTCCAGAAATCAAAATTTAATTTCAAAAAACGAAACACAATAAGAAACAGGAAAAGACTGTATTATGACATTTGAGTCTATTCAATGTCTGCATTCTAATAAAAGTTTTATGATTAGTAGATAACCTTCTGTTAAAATTATGGACAAAGGTCATCATCCAATCAGTGATGTCCCATAGTACCTATCTTTTCTTTGTGATTTCTGGAAAACACTTAATTTTTTTAACGCCAACTGGAAATGGTGGGTACTATGGCACATCACTGATTTAATGAAGACGTTTGTCCATCTTTCAACCAAAAGTTGTTTGGCATGAAGAGATATGCTCAATAATAATCATAAAACTTTTATTATGTATTCATCCAATAAGTGATGCCCCTTACTACCTACCTTTTCCGGTTTCCTATTGTGTTTCGTTTTTTAACATTCCATTCTTATTTCTGAAAATTACGTTTGTTTCATTTTTTTCCGTTTTTTAATTCTTTTTTTGTAAATGTAAATATAATGTTGGTTTTTTGTTATTTGTTTTTATTTTAACTGGTGGGATCTTTATGTGTTTTTGGCTTGAGTTTTTGGCAGGATTTGCCCTTCAGGACCACCGTATTTTAGGGCATAAGGATCAGTAACACCTTCTTTTCAAGCTGCCTGCAGTACATCACTGTCGTGTCTTAACCCTTGTGCTATCTTAGATGACCCCACCCTTACATAGACGTGTTATTCCTACCATGACAAAGTTAGATAAAGGTGGAGAGGATTTCATGTAACCACCAGTGAAGATCAGAAATCATTGAAGAATTAAGGTTCAGCGCACTGTCTGTCCAGGTGACCTAACTCCCAACGTTAACGTGCCTTGGATAGCACAAGTGTTAAATGGAAATTTACTTTAGAAGGAATGGAACTGCAAAAGGAACTTGTTTTTGTACCTCCGATCAAAAGTTGTGTTGTCCAAAAAGTGTGTTCACAATAATTTTTTTGGCTGAAAATCACCCGAACCATCCTAGCAACAAATCAGCCGTTTAAACTATTTCCTCCTTCCCTTGACCTTTCACCCCCTTCCTTCTTAATTGTCCCTTCCTTCTTTTATTGCTTGGTTTTAACAACAGGACCTGCTCCTCCACTCTGTGCAGTGACTCTTCTTCTCACTCATCCCATTTCATTCACCACCATACCTCCTTGGAAGGGACTCTGGATCCCTTCCGCCGCGACCACCAGCTCTCCACCATTGCAATGAGGCAGGAGAGAATCACGCCAGCTGCCAGGACGCAGAAGACGCCAGCGAAGCTGTGGATATCCAGGGCGTTGCCGCGCTGCCGTGTCTGGACTGAACTATACAGGTCACAGGGAGTGTCCTTGGGCCACCACTTGAGCTTTAGTAAATCCATGTCGCCATTCTGCTGGAGTTCTAGGATTCTATAACGATACAGAAATATACAAGAAAAAACTCTTCAGGAACAGATTTAAAGAAGCAATTATCTCCTGACTGAGATCAAACTTCTTTCAGACTGGCCAAACATTTTTATTCATGTTGATTTTTTTATTTGTGAACACAAACACGACATCTGCAGCAATCTAACCCCCCTGAATAAATAATTAAATTAGATTGTTAATTGCTGCCTTTGAGTGATTTTTATTTAATTAAAGTGTCAAACTGATGCGAAGACATTTAAAAGTAGCTGAGGCAAAACATCCCGGAAACCCCCAAGCTGTAGGTGCAGTAACTCCTTCACACCATTTGAGGGCAGTATTAGCAAGTTTATGTGGACCGTGATCTCTTCCAACTATATTGGGCTGTCAAACTCATTATAGCTAACATTAATATGTTTTGCAGCACAGCTCTAATACACTGCCACAATGTCATTATGCAGCCTAGCTCTATCCGCACGATTGATGGCTTCAGAGAGGATACAGCTCAGAGGTTGATGGGGTCCCTCTGTTAGCCTTCAGCTTATTATTTAACTGGGTGGTTCATTTTAGGTTGGAAGAGAGGTGCAGACACACAAAGACAGACAGGCTTACAGATATTTATACAGGGAGATCCAGGATGGAGCGACCGATCATCAAAGAAAGACATAAGTAAGAGGAAAAAAGGCATGTAACCCCCTCAAAGCTCACAGAGAACATGGAAATACTCCTGCGTACTCAGACTAAGCCACCACAGGAACTGTAAGTAAGGGAGTAGGCATACTGTTAGTTGGAGAGTGTTGCTTTTTAGACACTATGAACAACTGTGCTTATCCTTCATGGTAATTTATCCGTACAGGCAGCAAATAGAAATCAGTGAAATCAATCACAGAATGCAAATGAACCCTCCAGCTGATTCATCCAGCCACAATACCCCACTCTGAAGCAACAGCAGTCTTTTGAGGTGCATACCTTTCACTTGCTGTGCTGGTGGATGTTTTGGATTTAAAACTAAAGCTCAGAATAGATCAGATATAGGCAGACCACCCACGAAATGTATTGTGAAGAAAATTATGATTCAAGTCAAATTGATAGCATTAGCACAGTAGCTGTGTCATTCGATATGTTCAGGTTTGGTCAAAAAGATACAAACACTGGAGTAGGGGTTCTGACTTAATTGATTTATTGATTTATATTCTCACGATCTAACCAGATCGATCTGTCCGAGGCAAGTTTTTAATTGAATTGTTCCAAGATGAAATAAACAGATTATAATTTATACTGGAAAATACCATTTGGATTGAGGCGCATATAACATAAAAAAGGGAACAACACACACGTGATGACAGCAAAAAATGATCAATCCATCATTCCAGTCCCAATGTATGGAAATATTTTGAATTTTGCATAAACATGTGACCATCCAATGTTCTATAATGTTTCTAATAAGGTTACATTTGTATTATTTTGATGTGGAAAAACAACTGTGGACTGAACTTTCTGAAACTAAAATGTGAATGGATGCGTCTTTAACTCTTGTTCACTTTTAGACATATTTCATTTAAACTTGATTATCTTTAAGAAATACAAGGAATCCGGAAAACCTCACCTTCACTGTCCAGTACCCTGGTATTTATCTCTGAGTCACACTGGTTGAATTTTTAACTAAAGGTGTCCTGGATTGATTTTAGGTCAGTGAATCGGATCGTTTACAATGAACTACAATCAACTATGAATCGTATCAGCAACCACTAATTATCATATGAATCAAATGGTTGTTAAAATGAACCGCTACAGCACTGTGCCGTTTACAGAGCATATTCTCTTTCAAATTCTCTGCTGATTTTTCTAATAAATAAAAACTAAATTGTGAAAGCATGAGAACGTTGGCACATGTTCACTATTGCTCAACAGATTTTTTTTACAACTGAGTGGTTACGTCAGAACAAATTATTTTGATGCAAAACATGAATGATAGCTCTTTTTATTTGAGTAAAATGCCTGCAGGGATTAAAAGCAAGCACTTCCTCCTTCAGCTGCACGTTAAGGGTTTGACCATAAAATTGAATCTCTGCTTTGTTCTGGCTGGGCTGGATTTATTGTTTTTTTCCTTCCATTATAAATGGAGATTTTATTTATTTTTTCCTAGGTAAGAAAATTCCCACTTACCTTGATGCAGCTGAGAAACGCTTGAGTATTAAAGCACCAAAACCTCAACTTCTTCTCAATTCCAAGATTTTCTTTTCTTTTAGAAAAAGTTGGTGGGTAATAAAGTTTTGTAGTTAATACAAAAGACGTATAAATCCAGCAATGTCTTTGCTAAATGGGTTAGAAGTTACTGTGGATTTCACTTCTTCCAAACATTTTCTTGTGAACACTCACTCATGCAGGGATCTAAAATCCATTGACTTTTTTCCTTTTTTATTTTGTTTTAATTTTTTAAGGGCCTGACTTTTGTGAGCCATGAAATATTAGTTATTTTCACCATCATTTTCCTACCTAGAAGTAAAACGTCTAGATCTTGGAGGTAACGGCTTTTGCTCCTTGTGGGTTCTGTCCATTTCATAACGTCAACGTAGAGCTGGTGTCGGCAGCTTGTCTTCATTTCGAAAACAAACTACATCCTAACTTTTGCAAAGATGGATGTGCATTTTGTGTGTATAAAAGGAAAGCATTTTTGCCGATCTGCGTTAGCTCAGCTGAGAAAGTGTGTGTGTGTGTTGGCCTAAGGGTGGTGCTGGCAGCGCAAACTCTTCCTGGAAGGGGCTGTTCTTAACTTTGTGACATCACAATGTGAGAACCACTCGTTTTCATGGATTGGGACTTGGGAGGGGCTGGTGCTGAGAGCAGAGATGAGTAAATCGATCAAAATACCACTTTTGGGTTCTTTCTAGAGAGGAATTAACATTTTTACACTCAAAAGCTCAAAAAAGTTGATTGTGCATTATAAAGGCGCTTCAATGCTAAGTGTCAAGCAGGGAGGCATTGGGTCCCATTTTTACCCTTTATTTTTTTATTTTTTTTATTTTTTATTATACTTTATTTATCCCACAATGGGAAATTCTTCTCCACATTTGACCCATCCCCTGGGGGAGCGGTGAGATGCAGCTATTTCATCAGAAATACTGGTCTGATGAAGACAAAATGCAAAAGAATGTGGACTCACAACATGTAAATCAGTGTAAGAGTCTCATTTACTTGAGGTCAATAAACGTTGCAAACATGATTATATGTCATACTAACAGTGTCAGCGTAAAGCTTGTAAACTACATCAAATCAGGTTAATTAGATTTTTTTTTTCTAGCCAATTGGTCTGTTGTTGTTCAAGTCATTCTTTAAACTTGTGGAAACTTTGTTTGATTATGTTTTTTAATTGTGACGGTAATGTCCTCTGTAAAGGCAAACCCTTTAATTAAAAAAAGATGACGGATCAAATTTGTTTTCTGCAGTGAAGTCAGTTGTCATTGGCCGCTGAGTGATGACTGTGTTGCTGCCGTATTTGTTCATTAAGAGATGAAATGGTCCAAAGCCATTTATTCATCTAAATAGGGTTTTATGAATGAGACCGTTAGAGTTGATATACATTTTAGGCCCGTCTGACATCTCAGCATCAGATCTGATCCTATTTAAGCTTATTAGAATATTTGTATTCCACTCAGAAGTGACACAACGTTACACGTAGAAGTAAAAAAAAGGTCATATTTAAAATTCTTTTTGCAAAAGATGCAATTGAGATTTTTTTAATCAAAAGAGCATCCAAGATGACATGAGGATTCAAAGTGAAACTAAGACATTTAAATTGGCATCCTTATGGGCACCAATTTAAAAATATCAACGCTTCTCTTTTAAGGGAACACCAACCCCCCCTTAAGGTATAATTTAACGCCAACCACTTATCTGCTTGGCAAGGAATCATATGCAAAAATTCCAAAAGCAGCAGATTGTTGTTAGTGAAAGTACTGTTTATCAAAGTAAAAACAGGATTTTTCCCTCCAGAAATGTTTTGCCTTTCATAATTTCTGACCTTTTTTATGTCTCACCCTGGCAACAGATTCTTCACACACAAAAACAAGCTTGTTCTTTGACAGACTGCATCAGAAGGAGGCAGACTAATGAGACTGAATAAGACTGATCCCACCTATAAAGGATGCCGGCCAATGTTTAGTCAAAATATTTCATCATTTCTTGCCTGGAGTTCAGTCAGTTTTGTAAAGATTTCATGACAAAAGGCATGCCCCATGTTTGAAAGAGCGTTATTATCTCGACTCATGGGTTAACTTTTCTTGCATGTCAGAAATGTCATGTCAAAGGCTTTTCGTCTGGCTCTGCGCAACGTGGTGCTAAGAAGAAGTGACATGCATGTTTTTTTCAAATACTTACAGTAGTGTAGGCAGTAAATGACTTTTTTGTCCAAATTTAACAGACTGTTACAGTTGACATTTGGGGGCAATTACTGTCATCATTATAAGTGACAAGGGTAATTAACATTTTATTGTTGTGTTTCCAAACTGAAAGTGGCAAATACTGTGCATGAAAGCTCCTCCAATGTTTTTGGGGTCATTGCTACTATCTGTGAAAGAAAATATGATAAGACTACAGTCATACGGCTTGCTCTACATCCTTATTGTGGATTATCGGGGCATGACTAAGCCACATTGTGTTAAGTCTCTGAGAAAGGACAGAGCAGACATTGGAGATTCAGGACAGAGTGCTTTCCATTGCACCTCTATTACGACCCTGTCCGCCCATGAAGCTCATCATCTATCATTCTGCACTAATTGGCCCATCAGAGTTAGGCAAAGGCTGCTTCCCCTGATGGGCCCTTGAATCAAAACCCAAAACTGTCAAGAAGCAACACTTGCTCATGTACATTCGATCAGCCTTCATTCACATTTTTCCTTACATATAATGTTAACACCAGCACTGGGATAATGCTAAAACTACCAACATGGTTTGTGCACGATTTTTCCAAGTCGTTAAATGCACAACGTCTTTGCTTTTAAAGGTAAGGAAAACTAACCAGGGAGATGTTTTTAAGCCTCTAAATATGACTAGAATCTTGCTGCCACTTCTGAAAATTACAGATTTCTGAGCAGCACAGATGTTCGGTGTGTCAAGCATCCTCAGAATGATTTCACACATGTAGTTGAACGTTGTGAGGAGAGAAGATCTTTTCTAGCTTGTACTTAGTCTCTTTCACAGTTTCTGGTGTTTATGAAACTGTTTACTTTAAATTTAACCACAAACATTTAAGATTAAGTAGTTGTCAATGCTTGAAATGTCTATTTTAAAATTATTTCTTCTGGTTCAAATTCCAAGTATTCAGGGTTTTCCAATATAAACTACACTACAGATGGCTATTTTTGAATTTTCTGTAGTTTAATCATGTTTATCTTTGATTCTAAACTAAAACTCCACCTATTTAACTGTTTCAGTGTCTAATAACCCGGAAGGAAGCAATCTCAGAGACCGAGACCAAGGCAACATCTATATTTTCATGAAAAATAAAAAGTAGTTCCCATTGTTTTCCATCTACCTCTATCCCATGGCTTACAGGCAGGATTAAAGGCCACTGTGAGTTGCCTGACCAAAACATGGGTTGAGTCAAAGGTTTGCACTAGTTCAAAATCTGTCTCGCTCTTTAATTCGCCTGTCACCTTCCCAACATAGAAACTCATATTTCCCAAAAGAAAAAAAAAGTGAAGCTGAGCACAACACGGAACTGTGCACGCACAACCTGTAAAGTACTACACACGCCATGAAAAACACCATGTTTTCTCACACCTCTCCCCATTTGGGCCAGTGCTATGAATTGTTATGGCAATACAGCATGATGAGAAATTATTTGATTTATTCTAGCGGGTATCTCACTTCATACTCTTTCCAATGGGCAATGTAGTCTGAGAAACATTAAGAAAACACAGATTAGTGCGTAAAAAACAGAATGCAGTGACTTATGTCTGACTGATAAAAGCACAACATTTTTTTCTTTTTTACAAAGGCCTAAAGATATTGCTGTGAGTCATATATTGTACTGACTCCATTATACTTTCTTAAACACTGCCCTTTTACCACAGTGTTTTTCTGTGCTTAGACTCCTGCCCTGATGAATTTATTACACTTGCTTCAATAAGGTCAGGCAGTTTTTAATACCAGGCTCAAATCCACGTCCACCTGAGGCAAAAAAAAAATACAAATTTAAAGACCCACTCAGATGAAAATGTGATTTTAACATGTTTTTTGTGGCTTTTTTCTCATGATGGAGGAATAAAATTAAGCTTAAAATTAAAATTCTGAGTATTTTTTTTTTTCAAATCGTGGGGAAACAGAAGCAGACACCAAATGCAGTTGGAAAAAGCTTACAGCAGTGATGTG
This sequence comes from Oryzias latipes, assembly GCF_053564925.1. NCBI lineage: Eukaryota > Metazoa > Chordata > Actinopteri > Beloniformes > Adrianichthyidae > Oryzias > Oryzias latipes. The sequence goes on along the minus strand of NC_136245.1, from coordinate 25,612,796 downwards.
GAAGCTACTAAGACAAACCACGAGCTCCCAGTTCTACTTCATTCCAATGCATCCACCAGCATGCAGTTAGATCCATCTACGTCTGTTTTTCCTCGTCTGAGCTGGCATCGGGCTCAAAACTGTACAGCTGGATAGCTCTGATAATGTTAGGATGGAGTTTTGATGAGCTGTAAGCTGACGGGAGAGTAAACAGATGGATGATGGGAAGTGGGGGCGGGGTTGCTCTGTGCTAACAGCCCTGCCCACAATTCAGAGGTGAATTTCTGTTGAACTGATGCCGCTTTGCAGAAACTGTGTCCTAGACAACGACACTGTTTTTTTGGATTTTGGCTAAAAACGACGAAAATCATAATGAAAACGCCACTGTGAAGGTTTTAAAAAAGATGACAAGATGATTGGGGTAGGACTTTAATAAAGCTAGAAGCACTTCTGAAAGAATATGTTAAGAAAAAAAACATTCTTGCCATTAAATCTTTTCACCTCTTTCTCAATGTGTATTTCAGCAAAGTAAAAAAAAAAAAAAAACTTTTTCACATCGTTCTGTGTTTTCCTGCCTCAGTCTCAATATTTTCTAGCATAAATGCGTTGAAAGAAGTTGTGCTTTAAATTGTTCCTTTATATAGCAAATGTTGAAGTATTTTTGTCTTCAGTGATTCATCACTCTATACACTGCTGCCTGAAACTCTAGGAAATGTTTTAAATCTTCAAGGTCTCTTGGTATGTGCATGTTTCTGTTCTGAGCACACACACAGTGTAGGTTTTAGTCAAAACTGTGGGCCCAACTGTGAAGCTGTAATGTTCATACCACTAAAACATGTCTGTAACACGTGCATTATTTGCATTTAGTGTCTGTGACATATAACGGGAGAGGTAAGTGTGTTACAGCTGATATTTATTATTAATGTGTTATTTTAATTTATCTTATTTCAATGTTTTATTGTTTATTGCTTTTTTTTTTACTGTTTCATTCTCTTTTATATTTTTCATTCTCTTTTTTATTTTTTCCGGTGCTTCCTCAGTTGGGACCTCTCCCTCTAGGTCGGCTGCTGTTCAGCCTATGCGGCTCTGGATGGGGACCTGCATCACCTCTTAGCTGTGGTGGAGCGGTCCCCGCCTATGATGCTGCATTTGGCTGGTCATGCAGCTGTTTACAGAGAGGGAGGTTCCAATTATCAGCGTTTTCGTGCTCAGCTTATTTTTTATTTCTCATTTCTAATTGTCTTTCCCCATCAATTAGGGGGTGGGAGATGTGTGAGAAGTGAGGGTGGTATAGGTACGGGGAAGGGGGCCCTATTTTTATTTATTTTTTGTGCTTTTGTATTTTAATCTTCATGCTTGTTTTGGTATTATTTATTTTGTTTTGTTTTAATGTGAAGCACTTTGTGTTATTCTTTCATATGAAAAGTGCTTTATAAATAAAGTTTGATTGATTGATTGATTGAATATAAGATTTGTCCTATAGGCTCTAAGGACTTTTTATGTGTGGCAGCTGCCCTGAGTGTGCATGAGCACCCTTTAGTACCATAACTCTGCTTTATGTACATTGCCTTTTGTAAAAGCACATGAACATAATATGCATGCACGGGCGTGTCATCTCCTGAGTGGGAAACAGCTGGTTTGTTGCATGTGTGTATTAAATACAAGTACATATGTATTTTAGTTACATTGATTTAGACATCAGATGAGGAGAACCATAATAACTGACTTTTACTGGCTTTTAAAAACAAATGAGCAAATGTAGTCCATCTGATGGAAAAAAGGGGGGCGGAAGGCTGCGCTGGTAGTCTGCCTTCATATGTGTGTGTGTGTGTGTGCACTTAGCTACAGCCTCAGTGTCTCTGCAGTGGCCGTTACTGCATGTCGACAAGATGTTGCCATGGCAACTCTGTGGCAGCAGCCTTGATGGAGGGGTGATCACATGTTATTAGTTGGTTCAAACTGGAAAAAAGATCACCAAAGCAATTTGCTTAAAGGACCAAGGGGCAAAAAACTAGAATAAAGAAAGGCGGGCTGTAAGGGAAAATGTTTGAGATTTAAAAAATAAACTTTTTAAAAAAATGAGAGCAATTTCAGATCACAACAAGTATGCAGCTACACTTACACACAAATATGGCTTGCAAACATGAGAAAAGGCAACAGCACATCTTTTCAGATTTTTGAACTATGGTGGTAATTTATTTTACAATTTTTACTTGCTTTTCTTATGAAGATTACAGCTGTTTGTATATTTTGTTTTTGAAGTTAAATCTTCCACTTTCAAATAACTCCACCAACTATGTGCACAAACAAGCTGGACACTGCAAACCTTCAAAATACCTGCTTGCCACAGCTCTTTTATAATGAATTCAGATTTTCTTTGCAAGGGAGTCAACATCTTAGCGTTCTAGGAAAATGCAGTGCTGTTTTGGGTGTGGGCTGATTTTTCCTGACAATAATTCTAACCCATGAATAATTACAAAAACAACTTCCAGGTAACCTTTAAAGTCCAGAGCTGCTTAAAGAATTATTTGTTTAGATACACTCAGATTACTAGTTGCAGAAGTCAATGTGATCTATTTGAATAGATCAATTTCAATTTTTATCTATTGTAAAATAATTCCCAGTGGTCTTTTTATGGTGATTATGTCTTTTTTAGGCAAAAAACAAACAAAAAAAACTTGCCATTTTCTAGGACATATTATGTCTGAAGAGCAGCAGGAGTTCATTGGAAATCTGCCTCTGAGTTGTGGGTGGGACCATTCGTGCGGAGTAAGCCTGTCTCTACTTCCCATAATCTATTTGTTTACACAATCTCCCGCTATCTTACAGCCCCTCACTACCCCTGCCTAACATCATCGGTGTTACAAAAATGGCAAGCACTATTGGAGCAATCCAGCAATTAATTTTTGAGCCAGATTCCACCTCAGATGAGGAAATCAAAGAAGTACATGAATCTAGTCGTCTACATGTGGATGCATCGGAATGGAGCTGAACAGGGAGCTTGTGGCCATTGTAGGTTCTACGGCACATCCACAAGCATTTTCAAACAGCTTCTGATTCACAATGATGTGAATACTCAGAAATGCACTTTTTAGTTTACTTTTCTTTTAAGTCCTCAAAAACAGCAAGTAGGTTTTAAAAACTTTACTTTGCTCTACAGCCATTAATCCCATCGCATTTTTAAGATGGTTTTCAGTTCTTCACACACAGCAATTAAACACCCAGTAAAAGTTAACACTGACTAAACTTTGACCAATCAGGGATTCGGATTTGGTAATGATTTACAGATGGGGTTTCTTTTAATTTATGGAAGTGCCAACCATTTGAAAACTGATTAAGGAGGAGAAATTAATAATTGCAGCTTGTGACCGGCCAGAATTATATGACATCAAGTCTTTCATATGGAGTGAGATTTGCCAGATTTTCCCCGTTTTTGACACTTTGCATCGTCTCTTCTGACTATAGGTGGTAGTGACAGTCCAGTGTGAACATAATTTGCTAAATGTGCATTCAAGAATGCTCTTTTAGCGCATAATTGAACACATGTTACATGCCTAATGTGAACGTAACATGAGTCAACAATTGACCTTAATATAGTAAGCCTTAACTTTTACTAAATGCTACATTCCGCGAATCACGAGGAAGTAATAAAAACAATCTTGCACAAATTATCCACAGATATTTCAAAATATATACATATAAACCACTAAACTTTTAATCTGCTTGAACAAAGGAACCAGCCAGGTTAAGCTCCAATCGAAGGACTGACTATCACAGTGCTGCTCAACAGTGAAGAACATCCGAGTGGGCTCCTTCCAGGCGTGCTTTTTTTTCTCTGCAGAGATCCCCAGCCTTTTGACAGTGTCCCAGCTGATCAGCACCACAACATCAGCTGGTGACACTTTGAGGGAAAAAAAAAAGAGAAGCGAATGCAGACAAGAAACAAAAAGGACACACACAAACAACAACTCACGACCCAGGGGTCAAAACACTAAACATTAATAGTTGTTTTGCAGCAGTGATGAACCGAGATGACTGATAGTTGACAAGAGATGCCAGAGACAAGATGTTGCCACAGCACTGCTGAGGTATGTAGAACGTCTCTCTGCCTCGTATAGATGATAAAACAGTTGCAGACTGCAAAGTGACTTTTGAAAGCCGGTTATCTCAGCACCTGGCAAGCTAATTGTTGAGTCACTGTTATTGATCAGCTCGGCTTTCAACCCCCTCTAGATGTATTAGGGCTATTTTCTGCTCTGACACAATAAAATTTTCACTTACAGCCCTTTAAAAGCACCATAACTCCATATATAATGTTGATTCGGCAGTCTTCCCCAGGCAAATCCATAGGGCCTATATAAATGCAGGTGATATCCCAAGCTTTGCTTTGCCCAGTAGCTGCTTTTTACACCAGATGTGGCCAGTTTAAAAGTAAAGCAGAGTGAGTTAGACTATCAAGTATGATGTAAAACAGTTCATTAAATTTCAGAGCTGAAGCTACATGGACGGTCTCTTAAAAATCTATCAAGACATAGTGCATCACTGTGGAGTTTAATATCCTCTGAGGAACAGCACAAGCATGTGGACAACAACAAATAGTCTAATGTTGCTTTGGTAGCACATATCACCATAAACTAGAAATCTGAGAAGTAGAAACTGCGTCTGGGTGACAAGTGAGACCCAAAACAAGCAAAGACTTAGTGAAAAATGACATTTCTATAACATATAGAAGCAAAAGTGTGCGACTAAGTGGATATCTGACAGCAAAGGCGTACAAAGAAGAGTGCATGTAAAAGATCAGAGAAGAAAAGACTAAAGGAATGAAAGTTGGAAAGGTTAAAGATTACGAGAAACATGTAAGAAATGAACAGAATAAGAATGTCAAACTGTTACGAAGCTCTGCTCATTGATTTTTAGGCTAAACTAAAAGAAGCTAAAACACAAAGAAAGATCAGCAAGTAGAAAAACATTTTTAAAGAGGGTTTGGATTATATGTTGTTGTGGAAGAAAGAAAAACATGTGATGCATAGCAAAACGTTACTGGAATAAGTAACTAACCCAGCCGTATCGACTATCACTGTCTGCCACTCCGATGCTGACTACCTAACCAAAAGAATAAAAGGAAAACCTGCCAGGTGGACTAACAAGGTCCATCCCCAAAGTAAAACCACCAAACTGGTAAAAAAAAAAAAAAAAACAAGATCGCAATTCACAAAACTCAAACTTACTTAGGCCTTAGTCGCAACTGCCCTGATAGCTATCTACGGATGCGCAAATCTCTTCGGGCCCCGCACAAAATAGCAAAGTCAATATTGTTCGTCATTTTTGCTGCACCGGTGATGTTTTGCTGGGGTAGTGAGGCGCTGTAAGCTAGTGGGAACCTGCAGGACGAAGATGTTGATGTACATTTTTTCTACAGGTATGCTGCGGGCGTCAAGTCGTAGCGAACACTTACAGTAACCGCAGTTGATGGTGAGAGGGACCTGGATCAGACAGGCTGCACTGTCAGCTAGGGAGGAGGTGAAGCTCAATAGGCTGGGGCCCATAACACAAACAAAAGGAGAAGGGAGATGAGATGTCTTTTGCACAACCCCACTCCTCCACCGATTCACTTTTGGTTATTTAAATAAAAACAGTGCTGAGCTGAACTGCATCGAGTGGGGTGCAAAACGGATACACACTATGTAGCATTATGTGGAACTGATACGGTGGCCCAGAAGGGTCACAACACAACACATTAACTTTACACACAACACATTAACTTTACACACAACACATTAACTCACAACACAACATATTAACTCACAACACAACACATTAACTCACAACACAACACAATAACTCACAACACATTAACTCACAACACAACACATTAACTCACAACGGAAGTAAAGCTGCAATGGAAGTGCTTTTATTCTGAAATTTCCACTGGGCTGAGTGGCTAACTGCCTAACAGAAAGTAACGTCACAGTGAGCTGTTTTGTATGTTGCAATTGTTCAATTAAAAAAAAAGAAAAAAAAAACTATTACATCGACATTTTTTTTGGTTTTTTGTTTTGATAAAACATGAAGAACAAATAAAAATTGAGCAAAAAAAAAAAAAATAATAATTTTCTACAAGAGAAGCTAGCAGCAGCGTTGCCAGATTGGGCGGTTTTGGGTGTAAATTTGCGGTCAAAAATGCATAATTTGGGCAGTTTTAAGGTCGGTTCAGCGGGTTTTTTCCCACTCATGAATATATAATAGCGGGCTACGTTAGGCCGTGTGGACTTTGGAGTTTTACTGAAGCTCCGTGAACGGCAGAGCTTAATGGACCGGGCTCTGTCATCTAACCTGTTGTTGGTGGAGTGCAACGCCCCGCCTCTTAGAAATTGTGTTCATTAAAGCCTGACAGTGCAATCTCTCCACATTTGTAGTGTCAAGTGTTGGGGACCGCGTGTGTGTTTGAGAGGAAGAGGGAGGGGAAGAAAGGAGAGGAGCCGTGCAGGGACTGGGAGGGTGTGTGGGTGGGTGGGGGGTGTTGGGGACTGAGTGAGTGTGAGAGGAGGGGGCTGAAGAACGGAGAGGAGCGGAGCACGTGCAGCGACAGAGAGGAGTGTGAGTGCAGCGCGGACATTGTGTAGCTTCTCTTGTAGAAGAAACCTGCTCCCTCCACAGCTCACTGTGACGTTACTTTCTGTTAGGCAGTTAGCCACTGAGCCCAGTGGAAATTTCAGAATAAAAGCACTTCCATTGCAGCTTTACTTCCGTTGTGAGTGTTGTGTTGTGAGTTAATGTGTTGTGAGTTATTGTGTTGTGTTGTGAGTTATTGTGTTGTGTTGTGAGTTAATGTGTTGTGATTTAATGTGTTGTGAGTTATTGTGTTGTGTTGTGAGTTAATGTGTTGTGTTGTGAGCTAATGTGTTGTGAGTTATTGTGTTGTGTTGTGAGTTAATGTGTTGTGTTGTGAGTTAATGTGTTGTGTTGTGAGTTAATGTGTTGTGTTGTGAGTTATTGTGTTGTGTTGTGAGGTAATGTGTTGTGTGTAAAGTTAATGTGTTGTGTGTAAAGTTAATGTGTTGTGTGTTAAGTTAATGTGTTGTGTGTAAAGTTAATGTGTTGTGTGTAAAGTTAATGTGTTGTGTGTAAAGTTAATGTGTTGTGTGTAAAGTTAATGTGTTGTGTGTTAAGTTAATGTGTTGTGTGTAAAGTTAATGTGTTGTGTGTAAAGTTAATGTGTTGTGTGTAAAGTTAATGTGTTGTGTGTAAAGTTAATGTGTTGTGTTGTGACCCTTCTGGGCCACCGTAAACTGAGATGTTTTTCTGAGAATTAATACTTGAAAAAAAAGTTTAAAAATTGCTGCTCTGTCAGTTTCCATTCTAAGCAGCTGTTGGTTTGACTTGTCAATCAGGATTCCTTCTTGATTCTCCAAACGGAACCACTCTACCAGCAGCTGTCTACTGCAGGAGAAACACTAACTTCCCATAAGTGCTTCACACAACTCCACTTCACAAAACTTCAGCTGTCAGTATTTCATCCCTGTGAGTTGGCGAGAGTATTGTACTCATCACTGAGGTCAGCCTTCACCTTGAGAGCCTCGCTGAGGTACTCATGTCAGGAAACAACTCTTGTATTTTTAAATGCTATAATCACTACACTATAAATGTCAGATTGGCCTGACATGTCCCTACAGGTAGAGGTTAACAATGCAGCACCAGAAGGACTTTTTACACCTTAGTATTACACTAAGCTCAAGGAAGATACAATTTCACATTAATAGCTCTAAAACAAAGCAAAACAAAAATCTAAAGTAGTGCTGTCATATGATTCCTTTTATTTTGTGATTAATTAATTATGACCTGTAAATAATTAATCTATTTTTAATCTAACCTAAAAACTGCTGTAATTTTGAGGAATCTTTATGTAAATTTTATGACATTGTGGTGCCGTCAAAGGTCAGAATACAACTAAAAAAGTCGCTTAATTAAGACTTTTTTTTAAATTAGACTTCCAACCTTTACTTTGACACTACCAAGGGATATGGTTTTCAAATCTCGAACAAGTAAGAAAAAACAAAACAAAACATCCGATCCAGAGTGCTCTGATTTAAACACTCAATGAGCAATTCAAAAATTACTGACCAAGAACCTCTTTTTAATTAAAAAACAATACAGGCTAATTTGTCTGTAATTAATTATTGTGATAATTTGAAACCCCTTGTAAGGGTTAGGGTTTTTTACTGTAATCTTAACTAAAACATTGAAAGCATTTCTCATTTCTAATGCATAATGTAAAGGGAGGACATTAAATTTAAGACGTGCCTTCAAATATCTTTTATAGTATTTTTATTATATATTTTAACATTGCTAGACCATCCAACAAAACTTCACTTTGAGACGTGATATCTAAGGTTTAGTAATGAGTATTACGATTTATGATAGATAAATAGATAGATAAAAATGATATAGTTTAAAAAAAAGAGATAAAAAAGTCATTTATCTCTTTCGAAAGAGCTTGTATCTCATCTCTGCTCACATGAAAGTTAAATATTAGTAGTATCTTTAATATTTTTAATGTAAATTGCCAGTCATTGTGCCCTGTGCAAACAAGCAATAGTTTTGACCCTAAAGTTAAATAATTTTTGAGCCGCTAAAACATATTTTCAGATTGATGCAATAGACTGAAATTCCACTCCGATCATCTTTTGATCTATTTTAAAAGTGTTCCCAGTGGTCTTTTAAATATGTGCAGGCTTTTTTTAGACCAAACAAAAAAACAACAAAAAAAACAACTGTCATTTTCGAAGACATCGTTACTGCAGAGCGGCAGGAGTTCAGTAGAAATTTGCTATGCATTGAGAAACCCTACCCCTACTCCTTGTTACTCATCTGTTTAATCTCCGTTAGCCTACAGCCCTTCACACCTCCAACCATGCAACAAGAAGGGCGAGCAATATTGGAGCCATCCAGATTCGAGTTTGGACGAGGAAAACAAAAACGAACGTGGATCTGGTCATTTACAAGTGAATGCATCAGAATGGAGCGGAGCAGGAAGCTTGTTCCTCGAGGTGAGGTGCTCATCTGGGGCTGTGGGCGCTCCTCTGGGGCGGCGGGCGGCTGCTCTACTGGTTGCGCTGGAGCTTGCACTCTCTGTCCCCCATGCCTCCCTGCTCTCTGGCTTTGGGGGCCCCCCGTGGCGGTCCTGCTGGCCCTGGCCTGGTTGGCGAATGTGGTAGTCCTGGGGGGCGGTTGTTCTCTATCTGGTACCGTGCAGGTGTTGGGGGGGTTCTAGCTACCGCTGCTGCTGCGGCGGTGGTCTTGGTGTGGGGATGGCTGGTCACTCCCCCTCCTTCTTTTTACATTCCATCACCCATTTTAGAAGAACATAAACACTCACTCGCTCGAGCACAGGTGTTAGCTCACCTTTGCACAAATACTTTGCGTGATTGAATGAAATATTTCACACTAGTTTGTTTGAATGCAAAAGTATGCGTGTGTGAACATTATCTGTATTGTGTACACGTGAACATGTGAACATTTTTGGAGCCAACAGGTATGTTTGTAACATTTGAGTTTGTGTGTGGACAGACCCCGCCCTTATAGACTTGGATTACATCTGAACCTAACTGTAATGATTATAACCATCCAGAAACTTGTTGCTTTGTGCTGCTTCATGGTTTTACCCCCCCTCTCCTCGATAATCACCATCCTACCCCCCCCCCCCCCTCTAACATCCCTCCCTCTTCTTCCCTCCTTTCCTTATCCGTCCAGTCCAACACAAAAGATTTTCAAATATGATTAAAATGAATAAGGTTTGGCCAAGATTACAGACGTACCTCTGGTTTGTCAGAAGATTCATAACCCCTGTTGTTAAAAATATGTCCAGCACAGGAGGCCTTCAGCTCTCAACTGTTTGCCCAGCTGTTGGACAGGACAAGTAAAAAAAAAAAAAAAAAAAAAAAAGAATGGAGCAGAGCAGGGAGCTTGTTCCCCACCCTGCATATTTTCTAATATGATCTTTTTCAAACTGCATTTTTTTCGTCTGCTCCTGATTCACAATAATTTGAATAAAGAGATATCGGTACTCAGAAATGAAAGTTTAAACTTAACTTTCTTTTACACATGTCCTCCATAATCAAAAAAATGCCACAATAACATGTTAAAAATACACAAAACTGAAAATAGATTTAGGCAAAAAACAACAATGTTTTCAAAGAAGAGTCTTTACGTCGTTCTAAAAGATAATATTTGCCTTCCAGTCTTTGGTCTTCTCTGTAAAGTTTGCAAAGCTAATCAGTCCAATTAATATTACTGGTATTTAATGCCACACACTTTGCCAACCAAGTTTCCAATTAAACATTATTAAGCTACAGGAACAGATTCTAAAGCTCGACTGTAACAAACATGTAACAGAAGGAACATTTCCATTAACCATCATTACCACATTTAGACAGCAAGAGAGGCTTAAAGAACCAGAGTGAGAGACACCCCTGTCATCATCGCATTAGCTGGGAACAATCAAGATTTATTTAGTGAGAGTGTGTGTGGTTTTGCCTGTGACTAATTGGTCAAAGAATTACAGTTTTACAGTAAGAGAGCTTTGACAAAGACACAAAGGAGGAGATTAGATTGAGGAATGGCAACAAGTCAGCATTTGTCATCTCCTAATACTGTCACAGAGACAATCACATTTTTTCATTTTCATTTGCAAAGTTTTTTTCTCATAGCTGGTAAAAATGAAAAGAAAAAAAAAGTATGGGCTTTATCATGGGGTATTAACAACTACAAGAGAATGACGAAGAGTCCATTAAACTTTTTTTTTTCTTCCTTTGAAGCCTTGATCATTTTCATGATGTGTGTATCGAGAATAAAATGACACTTCGAGGAACTCTAAAAAGGAAAAACAAATTTCACCAAACAAAACAAATCTAATGAAACATTTTGATGAATTAGAAAGGCGTTTTGTGAATAAGTAGCCTGCAATTCTACCATGGTTTATACGCTTAACGGTTGTTGCACTTTTGTTTGCTCTAAGGAATCATAAAGGAAAAGAGGATATCAATGAGGGAAAAACATTGGAACTGGCTAAATCAATCAATGGGTTAGTAAAAAAAAAAGAAGACATTGATGTGATCTAAAAGCAGATCTTAGATCAAGTTTTTCATTGTAGTTAGGCATAAAATACAGCCTCATACAATATGGGTTTGATTAATTTTTGTATTGAAATGTACAAAGCATGCTTTTCTGACTAGTTTATGCTTCTTTTAGAAACATTTTAATTTGAAATGTAAAGCCTTAGCATGATGCTAATTTACCCTCAAGGACATAGCATAAGCAATTTCTTAGCCTAAGGACCAAAAGAAAAAAAAGAAAAAACTAAACACAATTTTAATTGTATTTTACCTTTATTATCTTCTTTCCATTTTATATTTTACTTACATCATTTGTATTCAGTTTCTGCAAGAAAATAAAGGGCTAGGCTAATTAGAATAAATACAGCTTTTAAGGAAATAATTGGCTATTATTATGAAATGGCTTTATGCAGTTTTAATGTTTAATGGCTGAATGGTTTACAGCAGATTTTCTAAAGCTAGCATTATAAGGAAAAGGTAAAAGTACGAAATATTGTGGAGTTCATAAAATAAAAATTATAAAATAATACTAACTGTGTGTCAGTGCGCTGACATAACTGCTGATATAAAAGCATTAATATAAATACATTATCAACCAATGTAATATATTTTCCAAAAAGTGGAATTTGTTGTTTAATTCAGTAAATATTATCTAAAAAAATGCATATTAATAAAAAAAAATCTTTTCTTATGCCTTTGCAATAATGTACATATTAAAGTTGTTTTGTCTTTAGAGACATCTAGGCGCAGTAAACATTTTGGAAAACACAATTACATAATATGTTTCTCACACAAACCCCCAAATGAATAATGCAATATTAGTCAACAGGAAAAGTATTTTCCAAGTCCAGAATTTGCATCTGTTTCATCTGTCTACATGTGAGGTTAACTATTAAGAAGACACGAGCCTTTCATGTACTGAGAAAGTTCTAATACCCACTTTCATGACAGGAAATTACACTTCACAGTCTAACAATCTAATAGGATTTCTAGAGAGTGAAGCTAGCCTGCAATCTAACCCGTGGCCTCTGCGGGGTGATTTATCTGTGTTTGTGATAGAGATTTGTCACTGTGGTAATCGTCATCGGGTCCCTTAAGCAGGCCATACAGCATGCTCCGCTGTGGTCCCCACAGAAATACGGCATACCTTGGCTTTATTTTAGAAGCATTCAGCTATCTGTCCTCAGGACACCAATGAACAATTGCCTGCAGCCTGGTAATAAAACAACAATATACCTTTGAGATCACGGTCAAATTCAAACTGCAGGCAGTGTGCCCTCTACTCACCACATAAACTGAGAAATAGGATTTTAATGAAAGAGAAAATGCATTATATCGATGTCAAAACAATAAACATGTTTCCTGTGAGCTTTTGGTTCGTATCATTCTGTGTGATTTGTTGCACTCTCCCAAAGATTTAAAAGCCTGCCTTGCTGACTATGATCACAGTGTGTCTACGCATCCTTCATTTGCATTTGAGGTTTTGAAAAATGTTCCATATGCACAACAAAATGCCTGTCAAGTAATACTGATGCCCATCTGCTGTGGATTATACATCTTCTATTTCAAAACTTAAGTTTGGCGTCCGCCTCTGTGAGATGTTGTATTTTTAATCTTGTCCTTCCAGCTCTTCCAAACAACTTGTCAGTATTGCTGTCAGTCTAAATTAGCCAACTGGCCCTTTGTGCCACAGTTTCTTGACTCTGGTAAATCTTCAGGCTGTCTCCATCAATCACTGAAGAGCAGCGCAAACAAAAGCATGCACACTCACTTACATAGTATTCCTTCCACAATGTTGACGAATGCTGGCGGATTTGTGCACTCCACAAGCAGAAACACAGGCAAACAAATGGGGCTTCACTAGAACTCGGGCATACCTTCTTAAGAACAAAGTGGCTTAAAAAAATGATGACATGGTAAAAATGTACTTGTTTCCGTTGAATCATACTTTATGAAGAGTTTAATTCTCGTTGATCTCCAATTTGACTACCACTTCCAAATATAGCAAAGTCTCCTCAAGAATGCAGAGCGGACAAACAAGCATAAATCCTTTTCAGGAGTTGCCAAACCTCAGAATTAGCCAGTTAGCCCCCCTTGTGCTTGAACTGATTTCAGACATTCTTAAACGATCCCTTCTTTATTTTCGGTTGATGCCTTTGTAACAGCAAAACATTAAAAAAAAAAAAAGAGTTCAAAGCTTCTTATCAGAAAAGAGTTAAATAACAAAAATAGACCTGCACAAAGTACAAACCGTCAGATGAAATAAACAGGAGTCACTCTGACAAACTTTTCTGTTTCAAAGACTTAAATCATTATCAACAGGCTTTCCAAATATCTTTCATTTACTTAATTACTGCTGACAGCAGCACAATAAACCTATGTGTAAGGCTTGTTTTGCTCTCAAGCAAGAATATGAAGCTGATTTTTATGGTTTCACTTGCAGTCAAACAGGAATTCTGTCAGCATGAGGATGTGAGTCTTCATGAAGATTTCGTCGGTTTTTCCATCATCATTAAATGAGAAATGAGCAGTTTGCTTAGCTGTGATGCAAACTAGAATATTTTGAGTGAGATTTTTCTCAGAAGAAGAGAAACCTTCTCTAACAGAGGAGTAGTATTGTTATTTTTCAGCTTAGCAACAACGATAAAAGAACTATGAGGTCAACAGTACAGTGGGCGTATCTCCTGCAGCAATGAGGTCACTGCGTCTTTACCACTAAGAGGGGGAGAGTTCTGACTTTGGCAGCCTGTCTGTGACACTAACCCTGCTTGTTATTTTCAATGCTCCATTTTAAATAGGAGGGCAAACCAAAGTAGCAAAATGTCTTCACTAATATCTGGTACTGCTCTTTAAACAAGGCATTAGGAGATTGTTTAGGTTTTCATTTGCTAAAGATGGCATTTTTTTTAATTTAAAAAGGTTTTGGAAAGCTGATACTTCTGTTTAATATGCGTCTTCATGTGGCAATTTACTCCGGCCTATATATGGTTATTTAGCTCTGCCTTTTACAGACTAAATGCTGTAAGTTGAACACTATATACATGATATTATACAGGTAGAATTTTGGTTACATTAACTGTATAAAATATCTGGAATGAGTAACTCCTCCACACTTGCATTACAAACAGGAAGTACCCGCTGGCTCCAAGAAGCCAAAATCCCATAGACTTCTATAGAGAAATAAACAGCAAGTCAGACATTCTATTTGTCTGAATAACCATTCTTGCTCTGATACCTTCTTTTTTTTTGTTACCATGTTCTTATTTTAAGCATTATAGTACTTTCTGTAGTGCAAGTTATTTAAGTTATAAACTGGCCAATCAGATGCCACATGAAAGTATGAGGCCCATACCTCGACCAATCAAAATGTTTGATTGACAGATTCTCCCGAAACTGCTTTCAAGTGTTAGGGGTGTGGACCTTCAAGAAGCTCACTCCTGACTGGGGAGAGTGGTTGCCATAGTAACGATGACTCAGACTGACCAGAACCACTAACTGCTTACTGCCGTCATCTGGTGCCAACGTGGCGGCAACCATATTACGAAAAAATGCCGACTGAATTGACGTAATTTTGTTGAAGCCAGAAGTATGTCATTAACTATGCGGGACGTCACACTCGTTCAGTCATTGTGGCATTCCCAACCAAAGAAGGGCAATTGCAAAATGGATTTCCCAGTGTTTCAATATTTGCAGGAGGTCTCAATTTCTTTACAAGTTACACAACAAAATCTGGGGGATTTTTTTAATGTGTTAAAAATGTCATTCAAATAGCCACAGATAGGCAGGTGTTTTTCACTGATCTCCAATAGCACATATCTTAGTTACTGCAAGTCAGAGTGTGCAAGAACTATGAGATATGTTGACTGATGGCCTTCTCAATGATTGGAGACAAAAAATAAGAGCCTACTCACAAATGTCCACATGAGTTTTGCACCCAAAGTCAGATTAGTATGTAGTATTGTCATAATTTGTGTTTGCAGCCCAGTTGGTGAGTTGGAACTTGTCACAGCTCAGGGGGATTTGTCCAACTGATGATCATTGTTGTTTTTAAACAGAATTCTAAAAGAAAAACATTAATTTTTTACAGTCATAAAAAGTTGTCTTTAAGAAAGGATCTTTGAGAGTTGTAGTTTTTGATGTTTTTAAACTTGATTTTGCCCTTGAAATTTTAAATAAACATGTTTTGCTTTTCATATTCTTGCTGTTGAAATATTATGCTAAATATATCCTACTTTTTTTGGCTTTGGAGGCATTGTTGTGTTGTCTTTACCGCAGTTCTTTAAAGTTGAGGATGTTTATTCTGCTATTTCCAGTACAAGCAAGTGACACAAGTAATCTTGTTTCTCTATAGCAGAGTCCAAGAAGCCAGTTAAAGGAAAGTTAGATGAATGGAAAGAAAAATTCTCAGTCTAGAATCATGGAATATATGGATAGATGACTGTTTGCTTATTAGGTTTTACTTATTTTCTTTACTACAAAGTTCAGATTTAATGATGGACCAGTTTCTTTTCAGTAATCATTTAGTATATTTAAAACATGATGTGGGAATTACAATTTGTGAAGCAGAACAAAGATGGTTAGAGTTGTTGTAATTAAATTGGCTGCCACATCACTTTAGGAACTGAAATATCAAAAAGATGCAAATTTTAGGGAATCTTGTTTCACATTCAAAGCCTGTATCTTTTTTGCTAAACTCAACAAGAATGAAACTCATCTAGCTTTCCTGATTTGCAGCTGTCTTAGGTCTACCACATAAATCAATGTAGTAAACTTGAGTTCCACTGCTGTAAAATTTGCTAAACATCCAGGACAGCGCTGACCTTCAGCTTGAAGAGCTGTAACACCGGTAACGAGGCAGGCTGGATTTGTCAGGGAAATGTTCCAGCAACATCTAAAGGAAACGTTTTTTTTTTTCGTTTTTTTTTTGTGCAGCGCCAACTACTCTTCATCAGACTGTTTTACAAACCTAGGTTAATTCAGGCCATGACTCACGATGAGATCATGACTAAGGTAGTTGTCAGGAGAGCGGCTGTAGCTCATGAGGGAGAGTTGTCGGCTGTTCAATTCCAAGCTTTGACCGTCTCCATGTGGCGGTGTCCTTGAGCCGAGCACTTAAACCTTCCTTACCTTGATGTACTGTATGTTTATGAGCAGTGACAGTTAAACGTATGCGCAGAGAAGGAAAAGAGAAATACAGACTAGTGCAAACTTGGAAAGTTTTAGGGTAGAACGTTGATTGCATTCAGCCCATTTCACTGAGAGCTGAAGGAATATATTTCATGAAAGAAAATGTCTTGTCAAAGCAAACCTCAGAAAAAAACAAGTGAGAATAGATGCCATCTAAAAATCCTTTAACCCTTTTACACCAGAGTTCTAGCTCCAGTGTTTACATTCTTTCGACTGTAACCGTTGACGCAATTAACATCATTCCAGTGGATTCTGGAGAACAGCAGGCTTGTGCTGATATGCAACATTTAAAATAGTGAAGTGCTAATACATTTAACGTAAATCACCTGATTTAGGATTAAGCAGATTTGCGCCAATATGCAACGCTTTGTTAGTAATATGTTGCATATAGGCTTTGCGCCAGTAAGCTGATTTTTTCTTATATTGCATGAAATGGTCAAAAGTTTATGTTACGTCAAAGAGTCTGTGTTAGATGTCGCCGGCAACATCTCTGGTGTTTAAGGGGGAAGTGTACCACTATCTTTTTGAAGACCAACTCCAATAAAAATTTTGTTTTTGATGTTTTTTAACATGTTCTTGTTTAATTTTTCTCATGATGGAAAACACACATATAAAGAAAATTGAGCTAAAATTTACATTTCTGAGGGCATTTTTATTCAAGTTGCTGTGAATCAGGAACAGACAAAAAAATGCATTTGGAAAAAGCAATCAAGTGTGACATAGAAGTTACTACGCAAGCCACAAGCTCCCTGCTCTGCTCCATTCTGCTGCATCCACTTGCAGACAACTAGACCTACGTACGCCTTAATTTTCCTCATCTGAGCTGCATTCTGGCTCAAAACTGTACAGCTGGGTAGGTCTAACATTGCTCTGCATCATAGTTCCACCCTTAATGTTAGGTTGGGGTTGTGAGGGGTTGTAAGCTAGCGGCAGAGCACATAAACAGATGGATGATGGGAAGGGGGCGGGCTTATTCTGTGCCCACAGAATTTCTAATGAACTACTGTCGTTCTGCAGAAAATATGTCTGAGAAAACAACACAGATTTTGATTTGGGCTAAAAACGGCATAATCATAATCAAAAGACCACTGGGAAAGTTTTTGTATTAGATCAAAATAATATAACAATTCCTAATGTGTGTAACAACTTTAATACACCTCAAGAAACTTTGTATTTTTAAGGAAACACTCAAGAAGAATCTCCAGTTTTATTATGATAAAGCCACTTAAGATAACTAAACTTTTTTCTCTATGGAGTCAAGGTGCAGCCTGCTAATTCAGTTCCTTTTAAACTTCTGTTGTGCTTCAACAGTCTGTGTAATAGAGAATATCAGAATGACAGATCTGAAAATCACAATGAAGGTAAACAGAACAATTACACTTCTGTAAGCATTTTTTTTCTCTTGATAATTTGCCTTTGTGTTTTATTTGAACCTTGGGAGGCGATGGAAACAGGTTGAAAATCTCTTCCCAAGAGTGCAACATTGTCCCAGAAATAATAAGAATTAATTGAATGTGTGGGCTATCAATTAATTGCTTGTTTATACCAATAAAAAGCTATTATCGCCAATATTCCGAAGAACAATGCTTCACAAGATATGGAGCAATTAAGAGACACGACTTGTTGTTCATGAGATCACATATTTTGGCCCTACCAATGCGATGGAGTAAAGTGTTTCACTACACACATGCACCTCATTTGTAAACCCTCATGATAACAACACACACTATTTTACATAATCTAATTTTCAGCCACTTAATAAGGGCATTAGACATGTTAGCTTTCCATCATCCCGAAATGATTTTATGCTTGATTGCTAATAAAGCCGCAGAGCTTTCCAGCCAAATTGCGACCAGAGGAAGAAACGCCTCAACTCTGTTTTGACTGCTGTTTGCTGACGGCGTTTCAGTCATTGCATGAAATTAAGCAGGAATAAAAGCAAATAAGGACTCTGAGGATTGTAATGACACAGGATAGTTTCTGAAAAGGAATGAGTGAGTGACCTTTTAGTGGCAGCTGCAGAAATTACCATGCTCTTTTTGTTTTCTATAGGGGCCCACTGGTTCAGTAATGAATTGAGATAATTTCTTAATCAAGAAGATATCATAGGCAGTGGTGCTGGTGAATCCAAGTAGCTACACCTCAAATATTTGATTGAGATTAATAATTCAACTGATCAACCTCTATAAACCCAGTGTGCTTTTGTGTATTTACAGACCCACTTCAATGAAAATCAGGTTTTGGGTGCATTTAAAATGATCTTGTAGGATTTCTCTTAGGATGGAAGACATACATAAAGAAAATTAAGATTAAAAATGGGTTTCTAAGTATTTATTTTTTCAAATCATAGTGAATCAGGAGCAGGCAAAAGAAAAACAGTTTGAAAAAGCTTGTAATTGCTGCGTAAAATCAACTAGATGTCTTAGTTTTCCTCGTCTGAGCTGGCTTCAAAACTGTGCAAATGGACAGCTTCAATATTGCTCGCCCTTTTTGTTGCACCAGTAATGTTTGGTTGGGGTTGCGAGCGGCTGCAAGTCAGTGGAAGAGAGTCTAAACAAAGGGATGATGGCAAATGAAGGAAGGCTCACTCCGAGCCAACAGTTCTAACCCAGAAGTGTATTTCTAATGAACTACTGCTGCTCTGCAGAAACTATGTCCTAGAAAATGTTTTTTTATTTTTTATTATTTTGCCTAAAAACAAAACAATCATAGTTACGAGAACACTGGAAACGCTTTTACAATAGATGAAGAAATTATTGGAGTGGATCTTTAAGACCGTGTTACATTTAGAAGAGAAAGCTTGTTAATTTATTTGTGAGTTAAACCTAATTTTGCATGCAGATTGTTGTGCATTTAAGGTGTTAAAAAGTGCAAACGCTCTGCAAGACACAGATAGAGTTCAGTCTACCAGACATTATGTGACCTACACAGCCCAATCATCAAGCACTGCAGAAGGCCAGAACAAAATAAAGGTCAAATGTCAGCATTTAAAAAGAATGCCATCATAAGGGTCTTTGGTTGATATTTCTAAACTTTAAGTGAAGAATTAAGAGGAAAGGAGCCATCTTTCTGCTAAGAAAGAAAAAAAAAAGGTGCAGTCTTTTGTTTACTGTTCAGACTCTTACCTCTGGGAGAAAATGTCCCTGTAGGGGCTGCCGTGCTGCATGGCGATGCCGTATCCACGGTCTGATGCGCTGTTGCTGACGGTGTAGAAGGAACAATCCTCGTCATTATTAGCGACATACTCCAACACGGCCGCATCCCAGATGAAGCCAAACCGACCATATTTCACCTTGAATAAACAACAACAACAAAACATTAGACAGATGGTTTGCAGATTAAAAAAAAAAAAAACACCCAGAAACTTTTTACACTGCAAAAACTGATTCTAAACTGTCTTGCAAGAAAAATTATGATATCAAGAAAAACATTCTTACTTTGGATAAAACATTACTTAGAAACTGGAATTATTTTGGTATTTTTCTTATTTAAAGAAAATTTGCCAGTTGGTAAGACCTTTTGATTGTTTTTGCAGTGTAAAGAGGCATCCCAGGTGAGCTTTTACTTTGAAAAAATGCAATTAAAGGCTCCCTTTAAACGAGTTCTATATAAGCAGTTCAAAAAAAGAGGCTGAATCCAACTAAGAAAAGAAAGGTTTTTGAAGATTCAGACTCTCTCTTTGCCATTTTATAGTAAACTTATATAGCACAGAAATCTGATTTGAAACATACTTTAGAAGTACAGGCAGTCCTAAGATCCCGCTGGCTTGCTTTGATTGAACACTGAGCAGTTATATGCTTGAATGTTTTACATTTCACGAAGAATACAATTTCTTCTTGTCTTTGAGTATGGCCAGACAGCGAGTGTCTGTGAAGTGTGATACAGCAGCTTATTATCCTTAAGGAGAATCAGAGGGACTCAAAGTGAGAATTGCAGTTAAGTTGAGTCAAGGTGGCAGATGTCACCAGCGCTTCTAGTTAACATGCGAAAGATCTATATTTTTACAAGGACTGAGAAGTGGAGAGGAATCATATAGAAGCTCACAAGCATCCTTGTGGTTAGATAGCCTCGGGTGTTGAGCGCACAGAAACAAAGATTCACTTTCTGCATACATGACACATTATTTTGGATTTGCAACTTTAACAACACTACTGTCTTTGTGTGTTTTCGTCACCTCGTATGACCTGTGTGTGATGATTAACGTCTGAAATCTGGCAGGACCTTCTAATTAGGTTTGTTCACAGCTTGCAGCTTGCTGCAGCATGAGTGTGTTTTAGGACAAATACATGTGCATGGGTGTGTTAAATTTGGCTTCAAATATGTTTTTTTTTTTTGTTTTTTTGCTCCCTGTAGACCTAAAAACAACAAGAAAAAGCAGTTACTTAAAAAAACTCAGTTTTTTTGTCGTATTTTTCATTTTACCAGAATATCATTGATTTTATAATATTTTAAGCTTAGACATTTAGTTGAGTTTCCAAGTGACATGTTTTTAAATGCATCAATGCAAAAAAAATTAAGGAGTTCACACCACAAAGTAGATAATTTAAATACTGCTTTTTGTATAGCAGCATAAATGATGGATACGTTTTTCTTTTTCTTGTTTTACTACCTTTAACTCAACATTATTCTCTATAAGTAACCATTCGTTTGTATATAGAATAGTTAAAATACAAACTACAAATGAAAGCACATTGATGTGACTTGACTTGAGGATAGGCATAATGTATTTCCTTAAAGCTGTGCTCATGTTTGGCCTAGAATAATAATTACAGAAATGTCAACATAATATAATCACATGAAAAGGAATAAACCCCATAATGAGGATAATGCTGGTGCCTGTGAGGGAAAATGTTGTCACCTGAAGTGGTTTCTGTCTCACAAACACTTCAAAAAAAGGAGGGGGGGGGGGGGGGGGGGTTAACTCATCATAACATATACTCTGCATACAAACCAAGGCCCTAGTATTAAAGCCCCTTTGATTATTTTCACTCCATTACAGCCACAATAAGAATAAATCCCTATGAGCGAAACCATAAAGCCTCATCTATTCTATGCTGTACAAAAAACAAAAACATCTTTTGCCTTTTTTAATATATATATTTTTTTAAAAACTAATTGTTATTTTTAATCAGGCATATATGATTGCAAAATAAAGAACTTTATCTAGACCAAAAAGGAAAAAAAAATGCACAAGCTTCTGGATGTCCTTTGGCTTCATTAAACCTTCCATTTTAGAAGATACTTGGATAACTTATTACAACGTGTGAAGATTCTTACTGGTGGAGGAATTGAAATTGAACTTTTAAAAAAGACGTGCGTTTGCCAATGATATTTATACCATTATGATATATTAGGATTGTTATAAACGTAATTCTATACAAGGCAGTTTACAATAATTCATGCATGTACAGCTCCATTAAGATTCTGCTAGAATGTGGATTTGGATTCCTACAAAGCCTTTTTTGATTTTCAGCTATTTTGGTGTGGCTGAAAAAACCCCAAACCAGACCCATCATCATGCCGAACAGCTGGAACTTTGTGGTTAGTTATTTTTTTCTGTAATTTATATAGTTTTGCATTTTCAAGATAATGACAATCAAATATTAGTCTGCCTTTCCTCGTTGACAATATCTTACTGGGTGTTTTAGATTTATTATGCACACCTTTTAAGGATGATTTATACAGAAACCAAACCTGATCTGCAGCCCGGGCTATCAGCACGTTTATATTTAAGAAATTACATTGGATCTCTGTTTCAATTATTGCTTCAAATGTTTGTATTCTCATAGTTTGTTATTTTTTAACATCCATTTTAATCTGCCTCATGCATTCTTTCCTACTTGAAGTTACATCTCTTTGGTTTTCAGTCCCTTCTAGCTCTTCTGTCTCCAATTATTTTTTTTTATAGTTTTCTTTTATTTAACAGAACCATAAACCTAAAAAAACTAAGTTGTTAAAACAAAATCACAAATGTATGTCCTCACAGCAGCATAAAGCAGAATTATTTTTGCTTTCTAATCGCTGGTTATACAAGGAAATCATAGTAACATGCTGAACAGCATTTTACTTTACCACAGTCTCATGAGAGTCTCACTGCAGCAAAGGGTAGATTAGGCTTGCATTAAATTATACAAAATAAGAGCAGTGACATTTGAAACTATAGGGAAGCTAAAACCCAAAACAAATAATAAGACAAGAAAAGTCTGATAGAAAGAGAGGATTACAGCAGATCCTTGCTGTTGGAGGAGAAATAGATTCTTGTGTCGAGAAATCAGAATAGCAAAACAAAAAAAACATTTTTACTTCCTTAAAATGTGTTCTGGTCTGAACAACATATTGAGGAGAATCTTTGATAAATAGTGAAAGAGCATGTGATTGTTTTAGCTCATAAATAGATAAAATACAATTATTTACTAACACCAGAGAAATCAGCCAATTTCAGTTACAACCAAAGGTACTCTATGAAAAGAATAAAGTAGTAAATACACAACAACAAAGAAATGAGCTGAAGCTAAGACATTACAGATCGGTTTGTACGTTTTTATTTGTACAATTTGTTCAACTCCTGTAAAATATTCTAAAAATAATGCTCAAGTGTTTTATGTCCTTGATTTAGAGATTTTCCTTCACTGTAACATATGCAGCACCATGTGAATTTATTCACGAGCAATCCGTCTTCCTATGCTCTCTCTGTGGATTTTCCCTGTTGGTCTGAACCATTCTGAACTTCATTTTGGTGGTCCAGGAAAAAAAAAAAAAATTAAGTTTCAGTAAAGCACATAGTGCAAATCTCAGGGTACTCCTTTAGAGACCTAATGAGCACACATAATTCATCCACTCTCTATGCCAGAGATCTAACATTTCCCACCATGACTTTGCTTTCACTTTGGAGCTGCTCTGTATTCTGGATGTCTCCGAATTCCCCCTTGAATCACAGGTCTGGTTAAGGCCAAACTGGTGTTTGGAGCGTGCTTACAGCAAATCTCATGTGTGTGTAAACACTGCTTCACTTTGTACAGTGAGATTCTCTACAGCTAAAAAGTAAATATAATAAATAAATAAACTACAAAAAGTAGAAATGGGATCTAGAGCAAGAAAACAGAATGTCCATAATGGACAATGAAAGTTTTCTACAGGTTCCTGTATTTCATCCTGGGTTTCAAACAGTTGGACCTCATAATCTGAACACGTTCAAACTTCACATCAGCCAAGGCTTCTCCTGGGTCCACTTTCCTTCTCTTTTCTGTCTTTCTCGTTCTCCTCCACCCTCAGAGAAAGAGACAGATCATGTAAGTGCACCCGACATTCAAAAGGAATAGAAGATTCTTCATCTTGCTCCAAGTTTGAACTAGCATATATCAAAAACATCTTTTTGCCTCATTTATAAGGCACATCAAAGCTCACCAGTGCACCCTAAGTGGCATATAGGGCATATGGGGACTGACTATTTAACCGTTTAAGCAATACAAAATGCTTTTACTGATAGTTGGTTCCACATAGAGATCTGATTGATTTATGCTGTGTGTTTGTTAAACTCTACAACATTAAAAACCCACTCCAATAAAAATAGTTGGGTTTTCTTTAACATCGTTTTTTCACACGATAGAGGACATGAAGGAAAATTACGATTTAGATTGCATACTTTATTCATACTCTTGTGAATCAAGAGCGGATGAAAAAAGGCAGTTGGAAAAAGCATGAAGCAGTGACGTATGTGCTGCAATCGGCGGGCCACAAGCTCCCTGCTCGGCTCCATTCCCATGTATCCACTTGCAGACGTATGGATCCGATAACATCAGGGGTGCAACGGATCACAAAATTCCCTGTTCGGATTGTCTCACGGTTTTAGAGACCATTTCGGATCAATTTTCGGATCAGTAAAAAGGAAAAAAAAACGGGACAAAATAACAAGATAAAAGCTTGAAAACACATATATATATATATATATATATATATATATATATATATATATATATATATATATATATATGACAAAACAGGCATGGCAGAACTTTTGAACCCAGACATGGGTTCAAACCCAGACATGGAAACGTGGTTCCTGATGTCTTTGTGGAGCTCTTTAACATACCGTAATTTCCGGACTACAAGCCGCTACTTTTTTCCTGCGCTTACAGCCTTGCGGCTTATTCAGTGACGCGGCTAATTTATGGATTTAAATGGCGGCCGCCATGTACGTACTTTCGAACTCAGTGAATAGTTTGAATTCTTTATCTGACAGCAAGCACGAGGCATTTTTGTTCAACACACCTTAGCAGCCAAACAGCATGGACTTGACTTCAGGTCTTAGACACTTCAGTCATGGTTCAACAAAACGAAACACGCATGCCCGGCCGCATCCCAGAATCCTTTGGGGCCATTAGACCCAACGTGCACGTGATCGCCGCTACAATATGATGAAGCTTTCAAGTTAAAAGCAATCGTTAAAAGCAGCGTAAAAAAGTCCACCGTCACCAACGGGTTTGGAAAAGCCGGTTTGCTGCGTGACGGAGAGAACAGCGCATGGAGTGAATTTACACTCCATTTACGGTTTCTAAGGAAACCGTAAACGCGGAATTTTGCTTTGAAAAACTCACAGCCTCCGTGTGAGTTGGAGACATCTTCTCCTGCTGATTGAGCTGCGGGGCCGATGGCAGTCTGAAGGCTCCCACACGTAACAACGCACCCGCCCCTCATACACAAAACGTACAGTATTAAGTCCGATTGCTTTGCACAGAAACGATTTGCTCCATCCACCGGCGCAACGGGGACGAAGTGCTCCTCCTTGAAGCTGCCCTGGCCAGAGGTGTTGGAGTAGATAGGAAGGGGAGACAAGGAGCGCGCGGGGCGAGCGCGGAGCGCAGAGGCTTCTGAATTCTGACGCACGCGCCGCACTGAGGCGCGCGTATCGCGCTGAGGTGCGCGCTTTTCAGTCGCCGCTGCTGTATTTTACCGGTGTGTTTTTTAACCAGTCCTGTTACTCCCATAACGCTGCCGCGACACAAGCGGAAGGAGAGCTTTTCCCGTTCGCCCCTCCATGCACTGCTGCTACTTGCTCATTCTTAAACACGTACAACAGAATGGCGAGCCGGGCGTTGGCCCCGCCTTCAGCCCCTAAGACTCATGGGAAATGGGGAATCGCGGATGTAAATTTCCTCATCATAACTGAGGGATGTAATGTTGATTATATGGTTACTGTTTGTAATTTTATGTTAGATACCTAGATTGTCAATAAGTAAAAAAAAAATGAAATAAAAACACCATAACTGAGGGACTTGTGAACAGAATAGAGGTCCATGCTGTTTGACAGATGTAGATATACTCAAACACGTGACCCAGAGGCAAAACTGGCACCACCCACAATGTGCTAATAAATTGCACTCACTCTGGGATGCTGGGCGTGATCTGTCAGGATGACAATATCGGCTAACACATGCGAGGCTTGTACTCTGACGCGGCTTGTGTATGCATAAAAGCAGTCAAACACGTGAAAATGGGTGGGTGCAGCTTGTAATCGGGTGCGCTTTGTAGTCCGGAATTTACGGTAAATAAACAAATCTGACCTCCCAACATCATCCATATCTTCTATGAGGTAGTGATGAGTTGTGGTCAAGGAAACCTTTCACAGCAGCGTGTCCCACTAGTGTCAGAGTGTCAGGTTTATGAACATGCTTCCGAACAAGGATCCTGCAAGCATCCTTCCAAACAAGCATCCTGCGAATATGACACGTCAAAACAAAGATGGCGGACGGAAATTTGATGTGCTAATCCATTTAGTGTGGATGCAGTAACACAGTTTTGTCTATTAAAACTCTACCATCGTTATTATTTTTGAATGGGAAGGCAGAGTGCTCCCACGCAGCTGGCTTGGACACCCACAGGGCGGGGTGGCTGTCCACGGTACACGTGTGATCTGAACTATGCTCACTGATTCATACAGATCCGGATTCAGTGGTTGCAACCACCCGTTGCATCCATAATTAACCTCTTCGTTATTAGCAGTAGAGAGTGTAAACAAACAGTTCCGCCCACAACTCAGAGGTAAATTTCTGATGAACTCCTGCCAATCTGCAGAAACTATGTCCTAGAAAACAACCTTTTTTTTTTTTTACATTTTACCTACAAAATTTCTTAATCATAATCAAAAGACCTGGGAATGCTTTAAAAAAAATCAAAGATGATGGGAGTGGGACTTTAAAGTATTTTTCCTTTACAGAGACACTTTGATTATACCTTCCTTCTTTACGGTCCATTTTTTAAATAATAGCTGCAATGTTTCCAGCAGTTTACATCCAAAATAGCAAATCAAAAACAGCAAAGTTCTTATGGTTCAAAGACCACAATGATGTGGACATTTTTAAAATCAAAAGCATCTGCGATAATATTTTGTCTTCCTTTACCTGATTTAATAATGTATGAACTGTCTGAATTCCAGACACACACTGCTGGTTTGGAAGCTAAACTACACAAATGGAGACGCAGCCAAAGGGACTGAAGGAAAATCTCCCACAATGATCAGATGATGCAAAAAAAACCAAAAAAAAAAAAGGTCTCCTAACTTTGTGGCTGTACTGTACTTTGTGTGTACTGCAAATACTGCTTCTCAACTGTCTCATCACTGCCAGCTCCAAATTCACACTTCTGCATATGTCTTCTTGCATCACTTTCCTTTGACTTGCTTGATTTTGAGGTTTGAGACAGACACAGACACTACAAAAAAGAGAAAAAAAAACTGAAAAAGGATCAAAATCTAGCATTCATGTGTCTTATGCAATAACTCCCTTAAGTCAAAAAAAGCTTCTTTTCACTTCTGAACATCATGAGTAGTTAAACTACGTCTTAAAGACATGGTTTTGTTTTTTACTTTGTTTTTTCATGTTCATGTAGGTTGAGTAAACACCCTGACATGTTTCCCTTACTCTACTGCGTGGTGAAATTTGATTTAAGTTTTGCTTTCAAGTTTAGTTTTTAATATTTAGTGATAAAAAAAGACATTTTGCTGTCATCCAAGAAGGTTTTGCATGTGCATAATGACCTCAAATAGGCTATCGCTGAGAGGATTTTATAGACATATATCGAGCACAGAAACAATGAAACATCAACATTATTAATAGGAGAGTTACTTGTCCTTTTCTATATCAAAACAAATACTTTTCAAAACATTTTTTGCCTTGAAAGCTTTCTTTCTGTGCTAACATTCTGCAAAAAATTAGAGAGCTTAGCAGAAAAAATATTATTTTTGGCCAAATCTTTTTTCCCCCGGTAACCAGTCACTTCTAAAACAACAAAAATGGAAACGAAAAAAAAAAAAAAAACTTTTATGAAAGCAAACTTGTTTAAAACTGCACCAAAAACTAAGGTTTGGATATACTTATCTTAAATTGAGATGCATGTAGCACAATTTTGTTTGGCATGAAGCAGACACATTTTGAAGCTTTATATAAACATATTTATTTTACCAGGATTTTGTAAAAACATTAAACATTAAAAAACATGTGGGCTGTGTATTTGAAGCCTCATTGAAAGTATCAGTTTGTCAAGTAACTACTTGTGTAGTTGTAGGATGGACAGCCCAGAGAAAGACAGGACCAGTGGGAAAAAATTTGATTTTTTAGGTCAAATTCTGAAAGCTGACAGGCTGATGGATAGAAGGCAGACAATGGGGTAGTTAGGGACAGAAAAAGATCCAAAAACCAGAAGGGTAAGAAGAAAGAATCCAGAATGGAAACGCCAAAACTGAATTCCATAAAACAGTCCAGATCTGAAACTTGACGAAGAAAAAAGGTCCAGCAGTTTGAGCTTGGCTGAGGACAGGAACAAGGACGGCATGAGGATTTGAATAAACAAGGTGGATGCAGAGACGGAGGCTGGAACATGCAAAGAATCTACAATGAGCTGAAACAAATGGAACAAAAACTGGGTGAAACAGGTAAGGAGAGTGAACTTGAATACAGAGGAGGAGGAGGTAGAACTGAAAATGATCAAAAAAGTAAGGAGAAAAGGACAGAATCGTGACATATTGAGACCGGATTCAAAAGGAAGCACTTTATTGACTCCAATGTCAAAAGTCAAACTTCAAACCAGAAATAAACTTGCACAAACTTTTTCAATCTTTATTGCTTGAGTTTCTATTCATGAAAATGGTGGTTGGTGGGGCACAGACAAATAGAATAGAGACATATTGAGTTTCTAACTTAAAACTTCATTAAAATCACACTAAAATCATCTTTTGGGTTTTAGCCAAAATCCAAAAACCTGTGTGTAAGACATAGTTTCTGTAGAGCGGCAGTAGTTCATTGGAAATTCACCTCTAAGTTGTGGGTGGGACTCTTGGCGCGGAGTAAGCCTTCCCCCATTTCCCATACTTCCTTTGTTTGCACTCTTTCCCGGTAGCTAACAGCCCCTCACAACCCCAACCTAACATTACGGGTGCACCAAAAATGGCGAGCTGTACAGGTTTGAGCAAGATGCCAGCTCAGGCGTGGAAAATAAAGACCTGCACGGATCTATTTGCCTGAAGGAGCAGAGCACGGAGCTTGTGGGTGATTTTAATTTTTAGTTTACGTAACAACTAAAAGTTTTTCAAATGGCCTTTTTGCGTCCTGATTCACAAGAATTTGAATAATGAAATAATCAGAAATGTAATTTTTAGCTTAATTTGAAATTTTTTACACACATATACACACACATATATATTTATATATATATATATATATTCTAATAGAATACAAGAATTGTTAGAATAGAAATGAATCAGGGACAGTTCCAAGTACCTTGGAATTCCGCAGGCAAATGGCAACCTGGAGCAGTCAACAAGGAAAGCTGCAACAGCTTAATACCTCCAACAAGTAAGGCAAGTCCTGAGAAGCCAGCTCAATGGCAAAAATAAGACCCGGGCAATAAACAGCTACACACTGCCAGTTATCAGATACCCTGCAGGAATAATAAGATAGCCAAAGGAAGAGATACAGACCACGGATGTTAAAACACGAAAGCTCCTCACCATGCATGCAGGGTTCCACCCCAAATCCAGCACCCTGAGACTGTATGCTAGCCGCAAGGAAGGAGGCCGAGGACTAGTGAGCGTAGAAGCCACTATCCAGGATGAAACATCCAAGATGCATGAGTATATCAAGCTCAAGGCCCCAACTGACAGTGTGCTCAGTGAATGTCTCAGGCAATGGAGAGCAGAGGATACAGTGCTGGAGGACAGATCCTCATGGGAGGACAAACCCCTGCATGGGATGTACCACCGGACCATAACTGAAGTGGCTGATATCAAGAAGTCCTACCAATGGCTAGAAAGGGCTGGCCTACAGGACAGCACTGAAGCGCTCATCCTGGCAGCTCAGGAACAAGCCCTGAGCACCAGAGCGATAGAGGCTCAGATCTACCACACCAGACAAGACCCAAGGTGTAGACTGTGCAAAGAGGCGCCTGAAACAATCCAGCACATAACTGCAGGGTGTAAGATGCTGGCAGGTAAAGCATACATGGAGCGCCACAATCAAGTGGCTGGAATAATATACAGGAACATGTGTGCAGAATATGAACTGGGAACCCTAAGGTCAAAATGGGAAACACCTCCAAAGGTGGTAGAGAATGAAAGGGCAAAGATCCTGTGGGTCTTCCAGATCCAGACTGATAGGATGGTAATGGCGAACCAACCAGGCATTGTAGTGGTGGATAAAGAACAGAGGAAAGCCGTTGTGGTGGATGTGGCAGTGCCAAGCGATGGGAACATCAGGAAGAAGAAACACGAGAAACTGGAGAAATACCAGGTACTCATAGAAGAACTGGAGAAAGCCTGGAAAGTGAAGGTGACAGTGGTGCCTTTGGTAATTGGAGCACTCGGGGCAGTAACCCCCAAGCTGGAGGAGTGGCTACAACACATAGCTGGAAAGACCTCAGACCTCTCAGTCCAGAAAAGCGCAGTGCTAGGAACAGCTAAGATACTGCGCAGGACCCTCAAGCTCCCAGGCCTCTGGTGGAGGACCCAAGCTTGGAGGAGAAACCACCCGCGGAGGGTGAGAGGGGCTTTTTTATTTATATATATATATATATATATATATATATATATATATATATATATATATATATATATATATATATATATATATATATATATTCTTATGTCCTCCATCTTGAGAAAATTCTACAAGAACACCTTAAAAACACAATATTTATTGAAGGTGGTGGTTAACGTAGTTTTTGTCTGGTCCATTTATCTTCTCATTCACAATAACCCCAACCACTTCACTCTTTTTAGTCTCTTGTTTTCAATCAAGTCTCAATTTCCTATTGAATGATCAAAATGCATGAATAGACAAAGGCTTAGAGGATGACAGGCTGACATGTAGGTAGCATCAATCTCTCACGAGGCCTTCTGTCCGACTGCTTGCTTCAGTGACAACAGCCACTTCCATCCCAGGAGAAAGAGCCTGACAGCTTCTTCACTCCCTCTTCTCTCGCTGTTTTCTCAGTTGTTTAATTACCATCAGCTGTCATTAGCTGTCTTTTTTTCCTTCACAGAGAAGGGTATAAAAATTGAAAAATGAATCGCCTATTGCCACTTTACTCACACCCCGTTAAGCCAATGAGAGATTTGATGGTGAAGGAGAGGAGTAATTGGAGACAGATGTTAGAGAGACGGATCAGTGAGCCAAAACTAAGAAGCCATCCATAATAGGATTTGGCACAAAAACATATTGTTTTAGTTAGAGTTTTTTTTAAATATATTTTTCATCCACTATGGAATTTGATTTCAAGTTTCTTCCTCTTCAAGTGATGAATCATTTATTTTTTGGAGTGTCGTGTTATTGTGTCAATTCTGCTGGCAGCATGTATGTTGTGCATATGTGACCTGTGGCACTAACACTGACTTATACAGCTCTTTTAGGACTCTGTTTCCTGGCAACACAGCAACCTACAGAAGATCCTATTCTATAAGACAGATATGAAGCTTAAATAGCTTAATTCAACAGAGATTATCCCCCTTGTTACTTCAGAAGGATAATTGATCACAAACACACTAAGTACAGATTAGTGCCTCATGCTGCTTTAACCCTACACTGTTGGTTGTCCTTCTTGGCTGCACTTGATTATTTTCTCACCATTCTCAGTGCAAACCTTTCCTCTGTTTGCTCTTTTCTATTAAGGATGGATATTGTATCTCGTTGTCTAAGTTACTAACTTGCAGATTTATACACGTTTTATACTCGGCTCAAACTGCAGCAGATCATCTTGATCATGTCTATATGCCTAAATACATTGAGTTCCAGTGATGTAACCAGTGAGTGTATTTTTTTAACATGAAAGGTTTTGTAAGAGCATTCCAGTTCAATTACTATTGTCAGTGGTCCAAATGTGCAAGAAGTCCAGAATAATGGAGGTTTACAGTGATGCTTGATCACTTTTTCAAATAAATGTATAGGTGGAGGAACCCTGAAAAAAGTTGTTTGCCACTGATTGCCCACTTTGACCAGCAGGTGGATTGAAGTCCTTTTTAACATGTGTCATGTCTGAAATTGGAAGTTGTTCCCTGAACTTTACCAGAGCATTTGAATGCATGTGACAAAAAGATAAAATCCCCTCAAATAGGGCTTCAAGATCAATAACAGTGTGATGCAGGCATTCTAAACACACGCAAACACCCACAGGCACATAAAGGTCTCCATAAATAATGCATAATTAAATGACACGCTGCGGAGAGCCCATAATTCGGAAGTATGACTCAAGTGCTAAGACGATGGATTTAAATTTGACACATACACAAAGTTTGGCCTTTTCTTGAATTGGTGAGAAAAGCATTGAATAATAATTGAGTAACACGTTTGAGACAAACAAGCAGGAAGTAAGACTACAATCTATGTGACAAAATTGTCAAACATTTTTAATATCCTTCTTTTCTTTTTTTGCAAGTGAGCTAATCCCTTTTTAAACCATTCCAGTGTACGAAAGATAAAGCCTACATTTTAACATAACAGAAAAGTGTTAGTGTCTTTGCAAAGTTTAAGGCCTGATACAAAATGCTTTATGAACATGTGATTTGAGTCATAGAATGGTAGAGGATTATCTCCAATCTAGGGGGCCAGCATTGTCTGGCCAATAAAAGTGAAGGGGAAGATGAGATCACTTGATGAAGAGGCCAATCAGACACAAACAACACATAGAGCGACAATATCAGGATTTTATTTTGCTGAGCTCCTTCTCTGGAGTTTTTCGATCAGTTAGAGCTTATGACCCTACAAACATTTTTAGTGATCCTGTAGTAAAAAAGTTCCTGAAGTGCAGGAGTTAAATCTGTTTGATGCAGAGTCAACCAGTTCAAGCTCGGACTACAGAATTAGACTGAAGAGTCATTGCTGCCCTACCCCTCTGGCTCCTCCCGATTGCTCCAACTGTACGGGCATTAGAAGCTGTAGTGGTGTGCGAAAGATTTTTTTCAAGGAGGAACAGTAGTGATTTAAAGCTGGCTATCCCTCTGCCGGTCGGACCGGCGATAACTGACAATGTCATCGAGCGGTAGTAACGTCCAAACTTAAAAACAATATTTTTTCTATATCTCTCTACTTGGAGGGATGAATGTAGGGATAGGGGGATGCTGTAGGGGTAGGTAATTAATCAGATTCATCCTAGTAAAGAGAAATATAGTTTCAAAATATGAGGAAGAAGTGCTTTGGCAGTGATGTTCCCTTTACTTATCAACAGAACTACAAAAAAGATCAAGTAATAAACCAACGAAAGAGACAACGTTTGGCAATGTTTTAAAAGTAATATGTTCAAGGAAAAAGAAGCTTTGATTTTGACCAAAAGAGGTGGAATTGGTGAATCTGCTCATGAAAAACAGGCAGTGACTGGTGTGCAAACATGGAATGAGACTAAACTTGATAGAACTAGGAGGTCAGATAGACTCAAGAAGAAGAACTGTGGTGTGTGACATCTTGAATTTCAGTTGTCTTCTCTGCTTAAAATGTTTAACAAAACATCCAAGTAGCTTTATCTAAGTAGCTTCATGGGTGAGCTGTAAAATGTTTTAAAGAAGAAAACTGAAATGAGTCAATTTCAAGACAATGTCATGTCACGTGGATGACTGAGAATCATACAGTTGTATGACATGAAGGAGCCACAAAAATTCAAATCCATTTCTTATTTGTTCCTAGAATATTCTATACTCTTACTCCATAAACACCAAAACAAAAATGCAAAAAACATGAAAGAGCATAAAATATTTGCAGAGAAACTCTTAGACTTCCTTATTTCTGTTTGCAGCTGACAGATATGACTGCTTTCATGTAGAAATACAGCAGGGAAACAGGTCTGGGGACTTTTTTTTCAAAGTCCTGTCTCAATGAGCTGCCAGTGTTTTGTTTTTTAGTTTTTGCATAGGTATGTTGCTGCTCCACAATATAGTGTCAATCCTATTATGTTTTCCCTTTTGTTTCTTTTAAGCCTATTGTAACAAATATTTCAAAAAATGTTTGAATTAAAAATAAATGAGCCAAAAACATGCTTAATGTCCATCGGTTCCCCAACTTTTCTCTAGTGAACTGGTTCTATCCCAGTGTTTCTGCCTCCTCTCCCCCTCATTCATTCAGTTGTGCTTGGTAGACATATTAAATGTGTGAACCTTGTCTACCACCTTGCCTCTCACAGGATCAGTGACTGACTTCAAGGCCATCACAGATTACAGAACGTCTCACCCTGTCTGCACCAATGAGACCCAAAAAAAATAATAAAAAACGCAAGAGGACTTCATCTGACAGCTCAAATATGTCTAGTTATCCTTCACAAAGTTGAAAGATAAACAAGTTACTTTCTGCATCTCCCAAGTCATTTCACAACAATACTGCAAAACATAATACTTCTAGACATTTTGGAAAATGTACATTCTAGCAACCTGATAACAGACGACAGGTAAAAATTTGAGAGAAGATGCCAGGGTGCAGCTGGTAATTCTTGGGAGTTCGGTTGACACTGTAGAAATGGAATAACACTGGAATTAATAATAGCGGCTTAAAATTGTTAGTCTGGTTCACAATCACTACTGTGCTGCAACTAAAACTATGATTTTCAGACCCAGAACATCACTCTGCTTTATTTCCATACGACTTATGTCACATCTCCCCTTTGGAAAGTGGAAACATAAAGCAGCAACTAAATCCTGACTTTCTGTATATATACTCTAAATTGTGGGTGTCAATATAGCTTGAAGTGACCGAACAAATAACACTAAAGAAACAAAATTATTTTACATAGGCTATTTTGGCAAGATTAATCAATGGGAACCAGAATCCAGATTGCAGTAGGATTGCAGATGTTAAGATTGTAAAACTCCTCACTACACATCCACTTTTCTCAGACAGACAGGAACATTTTATTACTTTTTCTCTTGTTTTTAAACTCGCTAAGTTCAAACCTTCGTAGAAGAACAAGTCCTGTATTATAGAATGAAAAAAAAGGCCTGATCGCAAAAGAACATTTATGTAACTCTGGCAAACTCAACGTGACATCTCTGTACACGGTACAAAGGAGATTGATTGACAAGATCAACAGTCAATCAAGATGCAAAACACAATATGCTATAAAAAAAATGAAAGAAATAACTTTGACACAGTAAGAATTGCAAAAATGCAAAAAAACTGTTTTTTTGGACATAACTTACATGAATTATTTTTAAAATAAAGGTTGATGTAAAGATAAATAGGATTACAATCAGAAAACAACCATTCAACATTTCGTAGCTTTTTCAAACTGTCATATGTCTTTAAGAATGTAAAAGTTACAATGAAAAGTAGAGAGTCTGTTTAGACGAGTTTTAACCAGAACCATGGGAAATAACTAGTTATGATTCCGAAGAGAGAAAATAACGGCTGATACATTTAGAAGCTTTTCCAGCAACAGATTTAAGTGAAGTCAGAGCTGCTCCATTTTCTCTCTAGGGTAATTAAAGGAGGATGACTTATTTTTCCCCAGTCCTTGCTGTTCATCCCACAATGGTTTCAAAGAAATGTCACCTGTACAACCATACAATATTGCTTGAGGAAATTGACAAGTTATTTGTCCGGACCAAAAAATCTAACATAGAAGAGAACCGTACTATCATTTGTAGAAATGTGCAGAGAAGCTGACAAGCTGCAAGAATTTTTCATACGAGTGGGATTAATAAGAATATGTCCACAGCCATAACCACACAGGATTAATAAGCAGCTGGGGCCAGGTGCATTAATGGTTCATAAACACCATACATACATCTTTTAACTAAATACAAAGGGCTTTTCATAAAGGAAGCGGAGGTGAGAGCATGTGACCAATTACATATCACTTAGATCAAACGTAGGAATCATTTTAAAGGTTTTAGCCAGGTTTAGTGGTAAGCATATGGTTTATTGGTTATACATTTCAAAGTTTGTTAGAAAAAATCTGGATATTCATGTCTTTCATTTTCCAGTCATTTTCCTTTGATAAAAATCCTGCTTGTACTAATATGCATTTTCATCTTGTCTTGCTTTGCTTCATAATTCACTTTGGGTAATTATGTTGGGCAAAAAAAAAAGTAATAAAACTTGAGACTTACAGATTTAGAGTCCCACTCCAACCATCTTTTGATCTATTTTCAAACATTACCAGTGTTCTTTTAATTATAACTATGTTGTTTTTCTCCAAAAATACCCCAAAAATCAGTTTTTTTCAGGGACATTGTTTCTGCAGAGCGGTAGGAGTTCATTAGAAATTCACCTCTCAGTTGTGGGGAGGACATTGGTGTGTAGTAACCCCGCCCCCACTTACTGTTACTGAACTGCTTACATGCCACTGATATGGGAGTGGCGAGTGATTTTGGAGCTATACAGCCATTCAGTTCTCAGCCAGATACCAGCTTGGCCAAAAAAAAACAAAGACGTACATGAATTTTGTTGTCTGCAAGTGAATGCATCAGCTTTTGGACCACCTAGCGTATTTTCCACATCACAACTACAAGGATTTTTCCAACTGCACTTTTTGTCTGCTCTTGATTCACAATGATTTGAATAAAGATATAATTAAAAAGAAGTTTTAGGCTTCATTTTCTTTATATCTGTCCTCCATCATCAGAAAAATGACACAAGAACATGTTAAAAACACAAAAAAATAATTTTCAGCAGAGTGGCTCTTTAAGTCTCATGAGAAAAAGTTGACTTTACAGCATTAAAGTTTAAATATATTTTCAAGTGTTTGCAAGAGTAAAGTACAAGAACAAAGTAATGAATGTTGAGAATGTGAGTGGTGCCACAAAATATGCACGTAGTTTGTTCATGAAAAAATAATTTTATTATAGCTTTTTTATATTTTTAACCCTAAACCTAAAAATATTTTTTAAGATTAGATGATTAGAATACTTAGTCAACGTGTCTGCATTCTTCCAAATATAAACAGTTCCTAACGAACTGATGTCTAAGTCTACGTGCATTACAAAGAACATGATGAAGCCCAGGAGGATGCAGCTTCCACCAATCGCTTCCAAAACTTTATTTTATGCGAACAAACAGTTTTTGAAAAAAACAGGAGATAATGGTAGGTGATAGGAAGTTTTATGTCTTTGCATTGGTGCAAGTGTTGAGAACTGTATTGAGCACGATGCTTTAGGCTTGTTCTTGCTAAAACAAAAAAGAGGGGCCGCTTCTAATCTACAACTAAGAGTTTCTTTTGCAGGATTAAATCTGAGGTAACCATTAAAATTGTTATAGGATGTATTAAAGCAACTGGGTATTACAGAGAAAAAAATCTCTAATTTACAAAAACCTGAATCACAGTTCAATAAAAACCTGAACGGTTGTTATGTCTGTGCTGAAAATTGCAGTTTCTGTCCTCATAGACATTGATCTACTTGGTATGCATGGATTGCAGTTGCGTTAGCATCGGCTGTGAAACTGGGAATGAGCTTGCCATTTTAAAGTCTGCACTTGGTTATTACACATACATTTCTAAGTCGACTTATGCAGCTCATGAAGGAAGAGAGCAGTGAAGGAAATACTGCAGGGAGGAAATGATTTCTGCTTTAACTACATGGCAAGACATCTTATATGTATGTGTCACAGGAAGCGCAGAAAGGGGTCATGACAGTGGTGCAGCACTGAAACTTTGAGTGAATCTGCCACTGTATATGAGAACACATGTACAGACATGGATTGTTCTTTTTTTTTTCCGTACTGCAGACACCAGACAATAGTGGTAAGTGTGAAGGTACAATTTACAGCCTTCACACTGTCATTCACTCAACTTGAAACTGAGTTGTGTCTGTGATAGGGTCTGAAAAAGATTTTTGCTTCTCACACAGACATTCTTCTGTTATATAGAAATACTTCAAGTGCTACTGCAAGTTTAGAAATCATTCAGCGTTGAAAGGTTCTCAGCTCTTATGATACAAAAACAAGCAGGTAACTTTAGTTTGCCTAGTTTTAGCAATTTGTTTTAATATCCTCGAGTTTTTTTGGACATCTCTGTAAATAGTTTTGGTATGTGACCGATGCTGTACAAATACATGTCTTGCTTTGAATATTTTATTTTCAAAGTCATATTGTTACAAGTCCTTCTCTGAAGTACCTCTGATACAATTAAGCACAATTAACTCAATCAACCAATCAAATCAAATAAAAAACAGCTGCCTGGTTCAAGATGTCAAAGCGGTGCAAACCTCCTAAATCTTGCTCCAGTCTTTTTTTTTTTCTCAGTTCTATTCAGATATATGAAAAAAAAAGACTAAGGCTATGTCTGAATTCTCTCCCTATTCCCGAACTACTAAATAACTATACAGTGCTGGTCTGTCAAGCTTACTACTCTTTTATTTCATTTGAAACGGCCAGTGTGACATCACCGAAGTGAAAATCGAATACGAGCATTTTACAACTGTTTATGAATCCACTGTTTTCTGAAGATGAAAACGTTAATGGTTTATTTGAAAAAAAAAAAAAACTTTTAAACTTTTTCTTTAAAAAAAAAAATGTTACAGACAAAATTCATCGTGGTCTATTTTCGCCAATGTTTTTCGCAGAGACTTCTGGGAAATTTTTAGGGAACTCAATTTTGGAATTGTAGATTTGGAAGGCACTTTGGTGTCATATAATTTCAGCCGGTCACAAACCACAAATATTTCTCCCCCATGATCAATTTTCAAACAATTTCACTTTTGTAAAATTAAAAGCAGGCTACCTATAAGTCAATACCAAATCCCAAGTCCCTGATTGGTCAAAGTTCGACCTGGTGTAAGTTTAAGAAAAAAATTAAAGCAGTGAGCATGGTGTTTGAATTGTTTCTAAAATCTAGGGTACTATGTAGTCTTGCACTATATTAGTAGGAAGTAGTGAGAGAATTCGGACATGGCTGTAGATTCGGACACCCCCACAAAATGGTGAATAACCAGCCCTCCCTTGTCCGTCCCCTGCCCCCTCCACAAACACACACAAACAATGATCCCACAAACAATGAATACTTATAAAAGTAAATTCTAAAAGAAACTGAAAGCTTGGCTCCGCTGTGAGGAAATAGTATCAGAGGAAACATCACCACAGTGCCCACCCAGACCAGGACAGCAATGGGGCCCTCTACACAGCCGTAAGATTGCAATGTCAGACCCCAACCACCCCAACAAAGGGCGACGACGGCAGCAACGACCCCAGACCGAACCTGGCAACCCCTGGCGCAAAACCTGGGCCACACAACCTTAAAAGGAAGATGTTCAAATGTAATACATAATATGTATGTGAAAACATAAATGAAAAATAACATTAAATCCACAGAATAAATTCTAATTTAGAAAATACTAAATAATAAAACTAATAAATAATTCATACATGAGCATTTAAGAATATCTAAAAGTAAATCTGGGGCATTGAATTTGTTAACTATCCACTTTTTGTTTTAAGTGATTAGTCCTCATTCTATCTTTGTTCATGCTGTTAGGCGCAATCTCGTCTCTACCCCATTTTTTTGTTTGTCTTTTTTACATTTAAGGTTCTTCATGTTTGAACTCAGCTTTTGCTTTTTATTATGTTCAGTTTTACTTAGTAATTTACGTTTCTTCCATTTGTATGACAGGCTGCATCAAACAGTTAGATGACATTTTTTTTTATTTTGTAATTAGGATAACACAGAAGTTATTCACTCTTTTTAAATTGAATTCTCTACTTTTCCCATCCCTATCACTCATTCAAACTTGTGCCATCCTTTATGTTTCTGACATCAGCCTCTTGCTTGGCTTCACTCCAAATCCCTCTTCCCTTTCTGCCCAGTTCTTCCAACTGTGATGCATGGCTGTATGTGTTCTCCAAAAGTCCATTAGCTGCTGGCACTGGGCTGCCTCTTTTCCCTTAGAAAGAGATAAAGACGCAGAGTGTGGCTGCCCAGAGTGTCGCATGAAAGTGAGAGAACAGAAAAGCAAGGAGGAGAAGCAGAGACACAGTGAGAGAAAAGGTAAAGGGGACGTGAAAAAAATCTAACTGGACTCCGAACACATTGCTGGTAAAGAGAATGGAGGGAAGGTTTGGGATAGAGAGCACGAGATAAACGTACGGGAGAAAGGAATCCAGGAATAAAGAAAAAGCCATTGATCATTCAATGCAAGCAGAATTAAAATGGTACAAAGATGTGTTTTTGACAGGAAAAACAACCAAAAGATGCCAAATAATGGGGAACGTTGACAAATGGAATAGACAGGGTGAAGTAAGGATAAGAGAGCACGGTCAATTGTAACAAGATATCCTGCAACCAAGCCATTTATATCATGCAATCTTTTTCATTTTTCATTCGCTCCACCGCCTACTTTGTCACGGTAATTTATCTGCAATTGAGTAATTGAACTGGCTGTTTCCAGCGCTTTAAGAAGCACAAAGGAGTTAGTGATTTGTTCCCTATTTTTTTAATCTGCTTTCCTTCTCAGAGGTTACAATCTTATGCAACAATTTACTTTAAAGTCTCGTACACAACCCAGACCCAGCATACGAGTACCTGTTTAAAATTGTTTCTACACTGACCAAAAATATAAGCGCAACACTTTTGTCATTGCTCCCATTTTTTATGGCATGAACTCAAAGATGTGAAACATTTTCCACATAAGCAAAATAACCAGTTTTCTGAAATATTGTTCACAAATCTGTCTAAATCTGTGATTGTGAGCACTTCTCCTTTGACAAGACAATCCATCCCACCTCACAGGTGTGCCATATCAAGATGGTGATTAGACAGTATGATTATTGCACAGGTGTGCCTTAGACTGGCCACAAGAAAAGGCCACTCCGAAATCTTCAGTTGTATCACACAGCACAATGCCACAGATCTCGCAGGTTTTGAGGGAGCGTGGAATTGGCATGCTGATAGCAGGACTGTCCACCAGAGCTGTTGCTAGGGAATTCAATGTCTATTTCTCCACCATAAGCCGTCTCCAAAGGTGTTTCCGAGAATTTGGCAGCACATCCAACCGGCCTCACAACCGCAGACCACGTGCAACCACACCACCCCAAGACCCCCACATCCAGCATGTCCACCTCCAAGATCGTCTGAGACCAGCCACTCGGACAGCTGCTGAAATAATCGGTTTGCATAACCACAGAAATTCTGCACAAACTGTCAGAAACCGTCTCAGGGAAGTTCATCTGCATGCTCGTCATCCTCATCGAGGTCTCGACCTCACTCCAGTTCGTCGTCGTAATCGACTTGAGTGGGCAAATGCTCACATGCGATGGCGTCTGGCACGTTGGAGAGGTGTTCTCTTCATGGATGAATACCGGTTTACACTTTTCAGGGCAGATGGCAGAGTGTGTGGCGTCGTGTGGGTAAGCGGTTTTCTGATCTCAATGTTGTGGATCGAGTAGCCCATGGTAGTGGTGGGGTTATGGTATGGGCAGGCACATGTTATGGGCGACGAACACAGGTGCATTTCATTGATGGCATTTTGAATGCACAGAGATACCGTGACGAGATCCTGGGGCCCATTGTTGTGCCGTACATGCAACAACATCACCTCATGTTCCAGCATGATAATGCACGGCCCCATGTTGCAAGGATCTGTACACAATTCTTGGAAGCTGAAAACCTCCCAGTTCTTGCATGGCCAGCATACTCACCGGACATGTCACCCATTGAGCATGTTTGGGATGCTCTGGATCGGCGTAAACAACAGCGTGTTCCAGTTCCTGCCAATATCCAGCTACTTTGCACAGCCATTGAAGAAGAGTGGACCAACATTCCACAGGCCACAATTGACAACCTGATCAACTCTATGCGAAGGAGATGTGTCGCACTTCATGAGGCAAATGGTGGTCACACCAGATACTGACTGGTTGTCTGAGTCCCCTGACCTCCTCAATAAAACAAAACTGAAAATTTCAGAGTAGCCTTTTCTTGTGGCCAGTCTAAGGCACACCTGTGCAATAATCATGCGGTCTAATCAGCATCTTGATATGGCACACCTGTGAGGTGGGATGGATTGTCTTGGCAAAGGAGAAGTGCTCACAATCACAGATTTAGACAGATTTGTGAACAATATTTCAGAAAACTGGTTATTTTGTGTATGTGGAAAATGTTTCACATCTTTGAGTTCATACCATAAAAAATGGGAGCAATAAAAAAAGTGTTGTGTTTATATTTTTGGTCAGTGTATTAAGCAGTTGATTATTAGTTTGATGTTGTTAACTTTATGTTTTTTTAATTTTTTTTATGTTGTTAACTTTAGACACGTTGAAGAAGTTTGCCTTTGCAGCTTTAATGTTTTTCTCTTTGAAGTTTGTGACTGCATATTTTTCTCTGCAGGTCCAGTGGATCTTCAACTTCTATAGTAGACAAAGCCAGAGTGGAAGCAAAGTGCAGTCCATAAATATTGCATTGCGACAAAGTTTAGTTCTCATTAAAGAGGATTTTTCTTTTAAGCTATGTTCAAACCAGACATGTGATGCTTAACCAATGGTGTTGACACTGAACAAGTAGGGAGGGGCATCTCTTTTATTTTTTTTTCTACCGTTTACTAGCACGTGTCCTTAAGCTACAGTTGAAATAGGCTTGGTACTGAATGCCAAAGCAGTGCAACTTTCGCAAATCTTGCTCCAGGCGTTTTCTTTCAAAGCTCTGTCACGATATTTGAAAGTCTTGATGTCACATAATTTCAGCTAAGCACAAATCAC
This sequence comes from Oryzias latipes, assembly GCF_053564925.1. Taxonomy (NCBI): domain Eukaryota; kingdom Metazoa; phylum Chordata; class Actinopteri; order Beloniformes; family Adrianichthyidae; genus Oryzias; species Oryzias latipes. Next base: position 25,570,375 of record NC_136245.1, on the reverse strand, counting down.
ATTTAATAATTTCTCCATCATAAATTTTCAAACGGCTGGCACTTTCGTGATTTAAAAGGGACACCATCAATACGTCAATACCAAATCTGAGTCTCTATTGGGTCAAAGTTCAACTTGGTTAACTTTTAACTGATGTTCATTGGCGTGCATTTTGTACGTAGTGCCCAAAAAACGATTGTAGGAAGTTGTGTAACGATGCGAAAATGCGAGAGTTTGGAACACGGAAATGTGCATATATGCGGGTTTACATACACTATTAATTGAAAGTGGTCGCTTGAATACATCTTTCTGAGGCTGGTGTGAAAATAGCTTTTGGCAAATAACACGACATTGGGGTTAAGTCAGTGAGACCCTTAGGATTCCACTGTAAAGTATATTTCAATTTTTGTATGTGTAGTTATGGAAAACAAGCTATGACATCTTAGCTGTCATAACTGTTGCTACGGTTGTGAACTAAGTCATTTGTTGAGGCAAGTTGATAAATTTCCTCTTACTGTAGTTTAAGATAGCTGTATCTGTCTTTGTTTTCTTGGCAACAGGTGAACAACCTGATACTTTTTTTTTCCTCCACCCACTATGCTTTGACAGTCTTTTGTTCAGCTTCAAATAAAGAAAAAACAAGATCATTTTTCTTGAACTTAACCTTACTTGCTCCAACCTTTACGTTGTGATTAGTACACTCAAAAAGGAAATTTCCAGAATATTTTGATGCAGACTTTTCTTGAACTTGCAATAGATTTTTTCTTTCTTTCTAACTGGCACTCGGGCTATAAAGTAAACAGCCCAAAAATAATACTCCTGATCAGCCACTCCAGTACAGGTATAAATGAAACAAAACAAAAATAATTTAAAAAAAGTTATTTGATTTCAGCTGCCTTCTGACTTTAGAGTGGCTACTGATGCAGTTTGGTTGAATTAAACAGCTCTTCCAGTATATTTGTGTTATTAACTTGTAAAGATGTGCTGAATTCCAAAGGAATGCCCAAACTACCCAGCCATCAAGTCTTCATAATTTGTAGAAATAAAGACAGCCGAGATGTTTTTTTTCTGGTATTAGTCAAGGTGCTGCTGGTATTCAAACTAAAGCTAAAGAAAAAAAACTAGCGGTATCCCCACTAAATAATAAAGGCATGGTCAACATCTAGAGTAAAAAATTGAGTCAAGAGCACCAGCAGACAGGGGTTAAAGGTTTAAAAAAAAGAAGAACAGAAAGGTAGGAGCTGGAGGGCTCATGGGGGAAAGTCAAGTATAAGTCTCGTAGTGTTAGGAAACCTTGACACCAAAAGGCATTGCTCATGAAAAGTCAAACGCTCTTCTAACAGAAGCTCTGTAGCGTTCTGTCACCCCAGAACAGCTGGGCCACCCCGCTCAGTAACCTTAGCAACTCCCGGACCAATGGCTGCTTGGCAGGAGGTCTTCAAAGAAAGTGACACTGACATAAAACATGCACACTCAGAGAACTCTGCAGCGTCATTTAGCATGATTTGAATGGTGAACAGACTGGCCTCAGTAAGTTAAGAGGACATCAAAGTGTCCTTGCACACGCCTTAAAGAATACAGGCTTCACACTTGGCCTCTGAAGATGTGCTGTTTTCCATTTCGTTTTGCTTCCTGCTTTTTCACTAACTAATGAAGAGAGAGGTAGAGCTCAGGTGTTCTTAAAGTCATAATCCGTGGATAATTAATTTAACACAAATGCATACTTTGAGCTTCTAGCAATTATATAGCACATTAAGTCAGTCTTTTATATGAAAAGCAAAGAAAACTGTCTTCCTTTGCTAAGATGATTTATCAAAAAATGGAAAATAATCAATTGGTTTAAGCCATTTCCTATAACCGAATACAATCTCCTATCCACAGCATTTAACACGTTGCGTGATATTATTTATTTAAATGTAAAACATGCAAATTATTATTTCAAATGGATGTGAGCCCTCAGTTGGGATTGACTGTACCACTTCATAACTGTGTGACAGCACATTTCTGGTTAGTTGTGCAGGATTTTTCCCCTTTTTAGGCTGCTGGTGTACGTGAGTTTCTCAAGATTCAACAACAACATTTCAGTCAGAGTGAGCTACGGACTTTTGACTGTAACCTATTGATTTTCCTTTGCTTTTTGGACAGATGACCTCACATTTGTAGCATTTGTTCAACGGCTCAATAGCAAGAGCGGAAAAGCTATTGTGATCCTAGAACAAACTCATTTTGCTCACCACATTTTCGGAGAGGGGGCAACACACAGACCACCCTTAAGGGCTGTCTGTGGGAGAAACATAGGCAAACCTGTATGGGACCCACATGTGGCCCACATAAAAGTTCAAGATCCTACATGGCTTGGTGAGCCCGTAGAGGGAACTTGCTCATGCACATTTTTATTCCCACAGACATGCAGCAAGTGATAGCTAATAGGGAACGTAAAGAACACAAAGTAAGGACGTTGTAAATGAGACGCAGGCATGTTGTTTGGATTTTTCCATTATTTCAACCCCCCCAAACCCTGTGCACTACGCAAGGGGCCTGTTAGTGCTGTTCAAGTTGTGTGTGCGCTCTTCTTGTGTCCGATTGAGCGTTCCGTGCTTGCAGCCTCATTACTAGAAATTAGGAAATTAGACAAAGTGAAGTTGGTATGGGAGTCCATCGGGGTACTGAAGTATCACGTGCACATCATGTGCACGCAGCATTTGCATGAGGTCAGTAAAGAGCATCTTACTAATAACTAGAGTGCGGCCTTAAGGCACTGTAGGGCAGCATCACCCGTACGTCATAAGTGTGTGTAACTTACACTATTCTTACAAATACTTCCCGATATACACTCACCCCACACACAACAATCATTCCGTTTTTATGACGTCCCTTAACATGGGCGCACAAGCCTCAAAGGAACTGGAAGACACACCTGAGGTCCCTTTAAGATGCACCCGCACCTGACTGTAACCGTCCACCCAAAAACTCAGAGCACCCGTATGGGTTAACCCCTGTACGGGTGCATGTTACTGAGGCATAAAGTTAATCACACTGGCTTAAATTTTATTATTATGTTTGCCTGTTTTGTTGTTGAAATCCAGGAGTAACTTCACCTTGGGAGCCTTTCCATACCGGATTTATTTATCCAATTACTTTTTGTAATTTAACATGCTAAGATGCTTCATTGCTGACTTTGACAAATGAGTAACCTCGACTTTATCTCAAATGGCCATAACACTTATTACATTGTTGGAGGAATTTTCTTTCCCTCAAAGATCACTGCTCGTATGTGTTTCTTTCGTTTGCCACAAATCTAAAAGACGTAAAGCAAAAAAAACCCTAAGAGATCACACTAAAATATTACCATTTCTATCCCCGTGCCTTATTTTCATCTACATCCGCTGGTATCCACTCTTTGCTTCTTAATCCAGCCACCTCTTTTCTTAAACCTCCCTCTACATCCATCTACATTGGTTCAATCCTTGCTCCTATTTCTGTTTCTCTACTCCCTTACCTCTCTTTACCTACCTTCCTAAAACTCCTAGTTTTCTCTCTGTCTATTCCCCAAGCACCAATTCAGTAGCCATATCATCTCCCTTCCTTCCTCTCATCTCTCCTCTCCTTTTTCTCAATCGTTCTCTGGAGAGCTGTGATGGCTTCATTCAGGGCTGAAGGATCTGAGCAGGTCTTGGTTGATTTGCCATCAGCCCTATCTGGCAGAACAATCAGTATAATCTGTATTATCACCATTGGATTAATTAGGGTAAATTGGTAAAAGCCTAGCAGCTTATATAATAAAGCTTCTTACTTCCATTTTCCAGGGATATGTACGTATGTTTCAGTGGGGAAAACATGAGAATAATAATACAATCTCTAAAACAGTTATAAGGAATAAAACAAAAGATTACAGGAATTTGAAAAATGGTGCAACATTTCGACAAAATAAATATAGTTACGATATTTTTAATGGATAACAAAGTTGGAACTGACTGTGTAACTGCTCATTGATGGTGGTCTTAAACAGGTCAGCATGATTTCAGGGTGGTAATTAACTCATCTGAAATTTAAATTCCACAAATTGATACTTTTTTACAAATGGGCAGAAAAAAACACTCAACATAGCTCAGGTGTAATGCATTTTGCACAGTGTAATATCAAATTATCTGAAAACATAAATATGCATGAGTCATTTAATTCCATTTTTAAAATTTCCAAGATAATTTCAACCCCCTTTATTCCTCCTTCACCACTTTCACTCTGAGTGGTTTTTGACATATGTAATTCACAAATACCCGTATTTTACTGAAGCTGATGCTGCTGTGCTCAGGCTTAACTTGAACAAATTTCTATAATTTCCTGAATTTAGCTGCATTGAAGGTGAAAGTCATAAAAAAAGGAAATTACTCAAACTGGTTATCCACTCAAGACAAAAACCACTTGGCGTCAAGTGAGATTCTAAAAGCCTGACAGAGAACAGGAGTCATCTGTTGAAGCAAAGACACTTGCACTGGCTGGGTTAGTTAGTCTGTGTCTCTGTGAGCATGAAGCAGCAATATGTATGTAAATAAGCATGAAAATGTGAACGTTTCAGTGTGTTTTTACGAAAAATGAGCCTCACGCTACAAGAGTGTGACGCCGTTTCAGGACATAAAAGCCACTCGCGTAGAAATGTTCCCATTTCCATCCTGTTACGTGCATCGGACGAAAGCGTCTGATGAAAATAGTCTGTTTGGGGTTTTTACATTATGTGGCTTTTTTTTCTCATCAAAATTAAGTTTAAAATGTATTTCTGAGTATTTCCTTATTCAAATTGTTGTGAATTAGGAGAAAACAAAAAATGCCCTTCATTCAGCTTATTCATGCTCAAAAAGCTCTAAAACATAAAAGAGAGCAGTCTGCTGCTTCCTGAGACTCTTGAGGCTGAGAGGACTACAATGAGCAAAACACCAACCTAGAAGATGTAACATTGTCAAAAGTAAATGCAAAAAAACTTGATATTGAACACAGTTGGATGAGATCTACAGTCTAAGAACTTAGAACTCGCATTAACAAAGGTTGATCACTGAAAATGGAAGAGACATGTAAACCCAGTGACAGGCTGCTTTCTGGGAACTCGTCTGACTCCGTGTCAATATGTCACATGTTGAGATTCCCGTACAAACTTCATGATTCTTTTTTCATAGTCTATATGCTTTTGTACATTTATGTGTGCATGCACTTTAGTAAGTGACACAAGACACAACTCTGACAATGACCTCTGCTGACACGTAACATGGTGCTGCAGGGGCTTGAAACTGAAAAGAAGGAAAATCCATATGTGGAGACGGGAGACCGATGACAGGGACTAGGAGGAGGTTTATTGTGAAGGAAGAAAAAAATATAAAAAGAATGAGAGACAGGACCGAGAGGAGAGAAAGCCTGACACACAGCAGAGAAATGTATCAAGTTCTTAACCTCAGTGGAATTGAATAAAGCGAGGGGATTGCGATGAGGCACACAAACACATCCGAATAAATCAGCCAGAGACAGTGAACAGGAGATGCCTAAATGTGACTGACTCCTGGGGTCTGTTAATAACTTCATGGACCCCAATGCAGCTTCTAGCTAGGAAATGCCATTGTGAATGCTGTTTGAAGCCTTTCATGTTTATATTTTAGAACAAGACATTGTCAGGTTACTTCAAAATGGTGTTTCCAGGATTTTACAGTGACTTTTAATGCATATGTTCCTTAAAAGCTCCTATATCAAACAATCAATGAGGGACTATCTATACAGCACTTTTCATCAACATGCTATTAAACATTAAACATTGTTTTAATGCTGATGTATATCAGCATTAAAACAATTAAATAAAAAAAAATCATAAGACACAATAAATTAAAAGCATTGACAATGAAAGACAAAAATAAAAAGGAAGTAAACACTCTGGCTGAAGGCCGTGTCACACAGCCATTACGTACATTTTCTGCATTTTCCATGTATGATATTTCGGTCTTTCGTGATACATGCATGATATTCGTAATTCATAAGTGTTAATTGCATTTGTCATCCGTCGATGTGTGCAGGTGTTTCGTCGAGGGTTTTGGCTGAAGGATCTTTACGTGAATTACTTGAATTTGGTTTGGAGCTGTTCTGAAATTTTAGCACATTGAAATTACGCAGTTTATGCATGTTTTATGAAGTTCATACGCAACGGCTACATAAATCTTACGCAACTGTGCATGATTTTAGCGAGGTGAACACGCAAATTTGTGGCTTTTCACGACCATTCCACGTATGTCTAACGGACGTTTAATGCAAGTCCCACCGATGTATGACTTTAATTTTGTATATGTCACATTTAAATTATGCAATTGACGCACAAATCATTGAATTGCATCTCAACAGTGCAATAATCACACACAGTTCATGTTCTATGTTTATTTACGTTTTCTTTGCGTGGTTTATCCGTACTTCTTCCGTGGTTTTAACGTGGTTAATTCTTGATATATCTGTGAAAATTTAACATAAAAACCACAACTTTTCTCACTTTTTCTCACGTATATTCATGTATGACCAGTTTTCCTGCATGCAATATGCGCAAAATGTACGTAGTGACTGTGTGACACTGCCTTGAAATATAAGGAGGCACCGTATAGACTAAAAGATAGACAGGCTAAAAATGGACAAATGATAAACCATAAAAGCCATAAAATACTTAATAAAATAGCTCAATAAATACAGAATTGAATAAATTAATATTTTGATGGAATGAGTTACTCAGTTAAAAAGCTTTTAAGTAAGTAAAAAAAAACTCATTAAAATATAAACAGTGTTGGATGTTCTTGGTAATGTAACTTGAAATTACAAAAAAAAAAAAAAAACAAGAAAAAATTTGCCAAAAAGTGCGGTCCTATCCTTTTTGTTTATGAATGACCATGTAAATCATGTCATCAACGTGTGATGTGGATCTCACTAGAGGTTTAAATATACATGATAGCAGCGGAGTTCCTGACAGCAACGCTGCTCCAAGGAAACAAAAAACAGCTTGTTTCACTGTAGTTAACCATGGGGGACTAGGATTAGTGAACCACAAGTGTCTACCCTGAAGTCTTTGACTGAATAGAAATGCATAAGAAGCAGTGAAAGAGACAAAAAAGAAAAGATGAGAGAAAAAAACCATTGAAGAGGAGGAAACATTTGTGGTAACGAGTCAAAAAAAATAAGTTTTGGAAAAAAAACAATGACAAAGGTTTGAACATTGAGATTGATGTGTAAAGGAAACAAAGGCAATAAAGAAAAGGAAGGAACAAGACATAAAATATGAAGTCTGTTGAGTTAGTCCTTACTGGAACTCTGCAGGTGTCTCCTCTTTCATACAAAATTTATCAACCAGACCCAAATCCTACGAGATCTTTAATTAAAGATTTATTTGTGCTTCCTGCATTTCCTTCCTCTTTATGCTCCCTTGTCAATGAAAATCTATCCCTTTTAACTAATTTATTCGTTAGTCCAAGTTGTTATTTTCAAATAATCATAATAATAATCAGCCCAACTAATCCTGGAAGTATGTCAGCTGTGTTTGCCTTTGCACTTTTAATTTATTTTTTTTTTTACGTTTTTTGAAAGGTAAGCAAGACTATGAATCCTGGAAGTAACAAGGTTTTTGTAAAATTCTGTCAAAAATACATAATATAGAATTAAAAATCATACGTAGTTAGAAAACAGAATCAAAGAAAAGACTTCTGTTGACTTCTACTCAGTAGCGGAACTTGAGCGTTTTATATGGGGGGAGGCAGAGCAGAAGACTTTGGAAGAGTGGCAAATGAGCACAGCAGAACGGAAGGCCAACGCAAATGAAAAGGATGAACAAATATATATCTCAAAGGTTTTTTACATTTAATACTTCTTTATTCATTTGCAATGCAATTGACTCAGACATTGGGGGCCAATTGAGGAGGGCGATGCTTTTTGCTGAGGGGCTGTCCCTCAATCTCTCCCTTTTGCTCCGCCCCTGCTTCCACTTTATTAGAATATACAAAAATTAAGGCATAGAATAGGATCATACTATTAATAAAATCCCAAACTACAAAATTTTTGTATTATAGAGGTAAAAGTAGACCATTTTAAACTGAGGAGTAATGCTAAACTGCTGCTGATTCCTTTCAAGTGTACAGTAGAAGATTTATTTTGCACAAATCTACAAATGAACTATTAAAGGGATATTTTTGGCTTTGCTTTTTCACTTTGAATTACTTCTACTTAACTACCATGAACATATGGTGTTTTCTTACTATGCTAGAAGGAGCAAGTTGAGTCTGACTGCCTTATAGGCGGGTGATCAGGATGAGCTGTGTCAGATGTTAGCGAAACACTCGTGCTGAAATCAGGCCGAAGAGAACATTTTAGAAGAGCTGAGAGAGAGCAGCTGGAGCCAGATGGGTGCTGGGCACAGAGACATGGTTGATTTGAATAAAAAGGGAATGAATGCTCATCATTCAATCAGTGACAGTGGTCAGACTGCGAACGCTAAATGGCAAAAAGACCCCCGGATTATCGATGGTAGGCAGATTGGCCAATGAAAAGGCTTTTAAATACCTCAGGGTTATAATTTTTAACCTGCCAAAGTTGTAAGTTACAGTATTACATAACTGACTTTAAATAGTTTGTGACAAATTTTAAAAAGCATTTCCAAAAATGGTTGCAGGGGTTTCAATTTTCTCATGAGCTGCAGAGCCTTATGCTCTTCTATCTGTAATATTTTGCAGGCTGTATTGGATGACAGTGCTGTTCATGCACCAGCAGTATGTATTTATTAAATATGTATTCATATTTTGTATTTACACAAATATCAGTTTCATATCTAGTAAATATGTGATAAAAAAGATCATTATATATTTTAGGTGTGAGGGGGCCATTGCAGCTTGAAGGATTTTGTTTATAAAATCAGGAAGGCACCAAATGTAGCAACTTTGTCTTGAGCAAGAAGTCATAGTAGGATCATGAGAGGAAAGAGTAGAGTTCCCAGAATGTGCACAGAAACTAAGCTGCTCTTGGATATGTGATTGGCATTAGAAGGGATTATTAAACCAAACTTTCATAGCACTTTAGTGGAACTGCAAATAAACTCCATTTTCCCTCAGTTGCCTGAGGAAGGTTATGGCCCATTTCTGCTCTGTTCCAAAAAAAAGCCTCATCAATGGGGTTTAACAGACCACTGCAACCTTTATTACAAATTTGTATTGAATGGACACATTCTCACGCAAGTTTCAGAAAGACATCTCACACTGTTGTTAGTAAAAATATAATTCTTCATTCAACTTCTACATATACATTTAACACTTGTGCTATCCTATGGGGTCAAGATGAACATTGACACGTTCCCCCTACCATGACAAAGGTGGATAAAGGTGGAGAGGATTTCATGTAATCCATGGACACCAATGAAGAAAAAAGTTCAGCACACTGTCTTGTGGGGTTTAGATGACCCAACTCCCAATGATAAAGTCCCTAGGATAGCACAAGGGTGAAGATAAACTACAAGTAGATGTCATTTATTTTAAAATTTGTCTTAACCGCATCAACAAAGTGTTTTAATAGTTGTTAAATAAAACAGTATTTCAGGTATTTATAAAAACAACACACAGATTGAGTAAAGGGATTGAAAACATTTTAAATATATTTTGGGTGCATGGATGCTGTACTTTAATAACGGAATGGTTAATAGTAATAGTAGAAAAGTATCCTGTTTAGAAAAGAGTCAACACCTCAGATAAATAAAAAAACATATCCTTAGTAGGAAAAAACACACAAGTTCTTCAACGACACTTTTATGTATAATCAGATTCTTTCCTTTATCTTACCACTGAGTGTGTATTATTGATTGAAGAACACTTTGAGCATCAAGTGCATATTCCTTAAGTGCTACATAGTTGTACATAGTACCAATATGCAGTTATATACTGCTTAGTTTTATATATCTACATCACCTTCTATCACTTTAGCAATTTCACCCTAACTCTTCCAACATTGGCTCAAACTCAAATGTAATTTCATCCATAGGGGGAAGGAATACAGGCAGTTTATAATAAATGTAAAACGAGAGTTGGATCTGTGTAGATGAGACGCAGCTGTCAGGCACTTGTGATGCTGGGCAATCATCAAATGAATTCAATGTTGCAAAAGCTATCTGCGCATCGTTAACATCGTTTTGCATAATTTCATCTCTATCAACAAGGATGACCTTGGAGCATGAGCAGTGCGTTGGAACAGCAACAAAGGCAAGTCGGTATACAGTAAGAATTACAGGGCAGAATTCAGAATGCACACAGTTCAATACATTGTCCACAAGAGCAATTTTATTATTTTATTTTACAAGAAACTCAGTAAAATGAAAAAGCTCATGCTATGGCTTAAAAAAACCAAGAGTTTGTTCAGCTTAATTATAAGAGTAGGTGTAGTAGTTATACATTTTTATATTATTGCTATTTGGTATTGTGAAATTTGTAATTATCCCACCAGCAACTTCATAGACTCATTTCAGGCTTTATCTGATGATTGCTCCCAAAAACTCACATTTGACATAAACAAACATGACACTTAATTTAACTGTCATTGTCCTGCACCTGGTCCAAAAAAATGATACTCATTCATATGTAGTGTTTGTTTAATTAACCATTGTGATTTTAGATGTGTCAAAGGGTATTCATTTTGAACCAAGAATCAATTAAAAAGGTAAAAGGCCTACCTTGCGAATGCCTTCTTTTGAGTCCTCAACGCTATTATCTCCCGCTCCGGTGCGATTAATCATCCGCCACATCTGAGAGTACATGGCATCTCTCTCAAAGGGGTTCATGGCCTTGTAGCGCACCTGGTCGTATATAGCTGAATCCAGCACTGTACCGTAAGGGAGCTCGGTCTGCTTAGATAAGTCCTGTAGAGATCTACGAAAGGGCAGAAGGTAGACAGAGTTAAAAACCATGTATAGAGCAGACAGCTGATTCTAAAAAAGCTGCACAGGATCCACTGCACATGCAGAGAGATTTATAAAGGACAATACAAAACCTCCAACATTTGATCAAATGACTTCTGGCACTTCTGGTTTAAAATCTGTACCAATAAAAGAAACTGCTGAGAAGTTTTTTTCTTCCTGGGAGTCTGAAAGAAACTTTTCTCTAAGGAGACCAGAAACTAGAGTATAAAATGTAGCAAGCGACTTTGAGTGACCAGGCTGTGAAAGCTGAATGCACTAATCAGAAGGACCGCACATTTAATAGGCCTTTTCTCAGAGAAAGCCCAGATAGGAGTTTTTCCATTGGTAACAACCTCTATCCCTTTATTATTCTACTACAAATGTGTGAACAATTAGTTGTCTTAGAAGTTTTCCCACGTTATGGAATACTTTAAAGCTAAATAATCTATATTGTGGCACTTTCTGGCAGCCCCTCTGTTGGAGTCCCATAGGTATCTTTTAGTACAATTCAGGTAAAACTAATCTTTCCTTCCTATGTGCAAAGTATTACAAAGATGGTTAGGGACTTATAAGTTGTTCAAATGTTGAATGTTCCACCCTTATTAACTTTGTAGACTATTTAACCAAAAAATGATATGTTACACACTCGCCTGCACTAGATTCTTGTAACATTTTACATTTGATCCAAAGTACTACAGAACATGAACATCCTCATTCATGTGTAGAACCCTTCTCACACCAGCACTGAGGCCTAGATGGTGGAACAAACTACCAGACCTGGCATGTACAGCAGCTTCACCAAAAAAATAGAAAAAAAAATATGCATCATACTCTTTTGAAGGTTTTCTTATTGGGTCACAGATATTTCTTGCAACCAAGACCTTTTTATGTGATTTAGTACTAGGGACATGATTTTGAAACCAATACTGTTTGGTACCGGTGCCACGCCATCATTTTTCACCATACCGATAAGTTTCAGCCTTAACAGTATTGTTTGTGGTGTCGGGATAGCGGCGGGGAAACAGGGCGGACACAGCGTGCACTACTTTGTTTCAATGTGGCTTAAAAAGACGGGGCATTTATCCATCTGCTCACATTCCCTAACTCAGCCACATGTGTATTTCTCTGCTGTGTGTAAAAACAAATACAGGCGGACGGCAGATCGGCCACGAGCAAAAAGGTCCAAAGCCTGGATGTATTTTTTCAATGTAGATGTAGACAGCGCACTCTGTCTCAAATGTAACAAAAACGTGGCTTGTAAGCGCGGTAAAACCAGTAACCTGTCCAAACACCCCGCTAAAATACACCTTTTCCTGGTGGAAAGGTGCGTTTGACCGTCCAAGTGAGACGTCTAGCACCGGTACTGTTTTAATAGGTTTGTATGCTAGCGGTGCACACATGGAACACATGACTTAATTGTTTGTTTTTTTTGATCTTTTATCCATTTAACCCCTTCTTTTAATATAAAGTAGGGAGGAAATTAATATGACTACCAACATTGTAAAAAAACAAGCATTCATATTGTTCCCCAAGAATAATAAATTATCCGACACACAATGCAAAATGATTTGAAATGCAACATTGTGCATTTTTATTTCCACTGTTATTGTTCTTTGAAGTGAGGAGGCCATGAATGTACTCTGTATTTTGGATCTTAATTGCACTGTTTAGGATAATTTTATTTTTGTTCTCCAAATGACTTTAAATTAGTATATTGTGTTTTTAAATACTTCTGAAATAAAAGGTGGACATAGTTTGTTATTTGTCTTTTCCCTCCTTGCTGTCACACAGAAAAGTATAGATAAAAATACCGATAAGATACTGGATCAATGAGCAGTATTGATAAGATAAAGTCTTTACGTTACCCATCCCTACTTAGTTTAACTCTGACTCAAGGACGTGTCACACACTACATACATTTTGCGCATATTCCGCATATGAAATTTTGGTCTTTCGTGATACATGTGTGATAAACATTATTCTAAGTCTTGCGTTCGTCCATGTGCGCAGATGTCCGTTGAGGGTTTTAGCCAATGAGTCTTTACGTGAATTCGCTTTTAAGCTGTTCCAAATTTTTGATCGGAAGAGAATTATGCAGTTCATGCATATTTTATATGGTTTATACGCAATTATTACATACATACATTACATGATTTTTGCAAGATGCATACAAAAATGTGTGATTTTCCACATATACCCAGCTATGTGTAACAGATCTTTCATGCAGGTATCACTGATGTACGGCTTTTATATTGTGTATGTAGTACATACATACACACATTAAATTACATAAATGACGCATGAATCGTTTTACATGCACGATGCATTCGAGATTCATAAGCAATTCATTAATTTTTTACGTGGATCTTGTGCAACTCATTCGTTGTTTTCAGTGTTTCATCCTTAATGTTTAGTCAATTTTGGCCCCTATTGGGCTGTTACGTTGACTTACGTGTTCTTTGCCTAGTTTATTCGTACATCTTCAGTGGTTTAAACGTGGTTCACTCATGATCCATCTATGAAAAATTCACGTAAAGACTAAAACCTTTGACTTTTTCAATGTTTATTCGCTATGACCAATTTTCATCCGTGCAATCCACACAAAATATATGTAGTAGCTGTGTGACACAGCCTTAGACAAGCTTATTTGCAACTCCCCTTGGAATAAAGGAGAAGTTAAATCATGACATGTATTTCAACTACAAACCCAAAACTAGGTCACTTCTAACCACAGTTGACATGCAACCACCAAACAAGAGGTTAACTGTCTAATATCTACAACAGACCAACAAGACAAAAATTGAATCAGAAAAACAGACAAAATAAAATCTTTTCTCCTAATTCTTTCTTTTTTTTCCTTTTTGGTCCAGCCTTCATCCAAACACTGCCACCACTTGAGATTTGAATAACAAATTATGAACAGTTTGCTTTTCAAAGAGATTGACCACAAACAACTGTTACACCAAACCCATTACATGAACTAATTAGTGTTTGTTTGTTAACTACATGCTTACACACCACCCATGGATTTCAGTTCAACAGATCTACGTAGGAAACAAAGCATGCATATAAAACATTCAGCATTTTATTCTTAATGAAAAATGACTACCACAATATTTGTTATTGATTCTGTTCTACTGAAATGGATTTCTGTGGGTGCTGTTTGGATAATTACAAGAATATTTGTGTGGTCAGTCAAACACACCTGCACACAAACATATGTGCAGGGACATTGAAAAGGGAGACTTTCATTATCTCTTCTCCTCAAGTCCTTCCAAACCTGAAACCTTACTAAAAAAAAAAAAGAAAAAAAATCCTTTAAAGATTTTAATGAACTCTGCTGTGAACATGAATCTTTTATGCCGTCAATTAATCTTTGGCCTTAATAATCTTCCCTCTCTACAGTACTCCCCAGTGAATATGCTAGATTGTCAGCATACTCTGACCAGGATTCCCCCATCGTGAATTGGTTTCTTACTGCAGTAGCAGTTATAGACTTTGTTCTTCAGGACAGAGAGACAAAAAGAAATGCACTTTGTACTTTTGCAAAGTTAAACTTAAAATGAAATTAAGCAGAATTGGGTTTTTTTGGTGTTTTCACTGACTTCTTAATTTTTACTAAGGTAAAAAAAAAAAAACAGGAAATTTAAATACCATTTGCACTTAATGGATTTAGTGATGCGGTATGACTAAAATACTTTGAAACTTCAGCTGTCCTTAATGAGTTATTTCAGTCCAACCCTAATTGACCAATAAATGAAATACTCCTTACTAATAGAAGCCAAGGTCCCTAAAAAGTTTGTAATTTGTTGGTTTAAATGCTTTAGGTTATGCTACAAACCTAAATAATCATTTTAGAAGAAGCTCAACTGTTGTAATCACTCTTTGACTTCATGGAGCAATTGTAATTAAAATTTTACCGAACATTTTATAATTCTATATGAACTGTTTCAACTAATAATTAAGCAAAGGTCAAAGACTATAGTCAGCTCTCAATCTGAAAACGGGATGTTTAATAATAAAGACTAAAGGGTCTTTTCTTCTAATGATCACTTTCAAGTCCTAAAATGTCCACAATAAATACCTTCTTATCGAAGGGAAACAATATACTGGTACTCAACAAAAAATATCACTAGTACTTTTTTTCATATTTGAGCTTTCATATTTGGCACCATCTTTTTCATGTATATTGCTTGACAATTGATGAATAGGGAATTTGGTGATTTGGTGGAGCCGGTTATTAATATAGTAGTGCATTTTGTGGGGCAGAGCTATGGGGGGACATGGGGGGGGCAGCCAGCAAAAAGCTTTACCCCCCATTTCCCCACCATTTTTTTTTGTTAGCATCATTATTGACAAGCCCTAATAAATCATAAGTCTCTTTAAGCATTGCAAAAATAACTAGATATTTTAAAATCAAATCTTGGTCTCCTGAAATCATTTTCTCCAATACCACAGTACATATTTGTGATCCTTTCATTTTTATTTTGGTAGTTGTAACCCCTCCAGTGTACCTACTGAATGGAAAAAAACCTTCACACACATCTATGCAGACCGACAAAGACATAATGCATGTACACAACCAAAAAAAGCAGACACATGTCAAGCATAAATCATTTTTATGCACATATTAATACCTTGTTTGTGCAAGAGTGAGCATGCTCCTGTGCTCAAGTGAGTGTGTTTACTACAGAAGATGAAGGTGCACGTTGTTTGTTTGTTTTTGTTTTTTTATTGGTAGGAGGGTGGACCCATGGGTAGACTCCACAGAGTTTCAAACTTTACTTTGTCCAGCCAAATTTCTGTTTTTGGAATACTGTTAATGGTTGAGGTAATTACCAGTTAATGTGCTTCTCCCTATTCAGGCTTCTTTTTTTGCCAAGCAGGATCCAATGGGGCATATCTAAGAGATTAAGAGCCTACTGTATTATTCTGGAAAAAAATAAAAAAATAAAAATAAAGAGCAGTTTGCCACCAGAAGTTTTCTTTTTGAGCATGCAACAGTGAATTAATTGGATCTAATAATGAAATGATAGAAGTAAAATAGATCTTAGAAGTATCATTGATATTCATCTTTTTCTTAAATGTGGCTTTAAGGGATTTGTTCCCTTTGGACAGAGAAGGTCAATGCCTATTAGCCTAATTGAAAGTCATTTTAGTAAGAAAAGAGTTGTCATTATCTTTCATCTAAAATTACAGAAACAATTTGTACACAGACATGTGCAGAATAGTAGACTTGTTTAGTTAAAGGGAAATTAAGCAGGGAGCTACTGGGAAGAATCTTTTCATTTGACTTTATCCCCTGCTTCAGACAAAGACAGTTCCTGTTTTTCTTGAGTGGGTCTGGCATAGATCGCAACCTGTGCATTGTGTACCTCGTCTCGGTATTAGACTGGCAGCGAAGAGCACAAAGTGGAGAAGTCTCTGTTCTTGAAGCTCTGAGTGGCCAATCATCTTAACCCTTGTGCTATCCTAGGCACTTTAACGTTGGGAGTTGGGTCATCTAAACCCACTAGACAGTGGGCTGAACCTTTTTTCTTCAATGATTTGTGATCTTCACTGGTGTCTATGGATTACATGAAATATTTCCACCTTTATCTACCTTTGTCATGGTAGGGAGAACACGTCAATGTAAGGGTGGGGTCATCTAAGATAGCACAAGGGTTAAAAAAAATGCCAACAACATGTGAACAAGTTCACAGAATGCTGATCGGGAAAACCATTGTCTTCACCAGCTTTTAAAAATGTGTGCCTAAATGTAATCTAGCAAGAAGGGGGAAAAAAAACAATGCTAATGTTGATTCCAAAGTAAAAATTGCTTCAGAAGTTATACAAAGTGTATAAATGCAGTTCTTTCTTCTACTACAGATGATGATTAATGCAGACACAAGTGCTTTGCTTTATTGGTTATTGACTGAAACCTTATTGAATTTTTAAATAAAGTTACATATGTTTTAATTTGATCCAACCAGACACTAACCTGCATGTTTCAACTCTGTTTGTTTCTTAGTGGTAACAAGGGAAACAAAAGTCATGATTGATGCGGTAGGACCGGTATGCAAGAGAACAAAAAACAAACCTAGAGTAGAACATGGCCTGATAAAAAAAGAAAATAACAGTGTGAACTACTAATGAACTACAACAAACTGTTGTAGAAGGTTTTTTTTTTTTTTAAGCTTTGTTCACACCGCCCTCAGCAACGCCCGTTCAAGTGGCCACTTTGAATAAAAAGTGTAAACGTGCGTTTCGGGCTTCCACGTTCAAAACCCCTTCAGTACTTGTAGCCATGCAGGTTTCTACCACCGTTTTCTGTGTAAAAAGTATATGGCCAATGAACACACTTTCACCAGTACAAAGCCCATTGAGACGACTGTTGTTGTGAATTTGGGCTATACAAATAAAATTGAATAGAACTGAACTTTATAAGTTAAACCAGGTTGAACTCTGACCAATCAGGGACTTGGATTTTGTAGTGACTTATGGATGGCATCCTTTTTAATTCACACAAGTGCCAACCATTTGAAAATTGATCATGGATGAGACATTAAAGGGCCTATATTATGATCTTTTTAAGCCTTTCAGAGTAAACTACATCCATATATTACATTTGGCACACTAAAGAACAATTTTTTTAATGAAATATTGGTTATTTTTACAGTTCATTTTTCTACCCAGAAGTAAGGCAACTCGATTTCTGAGGAAACCGCCTTTCGCTCCGTATTGGGTGCCGCCCATTTCATGACATCAACCTAGTGTAGACTCTTCCTGGAATGGGCTGTTCCTCACTTTGTGATGTCACAGTGTTAGAACCCACTCGTTTGGGTGGACTGGGAAGGGCTGGTGCTCAAAGCGCAGGTTTTCAGGAATGATTAGAGATGCGTAAATGCACCAAATTACTGCTTTGGGGTTGCTTTTCGCGGTAAATTAACATTATAATACACTTAAAAGGTCAATAACTTTGATTTTGCATGATACAGGCCCTTTAATAATTGCAATTTGTGCCCAGCTGGAATTATATGACACCAAGTCTTTCGTATGTCAGAATGAAGCTGTGAAAAGAAAGCCTGGAGCAAGATGTGCACTACTTTGACGTTTTGCACCAAGTCTCTTTTACTGTAGGTGGCAGACATGAGCTAGTAAACATAAACAGCAGCGTTATTGAACGATCCTCACATGCCCAGTGTGAATGTAGCATTAGACCGAAAGAACATATTTTCTGCTGAATTTTGTACTTTTAGTGAAAAAGGATTGACCTAATCACTCCTCCCAAATGCTTTCCTGAATCAAGCTGCAGACACATCACTGCAGCTCACATTATGCATCTGATAATCCAATTAGAATCAAACCCTCATTTGTAGCAGGGTTCAAACATTTTGCCAACTGATCAATACAAGGGGACGTCCTTCAGGGCGTAGTTAGCCATTTCAGAGAACAAAAAGGGGAAATTTGCATCCCTCTGGCCCTGTCTATGTCTGTTCCTTAAGAGAGAGACAAAACATGGTTTTGTTCCAGCATGCTGAAGGTAAACCAATTCTCTGTATGACCTCTATGTTTTTATATTATATTCATTAAATATTGTTAAATAACTTGTTTTCTTAATTTTGATAAAGTGATGTTGACGGTTTGACAGACACAGACTATAACAAAGGTGCTATTTATACTGACAGAACAGCTTATAAATGACAAAGACCAGATCTAACAAATCAATTTTACAAATACCAACATTTACTAATGAAAATCACTTCAATCTAGTTTAGTTGGGGAGGAATGGTGATAGTTTTCAAATAAAACAGAAGAATGACTTAAAACTACACAAAAACAATAAAAAATGAAGTTTACCTGTGGATTTCCTTTACATTCTTCCCCCCAAATGATATTTTCTGCTCAGTTTAGTCATCCCAGCTGAAATGCTTTTAGTTTCATGCTTCATTCCTTCTTTTTGTCTTTACTTCTTACTTGATGTTTTTTTTTAATATCTCATAACCTTCTCAGGTTTTCTTTTTTTTCCCCTCAATTGTCATTCTTTTCTTGTTCTCTTTCTGCACGCAAAAGCTTTTTCTTTTTGCTTTTGCGTATCTCCTCCTGCAATGCTCTTTATTTATTTCTTTTTTACTGTCACCCCTCACTGTTTTCCTTAAGGATTCACATGGAAATTGAGGGAAAACATCCAAGCGTGAAATAGTCCAGAAAGGGTTCTTGATGCTCACTTGTTATTTCATTTTCTGGATGAAACAAGGGCATTAATACTAAAAGGTTTGATTGAAAAAGAGCAATAACTTCTCCCGCTCTGTCTCTTTAATGCCCCTACAACTAATTCACTCTCACGCTTAAGCAATATATACTATTTATATATATATATATCTACCTTACAGATGATGATGTTCCTAGACTGACTGTCATCTTTTAAAATGCTAATCTATATTAAAAATATCTATATTTTTAAGAAAACTGAACATGTAGGCTGTAGGTTTGTTGTTAGGCAACTCGCATTGTAAAATTATAAAGAATTTCAAGCACTGTATTTTTTTTGTGTGCCAAAACCTAGAAAATAAATCAAGCAACTGATCACCTCCTTTTGTCCTATTATTTAAACATAAGGGACACTGATCAAAACTATCATCTGGGTGGTATTGATTATAAAACTTATTTGCAGTTTCTAGCTTCAAAAATAAAACAAAACATACACATCATTCTGATTCATCACTGAAATCCAATTGAAATTCTACAGGGACAAACAACCCCACACCCTGTGACAAGCGTGAACCACCCCCTTGTTGGGGTTGGTTGTTGTAATCTGTGTCTTTGATGGTTTATGACTTCTTGTTTACAACACTTGTTTACCCTGCGACAGACTGGCAACCTGTCCAGGTTGTCCCCTGCCTTCGCCCACAAGTGGCCGGGATAGGCTCCGGCAGCCCCGTGACCCGGAAGGGAAAAACGGTCAAGAAAATGAATGAATGAATATTTACAACAACTTCTCAAAGCAAAAGAGATACACATTTAAAGACAAAACTTCAAGCTTTCATTTCATGTAGGAATTAATGCTGAAAGTTTTTTTAAATATGAGCAATGCATAGATAAGTAAATGTGACAACCAACCCTGGTCTCCATGTGTGCTGTATATGCCATATAAAAGTTATACATATGTAAGTGGTGCATGCGTATAAGTTCCGTTAGAAATAAGTAGAATGGTCGTGGAAAGCCGCAAATGCGCGAATGCATTTCGCAAAAATCCCAAACAATTGATTGATTTATGTAATATTTGTGTATAAACTATGTAAAAAAACAACTCATAAACTGTGTAATTCTCAACAGACCAAAATTTAAACTGTTCAAAATCAAATTCATGTAAAACCTTCGACGAAGGTTCTTGCCAAATGCAAGAAACACTTGTGAATTAAGGTATATCATGTATCACCAAAGACGAAAAATGTCATTTGTGGAAAATGTGCATAATATACAAGTGAATGTGGTGACTGTGCAAGACGGCCTTTATTACTTTGATCCAAAAGAAACAGCTTCCTAGAACAGGAAAGATGAGGCATAATAAAGCAACAGAAACAAATTAAGACACCGATAGTAAAATAAGAGTGGTTTATTTCAAACCCGGGCACAATTAACTGTGGAACTGCCGGGCATTGCAGATGCTTGGAAATGCTGATTAGTCCAATGAGAGATGAATGTTGCCTAATGCCATAAGGAGAAAAGCAGCTAAACAGATTATCACAAAGATGGATAAACAGGGGGCGCATAGTTTTGGGGAAAGAAATTGTGTTAATACACAAAAAAGCTTGATGTCCAACAAAAACAAAAAAAAACCAATGATAATAATAATTTTCCTGCTTTTACATTACTCACATCCACACTTTCTCTCTGTTCTCTCCATCTTATTGTCTTCTCTACCTTCATCAGTGGAACACACATGCTGGCTTGAACACACAAACGCTAGGCAGACAGGAAATTACTATCTCACAACAGGGCACGGAAAGGAAAAGGAGGCGAGTGTGTGCTTGTGTGTGCGCGAGCGTGTACGTTTGTGTCACCTCTCATATATTACACATGTCTGCTTCAATGGATTTCCACTCTGAGCAACATTCAAGCACAACAGGGGACACTGCAGTGTGTTTCTCAGTGTTAAAAACAATTGGTCATGTACGCATAGCTACACATAGTCACTTATGTGAACAGGTGTGCTTTAGAAGGACTGGATTACCAATAGTAATCCCAAATGTCTCAATGCAGCTTCTTATTTGGCTTTGGAAACATTAAAACACATCAAGGCACGGATCTATCGGACACTTACTGTATAGAGTTCTCTATGCGTGTGATTGTGAGGAATGCTGCCAGATTGGCAGTGTACGAAGAGATCACAATGAGGGCAAACATCCACCAAATGCCCATCATCATCCTCGTTGCGAGGGTGGTGTAAGGAACCTCTCCACCTACAAGAAAAGGAGAAAAACACAGAAACAAAGAAAATTCTTTACAAAGGCCCCTAGATATTTGCATGTTGACAGTTGCCTCAGAGGATAAGACGGTTAACCCTTTAACATTGGAGATGTCTTTAACACTTCACGCTCTTTGACTTTAACTCTTCAACTGTGCACCCGATCATCATGAATCAGCTGATTTTGACATGGAGAAAAGCAGGTGTTTACATCGGCACAAAGCTGCTTTTCTTTGCAATAGAATCCGCTGGAATTACATTATTTGCGTCAACGGTTCATAAGTAACAGTGGACAAAAGAAAGTCAACGCTGGAGCTAAAGGTCTGGTTTAAAGGGTTAAAACACAACAAAATTTGAGCACGTAAAGAGGATGCTCTGGCATGACCGTGATCTTTACAAGTGGAAATACCTGAACAACAATTTCAAATATATTGACCTATCTTTGAAAAGCCAGCCCTCCATCATGAATAAAGGGGTGTATATATAAAATCTTAAACTCTGATCATGTATTTTGAAAATACATTTAATGTATCGTTATTGCGATATCAAGCTGTGCATATTTCTTATCGCAAAAGACGGCAAAAAATGCAATAAATGATTTTGTTTTAATGTGCTAAAACAATCTTATTGAGCTTGAACGACTTAACAAATCAAATAAATCCCTTTATACATTCGAGCAATCAGATGGAGCTCTTCACGTTGTTGACCAATCGGATGGAGCCCTTTTATGTTAGATGTTTGCCTCATATGTAGACTAGGGTCATTTGGAGTGTAATTTAATGTGTAATATATGTTGACTCGTACTTAAATTAAACTGATGCAGTACAATGAAAATGTTTTTAGTTGTTTCGTTATTTGTTCATTTATTGAAAGTTATAGCATCATCGCAATATTGATCACTAATATCGCAAACCGTGCAATTTCTTCATATTGTGCAGCCCCACATTTAACCCAAATTTCCATTAAAATGCTTGCAGCCCAATGCATTTAAGACTTAAACACAGTTTAAAAGAATTCTCAACTACTGTCCCTTCTGATAGTCAGAGGGGGAGGAAAGACCATTTTTTTTACTTAAAACGGGACTGGATCTCTGCACTAGCTCTTACGAGGTTCTTTTGTTGGTCTGAGTATTTCAGAAGCAAATGATTTCACAGAACAAAAACAAGGAAAGCCTCCTCCTCTGTGTGTAAGTTGTGTGGACAACCGTGCTTGATATATGCAAGAGATTGAAGGAGAATGCGTAGACTGGTTTTATAATGATACAAGTAATTGGAACTGATTTATTTCATGCAATCAAAACAAACCAAAATATAAACATAAAAGAAGATAAACGAGAGATATGTATCTATACATGCACATATCATACTTAAGATGATCAATAGATATTTCATTGGAAAAATGATAACACTAATTGCCTTTATATGCCTTTATATACCTTTATATTAACACCTAATCCTAAATCTTGTAGTTATATTTATCCATGAAATTCAATTATTGCGTTGTCTGATGAGTCTTTATTTAGGCTTCTCTTTTGAAAAATATAATTCTATTACAAACTTCATTTGAAATAAATGTTAAAAACATAAACTAAATGTTTCTTAAACTGTCTAAAGCTACCTTGAACATATTAAGAGTAAAATATGGATTCCTGCTTACTTGTAAAGTGCATTGCCAATAGCATTTTTTTTATATGTTCATTAACATAAGGCATGGAAATAATTCAATAATCAATTACCTTTGAAGCTTTGAGTTAAATAGGCAGCCTGTGCTGCTCATACAGACAAATGTTTGCACTGCTCATGCCCAAACACACTCTTGATTATATATTGCATATAATCACACAGTAAGTGTTGCCTTCAAGCCAATAGTTTAAGTTTAAGAAAAACAAAAAAACAAATATTTTCGAGGGTCTTTGAAGAGACGAGTCACTGTCAAACCAACACTCTTGTTTCCATCTCTTAGTGAATCAGTAGCACATGTAACAACCACGTAATCCCATGTTGCCTTTGTGTGGCCTTCTTTTCTCGTTCCACCAGATCCATGTCTTTCCCATGTTCCCTTTCAGGCATTCTTTGCACACTTTAGTATTTGATAGAATTTAAATGTGTTATCGCTCCCACGCTTTCTTGGTTTTCTGTATCTTTTTCATCCAGTGCATTAGCTGTTGGCATGGGATTTTGCCTAAAGGAACCAAAACATGTGGTAAAGCGCTCTACATGCAGTTTACGTAACTGTGTGTATCATGTGACACTTTGAGCTTTTTGTACAAATTCCAAAAATAAGAAAGGTAGATTTTTTTTTTCAAGACAACAGTTTATAAACTATCTAGTTTCCACTTTAATTGCTATTCAAGTATCATAAAAATGTGACTAATAGCAAATTTTGAAAAGTTCACAGTCATCTTTTCATGAGAAATGTTCACAGACATGAACGTAGGATTTGTCAGTGGGAGAATGAGTGGAATTATTTTTTTGTTTTTTTTTCATGGATGAGTACAACCAGCAGGCACAGATGCTTTTCTCTCACGATGCAAGCTGCCAAAAAAAGTCTGGAAATACATGCCAAACCGTGACTGTTGTGATCTGGCCCTCGGTAGTTTCTAAAAAAATGACCTTCATGAGGCATTCCACACTCAGCAAGGAGATTTTGAGATTTCATACTGACAAACCCACAGAGGGACGATTACATTTCAAGTGAAACACTATTGACAACAAAATGAATTGTAAAGTTTTTAACACAAGGGGAATTTTTAGAAAGTATTAGAAAAAGGAAAAATAACTGCTGTGTTAAGAGGTTCAAATTTCTTAGGAGGCAAACAGCCTTCTGTGAGGTTCTTAATGTCAAATTTTTCTGCTCATTTTATGAAAAGTTTTTCCTGTCTTCTTCAAGAAAAGACTACTGTGATTGGACATACGTCAAATACATATATTACTAGCTGTGTTTCTATTGACTATGAAATTGCAAAAAATGGATTTGCGATAAGAAATTTGCCTAATGGAAACACGACAATTTCGAAAAAACTCAAATTTATCGAAAAAGCGTTTCTTCGCTTGGAGGAGGTGTTTCTTGAGGCGTATTGAAACTGCCCTATTATTCAAAACTGCAATGGATACACTCTTTTTGAATTAAATGAGTCACGTGACCAAAGACCGTAAAGCACTGCTCATCAAAATTTGAGTCTGTCATGCAGAACTGTTGGAACCACAGCTCCTCTGTAAAATCCCCAACCACGATTTCTTAAAATCTCTTCATTCATAGCCACTACCACGTGGAAGGAGCTTACAGCTCCATGGCCTGAATAAGACGCCAACGTCTCCTTTGTTAGATGATGATGAGCGCTAGTGCCGTGGCAGAAATTTGAATGCATCTGCTGAAAATCAAAGTGTTGCTTACATCCATTGCCATGTTTTTGAATGACTTAACGCATGAGACGGTTTATGTTTATTCTTATAATTATGATTTAATAGAAACAGTACGAAATTGTGTTTTTTTTCCGGCATTTCTAGAATTCCACTAAAGGTTTGCTCATATGTCTAATGAAATCGCAGCTACAGTTCTGCTGCTATTGGACATCTTCTCTTTTGTAAAATGCTGCACTGGCTTTTTATATCTACACAATACAAAGCAGGTATTCCCAAATACATGGACAAACATAACTGATATTGTGAAACCCTCTCTACGGGATATCACAGAAACAGAGCCCACTGCATGGGACTGACTGGTACAATAGGATTTTCATCAATGTTTGGGTTAACATTTTATTCCCATATAAAACCCTCCACAGGGCGGTTTATTCTTAAAAACCCTTATGAGGGATTTCTTTACACAAATATATATATGTCCTAATCCATTGCACAAAGCAAAGTAATGAGCAATGTCTATAAATAATTTCTACGTCAATCTGGATCTACACACACTCAGAACAATAGAACGTTTATAGTTTCTGTCAAGAACTTTGGATAAAATAGTTGAGCCTTTTTTTAAGATCAAATTCCACTACTAGAATTTTCTGAGCTCCCTTGCATTTTACAAGAAAGAAGATTGGCACAGATTATATACAAAAAAAAAGGAAAAAACTTAGGAAGCAAAGAAGAGCTGATAAATGTGCAACTGCAATCACTTTAGTTCCATCACAAGATGATGGAAACTCTCTTAGAACAATTTGGACAATTTTTCCTTTTTTTTTCCGAAGCAGTTAAAGGAGCGTTGCAGAAAATGGTTTAATGGAATGCCACAGCAGGAGGTTGACTGCTGCAAATGCAGTAGAAAAACTAGAAATATGCAGGTTGACCTATGAAAGGGATTCAGTTATCTCTCCATGTTGACAAAACCTTGAAAAAATGTACACATTTAAATTGATTATTTAAATTCAAAGACTTACCTAAATCAAAAATGTGTTTTTTGGTGTGTTTTTTTTATTTAACATGTTCTTGTAGTATTTTTCTGATGATGGAGAACAAATAGAAAAAATATTAATCGTAAAATTGCAGCAGACAAAAAAAAAAAAAAAAAAAAAAAAACACTGATGATTGCTGGCCATTTTTGTTGAGTGTACACAAAGGGAAAATGGGAAGTCAGGGAAGGTTTACTCTGCGCCAACGGACCCACCCACAAGTAAGAGGTGATTATTTTAGGACATAATCCTAATTAAAAGACCACTAGGAACGCTTTGAAAAAAGATCCAAAAATGATCAGATTGGGACTTCAAATTAAGAGTTTCTTCTTTTTTTGTGTGTGTGACAAAATCAGTGTGATTGTTTATTTAAAAATTCAATTTGAGCTGCCTTTTAGTTGCTACTTTCTTCTGAATTCAAGAGAATCAAAGGCTTCTTAGAATAAGCAGTGTCAAGGAATCACACGCAAACTCTCAACACCAAATAAACATGCCTTCCAGCCTGTTTTTCATTTCCTGGAATGACATTTAAGTCAAAAACTGGGATAACGAGTTAGACGGGTGCAGGAGCTGTGGAAATCGGTGTGCTTGGTGCTCTGAATAATTCCACAAGTTAACAGTTCTGCATAAACATTTACCGTTTCTCTGCCTGCCTCCTCCTTTTACATCTTCTTCATCTTTACCACCTTCTTTTCCCTGTTGCTTTCCTCCTCTCCACATCCGGGTTGACATTCTACAGTCAAGGTAGCTCCAGATGAGTGCAGCTTTGAAGCTAGTCGAGTGGTGGGCGCAACCAGAGTTTTTTTTTTCTTTTTTTTATTTATATATATATATATGTGTGACTTTCTTGTAAAGCCTTAAATCTCACCACTGAGCAGGCACCTCCACTGCCTCAGATTATACCCTCCACCGTCAGACGATTTTGCAGGAATCATTATTTATTTCATTTCCTCCCATCATTTTCTCCGCTTGCACCTCAATCACTCTCAACTGCTGGTGTCCCACTGATTATAAACAACTTGGGAGGGACATATTACGGATCTGGAGCTGCAGAAAAGAGGAGGAAGTGAAAGAATAGAAAAAAAAGGGGTGGGGGGGGGTGACCGGGGGCATGCAGCCTTCCTTTGGCGGCCCTCCTGCCTTCTGCTTTTCAATCTCGCCTTTGTACATGTGCCACCTCTAATACCCCTGGCTATCAGCCAAAGCTGAGAGGGTATTTTCCATGTGGTTAGCAATATTTTCAAGCCATCGAGTGCCACCATTTAGAGGATCCAGCAGGCCAGTAATATTGAGGATTTGAGTTAATAGGCTTGAAGTTTCCAAATCAGAGATGTGCCTAATGCTATCTCCTTTTCCAGCTGCACTTTTCACTCCTTGTCAAATTTTTTAAAGCCTGCACGTTTCCAGTAACACATCAGACACTTGGGGTTAGAGCACAGACCTGAACAGGATGAATGTCAACAGGTATTTGTCTTCAGCTCACATATATTTACAGACAAAGCACTAATATTTCAATATAACAAGGGCTAAAAGGAGTTTGTATGCAGAGCACACACAAACTCCGATCAACATCTCAAGCAACCAGATTTATCCCAGCATTTGAGTTGGCATTTCAGCTGACAACGTAGAAGTTGTTCTTGTGTGTCGGCAGAAGCAAATATAGAAAGAAATATTCTGCATCATTTACATTTCATTTCATTATTTGGCATCAACATGAATATACAGCACGGCCAGCTGTGTATTATAAACCTCAACTGAATCAAAGCTATTTAAATATAAATGAAAGAAAAAGTAGTGAAATTAATGTAAATAATTGCTAACTTTAATAACTGTTTCCATAAAATTAGTTTTAAGTATAGATTATTGGCATAAAATCTTTTTTTTTTCCTGAAGCGGTTCATCTCTAGTATTGATAAATCACTTAGTTCAATGCAAAAATAAATCTAATGAAAGCAAAATAACCCTTGTTTCAAGAATATTCTTTTAATTTCTTTTGTCTTGCAAGACAATTGAACATGAAAATTTCAGTTCTTTTCTTTTTTTTACCAAAGGTCTCACTTTTAAATATGTTATAAGTTATTGCAAATGTGTTTAACTATCTGAAAACACATTTTCCCATCTCAGGCATTATTTTGATTTTATACATTTTCTGATTTCTAGTTGGTTGAAGTAAATATTCAATCCTGTTACGTAAGCCATGGAATCTCCATGATCATAATAAAAATAATTTTTTAGAAATTCTATATTTTTATTCAAGACTCCACTGTTGTCACTTCCTGGTGTATATGCAATCATGGATAATAGCATTTTATTTAAAAGGGCAGGAATCACTGTGTGTTACAGGGTTGAGGCGTACGTTACTCAGGGACAAAAGTAACATTAAGGCCTGTTCACACCGGGACGAATTTGTTTAACGCCTCGTGACTAAACAAAGGGCACCAACGAGAGTGTGCACACCGACGCGAAAAAACGCCACGCGTTAAAGCGTCAAAAAAAAAAAACGCCTCGGGTTCGTTTTTTTTTTTCGACGCGTCGCGTCGAAATCTACTCGACCAATGAGAATGGCGCTTTTGCTCACGTGTCTGGAGCTTCTGAAGTTACAGTAAAACACAACTTGGGGGCGCTCAAACACAAAACTGCCTTGCTGAGCACACATACCAGCGAAGAAGATAGACGCCAAGTAGCGTCTACACAGCCGCGAAGCAATAATGACGGACATTCTAAAATATCCCCGAACCAAGCACCAGTTGGAGCTACTGGTGCTTGAAATATTCATGTTTTCTTTGTTTGATTCTGACAAGCGTGTAAATACTTGCTCTCTTCTTCTGAGTGAAAAGCGACTTTAAGAAGCGTAAAGTTGCTCAGCGCCACCTTGTGTACAGGAGTATTTCTGTTTACATTAAGCTCCATCTAATGTCAGGGAATGAAATTGCATGTTCACTCCACTCATTGTCAGCGAAAATCGCCTGGGTGTGAACACAAAAAACGTGGTGAAAAACGCTGGCGAATAACGCCTGGCGAATATTCGTCCCGGTGTGTACGGGCCTTTATTTTAATTAAAAACTTGATATTAATTTTAAAACAAAAAAAAAATGCTATCAAAAGAGTATAAAAAGGGCTTTAAAATTAACATAGAACTTTTTCCAATAAGGTTGGTGGGTGTTTGTAAAGTAAACATTCATTTAGGTCATGAGGGACGTGACAAAATTGGTGGTGTTTAATAATCTTTATTACCGGTATTTCTAATAAAACACATAATTGCATTTTTTTTAAGTATTAAAATGTGCATTTTCGTGAATGTATTAAGTTTAAATATTTAAATATGTTTAAATATATAGCTTGATGACCAATTATTTACAACTTGAGGAAAGAGAAGGACACTAATTGTGCCATTTTCGTGGAGTGATTCAACTATCAGGTTATCCCAAGAAAACCTTTTGGTAACACTTTATATTAAGATTCCTTAACAAGCTTTGTGGAGTTTGCATGTTCTCCCCGTGCATGCGTGGGTTTTCTCCGGGATCTCCGGCTTCCTCCCACCATCCAAAAACATGCTTCATAGGTGGATTGGCAACTCTAAATTGTCCATAGGTGTGAGTGTGAGAGTGAATGTATGTGTGATTGAGGATATTCCACCCTGCGACAGACTGGCGACCAGTCCAGGGCATCCCTTGCCTACGCCCAAGTGGCTGGGATAGGCTCCGGCAACCCCGTGACCCCGAAAGGGAATAAACGGTCAAGAAAATGAATGAATGAATGAATGAACAAGCTTTGTTAACACATTAACAAGCATTATAAATGAATTTATAGGTTGTTAGTAAGACATTTATTAGTACAATAAGTCTAATAAGGTTTATTAAATTACTTAGTTAACACATTTACAAGCATTATTATTAGGATGTTTTCAAGATGCTAATAATGCATTTACTGATATTATAGGTGCTTAACAAATGTGTCAATGTTAATAAGCTTAATAAGATTTATTAACAACCTTTGTTAACAAATTAAGAATTATTATTATTGTTTGGGGTTCTAGTAAGATATTTATTAGCATTATAGACGCCTGACACAAGCGGAAGTGTTCATAAGCTTAATAAGTTTTATTAACTAACTTAAATTAATAGGCTTTATTAATGTGTCAGATGCTAGTAAGATATTTATTAGCATTATAAATGTCTTGCAAATACCTGAAAGTGTTAATAAGATTTATTAACAACTAAAGTCAGACCATTGTCTTCTAAATCCATATTACTAAACTGCTTATAAGCTTTACAAATGTATTAATTAACTTTGTTAATAGTTTATTAATTGTTTTGCAGCACCTCATCTAAAGTGTGGACGTTTTATTACCACGAACAACTACAAAGCATAAAGATTGTAAAAAGAACTTTATGACATTAAAACAGACTAAACATACACAAATCGTTTTGTAAAAGATATATAATAATTTAATTCAGACAAATAATTTTTTTTTAAAACATATATATACTGGTGTTGGATGACTAGCATCATAGCTAATAAGGATAAAGTATTAGCATCTATCCTGAGTGAAACATTCATTGCAAATCCCATCACCAGGAGACAGTTCTCTGCATTCAATGCCAACTGCATTCAACCACTGTTGCCTTGCTTCAAAGTCCACTAGAAAGTTGCACAAGTCAGTAATTTTTGAAGAACGAAGACAATAAACCTACAGGAGTCATGCTAAAGCTAACACGCTAACGACCGACCGGTACAGAGTCAAAGATGGGTGGGGCTTTTTTCGTCACCTGTGTGAAAGCAAAGTCTAAGAGGCCATTCAATTGGCTGAAAGTGAGCACGCCTGTTTTGCTGATGAGTTTGATTGACAGATTCATTAGCCAATGGTGACATTAGTTAACCTGCCCATCTTTGATTCATAGATGGGCAGGTTACAGGTGCAACTTTCTTGTGGACTTTGAAGCAAGGCAACAGTGGTTGAATGCAGTTGGCATTGAATGCAGAGAACTGTCTCCTGGTGATGGGATTTGCAATGAATGTTTCACTCAGGATAGATGCTAATACTTTATCCTTATTAGCTATGATGCTAGTCATCCAACACCAGTATATATATGTTTTAAAAAAAATTATTTGTCTGAATTAAATTATTATATATCTTTTACAAAACGATTTGTGTATGTTTAGTCTGTTTTAATGTCATAAAGTTCTTTTTACAATCTTTATGCTTTGTAGTTGTTCGTGGTAATAAAACGTCCACACTTTAGATGAGGTGCTGCAAAAAACAATTAATAAACTATTAACAAAGTTAATTAATACATTTGTAAAGCTTATAAGCAGTTTAGTAATATGGATTTAGAAGACAATGGTCTGACTTTAGTTGTTAATAAATCTTATTAACACTTTCAGGTATTTGCAAGACATTTATAA
This sequence comes from Oryzias latipes, assembly GCF_053564925.1. Taxonomy (NCBI): domain Eukaryota; kingdom Metazoa; phylum Chordata; class Actinopteri; order Beloniformes; family Adrianichthyidae; genus Oryzias; species Oryzias latipes. The sequence goes on along the minus strand of NC_136245.1, from coordinate 25,539,214 downwards.
TGCTAATAAATATCTTACTAGCATCTGACACATTAATAAAGCCTATTAATTTAAGTTAGTTAATAAAACTTATTAAGCTTATGAACACTTCCGCTTGTGTCAGGCGTCTATAATGCTAATAAATATCTTACTAGAACCCCAAACAATAATAATAATTCTTAATTTGTTAACAAAGGTTGTTAATAAATCTTATTAAGCTTATTAACATTGACACATTTGTTAAGCACCTATAATATCAGTAAATGCATCATTAGCATCTTGAAAACATCCTAATAATAATGCTTGTAAATGTGTTAACTAAGTAATTTAATAAACCTTATTAGACTTATTGTACTAATAAATGTCTTACTAACACCCTATAAATTCATTTATAATGCTTGTTAATGTGTTAACAAAGCTTGTTAAGGAATCTTAATATAAAGTGTTACCAACCTTTTTTTTTTCTTTTGATAACAATATATTAGATGTTTTTTTCACAAGATTGTAGATTTCCCTATGTTTTAATAAAGAGATAAGGAAGAACTATTATTATTATTATTTTTTTACTTTTTTTCAACAATTCCAAAGCAGTGTGTCAGAGAAAACGATCATTTTAATCATGGTCTAACTGAGGCGGAGATTGTGCTGATGTTGTTGGTCACAAACAACATCCAAATCATTCATCACCATTTGATGAGAAGGTTGGCCCGGCTGCAGCTGCGCAGGCGTGTCTACAAGCAGATATAGGGTAATCATCAATGAAAATCTAGTTTGCAGTGATCTTGTACTGACGAGAAATACCATCTTGTGGTCTTATCATAAAAAGAAAATTAAAAAAAACAACACCTTGATTTCTTGTGATAACAAGATTTTAGATGTTTGAAAGGTAGATGTTGTTATCAAAAAAAAGCAATATCATTATAGGAGAATCAAACAAACATACAAAAAAGCAGGGTGGGCCATTTTTGACTTTCGTAGTATTTCATGAGCAAAATAATATGGATGAAGGCAAACATGTCTCAGTGACAATAATCTTTTTCTTAAAATAAGGAATCACCTTTTTTTTACCCCACTGGGAATTTCAGTTATTTTACCTACTTGAAAAAAAAAAAAAACACTTTTTAAATTTTAAGGACTGTTTGACTGTTTTTGTTGTGCTGTAATGGTATTAATGTAGTTTATAGCTGTCAGCTATGAGTTGCCCAAATGAATCTTCTTTTGAAATCAGCATTGTAGTTTCCCATCACACACAAGCAAAACCCAGCAAGTGTAGCATGATGTGATGAAAATCAATATACGAAAAGGGGAACGTTCTCTGATCTTCTGTAAAGCTGCAGATGAACATGTGCTCGCTGTTATGGTACCTTTATTACAAATACTGCTCTGGAGAGCTTCGGAAAATGAGTGAAATTTAAAATTAGATTTCAATTGTTATTTGTATCACAGTTAACATTGCAGATTAAACAATAATTGATCAAATAAATACCAGAAAGAGAATGCTTAGGAAGGGGAATAAGCCACACCACTGATAAGAAATTGACCAAAAATCATATTATTAAAGCAAATTCCAAATATTAAGCCACATTGCAGACTAAGGGGAAGCTTTCTAATTTCCATCTGTTTTCTGGTCAGTAAAGAAACTAGAAAGTAAGAGATGTGTGTCTGGGACATGAGCAAAAAGTCTTTGAGAGTGCAATTTGTGTTATAGAAATATGATCTTCAGTGTGACTTACACTGGGGAAATAAAAAAGGGGGAAAAAAACAGATATTCTGAAAGTACAAAATATCCCTCAGTGGCAATGCTGGAATGCTAAAACAAGGCTCTGCAGCTCCAGCAGTCAAATTATGGACATTGACTCCATTTTACAAGAAAGGAGCAAATTAAAATATTGAAATGCAAATTACTCCCTGCTGTAGCTGTACTTTAAAGTATCCCCACTATGATAATAGAAACTATATCTGCACATGAATAAAAGGAATACTATGTTAAGAATAGGAAAAAGAAAATGGACAAGTTAGAAACCAGCATGCTTTTATACCGTTTCTGGACTTAAATGAGAGAGAAAAGTATTTAAATCCTTTTTACAGAAAAAATAAAATCATTGGAGAGAAAAAAAACAGTTCTATACATCCATCATTTGTTAAGCTTTGACGTGAAGTCTCACATAATTTCCACAGAGCAGCAGCAGTTGATCAGAAAATCACCTCTGAGTTGGCACGGAGTAAGCCCACCTCCACTTCCCATTATCTATCTGTTTATACACTCACAGCCCTTGACAACCCCAACATAACATTACCGGTGCAACAAAGATGGCGAGCAATATTCAGCCTTACTTTTCCTAAAGCAGTTGTCGGATCAGAAGAGGAAAATACAGTATAGACGTAGATGGATCATTTGGTTTACCAGTGGATACAAAATTATAAACACAATTTAGCACAATTGTGGCCCGTCAATTTTAGCTTCTGCTACAGACTCATTCAAATTAGATGTTTTTCATCTGCTCCTGATTCACAATTTCAAACAAAAATACTGAGAAATGCTATTTTGAGCATAACTTTCTTATTAAATGTTCTCCATTATAAGAAAAATGTCACAAGAAAGTATTAAAAAGACCAAAAACACACTTTTCATTGAGGTGGGTCTTTAAATCTTTAGCGTATTTCTTTCAGCGTTTTTCACCAAAGATTTTTATCAGGAATGTAGTGTTTGAGCAGAGAAAGCTCTATATTATTTTGTTTTTATGTTGTTGTCTTACAATCCAAATGCAGGATACCAACGCAAAATTAGTAGCATAAATTCTAAAAGCAGTCAGATTATAAAAATTGATTTTTTTGGAAATGTTTTCATAAAAAAACTTTTTTAGAGTGTATTGAGACTGTAAAAATCATTTTGTTCCGGACCCAGTACGCTTAATTTGGTCCGGCTTGAGTCATGAACCTTCGGACACCATCAAGCGGACTTTTCTGTTTTGAACCAAGGCTTGTAAACAAAACCACATGACTAAGGATCTCTTCACTTATTGGTCAGAAATTACAAGGACAAAACAAAGCAAATAGATGCAGAAATGATGGAAGTCCTGCACTTTGCAAACCGTGTTGGAGTCGGTTCATTCAAACTATATATATTTTGCTGACCAATTCTTTTATTGGGGGAAACTAGCTAGAATTTACTTAAAGTGAACCAAATATGTCCAGTCTGAGCACACCCCAAGTGGTATTCTGGATATTTAATAGTTATTGAAATTGTATGAATGAATGTTTTTTAAGACAGTCAATCATCAATAAGCACTTGATTTTGTAACTTGAAAAGAATCTATCGGGTCAGAACCGGATTACAAAAACTATGCAAAACTATAAAATGAATTAATTTAGTAGGGGTGGGATTATTTAAGATCACTTCTTCCTAATCCTTTCTGAGCAATAAATGAAGCTCTTTTTTGACTTTAGTAAATGATCACTACATTTAATTAAGCAAATGTGACGTAAGTGTGTCTTTGTTTTGAATCCATGCATTTCATCATTTCTGTAATGAGTTCGATAAATCTGTGTGATTTTTTTTTGCATTAACTACAAATAATCCTTGAAACTGAATAGATAAAGTTTTCTCTATCAGGATGTAAACCTGAATAGCACACGCTCTTTGACCTACCGTTACTCTTTGATCAACATGAATCAGCTGATTTAGGTTGATTAAGTGTTGCATAGTAGCACAAAGCTGTACTGCTCTGCTCGAATTACAATAATTGCATTTAGCGTTTGAAGACTTATGGCACGGTTTATGTGCCACATTGAAAGATTTTCTGTAAACATGGCATTAGTATGTCTCTACGGCTGCACTGCTTTTCAATGGTTCATTCTAACCAACAGAACCTAAAACCTCCTTTATCTGACCAAAGATTTTTTTTTTAAATTAAATTTCAGGTCAAACTGTCACAATATAATTTCAACAAATCGAGTAATATATTGATCTGCTTTTTCCGTCTCCCCTGACAGATTTTATTTCAACAACAGCGCTAGAACCAATTTTTTTTAACAGATTTTGGTACTTATTGAATTGAATGTCACTTAAATCCTTCATTAGAGCTTTCTATGCTGTGACGCCTAAAGCCAGGCCGATACGTCTAAAAGGTTGTTTACATTTGAAAGTTTTTCATTTAAACAAAACTTCTTTTATATGTGTTTTTCAACAAAAAGGGGCTGGAGATTGCCCTATAATTATCTTTTATTGAAAAATCAAGTGCGCTTTCCTTAGAGTGGGCTTTACCAATGAAGCTTTTGGTGTGTTGGGATAAACGCCTAATTAGACTCAGGCATTGATTTTCAGCACGCGTTTCTGAAGCACTAAAAGCTTGTTTTTTAAAAAGTTGGCCGGCACAGCATCCAAACAGCATGTGTAAACAGTGGTAACACTCCAATTTTTGATGGATGGTTAGTGGCAAGTCTGATGTTTTTGATTTTCGTTTGAAAACGATGCAAACTCATTACACGTCTGTGCTCCAAAAATCAGTGGCAAACAGAGCTGGGGGGATTAGATTCTCAACTGTCACAAACAAGAGATAAGTGTTGTTGATATTCATGCTAATGACGTAATGTGGGAATGAAAAACAGATTTGTTTGGCCTTTTTTTGCTTAAAACTTGTAATTATTGGGACTTCTCAAAAAACTGTTTTGCATTTCTTTTATTTTGCATCTTCAAAATGATCTTTCTTATTGGTCAAAATGACCCAATAAGAACTAATAGGTTGTTAATGTGAATCCAGTTTTATCCAGTTAATTAATATTTCAAACATGATCCTAGTCAAACAAAACAACTCAATGATCAAAAAGATTTACAGCTAAATTTCACAGTTTTTTAAGTTAATGGTGACCTTTTTTGCTGAGATATTTTTAATTAGACTTTGTGAAAAGAGCAATCATTTCTCTTTGCATGGTCCAGAATTTGCCCCGGAAACATCATAGAACATTCTTTTACCTGGATGTAGCACACTTAACACATGGTTATAGTTGTTACGGCCCTGGACCAAATGATTGTGTTCCTGCTGCCTGCCCCTTTGCTCCTCCTCCTTCACAGGCGCAGGTATTTGACAATCGGAAGACACGGATAAAAGATCCACCGTAGATGTGCTTCAGAGAGACTATTCTGTTGATCTTCCTTCCACGGCCAGAACCGACGCTGCAGCTCTGCGTCTTCTCTGCTTGCCTGCATGCACTAATCTGTTTGACTTCTGTTGGTTTTGCTCCATTTTACAAAGATTCACTTACACTCATGCAACAGCACACCTATATGCTGTCTGTTGTTTTGGTTGTTTATTATTCTTTATATATATTAAAAGTACTTTAAATGCTAAAAACTGGTCTCTTCTCGCCTTTTTTATGGTCTAGAGCCAATCGTAACAGTACTTTGTATCCTATGCTAGTATGGTTATTTAGACAAAATCTATTCTGTAGTGTCATTAAAGATCAATAAGTGGGAGGGCATTCTTAAACTTGCATTTGGACCGTGGTATTCACAATGGTCAAGCAGGGAGGGACTTCTTCTTTTTTCTGTACTGTTATTAGTGCATGTCTCCTAACTACAACTGGAAGAGGCTTAATGTGAATTGTCAAAACGATGCAAATCTTGCGACTCTTGCTACAGCCTTTTTTCTTTCACAGCTTTATTCTGATGTATGAAAGACTTGGCGTCAAATAATTCCAGACTCGGCACAAACTGCAATTGTTAATGTCTCCTCCATGATCAATTATCAAACGGTTTGCACTTCAGAGAATTAAAAGGGATGCCATCCACACGTGACTACCAAAATCACTACTAATTACAATCCTGTGATTGAAGTACAACCTGGTTTACCTTGCAACGCACATACATTGGTCATATCTTTGTACGACTTTACATAGACATTGCATTGAAAGTGGCCGCTTGAACACGCGTTGCCGAGGGCGGTGTGAATGTAGCTTTAGAGTTGACCAAAGTGGTCTTTGATATCAATCAAGCAGAACCTGAAGTTAACTCTTGAAAACAAGCACCAGAGGACCAGTGTCATGCATCAAAGATACATTCCAATCTCTTATATACATACTTAAGCCGTATGGCGTCTACGAGGGTATACATTTTGTTTTCAGGCCACAAACTTCATAATGAATCCATTGGAATCCTTTCCACTCAATTTTTGCTGAATACAGCTATCTTAAGTAAAAAAGTCTTTCCATCTTCCCTTCAGAGTTGTTCCTTTGTGCTTGTAAATAACTGTTTAAGCTGTTGTTTTTCCACTTTTCCTCACACCCTAAAATGAAAAAAGGAGTTAAAACCCGAGAAGTTGTCCCAGACCAGTAACCAGCTATTCCTTTTGTGAGTGTCTCTGCACTTGTAAATATCCACCCATCTTTTTGATTCCCTCACAGAATATCTAAAGCCTGGATTCTACTTTGACTGTATATGTGCGCGTCTATACTGGTGTTTGTTTCTTTGTGCAACACACAGTAATTGCTTGAAATCAGACTTTTCAAACAATCTGCTTTCTTCTCTTCTTCCTTCAAGCCTCATCAGCACTTTTGTTTTCCTTTCACAGTTCAGAGAAACACTGAAATGACAGGATCAGCAGAAAATTCTTTGAGCTTATTTACAGGGCGATGTTCCCTGCTTGACTCTGTAAACAGATCAATGAGGTGTATGTATAATACAGTATTTACAACAGCAAACAGGAAGTTAGGTCAAGGGTTTCTTTTGCAGGTTTTTTTCATTCTTATTCCTTAAGGCCAAACAAAGAAAGAAGAAAGAAAGAAAGAAAATGTATACAATGGTACAAAACAAATTAACCAATCCATAAAGCCATTTTCATTCAATTATATTTTTTTAAAGTGACAATAGGTAAAAGTCCATCTTAAAGTCTTGCAGCTTAAACCATTAATGAAGACACATATGGAATTTTGTGACGGTCTTGTCTGTTAGAGATTCAGAAAACCATTTTTTAACCCTTAAGCTACGTACACAATGGGAAGTGGCGGTTCTACACGGAATTACTCCCCAGGCAAGGCATCAGCTCATCGTTGCTGTTTTTAATCCTATGAATGAAATAGTTTTTGTTATGACTGATTAGATAAGATTTTGTCACCATAGTCTTGTAGTAAATGTTAAATGATCATCTTTAAAACTACTTACAGATTTATGAAAAGTCCATTGACTAATTATAGAACCCAGCATGATGAAAAATAATAAAAAAATACACTGACGCACCCGTCTATAAGCCGCATGTGCCCACATTGAAACGTGTTGTAGAACAAGGATGTGTATGTGCTGAAACCATGCGCATGTTTAAGAAGGAGGAGGGAGCGTGCAGCAGAGGGAGGGGAGAGCTCATGCAACGCAAGAGGGAGTGAGAGGGAGGGAGCGAGAGCGTGCAGCAGAAGTATGTTGGGGGTGCGCGTTCATGTTTGATATACAGAATGAGGGGGAACTGTAATAAAAGAAGGTTTCCCCCAGAAAAACGGTGAATGATTCTTTATGAACCCGCTTTGGAGGCTCTGAGGGTCCGAACGGGGAAGCAAACCCCGAAAGAAGATCTGCCGTCAGAAAGAAAAAAAGTAATCGCAGGAAAGGTTCAACACATGATATATTTACGAAGAAAGACGGTACACAGAGTTTTCAGAGTTTTAATGAAATACCTGAGCTTCTCTTTCCAAACAGTGCCTATGACACGGCAGTAACACGGCAGCAACATGGTAGTAAGAGCACTAACAGGGCTGGTTAAAAAACATACCGGTAAAAGTCACTGAGAGAGAGAAAAAAAAAGTCTCAGAGAGCAGCAGTAACATAGGCTACGTTCACACTGCAGGGCTTAATGCTCAATTCTGATATTTTGAAAAAATGCAAAAAAAACTTTTGACAAGGCCGTTCAAAATTACAATTAAATGTGAAACTTTTGTGATCTCCTGTGTGAAAATGAAATGTCCCAGAAGTGACCCGCATGTGCAGAAGGGTACTCAACGGTGAACATGTCACTTTTTTTTTTGCGGAAGTAGCTAACGTTAACAAAGGATGTCAACAATAGTGTTGTCAAAAGCGCATTATTATATTTATTTTCACAAAGGAGCCAGCACAAAAACAATCTTCTAATTTTAAGAAGGCATTGGAGCCGGGATTGTCTGTACCCAATGTTGTGGAATGGGGATGTGTATGTGCTGGGGCCGCGCGCGTGTGTAAGAGAGAGGAGAGAGAGCGTGCAGCGCCGGAGGGAGTGAGAAGGGGCAGCAGAAGTGTGATGGGGGCGCGCATTCATGTTGTATGTTACGGAGGAAGGAGAACGGTAATAAAAGAAGGCTTCCCCCAGAAAAACTGCTATTGACTCTTTATTAACCCGCTCTGGAGAATCTGAGAGTCCGAACGGGGAAGTGAACCCTGAAGGAGGATCCACCTTCGGCCCTGGAGAAGGTCTCCCCCGCGCTTCTTCTGACCACAGTCGGAAAGGAAAAAAAGTCATGGCAGAAAAGGTTTAACACCACGCTCGACCATTTCGCTGGAAATCTTTTTAAGAAAACCACCCGGTTGTGATAAGAGCCCTTTAGTTTGGCCTACATAAAGCTGTCACCCCAAATATTAATCAAATCGGTGACCTCGCCTTCCTTCCACTGACTGGTCTCAGCAGCATCGTCCACCATGGTTGATGTTTATGTTCTTGTTCCCACCTACTTCAATGCAGAATTATGCCGCGTGCCTCTGCGCAGCGCGCGCCTATGCGCGGAGGCGTGTGCTGCACAGCGTGTGCGCCGGACGTTTTCTTCCACAACAGTGACACACCGTAACACAGCAGTAACAGGGCTGTTTTAAAAAACAAACGTAAAAGTTACTGAGAGCTTTCTTCATCTTCCTACTGTGCACTAAAACCATGGAAGTCTTCCTCTTCAGTTGTCGGATTGGAATAGCGTCAGATATTCTTTGCCGAACACTCTCTCAGTCTCTCCTTCGTTGACGCCGTCAGTGACGCGCCTTTAAGTCTTTACGCTTTGACGCGCCTTTACGTTCATTTACTTTGGCTTTTCATTGAACGTGGCAGCTTGATTGGGCATTGCCGAGGGCGGTGTGAACGTGGCTTCAAAATTAAATGTTCATCATTAGGTGACTTTCATGCTAAAAACATTATAGTTAATGCTCAAATTTGAGAGTTCCTTTATTAAAAGGCTAAATGGATAAAACCAGATGTGATATAAATCATGGTACATTTAGCTTTTTTAATTCAGTTTCTGTGTCCCCACATATCTCCTCCATTGTGATGACTATTATACTCAGATAACACTACCGTTACTCTCATTACAATGGCCTGATTTAGCCCATGTCCTGCTCTTTCAAACCTATTTCCTTAAGTACTGCATATTACAGAAAATGAACAGCAATTTTACTTCTGCTTTTTGTGCAAAAGCATGCACACAAGTTAGAAATATGTGCACTTTTAAGACCTTTCACTTAAAAGGGATTGAGCTTGACTTACACATATTCCATTTTAACAATATCACTGTCATGTTACGTCCCTCTTCAGAGAGGAGGGAGAAATGTGTAACATAAAGAAAATTATGATAACCGGGCGGGGTTAAAGTTGGCCACACAGCCGTTTATTCAGTGACAAATAACACTCATAGGGGACTAAAAGAGAAATAATCAAATCAACACCAAAGGTGCAATAAATAATGGGATAACTTAAATTCTCAGGCTTTAAAGCAAGGCAGTCCAGCTGTGCAGGAGCTGGACTTCTACAGGAGCTGAGAACACATATGCATACACACACGCACACACAAGAAAAAGCAGACAACTACCAGGGGTCGTAACAGTCAATATTTCACACCTAACAACCCACATCCCCCTCCTATCTGTGTCTCCCTTGCTGAACTTTTTGTCTTTTTCTTTCTACAATCTTTCTTGAATTCCCTCTGACAGGTCATACAAATGGAATATTTCCTTATTATAAACCGTAAAATCACTGATAATGTATCCATGTAAATGCTTTTATTTATTTATTTTCAGTCATCCTTTTTATACATTTCGCAAGAAGTCTTCAGTGGGATAAAAGGTTCATAATATGAATATGACAAAAATAAAAAGACTTTTCCAGAGTAAATCTTACATGCATTGACAAGAAAAACCTAGATTTTAAAAAGAAACTGAAGATAATCTGTAAATATTTAGCTGCACAAACTCATTCTATTGATCAACTGTTGTTTAAGGTCACCTTTTCGTCAAACAGTTTGACTTATTTATCTCCCTAGTTCAAATGTTGAAATATATTTAGTGGAAGATAGCCTAGGCCTGCAACCTTTAATAGGAAGAACCAATTGGGTCTGTTTCTTAAGTTACCCTTCAGGAATATTTGATATTAGTTCGATTCATTACACTTTTTGACATAAATAAACTAAAATATAAAGAGAAACAAGTATTTTCTCAATATGTTTTTTTTTAAACCTTTTACAGAAGGTGGTATGATTTCCGTCTAAAATAAAAGTCACTGTTCTCCTATGAAAAGGTTTAAACTCAAGACAAAAAAAATATATTGTTATACCTTTGGTCTACTTTGGTGAGCCATCATTATTTTTTTCTGCTAACTAGGAGTTTTATGTTGGACAAATTTCTTTCTTAAGCTTCTTTTTCACTTCCTGTGTGTTTTCATTAAGGTACTAAAGCTACTTCCTGTTAGTTGGAGAAAAGGGCTTGGGTTTAGTTTAAAATGCAGGCTTTCCCATTGCTGCATGCTTGTGATAAATTGTTAGCATGTGACACACTGGGACAGAGACCGGCCTCCACAGTACAGAAACATGGAGATAAAACATATCTGTGGATGACAGAAATGTTGTGTGCCAACATTTAGCTCAAGCAACTGAGCTGGCTCACCAGCAACTCATTGTCATTCATCCATGTTTTTGCACTACTTAGAAGAACACATTTCATTTCTCAATTCCAGCCTGCACCACAACTCCAAGAAAATGATGCACAACAAGATGTTTGTCACCTCAGTTTTCCAATTATTTGAGATTTGACTGTACCTGTGATTGCTTTTACTGATATGTTTACACTGAGAGAAGTTAATGCTGGTCATTAGGTTGAATTCTATTACGATACACATCATGGAAACTTAGTTAAAAGTTGTTAAAAGAAATTAAAACTTAGCATCCAATCCCTCATAGTGACACATCTAATTATTTAACCAAATAATCTCATCAACTAATCAAATTAAACTTTTGATTAAACTTGTTTTTTAAATTAGCAGCACATGTTCTCTCCACCTACAGATATAAAGACTTAAAGCTTAATGTATTATCCTAAAGAGATTTTTTTTTTTTTTTTTTTTTTTTTTTTTTTTTTCCCTCTCTTTTTTCTCCTTTTTTCCCTTTTTTTTGTGTTGTTGAAATAAAACATTTATTTATGCAGGACTAAACCTGCTGGTCAGTTTAATAGCTGCAATACTTATTTGTACATTATATTCGGTAAATGTCTTCCTTGACATGTAAAGCTTTTTTTTACTATTATTATAATTATACTGGGGTACTTGTACCTCTTGTTCCAAAAACATTGAGATCAGATAGTAAAAAAACAAAAAAAAACACAACAACAACAGTCTTACTTCTTGGAATAATACAAAAACAAAGCAGTTGACACAGCATGGTGTCTGGATCTGTAATCAGATCTTTATCTGTGTTCAAAATTACAAAGTGAGTGAAAGGCTGCTTCGAAGATGGATTATCATTGAAAACATAATTGTTTAGAGAAGCACTGATAAAGGACAGCAAATTTGGGACACCATGACAAACATAAGAAAACAAAATCAAGACATATTGGGTAATATAAATTTAGGTAGACTTCTATATACTGTATTTTCTGCACAATAGGGCGCACCGGATTGTAAGGCGCAGCATCAATGAATTTTCGAAATTATATCATATATAAGGTGCGACCAACTATGACGCACACTAAGACAAGAGTCCGAGATAAATCTATCAGACAGACTTTATAAACTGCATTAACAGTAATTTTAATTTGTTTGTAACATGCTATATGTTAACCACATTAGCCGTGTTAGCTATGTTAGCTTATTCACAATGCCTGGGACTTTCAACCTTAAAATTGACTTCAAGAAAGACTTCAAGAAACAGACTTATGCCGCTAAAAAAATGCTACTGTGACTACAATAATTCCCAACATCGTGAGAAACATGTAAAAAAACAACACAGTCAGACACCACTACTCATTAGCCGTGTTAGCGTATTCACAAAAAACAAACATTTTGACTGAGCGCCGTGTGTAACTCAAAATCGCCTTGACACCAGTAACCTCAACCAGAATTAATCCATATATAACCCCTAAGAACCCAAACCCATTTTTTCCTGAAAAATTAAATAATGTAGAATACACCACCGACCTAGTGGACCACTAAACAGATTTCTGATATTTTTCTGTTCCAGTGATGTCACCATGGGTTCTTACTGGAAAAGGAACTCTATATTATAAGGTGCACTGTTTTTTTTTAAATGTTTTTAAATGCACCCCATAGTGTGGAAACTACTGTAACACTACATAAACAAACAGGTAAGTCCAACACTTTGTGTTGGTTGCTGTGAGCTGCATTAACTTGTTAGGTCCACTTCGGAAGCTGAACGAAATCAATCTTTAATGCATGTAGACCCTAAAGGTCTCCTTGGAACTACAGTTTCATTGTGGGAACCTAACTTGACCAAATGGAATTCGAAAGATGTACCCTGTTGCCCTGCTAACATTATACCAGAAAGGAAAGTGAGTGTGTTTATTTAAAGCAAATAGGAGTCACTACAAAAAGCTTCATTGGTGTTAGTACCAAAATCCTGAAGATAACAGCTCAAGATCTTCTCTGTGGGCTTCAAATAAAATGTTTAACCACAGTCTGAGTCACAGGGAGGTTCCAGTGGCCTGGAGAACCCTGGAGTGCCTTACTCTTTTTCCCAAAGTATCAGTGTCCACGACACTGCTGGACGGATTGCAACAAAGTAACCAAACACAAGGATACTGATGATGTCACAGAAAAAATGGGATACCACAACCCATTGCATGACCAGCGAGTGAGGTTTACAATGTTTTGTTTTTTTTAACTAGTAAATTGCATTCCTTCCTCGACGCAATGAATCTTGTTCCTCTTTTGTCCACGGCTGTAACAGTTTCCCATCATCTATACTGTATGATTAGAGTGGCCTTAACTTCTCACATCAGGAAAATAAATGAGAGAGTTATATTGCCTCACTGATATAGAAAAGTAAAAGGCTTTACTGAGGTTTGATTACTGTGCGAAGATAGAAAATGCCATCATCTTGCTAATTCAGAAAGCTTTCTCTCATCTGGAAACAAACAGGCAGCAAATTAACAAGCTGAAGACTCATGTGTCTGAGGTGACTTTTATGAGCACAGGAGCACTCCACTTTGTTTATCTCAGAGTTCCACTCAGGCCCAGAGCCTCACTAAAGCTTTGCGTTTGTTGGGTGTGTTTTTGGTGTACAGAAAGCTGAGTTGGGTGGTAATGATGTGGAAACAAAACAAAGCAATAAAGTACAGCAAACTGGTGAAGGAGGCTGGATCAGCACTGGAAACCTGAAGAGTTTTGGGGTTGGTTCTGCAAAGAGGAATATCTCAACAGCTCCAATATGCTGTATTTTTGTACTATAAGTCGCACCCCGGCCAAAATATGCAAAAAAAAAAACAACACAATTTATCCTCCAAAAAATGCACAATACAGATCATCATCGCAATAGGATTTCAAAACTTCTTGAGGTTTTCTGTGACAACAACAATCACAGAAGGTTTACCTTTAGGCCCATCCCTTCAAGGGCTGCCACAATGAATTAGTTTTCACTGATTTGCACAGTTGTTTTGGTAGAGATTTTTTTACGCTGGATGCCCTTCCTGACAAAACACTGTCTTATCAGGACTGGGGATGGACACAGAGAGACCCAGACTTTGGCCTCCGCGTGGCTACATAGTTCGGAAATTGGGAATCAAACCCAGTCCTACTCACAGCCAACTGAGCCATCCAAAATTAAATTAATGGTTAAATGTTACTATTGTTCATTTATAGTTTCCAACTGCAGTTCTGGATGACCAATTTTCTACTTCTTTCCCTAGTTATTTTTCAGAAAACACATCTGACATGGGTTATTATAAGTAGGAATGTGGAAATATCTAAAAAATAAACAGGTCAGTGGCCCTCAGACACCATACTGTTTGAATTTTGATGCTTTGGGGTATGTGTTTGTTTGTAGAAAGACCTTTCTTTCCCATCTTTTCTGCAAGAAACAATTTTCTTACATATCATTTATTAGTTGTAACTTCAAACAAGAGTTTTAGGGTATTATTATACTTGATGAATTTAATCATTAAATTATCCAAATTAACTTGTGCTTCTTAAATAAAAACAGGAATTCATTTGAGGTATTTTTGAGGAATAAAGATGTTCAACTATATGTTAGAATTCCTACCATACAAGCAATACTATAAGTTTAACTGATCTTAATTCTTTAAGCTGTAATACAGTGAGACTCATTTGTTGTAGTTTTTGAAGTTACATTTTTATATATTGTCACTGTTTTCCTTTAAGGAAAAACTTCTTTTTTTCTGTTGGATTCCTATCAATGACTCTACATTAATTAAAATTCTGAGAAAACAATTACTGAGCAGAACATCTATCATGAAGCAATTAAATCTGTTGTTTATTCACATTGCATTCTGCCAGTAAGGCTGACCTTTAAAACACATTCAGAGGGAAATAAATGGGATTCACTTCGACTGTTTATCTGAGGTTGTTAATAACAGAGTGCCTGAAATGAATATGCTTGTGCTACAATCACACTATCCCCCCACAATAGTGCTCCTGGTAGCTACAGCTTCTTTGTCTCCTTAGAAGAAGAAAAAAAGCTGACTAGAACAAGAACAAAACAAGAAAGCTGCTTAGACGGACACAAAGAAGGAGCGTAAAATAGAATGGTATACCAGTCTGTTTTGCTCTAATTATTCACTATGCAGATGCTTGTCATCTGCACATTTATTCACCCAATAAATCGGATTCTTCTAAAAATAAAAGTAAAAGATTGAAAGGAACATATTTTGCCCATATAGCAGAATTTGTGGGAATTTTTGAAGCCTGTAACAAACCTTAGATGAAAATGCTGTGTGAAATCAAACAAAAAATTTCTGTTGCCCAAATATCCAAAGAAAGGTTAAAAAATACGGACAAGAAAGGAAGAAAATCTCCAGGAGACTTCCTTCACTGGCGAATTTACTGTGTCAGAATTATTATGCAGCTGATGTTATCTATGGAGTGCAGCAACACAATCAATTACGATGTCACAAGACAGTGGTATACAACAAATTATACATACTTTTGAAGCCATTTTTTTTAACTTAGCACAAATTACAAGCTTTTAAACTGATCCAAACACACAACAGTTTGTATTTTCTATCTGTCTGTCTGTTGGTCATCATTGCGGCACTCAAGGTAATTTATTTTTAGACCTTTTTTGCCTCTGTAGGACAACTTACAATTATCTTCACACAAACTGCACACACAAAGAAGAGTAAAACTAAATCTAATCAAGCCCTGATTACATTTATTTTGTGCCACCTTTAAGGTCCAATCATTATATTGCCCTCACATAGCTCCATGAGTCTTGCAACGTTTGCAATTAGTGGACAACTTTGCATAGTGCAATTTGAAGTATGCAAAATATAGTGTGAATTACCCCAGAGTGGTAGGGACCCAGTACCTGCGTAAAATTCTCAACTTTCCCTCCATAAGCATAGTAACAATTCACAATAAGTCAATCAGTGACTCATAAAATTGCTACCATTATAAAAAAATGTGTGTTTGGGCTATAAAAATGTGAAATTATCTATAAGGGCCAGGGAAAGACAGAAAGATTTCCTCCATTAGCCGAAAAAATTTTAATTGAATAGAGAAAAACACAAAAATACAATTTTGTTCCCTTTAATTGGTTCCTGACATATTAAGTTAAATGTAGTTAATGCAATTAAATGTATTTTAAATGTAATGCTATAACCAAAGTTTTACCAGTGTTGAAATAGGTGAACTGGGAAGGTGTACTTAACACAATGATTAAGAGGAAACTTTGCACTTCTTCAGTTTGAGGATTTGTTAGATGAATAATGGACTCATAAGAGGGACATCCTCAGTAATAGGTGCTATAAAACATTCATTCCATTCTGGAACGCTTCTGTACATGTATGGAACGCATGGAGGGATGCTCTCCATTCAAATGGGCTTTGATGATGTGGTTGAACTGCCGCCATGACAGCAGGACCTCGCCTTAGAAAGGGGGTGGACAGAAGGGAGCCTTGTGGATTCACTGGATAAAAGAAAATGGGGTGGCAACAGAGGCATGTGTGACAAAAAGAACAAAAGAGGAACAAAAACCATGAGGGAAAAAGAGAGACATGTTAAATACAACTGCTGTGAGATGGTCTCTTTTCACAGTGACCCATCTCAGTGTCCTGAACAAGACTGCGAAGGGGGGTAGAAGAAGAATGGAGGGGGCAGAGATTGAAAGATAGAGGGGTACAATCAGGAGGGATGATGTCCTAAAGTCGGGTCCTCTTCACAGCGGAACAACCAAGTCGTTAAAGAGGAATAATGGATTACATGGAGGCTTAAAAAGAGGCAGAGAAGAAGGTTGAGAAAAGAGGAGAGCAGGAAAATTACGATAACAATGCCACCCGGCAGAGTAGTGCAGCACAGACAGAGATTAGAATGGAGGGATGGACTCAAACAACAAGCTATGATGTTGAAAAATTGGAACGTGAAAGAAGCTCACTTTGAGAATGAAAACTAGTGATTCAACAGAAGCTCTTTAAGATACAACAATGCAGTGACTACACAGGCACACACACATGCAAACGTTTTCATGGATTGCATCTGTATCTTTTTTATCTAAACACATTCACTCACCGGGCACTTTCTTAGATACACCTAACTATTACCAGGTTGGACCCGCTTTTGCCTTCAGAACTGCCTTAATTCTTGGTGGCATACATTCAACAAGGTACTGGAAACATTCCTCTGAGAGTTTGGTCTATATTGACATGATAGCATCACGCAGTTTCTGCAGATTTGTTGGCTGTACATCTATTATGCCAATCTCCCGTTCCATAACATCCCTAAGGTGTTCCATTGGGTAGGGATCTAGAGACAGTCCAGCAAACTCATTGCCATGTTCAAGAAACTAGTCTAAGATGAGCAGCTTCATGACATGGCACATTATCCTGCTGGTAGCCTCAGTTTCCTGTTCTTAGCTGATAGGGGGACACCCGGTGTGGTTTTCTGCTGCTGTAGCCCATTCTGCTGTAGCCCCTTCATATTTAAAGGGAGGTGAAACTTCAGCTGCTACAGGAAGTACAGTTTCTACAGCTGGTGAGGGAGCTGTGCTTGAGCACCTGGATGATGGTGGTTCCCAGGAAGCGGAACAACATTATTACTAATGTCTGCTACTACCTAACTATCTTTAAATCGTTCGGTTTCATGTTGCATCATGACACCAGCCAGTCTGTCTCGCTTGAGTATAGTTCTACTTATCTCCTTCAGGGAGGAGGATGAGGCAAGATTTTTTACAAGATGACTTTTTTTACATACAGAGGCAAATAAATGACTGAAGTCCCACCTAGATCATCTTTTGATCCATTTTCAAAGCTTTACCAGTGGTCCTTTAATAATAATTATGCAGGTTAGCCAAAATCTAAAAACCTGGTTGTTTTCTAGAACATTAGCTGCCTTTGCGTGAACAAAAAAAAACGGACTGAACACCCGATCGGAAGAAAAATGCATCATGTAAAAACGCCGTTTGGAAAACTCTGCCCCGATCAGTCTCGTTCTGATCAAAATTTCTTTCCGATCGAGTTGGTGGGTTGTGCAGATTGTTGATCCGATCATTGTGCATGTAAACAGTTCATTCCGATCGTGTGTCACTTCTACTCTGGTTTTACATCATGCATAGAAGCGCAAACAGGATCGACCGGCTGCTCCGCGGACGCCCAGTTCGAGGTGTGACGTGTGTTCTGCCTTCGCCCCACAGACTCCTCGCCTCCCTTCCCTCATTGGAGAAGGAGGGAAGGGAGAGGGCTCCTCTCAGGGGGCGCCGGGGAGGAGCGCTTCGTGCCGCCTGACGCTCGTCCGGGCTCGGCTGCCCGTGGACCGAGCGAACCGTGTCTTTGAGCAGAGCAGCCGGACTTTTAGCTTTGTGTTTGAGGGGAAGGAAGGATGCTTTGTTTCATGTACGCTATGCGTGGGAGGCTTCGGACTGCGATCCGTCCCGCAGCTCTAGGATAACGAGCTGCCAAATTCAGGAGAATCTCTGTGTCTCTGAGCAGAGCTCGGACCGTCAGCTCACACACCGGCTTTGGGGCGGAGTGTGAGCTTTTCAAAGCAGAAATGTCGCTCAGTCCTTAGAAACTGTTCAAATAATCACGTGGATTTGTGTTTCCAGTCTTGTCCCGACAAAACAAAGGCTGATGTTATTCCCACATATTTACGCGAAGCCAAGATGCAGATTGCTGCATTTCCTGCATGGATTTTATGTTCCTCCAAGGCTAAATTTTGTTGTTAGCACGTGTTAGCCTTCTCTTAACCCCCTTCTTCCAGCTCCGTTCCGGCACAAAAAAAGCACTGACCCCACGGATTAAAAATAAAATGATAAGAGAACAGGCGCTTCATTATAACCACAACAATAATAAAAGCACATTTAGAAAATCCTCTTGTATATTACTGAGCTGCTACATATCTATGCATGTGGCAGCTCAGCTTGTTTACAGCAGGACTAATTTCCTCTTCCGGTATTTTAGAGAGAAGTGCGCATGTGCAAATGATTTATTCCGACCAAAAGTGTGGCCCATGTAAACGTTTGCTCTAATCTGAAGTTTTTTTGGGCCCATGTACAAGGTTGAATTCTAATCCGATCTTTGATCTGATCAAAAAATTTGGCACATGTAACCGCGGCTTTGTTTCTGCAGAGCGACAGAAGTTCATTAGAAATTCACCTCTGAATTTTGGGCGGGACTGTAGGACTTAGCCCACCATGTATCTAGTCTTCTCCAAGTGGATTCATCAGAAGAAAGTGGAGCAGTTAGCTTGTGGCCAGCCATAGTAGGTTCTACGTCACACCAACAAGCTTTTTCCAATGGTATGCTCCTGATTCACAACAATTTCAGACAATTTTAAGTTTAATTTTCTTTTTATATAAATTCTCCATCAGGTAAAAAAAAAAAAATGCTAGAAGAACATGTTAAAATACAAAAAAAACAATTTACATCAGAGTGGGTCTTTAAAACAAATTAACTTTGAGAGCAATAAAAACATATTTTTACTAAGCATAATCGTCCTTAAATTGTGGTAATTTTGTTAAACACAGGTTTTCTTTTCTATCTAAAATAAAAATTGTTGCTTCCAAAAGTCACATAGATGAATCTTCCTTCATTTTGACAGTAAGCGAAGGAGGTTAACTGATACTAAGTTTATCTTGATTTTAGCAAATTTTTGTGGATGTCCAAAAAAAATAAAGTAAAAGTGTTGGGCATGTTTTCTGCCTGTGGAAGACTGAAAATGCTTGTTCTGAAACACAGAGATGTCATCGTATTTGTTTTTCTCAAAACTGGTTGATTTTTGCTCGAATTTACCTGCATTATTATGATTATTATTATACTAATGCGATAATTCTAAGTGTTCATACAAAAAAAATCAAAAGTGAAAATTTAAAAAACATTACTTTAAATCTTACGCATTTTTACTCAGTCTTGCAATAATTTTGGTGTTTTTACTTGTTAGAAATTACCAGTTTGGTGACATATTAGACAGAAATAAAAAGTAGAGCAAGAAAATTAATATTTAAATCAATGTTTATAATGTAATCAAATTTTACTTTATTTAATGTCTTCTAAATATTTTTAGCAAATTTGCAGCAAACTAGCTTTAACAAATGGAAATTAATTGGTGCTAGAAATGTATTGATTTGCAATGAAAAATCGATATTTGGTGGTTTTAGCTTTAAATCAGATTATCAGCATTTCTTGTTACAATTCTACTTGGCAATATTCTTCTTTCCAGTGGCAATAAAAACCATGATGATCATTACATAAAACTAGAGGATCCACTGCTTTATTTCTAGAAAGGACTTCACTTTTTTGTACACGCTATAATGAGATCACTGTCATCTTTTTTAGCGTCATACGTCACACTTTGGTTCTGTAGCCTTTCACACTAAATCCTTTCCTTATCAGCACATTACATGCCTTGATTTATGGTACAGAAATGTGACCATAAACTTTACAAGGCACCAAAACAGCTGTTTTATTTGTTCTTCCTTTAAATGTAAGGCAGGCTACGTGCATGTGTGCCTTTCCTCAGCAAAATGCCTACAGCGGCTCATTTCAGATCTAAGGCCATGCTGTAAAAAGAAACAAAAAAACACTGCAAATGATGGCATATCCGCATCCCTCCAGAATACAATCCTTGCAGTCACTGCGCCTCATCAAGTCAATCCTTTGGACCCTCCATTGCTGCCTGCCCTGCTGTCCTAATAATGGGACCTTATAATCATTCATCCAAGCCTTGAATCCTCCACCTCCTGGCCCAAAAAATATTGGAATGACCTCACTGGATCTGCTAAGACCAAAGAGCAGGCTAAGTGAGGCAGAAAATGAATCTCCTTGGGAACATTCCTTATCCCTCAGATCCTATCCTCCATCCGACAAGTACTGTCCATTGACTATATTCTTCCTGTTTCATTCGCAAATTTTGGTGATTTTTTTTAGGAGGCAAAGGAAAACTGCCAAGACTAGATTCACGATCTGCAAAGAATCCAGTGTGGATTTGTAAAGAAAAAAATCCTGCTTGCATCAGCCAGATTGACTTTATGTTTAAGCCTTTAGCTGTTATGTGATTCAGAAAAGCAGCTACCTGCTAAGCAAAATTATATTTTAATAGCCTATTAATCTTGTGTAACGCCCCCCTCCCCTCCCTGTTCACCTCATAGTTTTCTTCATCAGCATGGTTTCTTCTATGCTTGAAAGTTTTCCTTATGATGTCTGGCCTTGTTTTAGTGCTCTATAATCAACTATTTATCAACGTTATGAATTAATGCTTTGATTCATTTTACGGGGACTAAAATGGTAAAGCAACAGTGATGCTGACACAAAATAATAAAACTATAGCTAATCAGTTGGTGTTTTCCTTTCATGTAACTTTATATTATTTATAGTCAGTTTTTAGTCAGAGTGGGTTTATGTTGAATGTATTTTTGCAGTCATGGGCTTCATTGTCTGAAACTGTGACTTCTTATGAACCTGTTTATGGTCAACAGCTCAAGTATAAATATTCACAATATATTTGAAGAGCTATGCTTCAGATTTAAGGCAGATATATGAACTTTGGATATGTGAAGCTTAAAGTCTGGCTGTAAAAAAATACATAAGTAAAAAACATATTTTTTGTACTTTTTTTTTTTTTTTTTTTTTTTAACTTGTCCTGTCCAACAGCTAGGCAAACAGATGAGAGCTGAGGGCCTCTTGTGTTGGACATATTTTATTTTAACAAGAGGGGTTATTCATCTTCAGACAAACCAAAGGTATGTCTGAATAAACCCCTTTTGTAATTGAGGCCAAACTTTATTAATTTCAATCATGTTTGAAAATCTTTGGTGTTGGACCGGACGGAAAAGGAAAGAGGGGAAGAAGAGAGAGGGACGTTAGAGAGAGGGGGGGGGTAGGAGGGTGATAATAGGAGGGGAGGGGGGGTAAGACCATGAAGCAGCATAGAGCAGACAGGTTTACTGGTTGTTTATCGTTACGGTACGGTTCAAATGTAGTACAAAAAGGGCGGGGCCTGTTCACACACACTCAAATATTATCAACACACCTGCTAGCCGCAAAAATGTCCACATGTCAACATGCACACAAAACAGATAGTGTTCACGAACGCATACCTATGCCTTTAAACCAACTAGTGTGAAATCTTTCATTCATTCAATCATGCAAACTATTAGTGCAAAGGTGAGCTAACACCTGTGCTCAGGTGAGTGTTTATGTTCTTCTAAAATGGATGGTGGAATGTGAAAAGAAGGAGGAGGAGCGCCCAGCCACCCCCACACCCATACCCCCGCCGCAGCAGCAGCGGCAGCCGGAGCCCCCCCAACGCCACACGGGAACAGGCAGGGAACAACCGCCCCCCGGGCGACCAAGACCGCCACCCAGGCCAGGGCCAGCAGGACCGCCGCGAGGCCCCCAGAGCCAGAGAGCAGGGAGGCGCAGAGGGAAAGAGAGCGCCGCCCCAGCCCAGCCAGGAAAGCAGCCCCCCGCCGCGCCGGAAGAGCCCAACGCAGGGCCCCACCGGAGAGGGACGCCCACAGCCCCAGACGAGCACCCCACCACCACCCAGGAGTTCCGGGCATCCCCCCGCCCCGACCCCAGGTACGAGCCAGGACCCCCCAAGGGAGACCCGCTCCGCACTCCAGGCAGCCACCCACCCGGCCCACGGTTGGTCCAGGTAGGAGCAAGGCAGGGGCCCGCCGCCCCCGCCCAGGAGGGGGGAACCCCGGGGAAAAAAGGGCGGCCCACAAGGGATGTTATAAATATGGCCCGACCAGGCTCGGCCATGTTGGAAGTTTGGCGGGGCCCAGCGCCCAGGGGCAAGGACCAGGACCCACCCCCCAGGGACACGAACACCCCCGGCTCAGGTGTAATATGAACCCCCCCACCGTGCGGAGAGAGCACCGCCGGGCCCAGGGAGCCGGCACCCAAGGGACACGGCCGCCATCGCCAAGGGGCCCGCACCCCCCACCAGGGAAGGGGTAGGGGACAGATGGACCCAGGTCCCACCTTCCTTGTAAAATGTGTGTGCGTGTATGGGTGTTTGAGAGGGTGTTTGTGTGCATGTGTGTGTGTTTATGTTTGAATGTATATATTGAAGGGGGAGGGGTGTGTGTACTAAGGGGGGTGCAGTTAAAATTGGCGAGTAGGGCACTAAGGGGACATCTCCTGATTACTCACAGTGATGTCCCCTCACCCTCCACACCAAGGGGCCCTAAATGTCTAAGGTGCGGTTAAAATTGGCGGGTAGGGTGCCAGGAGGACATCTGCTGCTTGCTTGCAGTGATGTCCAAGCACCCCCCCTACCAAGGACCCTACATGTCTAAGGTGCAAATAAAACCGAAAGAGGGGGGGCCCACTCCATACGGCAACCATAGGAGGGGGGCCACTCCCAAGTAGCCCCCCCCCCCAAGGCGCATCGCAGGGTAGACCCCCCACCCCCTCACCCTAATATGAGGTTATATAAGGAAGGGGGTAAGTTGGGGACAGCTGGTAGACTATTTTTTGTACTTAAGGAGAATTAAAATTACAATTACAATGATCTACATGGCAGTTAGTAAAACTGACAAGGGACAACCATAAGAGGTGTGAGGTGAAGTCAAAATTCTATCCCTTTGACGTCCGGGTTGAAGCTTGTATAAAAATAGAAGTCACTGGAGTCAAGTCACCAATGACCAAATGCTAATGGAAGTAGGGAATTTTAAATTTGTTACACTGAATTATGTTTCATTTACAACAAAAATAAATACGTTCACAATCATTTTGGTTGGATTTATTTCCAATGATGACTTTACAGGTTATGTTCTTTTTCTGTGTGTGTGTTCAAGTGATTGATTGACAAGTGAATGTCACATCCTCTGTTAACCCTTTAACAGAGCTATAGCTCCAGTGTTGACATTAACTCTCCAACTCTTCAACGAAATAATTGCAGCTGATTCGGAAGCAAAGAAACGTAGCCTTACGCTGATATGCAACATTTTACAGTAGTGACGGGCTTAGGCAAACAGTATTGAGCAGCTGATTCTGCTGTTGCACTTGGGAGCCGGTTTAGCTTGTGCTGGTTTGCGGCATTTTCCGTCCGTGAAACCAGGGTTCGAATCCGGGCTGCTCCCTGTTCCCTTCTGTGCCGGTCCCAAGCCCGGGTAAAATTGAGAGGGTTGCGTCAGGAAGGGCATCCAACATAAAACGTAACCATGCGACTCATCCTCGAGAGAGAAATTGTTTCGTTGTGGCGACCCCTGATGGGAAAAGCCGAAAGAGGCAGACAGAATTCTGCTTTTGCACTTACCATTTTTGTATATTGATGCAAAGCCAGTATGCCACAAAGGTGCCAAGTGTGAAGTTAAAAAACCTTAATATTGGAAAAATAAGAATGCAAACCAACGGGTCATGTGACTATATCTGATATATATGTCCTTATATTCACTAATAAACGTACTTTTTACTATTGCATTATTTTCCAAATGACCGGTTTTCCAATTTAAAGATGCTGAGAGCCTTTGGAAAACTTAAGCAAACACTGTGATCAGGTTACAAAACGTAAGGACAGAGTGAAACCAGTAGAGTTGGTCAACATCAGGGTAATGGCAGAATAGAGAAGGAAACACAAGATACATACATGAAGGAGACTTGGGGAAAGTGTGCATCCTCTGTCTAGAATGTGCTTTTCTCTTAGACTTTCTTTCCGCTAAACGAAGTGACAAATCTCAAAGCTCAACTCTGCTGTCATATTTTACAATTCACTTTAAGCACAGTTACTGCTGTGTCTGTTATGGCATCTAAATTCATTTTGCCCAAAGCTTATAGTTTAAGCATAAAAGACTTGAAACATCACAGGGTTGCTGTTGTATAATACCAAAAGAGAATACAAAATATATATATATATATATATATATATATATATATATATATATATATATATATATATATATATATATATATATATATATATATATATCATCAAATCAAATAATTCTAAATTACTGTTGATTTTAATAGAGACAGCACTTGATGTCTGACAGCAGAGATTTGCTTTACAAACTGGCTGTAGGGATGGAACCGTTCTAGATGACAGTGAAAGCTACTCAGGGTCAGCTCACTCAGCCTTGCAGCTGTTAGATATTTTTGGCCAACCACATCAGAAATGAATCACCTGTGGCTCCAGCATTGCTCGTCTGTCTGGAGCCCACATGGTGCTACACAACTCGCACACACCCCCTGCTGAACTGCAGGAGAAGCATGAACACTGGCACAGAGTGCACACTTGAAGTAGCTGTTAAGGAGTACATTAACCTGATTTCATTCCATACATTGGTGTGAAATTTTTTCCCTATATTTGCAACCTTTTCTGTATAGCTGAATGCAAGTTCTTAAGGCCATGTCACACAGCCACCACTTACATTTTGCCTTTTAACCACGTATGAAATTTCAGTCTTCCGTGATACATGCCTGATATACATAAATCACAAGTGTTTCTTGCATTCATCATTTGTGCAAAGATGTCCATCGGGGGGTTTCGGCCGACGGGTCTTTACGTGACTTTGGTTTGAACTGTTCAAAACTTTTGATTGTGAATTACATGGTTTATGCGTATTTTATGCAGTTTATATGTAGTTATTATGTAAACCTTGTGCAATTTTGAATGATTCTTGCAAGATTAGTGGCTTTCTACGACCTTTACACATATGTCCACGTATACCTAACAGACTTTTCACGCGTTTACTAGCAATGAATAACTTTTTGCATATACGGTGCACAAATCAAGTTAAAATTATGTAATTGATGCATATAATCATATAAATGTATGAATTGAATATAAACAGCGCAATAATCACGCACGGTCCAAGTTCTACATTGATTTATCTGTTCTTTGTGTGGTTTATTCATACTTATTTTGTTTTTAACGTGGTTCATTCGTGATACATCTATGAAACTTTAACATAAAGCCCAAAACTTTTTCTACTTTTTACACATATATCCACGTATGACCAATTTTCCTCCATGCATTCCTGTCCATAGTGGCTTTGTGACACGGCCTTTAAGAAAATATCGACACTCTGCTCAAGGAATTCATTTCAGGGCTTTTAGAAGAGGCAAAGAGCTGTCAGGTAATTAGGAACAACTTAAAATGATTTGTCACCCGACAGATGAGTTGTAACTATTCTGTCCTGCTCATCGACGATTTAATATTTTATGCTAAATATATTAAAGTAGTTAAGCAGTCATTAGTATGTAGGTCATTTTCCGATTCATTTGCTGCAACTTCTCACCCCCCCTCCACATGTTTCTGTTCTTCACCAGGCTCCACGTTTTGTAGCCTTAGCCTGGAATCTATTTACTGTTTCCACATTTTAAGCCAAAACCAACTTTTTGAAGAATTGCACCCCTTTTCAACCCCCCCCCCCCATCTAGTGATGCCATGACTGAAATGTTAATTACAGCTAAAAAGAGAGATTATTGAGAATATCAAATAGCAATTAGCATGTATCATCGTCAGCATCATTAACACTATTAGCTGTGGCAAAAAGATGGAGGATTATTTACCAAACTGTAAAATGCTCATCAGTTGCTTATTCAGGGCACCAAGTGTTTCGGAGGCAGTGTTAGAAACAAAATCAGTCCTCCTCAAATTTGCATAATTAATGTAGCTTAAAAAAATAACTACTGCAAGGCCCAGAGCATGACAACAAACACTCTGCTCTCGGTGGAAAATGACTAGACAGAGCACAGAAGTATGTTCATACTTGATGTCCTTCCAACAGGCTGTACAGAGAGGTGCACTGTGGAGAACCAAGACATCAAGTTGGACAGAATCTTGTTAAATGTTAAATCAGTGTATTTATTCGGATTTTATTCTCACCCCCTCTGGTCAAACTCAGTTCTTTTCTTGTCATGCCTCCTTAACTACTCATAACTGTTATATCGTCTATTGGGGTCTCAAGACTCAGTTGTCTAAATCTTGTAGATTCTGAAAATCTTATTTCCTATTTGGGGCTGTACTTTTTCTTTTCATTCAAATGGAACAAACTGTGTATCTGCTTTTTTTTTGGTGTAATCCCACTACTGAAACATATAAAACACCCTGAAATAACTTTACCTCTTTCACAAATTGTATTAAATGCTAGCAACACGATCGAATATCTCACTTTTTTTTTTGCTTTCATTTCCAGCCGTAGTGACTTTAAAAAGCATCAACAACTTAGTTAATTTTGAGAAAATGTTAGATATTATTCTTATAACCATTGGCATGATATATGATACGGGCATTCTATCTTAATAGCAGGATCCAAACGTTCCTTAAAAGTCCCTTGTTGGTCCATCTTTTCTGCCCTGTAGTGCATTATCAGTCCACCAGGGGCAGTAGAAGGGCTTTACCGCTCATTATAAAATGGCTGCTTCCTTTTAAACAAGTTTGGTGGGAAAAGTCCTACTAATTTTCAAAACTTTATGGAAAGTATAACTAACTAACTAACTAACTAACTAACTAACTAACTAACTATTAATTAATTACTTTCTGACTTAAATTAGCCATGTAAAATGGTGACATGTGTTCATGTGGTTTTCCCCATCTCTTTGCTCTTACCTTGCTGCACAAAGGAGCCGTAAACAAACCACATGGAATTATAGAGTGTTGTAGAGGACACAGATCCCATGGGCAGCCGGGGTGGGTTGAGCCAGTTGAGCAGGTACACTAGGATGCCAACGAGGAGCACGGTGCCCGCAATGCATGCCCACAGCGACAGATCGAAGGGCGCCAGGCAGGCAAACATGTCCACAGTGCGTTCAGCCTTGCGCAGCAGAACTCCCACAGAATAATCCATGTAGCGTGTGGTGAAATCTACAACGCTCTCTCGCTCAGGCGTGATGGTCAAAGCGGAAAGTCCCACATCAGCTCGCTGCAAGAAGCAGAAAGGAGAGGCAGAGGGGATGAAGAAAAGAATACAGGGCTTGGAATTTTGAAATCATCACACAACCTGTCACCACCATTTAAATATTAAAAAGGAAAGAATCTGACACTGGATGAGGCAAAAACAACAGTAAAAAAATAAAAACATTTGGGTTAATTCATTTTTCTGTGTTGCAGAAATGCCTTTCAATAAGTGTGCTACAAACGTAAGGGATTTGTGGCACAGTGGGAATAGCGGAAGTTAAATTAAGAGTTACCATATTAGCATTCTAAATTGTTTTGTGTTTGCTGTACATTGTTACAAAAAGAAAAAAACAAACACAAATTTCCAAACTTTCTGTGCTGACTTTACTTTTTTACTTCTATAGGAACTAATCATAGTTCAGTTTAGTTTAGTTTGAACAACGTACTAATAGTGGCATAAAATACATGCAAAATACAGTTTGACTTTAAAATGAGAGATAATTATAAAACAATGCTTAAAAAATTACACCCGTAGGATACTTTGAACAAAAATATAAAAGTTTTAAACCCAGTCTCAGTGCTAATTATTTGGCTCTAATATACTCTCATTGGCCAACCCCTTTTTCTGTTGTGATGCTTTGATGACACCCAAACAGATTTCTTACCAAACTGCATTTCTCAGAATCTTTGGAGAAAAAAAAATCTGCTTCAAAGCTTTTTATGGTAATCATTTGATACTGATATGATTGGATAACCAATGGATATCCAGTATTGGATACATACTGGATACAAAAACTACAAAAGTCTGATTGTTTAGCTTACATAACACACTGACATGAGTGGATATTTACTTATCAAAAGATGGAAACAATAAAATACAGTCTTCCACTGATAAAAAATATTGGTGAATTTATAGTTCTTTTCATTTTTAGTGTTATTTGTGTCCATGAATATGTCCATGTGTCAAACTAATTTCCACACTTCCAATGCACTGTATTTATTACCTCATGTGCCTATGCTCCAAAATGTCCCTTTGCATATATCTCCTTTGTCATTGTTTAATAGGTAATAGAGTTCTACAATCAGCTTAAATTAACCCCACTCCAACAAATTTCAGCTCTCTACTTTCTAACTTACACCTCAAACCTCTTATGCTATATTCACATGGGGCTCGGAGATGTGCGATCATGCGGCCGCTTCCAATGAAAAGTCCATGTAAACGTGTGTGTGTGCACATTTCATGCGTCCCCATTCAAACCTCTCACATTCATGTTTAGCTACACAAGTTTTTAAGTCTGTAACTTGGCTCCACATACAAAATGTAGAGCCCCACCACAATTGAATGCGCGCTGAAAGTTAAACCAGTTGAACTTTGACCAATCAGGGAATTGGATTTGGTAGTGACGTATGGGTACCGTCTTTTTTAATAAACTAAAGCTCCAACCGTTTAAAAAATGATCCAAAAGGAGGAATTAATAATATTGGTTTGTGCCCGGCCAGAAAAATGTCCAATGTGAACACTATATCCTAAAAGCCTGTTCGAGAACCCACGTCCAGCCTGTAAGCACGTTCTTGAATGCGCCACACATGCCGGGTGTGTATGTAGCATAGTTAGACAGTAGTTTTCTTACTTTACTTGTTTGTGTCATATAGACGTTTCCTATGTAGCAATAAAAAAAACGGCAAGTTATAAGTAAACACATTGGATTTTGTGCAGCACAATACTGTTTATAGTTGTGTCAGCAGTATCAAGGAATTTAGTTTGAGCTTTTTGACCTATTTTGCTTTTTTCACCAAAGCACTTTTACATTTTGCTAATATTTATGCATCAAAGATCCTTGAGGCTCCAAGAATATGCAACATAATAGAGGTCGGCCTGTTTTTCAATTTCCACTTCATGAGCTCAAAGTGTGAGAATTTGTGTCTGAGTACAATTTTCTTAATTAAAGGTGGCATTGTAATAAAACGTGAGCTTTTAAAGTCACATTGCTGCTTGAGGGAATGCTTTGGTGGCTGAGCCTGCTGAAGGCTAGTCCTTTAAAACAATAACGTCGCATGACATGTGCCCGTTTGCATAAGCTTTTATCCTTCCGGCGTACCCAAGAATATTTGAGTACAACTTTTTATGTTTTAACAATTTATTAAAGGAAATTCAATTTTTATTTCTTTCAAGTGTTGTGTCTCTGCCTGTTCTTTTGCTTGTGCAAAGTTGGAGTAAGGATTTTCTGCTCACCTTAAAAACCAGTTCACCCATTAGTCCATTCCACTGACCGTCAGCCTGCAAGCTGCCATATTTGTGGTCTGGGGCCACATAGATTTCATACTTAAAGCCAAGATAGTTGGACAAAGCATCAAGGATGTCAATGGAAAAGCCTTGGTACTTCTTTGGTTTCCCCAGCACGTTCTCTGACACCATCACGAACGGCTCCTCCTGCAAGGCAACGATATTTCAGCATGTCATTATTTCACTCATAGCAACAGTCCACTTGTTAAGTCATTTAAGTGGTAAATTATCAAACATCTGTTAAATTAAGATATTGGATATCAATACTTGTGTTATGTAATTAAAATGATTATCAGCATGATTGTTATTTGACAGTTCGCTTAAAGGCTGTTGGGAGGTTTATTGATGTCATGAAGGCCTGCCTGCCTATTGTTAATGTTAATAACATCCAACAATATTGACATTTTATAAAATTATGAAAAACAGTGCAAATCACCTGAAAAAAAACCCAACAACATTAAAACAAACCTTCAACAAAATCTCCTCCTATAATGTTCCATGGTCTTTCATTGAGATTTTCCCTCAGTTGTCCACCAGCCGTCTTTTTCCTTACCCTTTAATAACTCTCTATTGATGAGAGAAATCTTGTCGGCCTATATGTCCTGCAGATTTATGGCGGCCTGTGTTTTATTGACTGAAAGCTGCACACACATACACACACACACACACACTCATAGACGGTATGCCGGGCATTCACTTGACAATTTCTAATGCTTGCTAGCTGCAGCAGTTCAATAAGCCATTAGGCAGTGAGTGGACATGCATGCCAAAGCTCTCTCACAACAAGAACCCATCAATCAAAGTGGAAGTACCAACTAATACACACGACCACACACATTGAGTAACCACTTAATTGCCACTAATTACTTCCACATTTATTTTAAACCTTTTTTTTTAAAGTCATAATCAAATGCGATGGAGAAATTGTATAAATCTTAACAAGAAAAAAACAAAAATCACACATACTTTTAACATAAACCGTGCTGCTGGAAGATCTCAGAGGTAATTATTCAATTTTTTGAATAAAAATATTTTCCAAATCAAGCATTTACTTTTTTTCAAACGATTTAGCTTAGATGCACTTAGATGTGGGAATTTGACTCATAAAATATTTATCACATCAAAGTCGAATCACTATATTTAGTTATTTCAGCTTTCCAATCTTCTTCAAACAGTTTCCTCTCAGAGGCTCAAAACAATGCAAATATTCTTCCTTGCCTCTCAGCGGCTCTCTTTACGGTTCACCGCAGTGAATCATTCCTCTCTTTCTAACCTTGTTTTCTGCATCCTCCTCCTTCGCAACAACCATGGTCTTCATCTGTAACCTCTACCAACATAACCACTTTCTACCCGTGAACACATGCAAACCATCTTCCCTACATTTATCTCCAAGATGTCTAACATGAGCTGTTCCTCTGAGGAATTATAGAAGAAGAAAAAAAACAGATAGGGAGACAATGATGAATTTATTCCTGATCCTAGCCATCCTTGTCACTCTCAAAGAAAAACTCAATCATTGGCTCTTTTACCTCCAGCTCTGCCTCCTGTCTCTTTCTGAGTCTCAGAACAATCCAGTTGTTGAGTCTAAAAGGTTCTGTTAGATAATATTAATCAATACAGGAGAGTGTTACAGTTATCGATAGGGGTGTAAAACTTTATCGACTTAATCGATGAATCACTTTATATTCAGTCAGAGACTAAATGTTTATCGAATTGACCTAAACAATTATAACATTAAAAAATCTTTTCAAAATGAAAGAAATCGATCTAGAATTGATGTTATAAAGTATAATTTGGGTTGAGGTATGGTAGGTTTATTTTACCATAATGTACAAACACTCGGAAAAAATTATCAAGCCATCATTGCAGTCCAATTGTGTGGAAAAACTTTGAATTTTGCAAAAACGTGACCATACAGTGGTACCTACTCTGTATTGTAGAATCTCATGTCCACTTTACTGTTCTGTGATTCTTCACACACATTTATGCTTTTCTTTTTTACACACAATAGTCAAAAATTGAATCAAGCAGTCTCCAAAATAAAGATAACAAGAGAAAGAACTGTATGTCACAGTACTGTTCTGAACAAATATTCTTGGTTTGGTCAGATCACAGTGGATTAAAGTCTGAGAATTATTGCTAAGCAACATGCAGAATCACTGCAGATTTAGTGCTGCCAAATCAACTCACAGTTTTTGCTTGTGCTTCACTTTTCCTTTAAGGCTGAATGCTGGTTGAAATAAAGAGGCGCAAAATTCTTTCACAATACATGACAGTTCTTTTCCTGTACTCAAACTGAAGACTGTAACACGAGATTTCCCCACAGCTGACAGAGAGATTCACTTGGCAGAAAGTAGCTGGTATTTTTTTCAGGCTAGTGCTATGGACTTTTTTTTTTTTTGTTAAACAGAACTTTTTACTATATTGTAATTGTCATTCTAAAGAACAATAAAGAACTTGCAGCAAATAACATCACTGTCCCCAAGCGTATGTTTAAGACATCTCATTGTTTTTCCTGCATCTATCAGGGCTACACTTCGTCTCACTTGTTATCCCTGTGTTATTATCTATAATCCCACAATATCCTCTAATCCCTGCAGCATCTTCTTATTGCCTTCGTGATAATGTGCCCAACTACGATTTCCATGCACCAACATCTCTGTCCTCTTGATCAATTCCTTTGGCAAGTGCATCCTGTCTCTCCTTGACGGGAAGTACTGCATGCGGTCTCAGTGCTCGGCCAGCTGAAGACAAGAAATTGGAGGAAAGAACAGCAATTTTCCACAAAGACTAAGTAATGGCATTTGAAGAGCCCTCTGAGGGGTGCTGGGACTGGTAGAGTGAAGGCGTGATTTGCAACACGGTGAACAATTTAAAACACTGTGTGGCTTTGTCTGGGAATCTGTTGTCTAACAAATTTTGAAAAGCTTTGCCAGCCTCTGCTGAGGGTTTTAGACAGTTGACGTTGTTATGCAAATTAACATTTAAATTGAACGCTGCTTCAAAAAGATGACAAAGATGGGGAAAAATGGTAACGTAGCACAGACTTCCTTTCTGCATGTCTTCATCTACTTAATCCACCTGTCCAAACATATATAGATTTGAACCTATTTCTGCCAAAAAGACTTGGATTGTGAAGTATTTTGGAGAGTCAAGGTCAATTTTTTATATAGTTTACAAGGTCCTTGAGTGGCATTTCTTTTAACAGTGTATCATAGGAAAAAAAAAAGTAAGCACTATATATTAAGATATTTGGGCATGAAGGAGACTAATGTACGTCACTCAGGGATCAACAAATCAAATCAATTTCATTTTTAAAGCATTTTCTTTCATAATACTGCATTTTGAGTGGCTACACTAGATCCCTCCAAAAGTTAAAACAGGTACACACAAGATAGTAAAATAATCATAATAAAAATGAAAGAACCAAGACGGTGCCATCAGACTGCAGAAAACACTGGAGTTTAAGGTATTGTGTGTTCTGCACTGCAAAGAAAACTCAAAAGCCTCATTTTATTTAATGTGCTAATAACAACGCTGGGAGTTAGTGTAGTTATAGTAATGTTTGTTTTAGTGGTAAAAGTCTACTTTTTTACATGTTGCAAACAAAGCTGGGAGTTTTGTGACTACGCTAATGCTTCTATTATAGCTTAAGTGTGAAAGTTTAGACCACTCCATTAACACTGCTCCTTATAATTCGGTGCACCCTATAGTATAAAAAATATGGTTAGTGAAAACATAAAAGAGGGCATAGTCCGCTAAAGATATATGTATATTAATATTATTAAAATAAGTTCACAGGAAGAAAACTACAAAGAAAAACTAAATATCAATGTTGTAGGTAAGTTGTTAAAGTTGAAGGCATGTAAGGCATCAAGTTCAAACGGACTGTAGTTGCATATTGGATTCATGGATTTTGTTTTTTTCACAGGCAAATTAAGGTTTTTATCAAGGTAATATAGTTCTGTGAATGTCAAGCTACAGTGTAGTCTGTTTATATTTATGAACAAAAAAGACATGAAAGAAAGCTCTGTAGAAAGTTCTGAAAAACATATAAGAGACCATTAATTTGAAAATCCACTAACCAATGATCCAATCACTAGCTGCTCAACCAAATCCAGTAAACTGAATAGATCCTTTTCCAGAGTAATGTTCATGGCCAATGATCTGTGTTTGCGCTCTAAAAAGGGCCCTTGAGGCCCCTTTTGTTTCTTCAAAAGGAAAAAAAAAAACACAAGATATGTAAAAAGCCTGCTTGTATTGATTTGTATCTTCTAGTCTACATCAAATAAGAGCTGGAGCTGTAGAATATGAGAGGTAGAATGGCAATCCAACCCAGAACATGCCATCATTAAAGTTGTAATCCAATAGCTGAGGGTGTTAGAAGAAGGATGAGGAAGATAAAAGAAGAAGAAAGAAAAAACTCAAAATTGTGCGGTATTATTTAATTTTACCTTTAAATTAAGAATGTGAAGAATTCACTGCAGCAAATCTCTAAAACAATCACTTGATCTGATCACTGTTGGAATCCTGCTGTTATGAAGCAGCAGAATGTTTCACCACAACTGAATGCGAATATAGTGATTTTTAGGGTTTTTTGTATTTTACTTTTTAGTTTACTCTGTTGACATGTTTGAGTCAGAGGCAAAATTATATTTATATAATAAATTATACATTATTTTATTAAAAACAGAAAAGACATTCCAGCAACATGCTGAAAGCCCAATAGATAAAGATCCCAGATTGAGAACTTGACTCTATACTCACCAGAACAGTGACAACTCGAAGCACAACACCTCTCATGTTATTTTCCAGCTTCCTGTCACTCAGTGTGCCATTCAGTCCATGAACTGGGTCCCATGTTGCCAACTGTCATGTGCACAGAAAGACAAAAAAAACAAACAATTAGAAGTCACAAGCTTGTTTTTCTGACAAACAGAAAAGTCAGAGATAACGCTTCAAACATAAAGGCAACACCTTTCTTGGAAATCCAAAGATTTGGATTTTACTATCATATGAATTAAAACAATCAAATCAATTAAACTGGTATTTATGTTGTTTAAATTAATAAACCATATTTATTATACTGACAACATAATGTCAGCCACAAAATAAACAGTTGCAATAGTTCTATATTTATCCAAAAAAAAGCGTGATTGAAATGCTTTCTATTTTAATAGCTTTCTTTGTTTCAAAAATAAGCTACATATTTTATGCTGTTTGCAGAAATACATGTCAAATTCCAGAAAAAAATGTAAACAAGATTCTTTAACTGTTAAGTTCCAATCCATTAATCAACCCCTTGATATCTGAATATATGTCCAGGTATGAAAAGAAATACATGAATAATACAAATGGCATATATATATACCAAATAATAATTTAAAGAAAAACTAAAACAATAAACCTATATTCCTTCCTCTTTCACTAAAGGTAATCCTCGTTATTCTAAAACAAAGGTTAAACTTTGCCAGTAGCTGTCAAACAGCTGCCTCACAGTCCAGCAATCTTTAACAGATGAATCTGCCAACTCTAAATTATCTTTGATGCAAGGAAAATCTGCCATATTGTGTTTTATGGTTTGCTGGCTTAATTGTGCATCGCTTTGAGTGAACTCCTGTTTTAAAAAGTATCTTTAAATGAAGAAAATACTGATGTCGAGACCGTAAGAGCATAATAAAGAGTCTCCATGCACTTGAGCTGGAAAGATGAATTTCTAATTTCAGAGAGAACTATCATTAGGCCTCACTAAATGTCCAAAAGCTATGCTTTTAATGTTAATGCTTAAAGCAGCAAAGACTCTGATTTACATGTATTCTTGGGTTTTGTCCTTTCATTTGGCTTTTTTTTGGACTACAATTGCTTCTCCTGAATTGTTTTCACTAAAAGGATAGGAAATCTCCTCTTGAAAAGAAGTAAAAGAGCTGTGGTGGACACGTTAAGGAAACAAACAAGTCAATAAATTGACAACGAGAAGCAAAGGTATAAAAAAATATGGCCTTTAAAGGTCATTGTAAACCCCCAAAGCTTCTTTTTTCGTTTTGTCAAACCAGCATCCACTCAGGCTCAGAAAGGAGTGCCTTATTAAGCTTATCTTGTATTATTGCATTTTTCACATGATCTATTGTGTCTTTTTTGAATAATTATAAAACTTTTCAAATTAAGTACTTGAGGTTATAAATAAAGCTACTGAAGTATTACATAATAACCTTGATTCAGCCCAAAGGCAATGATGTGGGACTTTTATGTAAATTCAAGCTGATTTAAACTGTTCTTTTCCTTTTTTTTTTAATCTTTTGATGCTTATGTGTAGTTGACTGTTTTGTATATAAATTATCCTGGAGGAGCTTAATCCAGAAGATTACGTTGAAATAAAGCAGAAAAATGAAAAAAAAAAAACAAGAAAACAAACAAACATGCACATTCAAAACCCATCATTTCCACAAAAAAAAGCAGGAGGGAAAAGACATGAATTGCACTTTATTCTGATCAGTCCATATCTAAAAAATAAAAAAGCAGAGGCTGAAATGAGATGAACACTAATGATGAGCCACTGCAACATGTTACTTTGCCAAAGGCTCCGCGAGTGCTTGTAGAAATGTGACTGCGTATGATCAATAAAATATTTGTGGTGCTGGCAAATGCCTTCACAAAGCCAACAGCTCCAGGAGTCTTACATTCAGAAGAAACTACACCTGTGACCTACATCACATATAGCTGTATCTTTGAGCTTTTTGAAGGTATTTCATGAAAATCTGACTTCTGCACAGAGCTAAAACAAGACAGTGAGAAAGTGATCACAGGGAATGCCTCGGAAAACAGTCATCCTTACTTTAAAAATGGAAAAACCCCACTAAAAAATACAAAAGACTGGATTTTTTAAAGTACTGAACGATCCAGGTGGGAAAAAAATAATAGTTATGTAGGAAAATAATGACATAAGTATGTAAAATAAAATAATTCTAATATACGAATTTAACTATTGAAATGGTGCCTTACAGGTTATGTTTTTAATAAGAAATTTCAACACTTTGTAAATGAACGTATGCAAAGAGACAGTGTTTCCTGGTTTCCCTTCTCCAATTAATAGACATTTTTAAAATGCAATGAAAGTCAATATAGACAAGCCAATGCATAATAATATAATATAATATAATATAATATAATATAATATAATATAATATAATATAATATAATATAATATAATATATATATATATATATATATATATATATATATATATATATATATATATATATATATGCTGGCCTACAGGACAGTACTGAAGCGCTCATCCTGGCAGCTCAGGAACAAGCCCTGAGCACCAGAGCAATAGAGGCTCAGATCTACCACACCAGACAAGACCCAAGGTGTAGACTGTGCAAAGAGGCGCCTGAAACAATCCAGCACATAACTGCAGGATGTAAGATGCTGGCAGGTAAAACATACATGGAGCGCCACAATCAAGTGGCTGGAATAATATACAGGAACATGTGTGCAGAATATGGACTGGAAACCCTAAGGTCAAAATGGGAAACACCTCCGAAGGTGGTAGAGAATGAGAGGGCAAAGATCCTGTGGGACTTCCAGATCCAGACTGATAGGATGGTAATGGCGAACCAACCAGGCATTGTAGTGGTGGATAAAGAACAGAGGAAAGCCGTTGTGGTGGATGTGGCAGTGCCAAGCGATGGGAACATCAGAAAGAAGGAACATGAGAAACTGGAGAAATACCAGGTACTCATAGAAGAACTGGAGAAAGCATGGAAAGTGAAGGTGACAGTGGTGCCTGTGGTAATTGGAGCACTGGGGGCAGTAACCCCCAAGCTGGAGGAGCGGCTACAACAGATACCTGGAAAGACCTCAGACCTCTCAGTCCAGAAAAGCGCAGTGCTAGGAACAGCTAAGATACTGCAGGACCCTCAAGCTCCCAGGCCTCTGGTGGAGGACCCAAGCTTGGAGGAGAAAACCACCCACGGAGGGTGAGAGGGGCGTTTATATATTTATCAAAATCATATGTTTCTTATATAATGTATATGGTATAAATAAGGGAGTTATTTGTTCTCTGTTGTGCTCAGGTGTCAAAAAGAAAAGACGAGAAAAATCAAAGTCAAACTGGTTAAATAAAAGCAATATTTGAGTAGAAAACTCATTTATCTGAATGTCAATCGAGCTGCATCATTTTGATATTGGGAAAAGTAACGCCAGCTTACTTGTTGTGTTTCTGTTTTGTTCTGCTTTGTTTATACATAGTCTGTGTGTGGCCCCTGTTTCCTTTGCTTATCTTTACATTTTGCAAATAAATTTCCATTCCACTCTCAAAAAAGGCTAAAGGGAGAATTTTGCTCTTTATGTGCATAAACAGCACATACACTCAAGATTCAGCATACTGTTATTAGCCGTTTTCTTTTCCTTTAACATTATATGCATTCCTCAGCTCTAACACATAATGTTTATTAGTCACAACTTTGTTCAAACTGACTTTTTATCTAATTTAAAACATTGACCTTACTTATTATTTGTCTATTCAAACAGCACATTTGCTAGTTGGAGAGTTTATGATTAGATTATAATGTATGCAAAAAACTTTTTAAATGTTGAACCCTTTTAAAAGTCACTCACCACATTTATTACATTTTTTTAAATGAATAATTACTTAGTAAACTGCAACTACCTAAAATATGTTTTGTTTTTTCTCTTTAAAATAAAACCCAATGTATGATAAAACACAACTTTATTTAAAACATGTTTTTTCTTGGCTATTAAAAGGTACAAACATAATTTTGCAAACAATTGAGGAAACTTTATCTTCAATCTTTACACAGAGCGCTTATTCAGATGAAAGGTCAGTGTGCAAAACTGAGATTGGCATTCACAAATATCCTCTTTGGTTCGGTTTAAATCTACAGAAGACAAGCTCTAACTTTCAAAGACTGTAAAACTAAAAATGACTTCCAATCCAGTCTTTCAATTCTCCTTGATCTTACAAACAAAAAGCAGGAAGCATTTAAAAAAAAAACACTGTTAAATGAGCATTTAGAGAAATAACTGAATCTCACTTATAGTTTTAAAATGGCATAGAAAAAGCTAAAGAAAACATTCTACTAGATTGTATGCACACTAAAAGGCATGAAGTGTTTTCTTTGTGAAAAAGTGGCAAACTGTTTCTCAATGCTTATGATTTCAGATCAAGGCTGAACTTCCTTATAGGACCCCGACTTACATAACTTAATGAGGGGACCAGTTGGGACCGATATCTCATAATGTAAACATAAAGGCTAGCTTTGGAGAATGTTTGTGATTGTTTAAATTTTAGTAAAATGTTGAAAAAGTTCCTCTTTATATCTGAGATCTTGGCATAAGGCATGAAATTAGTTAAAATAGCAACAGGATTTTTAAGTCACGTTATCAGAAACCTATGTTAGACATTAATAATCTTGTCTATGTTGTGTAACCAAGTTTTAATTGATTAAGAAAAAACTAAAAAAAAAAAAAAAGTAGGTTAAAAGAATCCTGAATATATTTAAAAGGGCAACAGCTGAATCATTTATGTACAATTTAAGTGGTGTTTCTTAAAACCCAAAAGGTGAAGGCAGATTGAAGGATGATAGAATTTCCTTTGTTGAACCTCAGATCCAAGGCTGACAAAATTAACTTCATCCAAGTTTAGCTGATTTAACTTAATAG
This sequence comes from Oryzias latipes, assembly GCF_053564925.1. NCBI lineage: Eukaryota > Metazoa > Chordata > Actinopteri > Beloniformes > Adrianichthyidae > Oryzias > Oryzias latipes. Next base: position 25,499,533 of record NC_136245.1, on the reverse strand, counting down.
CTCAATGAAAACCAGAAAAGTAAAAAAAGAAAAGTAAGGTTGGAAGAAAACTACATTTAATTACAAGACAACTCACTGTAGGGAACACTTACTGCAAAGAAAGTACTTTTAACCCATTGAGGAGGATGAAATCAGCAAATAATAGCCAAAGCTAACAAAAAAACATCATAAAAATATGCCCATATTGCTTACTCAAACTCTCCTCAGTTAGTAAAAAAATCATAGTAGGTTTTTTCCCCCAAACATTAATGTTTGTCCTAAAACATGTTTTTGATATAATAAAAGATGCTGTTTTTTTCTTGTTGTTAAACTACAATTAGAATTTTTATTTTCCAGAATGGAAATAAAATGAGAGCACAACACATTATATAAGCACTAAAAATGGCAGACTAAATGTAGAACTTGAAGCATTTTGTTTCCATGACAACAAGTAAATAATGAAGCACTTTTAAAAGTGGATTTGTTTGTTGCATTCGCAAAAGGTATTACAGTCATTTCCAGAAGTGATATAAAACAATTGTTACACTAAAAATAGGAGACAATTGTACAAAAGCAATTGAGCGGCTAAGTCAAACAAAACATCCAGTTTCGGTATATAAAAATTGCTTTTATTAGTAAGATTTAATGCAATGCCCATCAATCATGTTTTTGTCACTAAAAAATTGTACAACGAGCAAAAGCGCCATTAACTTCTTCTTTTATTTGAGCTACAGAAACTCATCAGTTGGATCAGACCACACTAATCCACCTGAAGCCCCAGCATGCATTAGTGTTTTTTCCCTGGATAACTTATGATAAATACTAAACAGTAGAGGCTGGAAACACTCCCCAAAAGCAGTGGTATTGGACATGGTCGACCTGGTGCATTTTGGATACATCCCAGGTTGGTAACTGACTATTTCACTTAAATCATTACTTTGGGCAATTTTTCCAGCAAGTCACTAATCAGTAAGAGGGGGGAAAAAAATACTCACTTGTTTTCTAATTTAGCCAACCCAACAACAGGTACTGTTTTAATGAGGAATAATCTCAGGGTGTATTCAGACTAGGAAAAATCCTTTGTTCTGGATCAAGTCTTCTTAATCCCGGACCTTGCATTTGGTCTTCATACATACCGGCATCAAGCGGCCCATTCTGTTAGGGACCAAAGCTTCAGTCATTGGCCAGGAACTACGAGGTCAGGTCAAAACAATAAGAGAAAGACGGACATGCTGTGCTTATAACTTGTTAAAACTTAATATTTCAATTACAAGTTTTGAACGTCTGGAGCTACACTTTTTACTTTAGTATGGCAGAGCCATGCTGCAAGGCGGTTACTGGCAAGGAGACGTACTGTGTGAGCTAGGATGCTGGCAACTGCAGTGATGAGGAGACGTTGGGTATGAAGGTTGTCTGCCAAGGGTTTATAACATATAGATTGTCGGGAAAACAGTGTGAGAAGCAATGTGTGTTACGTTAAAAGTTGTCTTAATGAGCCTGCACTCATCCGATCACATTTCAATGAGTTGCTGTGTCTCACCGTTGTGATGTTATTGCATTGTTTTTAACAGAATTCTATTAAAGCCCCCTATTATTATTTTTTTTTTTAAATGTTCCCAGTGGTCTCTTAATTAGGATTATGAAGTTTTTAACAAAAATCCCACAGCCTAAATGTCTTGAAAAGCCATATTTCATGTTAATCTAAAGCCTCGGTTTCCAAATTCTCCTCTACATGGGCGTGGTCATTGGTGCTGAGCTGAGTACTCCTGCCCTTGATCACTCCCTTTCTGCAAGCAGCGTCTTGCATGAGTGAAGAGCTTGACACAAAGGGGGGGGGGGGGGGCACAAACAACACCGACTGACAGTTTCTATTCTCAAGAGTTTATCTTTAGTGATAAGGAAATGCTTAAAAGCGTTATTTTCGGTTCCAAATCAACACTTTTTTGAACAATGTGTGGATTGACAAAACGAATGTGTGTACCCTGCTGTTTGATAAAAATGGGTCCAAGAGCGGTTCCTAGTCCGAAACCAGGGTCCACTTGGGTGCATTCAGACTGAAAAATTGTTCCGGATTATCTGGGGAAATGGATTTTGGTTCAATTTAAGCAAAACAAATGTGTCCCGTCCAAATTAACCTTTAAAGTCCCACTCTGATTATCTTTTCAAAACCCTTCCCAGTGGTCTTTTTAATATGATTGATAATTATTCGCCGTTTTTAGCCAAGATCAAAACCCTGCGCTTATTTCTTTTGTGGGATTGTTGGTGCTGTGTAAGCCTGCCCCTACTTCCCATCATCCATCTCTTTCCACTCCCTCCTGCTAGGTTACAGCCCCTCACAACCCCAACCTAACTAAATAAAAATATTGAGCAACTGAAAACTGCAATTTCTTTTATCTGCTCCCAAATCACAACTGCTTGAATGAAAATACTCAAACACAATTTTAATCTTAATTTTCTTTATATATGTCCTCCATGTCCTCATGAAAAAATGTCACACCAAAAACATCATTTTCATTGGAGTGGGTCTTTAACTTTACTTGTCTGTGTCCACATTTCTGCCTGCAGTGTATTTATACTGAGAGATATTATGCAGGCCACATTCCAATGTTGGTGCGACTGAGCAAACCCTTGTGCATTTCAAAAAGAAAGCAGTGAACTGAAAGAAAGATTTTTTTCTGGTAAAAAAACAAATCCCAACCCATACAAACAAACATTCTTAGGAGGCACACAGACAGGGAGACCTTGGGCACTGTAAAAGTAACTGGACCATCATGGTTTTGTGAGGCTGCCAAAACAGAAATTTACTGTTCAGATGTTCTCTTTTTATAAATAAATACCTCACTCATTCCACACATGCACACAAACAGTCACTTTAACAAACACACCACACAATCTGAATGGCACAAACCCAAATGCAAGCTTTGAACTCATAAACAGCATGCAAACCCAAAAGCCATGTCAAAAACATTAAAAGGTTAGGAAAGGCTTCTTTAATAAACACATAAATGCAGACCCTCCAAGAAAGTAGCCTTTAATTTGAAGGTCATATAAACAAGACATTGCAATTGACAGTTGATTTATAACTATATTTTTTTATAAAACAAAAACAGAGACATGCTACAGATGTTCTTATTCCTGGAAAAGGAAAGGGGAAAAAAGAAGACTTTTACTATAAAGCAAAAATTTTTTTTTTTTTTTATTTAGGACATATCTGGTACATAACCCATAGGTATGCTTGTGGTTTACATCAAATCATACACTTTAAAATAACAGACTTTGTATCTCATTTCATAATTTGGGTACCTGGAACTAAGAAACCCGATTCGTTAATTATATATATATATATATATATATATATATATATATATATATATATATATATATATATATATATATATATATATATATATATATATATATATATATATATATATATATATATATATATATATATTAAAATTTTTTTGAAGTTGATTTGGTTTCTTAAACTGATTGTTTGATTTGTAGATTCGAAGTATTGTCGGCAAAAAAAGAATAGAACCGAATGTGATCAGCCGTTGCAAATATAACTGATATACACAGTTAAGTTGCAGACGTATAGGAACATTTCTGAGTCAAATATTCTTTTCCACTCTCTACTTGACATTACTCCCCTTAAGCAAAACGGCTACAATGGATTGAACTGAACCAAAGTCACAAAAACTACATTTCCAGCATTGAAAGGACCAATCACATTGTAAATTGAATGAAAAGTCTCTTGACAGGTTTTACTGACACTTTTTTTCCAAATAAATGTATAGGTATATTCAAATGAGGTCATGGGTAACTAAACGAAAAATGACTGATGAGTGAGGGGCGGTTGTAGCAGACTGATGAAGACGTTAATGTTGCATATCTTAGGTTTGAGAAGTCTTCTTGTTCTGGGAAAAAATCCAGCTGCGCTTCTGTCAGAGTCAGCAGCTTTATCATGACTACGTAGCCCATCTATCAATCCATTTTGTATACTCCATTCTGTTGCTGGGGGTGGGGGGTTGGAGCACTACACAGCTGTCACTGAAGGAGAGGCAGATTAAATCCCTATGCAGGTCAAAAGTCCACCACTGGACCAGATAGGTCAACATGTGATAAACAACTGCAAAAACTTTAGGGGTGGAAATATTGCCTCTCTTTTGCCTTTCTTTCTAATTATTGTACAAAAATACAAACTACCAACTATTATAAGACAACCTAAATATTCTTTCAACCTGTCACAATATCTATCTGAGCCAGAAAATGTGATTTATCGACGAGGAGAGTAACGAAAAATTAGATGAAAGATCACACACCTAAGGGCAACTTGAAGAGACAACATCTATAATTTTCAGTTTGAGTAAGTGAGGTTCAGGCCTTTTGGGGCAAAATGGCAGTTTTTTTAAAGTCCCACTCCAAGGACCCCCCCTACTTTCCATCATCCATCTGTTTACAGGCCCTAGTGCTAGCTTGCAGCCTCTTGCAACCCCAATCTAACAGTACCAGCACAATAAAAACGGCGGGCAATATTGGAGATATTCAGTTTTGAGCCACTTGCCAGGAAAACAAAGACGTTCATGGATCTATTTGTCTACAAGTAGATGTATCACAATGGAATAGAAGAAGGAGCTTGTGGCTTGCAGTTGTACAACACACCAACAATTTGAATAAAGAAATACTCAGAAAGGCAATTTGAAACTCAACATTCTTTATATATGTCCTCTATCATGAGAAAAATGATACAAAATGTTAAAAACACAATTTTTATAAAAGTGGGTCTTTGAAGACTAAATAGATCGGGTCATACGGGAGCAACTTACAGCCAAGATTAAAAGGTTTCCATTTGACTGCGTTTTAAAGAAACTCACTTTAAAAAAAAAAAAAAAAAATATATATATATATATATATATGTTTTTATATCTCTAGGTTTATCTTGGATGTGTAGCTTCAAGGTAGCAGGGTTTCACACATCTTTGAAAAAAAAAACATCTGAAGTTTCGTGAAGCTTGACAAGGAAAAAAAGGGGGTTGCAAGTTTATAAAATTAATGACTTTTTCAGTGAATTGTGAAACACAGAAGTACAGCCGTGTCTCTGAGTTTTATGGGTATGGGAAGCCTGTCATCATCAGTTTCAGCACTGGACAGCTCCACAGACAAACTGGCACTCCTCAGCAACATAAACAGGCTGAAGTGACAATACCGTCAGTGTAATCAATGTGCCCCCCCCCCCCCACCACCACCACTTACAGGCACACAGACCAGCAACAAAAATGGCAGAAAGATAAACACAGAGGTTCAGTGATCCATTTGTCTGCATTTTTAATGAAATATTTTTATTTGAAGTTTTCTTGCACCAACTCGATAAAGTTTAAAACAGCAATGCATAGATGATCAACTAGATCTCAAACTTGCTTATTGTGTGGTCTCCATAACAGAAAAGCAGTCCCGGTAAAGTGCCACTTCTAAACATCCACCCAAAGCCAATCAATTTTTCCAAAAGATGCAGTAACACTCATTCTAATGCAGTAAATCACTTCATAATGTCAGCACAACTGATACCCATCAAGCTAGAGGACAATCCCTTCAAGAATTTTTCTCATGGACAATAAATCAAATATGACACAGCAAATTCTTGTCAAGGAGATAGGACTACAGTCACATATGCCAAAATGCCACAGCGCAGCGACCTACACACAGGTTTTTCAGCAAAACTGATGGCTGGGTGCGCCACATGCTATGTTCACCACCTATAGCTGACTGGTAAGAGTCAGCTATAGGTGGTCCCCAAGATCGTCTGATAATTGGCCTATTTCAGACTGCCAACCTCATGCCATCCCCTGTCCCCATGCCGCTGTCCTACTGCCATTGTTCAATTGTTAGGAATCGTAAGGTAGCAGTGCGGGCACGTAATGGGTGTTGAGATGGGCCAGGGGCCTGGTGATGACCGGACAACATTCTGGTGATCCCGACCACCAAGGGTCCAAATGGGGTGACGGCGTTAATGCTGCACAAAACTCATAGCGTTGACAGCTCCACAGCATCTCTATGGCTTGGAGATTGACAAATTGCGGTTTATGCTGAGAAGAACACGAAAAAGACGGAACATTTTGCTTTCTTGGGAGGCATGTTGTCTAAAAATTTGTAAATTTGTACTTTGACAAAATTACAATGTGGTTTCAAAATCGGAGTTCCAAATGGCCAGTAGTGCAGAATGGCCAGCTTTATATACACCCCTGGCTGCCGGTGGTGCTTGATATGAACAGCCACCGTCTGGAGACGTTTACACATCATCCAATCAGAGCTGCTGCCACTGATCTGGCTGCCACCACCCTGTAGCTGCCCAGCCGTTGCCCAATTTCGTAATGACGTCATCCCTGCCTGACTGAATCCTGCCTGACTGCCGCTGTCTGCATTCATGACCACACCACAACGTAAATAAATACCCTGCAAATATAACAAATAATATTATGCGTGTGTGTGTATGTTATAATATAATTTGCAAATATTTATAATATATATTTATAAAATATATATAATATTTTTTGAGTCAGCTTGGATGATAAAAAGTGTACTTTCTTTTTCAGCAATATTGACAAAATTGCAAAACCAACCATGATATTAGAGTTCTTAGATATTAGAGATACAGATAGATAGTGGGGTGCTGCAGATAGATATTAGAGTTACTTGGTGGTCCTATTAAAAACACAGGAAAAAGAAGAAACAACTGTCATGTGCGGGAGGCTCGAGAGCCGGTAGGACCCAGGCGCAGAGACGGGAGGCAAACGGGTTCAAGGGCAAGGGGTTTAATTACAAACACAAACAAAAAGCGCTGCCGAGCAGGATGACAAAACCAAAAAACAAAAACTCACTGTGACGTGGCATGAGACAAGGAACGAGGAACGAGGAACATGGCATGACATGAACACCATAACAGGGGTAATGGACAAACACAGGAGGCAGGCAGAGACAAGACTTAAATACAGACAGGGCAGACAAGACACAGGTGGACACGATCAGGGCTGATGGGGACCAAAGGAAGTAAAACTCAAGAAAACAGACAAGACAGGAGACTTTCAAAATAAAACAGGAAACAGAAACAAGACAGAACAAGGACCAAAAACAAGACAACAAATTCAAATCATGACAACAACTGGAGGTTTGCGTTGTGATATCACACCTATGAAATCTTTCAATATGGTAAAATGTTCATAAAGTCCACTCATATAGACAGATTTGTACAAATAAAGTCATAGACCATACAAGATGATCATTACAGTGTTAAAAACAAGCTATGCTTTTGATTTCCCACATGAGCAGCAAACAGTTTTGTTCACTTGTGAAGATTTTTGAGGTGTGTGGCTTTGTGGGGGGGGGGGGGGGGTGCGTGTGTGTGTATGTGTGTATTAGTATTGGTCAAAGAGAGCAAACTGAGGTAAACCCAATTAGGTACAGAACAATTCAAACTTTTGTTTTAGTGTCCTTTGAAATAAACTACAAAGCTAATTAGCAGCTTTATAATTGAAATGCATTACCTTTTTTAAATTACTGTCTGCCTCTGTATAATTAAATGAACAAAAAAAAATCTTAAATCAAATATTGCCTAATGCATAAAAATCATAACTCAAATGAACTTTGGAAAATGTTTTTTAAAATAATTAATATAAGTTCAAATCTATTCTTGGTCATGATGAATATGTAAAGTTATTATATAAATAAGTCCCATAAAAGCATATCATAATGCGTAAGTGTATAGCATGCTCATCCTTGCATTATATATCCTTGTATCCCCCGGGACCATGTCCCACATGAGCGGGAGACAATGGATGGATGGATATTATAAGTATATAATATATTAAAGGTAAAAATCATGGTTTGATCTATGAATTGTTGAGCTTGATTCGTGAATGGAATCAGATCACCACTTCAGCAACGATCCACAGCCCTATTAACAACAATATGAAAGAACCAGTCAACTTTATCGGTACCTTAAAATGCTTTCATGCTTCTGTGGTGAACGGGATAGGTGCAGGTGAAATAAGCGTCATCTGATTTATATTATGGACAAAAACCATTAAGTAACCATTAAGTCATTAAATAGGTTCTCCTCTGTTTTCTGCCTCCTACTCTCTGCCAGTTTTCTGCTTTTCTTGGCCTTTAAAAGAACAAGACTCAGCCCAGAGTTTCTCTGCAAAAAGTCATCAGTTCATTGATACTTTTGACCCCTCCAGATCTAAGTTTCTTCAAGAGTTTGTTTCTATTATGTTTGTTTTGAACCCTGCCTTGTCTCCTGGACCTGGATTTCATGCCATTTTCTAAAAAAAAAAAGCTCTATCTCAGTCACTGAACCTGATGTTGCGTTAAGGAAAGGATTTTTGGATAAAGGATGTTGAATTGGATGTTCAAATTGATTTTTTTTTTTTAAACTTGGGCATACCTGTAGAAACTCACTGCAGAGCATTTCAGTTTCCCTCTGGCATTTACAAGTGTTGGATGAGTGGTTTGCAACCAGTATTCCTCTCTAACTTTACCCGTTTGGCATTCCTTCATCTCCCCCTCACCCAGAGAAAGCCACATAGATTGAATCAGGATACATCTGTTCTACCTGGCCTGCAAGAAACATTTTGTTTTTACCTCACTGTTTCTCTTGCCTGTCTTCCTGCTGAAGCCAGTGTTCGCATTTGTCACTTGGGTCAATAAATCTTTACTACCAGTCCTGAGGATTGCTCATTTTTTGTGTCCATTACTGTATTTACTTTCTGAAAGGCTTTAACAGTTGAAATAAATCACAGAATAAAGAGGATACAAAATTTTATGTGACATCATGTGTGAACATGATATTTTTAGATTAAAAAAAGTAGATTTAAATATTTTTGCCTGTGGTTACACAGGCCAAAAGATGACTAAGAAGCAACCCAAAAGCGAAAGTTGCATGATTAAGGGTAGAAAAGTTGGAAGTGGAAATGTAGAAATATAGAATTTTCCAATCTAGATATAGATATCTAGATATAGAATATGTGTGCTTTAAAGGGTGTGAAAACCTCAATTCAAGGATTTGGTTTTGGTTAGTTACTGTATTTTTCCACCATTAGGTGCATCGGATTAAAAGGCGCACCGTCAATGAAAGGCGTATTTTTCAAATTTTTATGTCATAGGCCTGTATAAGGTGCACCAAACCATAAGGTGCAATGAGACGAAAAAGTTCGTCATGATCTATTTTCCCAGAAACTTGTTTGTGCTATGCCACATGTTAGCCACAGTAAAAGCGTTGGCCACGTCAGCATGTTCACAATACCTGTAACTTCTAACCTTGTTTGAAAGACGTAAAAAAAATACGGTCTGATACCGCTAAAAAAAAAGTTACTGCGACTTCCAAATTTGTTGGTAAAACATAAAAAACAAATTCCAACAACGCTACACGTTAGACGCGTTAGCGTATTCACTATGATGCTGCATTCACATCGGCCGCATGTGCGTTCAAAAACACGCTATACGTGATTTCATGAATGTGCGTCAGCCGGTGGTGTTCACACCAGAAACGCAGAAAGCGGGATTCTTCTTCTTTTTTTTTGTTCTAATGTTTACCAGCGCTTGTCCGCTACCTACAGTGGGATGAAACTTGATGTGAAAAGTCAAAGCAGTGCTAATCCCGCAAATCTTGCTCCAGGTTTTTTTGTTCTTGGTGTCATGTTGCTATTAAGAATATGTCCTTTGCGATCATGATTACAATGGTTGAAACTTCTATTTTTTTAAAAGGACCCTACTACACGTCCCTATCATATCAAAGACCCCGACTGGTCACAGTGCTGCGATTAATTGTGAAGAAGTCAGGGAGTGCAATCAATGAACGCCCAATTTGCATGTAGAGCTTGTGACCGGACGTAAAAACGTGCGTAGTGTTTTGTATTCTGGTCTTCATGCATTTGCACAGACTTTCATTGAAAGTGGCTGCTTGAACGCAATTTGACGCATCCAGTGTGAATGTATTTACACCCACCCAAACATGTTGACAGAGCTCTGTGTGCCTCTCAAAATTACATTAGCAGGCACATCAAGAATGAGTACATGTACAAGGTGCTCAGGATAATAAGACGCATTTTGTTTTTTTGAAAAAAGAAAAAAGGCTTTGAAGTAGGGATGGGCTGATATAATTTTTCCGGGCACTAGGGATAACCAATATTTCCCTTGCAACTGTGGCTGATAGCCGACATTTGCCAATACCTATACTTGAGTTACAGAAATGTTTGATTTCCTTTTTGTTTCTTCATTAGAAATGCACAACTTTTCTTTTACTTGACAATCACATTGTATTTACCCTTTTTACCATACTCATAGGAACAAGTATCCCTTTAAACTTTTTATATAAATATATTTGTAAACATTCAGACCATTTTTGGAATATTGGACATAACTGTAGACCTTAAGCTCCACATTGCTAGAGATCTATTACGAAGAACATGTATCCCTATCAAAAATAATATTTACCTGAAAACAGTCAATTACTTAATGATTATGCAGATATCGGCCAATATTAATACTGGCACCGATTTATCGGCCATTGCTACTTTGAAGTGCACCATATAGTGCATATAGTCGATGCAGAACAACAAGGCACTTTGAGAAAACTACAGAGCAGAGAATGATCGGTCTAATCTCAGAACACAGAAAATGTAATATTTGCTGAAGGCAGTTGTGGACCACAAGAGGTCAAACAATAGAGATTATAGTTAGATTTAAAAATGTGTTGATTATTTCTTTAAGGAGCTGATAACAAAGGTTATTCAGTGCAAGTAAAGTAAATCAGAGATTCAAAGTTTGCTAGCAGAGATCCATCTGTTTATATGTGAGTAGGTGATTTATAGAAAGGTAGGTTCAATGCTCTGGTAATCTGCTTCAAGTTGTTTCTTCTGCATACCAGGGAAATTTATTTTTCATATCATCGAGGTGATGCCAGCTGTCCTAGTATCATATTCAGTCTAACAAGAATTTGGTGATAATCTATCAAAAGTTGCAGATTATTCATGAATAGCCAAGTTGTCATAGTTTGAGTGATTGGAAGTTATACCGCAGTGTCAGTGCCTGGTTCAAGCAACACGGTGATGTTCTTCATTTTGATTTTCTCCGAATTATATCAGTGCAACAACTCTTGTATGGCTAAAGGCTCTTATGAATAATGCACTCCCAAAATGACAACAAGGCTACTTAAACCAGGAGAAAGTCATGCAATAAAAACAAACTTCTAAAGATTTTCTTTGGTTTTTGCTTCAGACAGAAATATATTAAAAACACAGAGAAACAACATGAAAATCCACTACTGCAGTTCTTGCTAGCTATATATAATCTGATTTATGTATTATTTATTTTGCAGGCTAGACTGACACCCAAGTATCCGAACCATGAATGAAAAATGCTCTTTTCCTAAACTTTCCCAATTGATCTGAGGCTGACATTACTAAAACAGCAGAGTGAGAATCCAAAATTTAGACTCCCAAATTCACTGATCATAGTCATTCAAATTAATCTAATATTAATTGGTATGTCAGTTTATCAGTCTGTCAGACAAAGGGGAAAAAAACCCATCTTATTAAGTAACTCAACAGCCTAAAGGATCCCTCACTAAACTGGAGTTTATGTGCACTTGGGAAACTTTGTGTCATTATTAAAATCTAAACCTGTTTTGGAAGACATTTACTTAGACGTGATTCTTATTTACTATTGTAGATAGGCACCAAGTTCATGGCTGCTATTTTCTTTCTTTTTTACCTTCAGTCAAACATGTTAGGTAATGGAATTACAAGTAGGCAACATCTCAAAACTAGAACACCATTAATAAATAATTGTTATGTCAGTAAATTCAAAGAAATGTGAAAACATATTTTAATATTGAATCATTACACATAGACTGAAATATTTCATGACTTTATCTCATGTTATGTTGAGTATGGCCTAAAACCCACATTTTAGCATTTCAGAAAATCTGCACATGACAGCAGACCAATGAAACAATTCAACATACATTTAAGACTGTGAAAATTGTGTTATTTCTCCCTACCCCTCCGATTGTAGGGGCCTCCGATTGTAGGGGCATTTGAAGCTCTGGTGGTGTCCGAAATGTTTTTTTTTTATTGGGTAGTAGTAGGGACTAGCTTAGGGTCAGTTATTCCTCTGCAAGTAGGGTGACCTGTGTCACACATGTGTGTCACACATGTGAGAAAACCCACTTCTTCACTTGTCTCAAGATAATTTTTCCATATGTTTCTGTTTGGAGGGCTAAATGTAGGGGTAGGAAGAGTAAGAATTCAGATTTGGCCAATGTCTCCTTTTTTTAAATATTGATAACTAGCTGTTGAATATATTTTAATATACATTTATTTATTTTGGGTGAGGAAATTCAGTTTAAAAAGTACCACAAAATTTCACTGGATGAATAAAGGATATTGAATAGGATGTTCAAGATGTTCACAGAATTGTCTGCACTCATTCTTAGATTGTCAATCCATGTATTAGTCGTCGCAGTGTGCACTCAGTCAGATGTGTCAGTGAGTGAGGCATTTAGTCTAGCAGGATGACTCTGTTTTGACAACATGACTGGGCTAAAAGAAGGCAAACGGCAGGACATCATGTACTGTACTGTTCAAGAAAAGAATAGAAAAATGTCTACAAGCGAAGCTGCTGAGAAAAGCCTACAAAGTGTTATTGTGTTGAAATTTAACAGCAAATTTTGAGGTAGGATGCACTTAGTACTAATTTCTGTTTAGCATTTTAAAAGCAATTTTTATTTGATAAAAATAGCACAAGTGAAACATTGGAGCTCAAGGTCACTGCTGTAACTTCAATAAAATATATACATCACCTGTGACTCTATATTCAATTCGTTTCAGAATAAAAATTACCAGCAAAAGGTGAGATGTAAATATCAAGAATGTTTTACTTCTTGGAAATGAAAAGCAGCAGGTGAGTCAACTTTATATTCTGGAGCCACACAAGTAGAAAATAATTTTTCAAAAACATGTTCTCTTCTCAACCTGTCATAAAATGTCTGTATTTATTTTCTGGCAGTATATATGTCAGTACAATAAGGCGTACTTGAAAGCCTTAATTTAAAAGGTACTCAGTCAAAATATTTAGTTGGGTGTTTTCGTGAATATGCTAACGTCGCTAACATGTAGCAGAGTCGGACTGCTCGTTATTTTTTAAGTGTTACTAACAAGGTTGAGAGTTGGTGGAGTCACATGTTTTAGAGGTATCACTGTTTTTTTTTATGCTTTGCAAACAAGATGGGGGGCTACAGGTGTTGTGAAAACACTAAAAAGGCTAACACTTCAAACGCGGCTAACGTGTAGCGGGTTTCCCACCTTAACCCCTAAATAGTGCACTACATATTGCGTTCACCATTTTGTAGTGCTGTCTGAATCTACAATTGCAAAATCGAGTTCCGTTGAAAATTTTTCAGAACTCTCTGCGAAAAACCAATGTGCATCGATGCTCACTAGATTGGAGAATATAGACCACAATGCATTTTTTACCAAAAAAATTTATTTACACGTATTCTTTCGATGAACCATCAACATTTTTATCTGATAACATAAACAGCTGTGAAAACCAAAACTTGAAGTACAGTACAGACCAAAAGTCTGGACACACCTTCTCATTCAAATGAATGGGTAGGTGTGTCCAAACTTTTGGTCTTTACTGTATATGAAAGTAGATTTCATGAAACGTTTCTATACAGTTTAAAGTGTTTTTGTGTTGAATCTTTTGTAAGGAACACATTTTTTTAAATCAATACTAAGAAACCCTCAACCTTAAATTGAGCAGATGAGCAGTAGAGTTTAAAAAAACATCTGTACTTTTCCAGCTTTTGTGCACTTGTCTGTTTGCAACACACAAGCAGAAATGCATTTTCTGAATATAAGGATTAGGAGTTATCCATTGCTATGAATATATCTTGTAGGTGTAAATGGTTTGTGGGTGAGTGTGGATCCTCACACTTGAACATTTGTGATCCACAGAGGCATGCAATGCTAGCTGCTGTAATCTGAGGTTTACATGCCGTAAGTCTGCAAAAAGCCTGCAGGCCTTGCTGGCAGAGAAAAAGTGAGGAGAAGGAAAACGGAGAGAATGACAACATGGCAGACAAGACCACAAAGAATAACTTTCCAAAGGGCAGTCACAGGGGTTTAAAAAAAGAAAACTGATAAATGGGGGCAAGCAAGTATAGACAGAGGCAAAAAAGATGTAATGACAAAAAAAAGGAGAAATTTGAGGTAAAGCTAGGTAAGGACCAAAGATATATATATAAAAAAAGATTAGTTCAAATTTAGAAAATACACTACAAAAACATAGAACATACAAGTGTGTTTGCTAAACTCACACAATCCTGTTAGAACATTTTTTCACTAATACTTCCTTTAACCTTTTGTGTCTTAGTTGGCATGGCCCTCTACACCTACAGTGCTGTTTACCATTTAACTAAATGTCAAACAAGAGACAGTGCAAAATAAAAATCGATGCTTTGACTGTGGTGTCGGTTTTATGTTATCATTTTTCACCTTTGTTGAAGATACCCTGACCGCTAAGATGTGAACAAGCAAACCTTTGGCAGCTCAGAAATAATCTACGGTATTTGGAGACGATGACTGATACAAAAATGCTGCTTTCACACGTGAACATGAAACAACATCAAGCTGATTTAGATTTAGTGTTCAACTACATAATCGCAATTCAAAGTATTTAAGATGTATGAGATTGCTCATTAGTGGATTACATATAAGTCTATAGCTGTGTTTCCATTGACTATGACATATTTCTCAAAACTGCAATGGAAACACACTTTGTCATATGAAATAAGTCACGTGACCACATGTAGCCAGTTTGTAGATATAGACAGTAATGCACTTCTTGGTAGGAACTGGCTGCCTCGGGGCCCTGCACAGCGGGCTCCGCAAGAGGCCCAACAGCATCAGAGCTCATCAAACGTTTAGCGTGTTATGCGGAATTGTTGGACAACGATTGAAACCACGATTTCCCAAAAATCGCTTCATCAGTAGCCGCTCCTACGTGTACAGAGCTTACTGCTCCATGACCTAAATAAGATGCCAATATCTGCTTTGTGGCATGAAAGTGAATATATCTCCTGTAAATCAAAGGATTGTTCATGTCTGTCGCCATGCTTTTGAATAACATTGGGTGAGTTGGTTTGTGTTTATTTGCATAGTTATGATTTAATGGAAACAGTGTAGTTGCAAAATTGTTTTTTCAAAATTTCTAGAATTTCGATAAAGTTGTGTACATCTGAGTAATGGAAACGCAGCTTATGTTGCAAGCAGGGCACAGCAAATAATGCGTGTTTCTATATGTATATGTTTTGAACTATGGCTAATTTTAATGCTCATCACATTCAGTAACAAATCACTGTTCTTGGTACATTAATATGACAAAAGTAAAGTGTATACATATCTATAGTCTAATTAAATATCCATAGTCTCAAATTTAATGGAAAAAAAAATTAATAGTCTCAAAATGAAAATCTTTAAAATAGAATAAGAAATGACAACATGTAAAAACGAGAGGTACAAGGAAATGAAATATGAGAGAAGGACCTGAGAAGAGGTGGGAGATGGGAAATGGCATATCAAACCAGCAGAAATATAAAGTAATCCCTTTAGTAAGTGTAACCGTGAAGACACACAAAAACACATGTGAGCATAAGATGAACACACCATATGTCTCTCTAGCTTGAGCTTATCAAATCCATGAGGAAATGTACTGAAGGCACCATCATGAAGTGTGATTCCCTTGCAGATTATCCATAATGTGACTATTTGGTATTAAGACCTATCATAGCCTGAGACACACTTTGGCATATGTGTGTGTCTGTTAGCTGATGACACTAGAGGCATAGAAAAATGTTGAAGATGGGACAAGATTAAATATTCTTTTTTCTTTCACCTAAAGGTTTGAATGAAGTGACATTTAAGAAAATAATTCCAAGCAGTTCAGAGGTGAACTTTTATTTTTACTTTTTTGTTGTTATCAAAGGGAATGTAAATATGTTTTTTTTTTCTTGGGTTTTCTGTCAATGCTTCAATGCCACAAGAGGGCACAAGTCAGATGCCGAAAGGTGAACAACATAGGTGGTTCATTGTTGACAGTATTAAAAAGGTGTGGCATAAAAAGAAATTATTCAGATTTAATTTTTCTTTTTAATTTACTGGCAAACTAATTGTCACTTGATAAAATTTTGTTTAATGGATCTCAAAGAAAACATATGGAGCATAATGTGTGTGGAAGATAAAGAATCCTTCTTTTGCTGTTAGCTCTTTGAAATATTTGATAATACAGTCAACTAGCACATTCTCAACATATTTACTACAGCAGATTAACCCTGAAAAGGAGTAAAATGGGAATGTAATATTCTCATGAGCATCCTACATTAAAATCTGTTTGGTAGAAGCATTTTTTTTTTTTTTTGTGGTTACCACCTAACACTGGTGGTTGGTGATTTTTACATGTTTCTTGTGGCCTTTTTCTCATGATGGAGGACATGGTGAAGGACAGCGTTTCTGAGTATTTATTTATTTATTCAAATCGTTGGGAATCAGGAGCAAATGCAAAGATGATGTTTAAAAAAGATTTTATTTGTTGTGTAGAAAATGCACTGGGCGAGCCACAAGATGTATTCATTTATAGACGACCAGACCCATGAACATCTCAAAATTTTACGGCTGGATAGTTCCAATGTTGCATGCTGTTTCACGGGCTGGAGGAAAGCAGCAATGGGAGGGGAAGAGGGGCGTGCTTTCTCTGTGCCAACAGTCCTGCCCACAACTCAGAGGTGAATTTTTATGGAACTACTGCCTATCTGCAGAAACTATGTCATAAACAACACAGCTTTTTTTTTCTGTTGTTGAAAATGGTGTAATCATATAATCATATCAACAGATGACGGGGATCCTTTTAAAATAGATCAAAAGATTATCAGAGTGGGCCTTTAAAAGAGGCTGTATCATGCTAATCTAATGCTGATCAGTCTTAATCTTATGTAATACAGTATTATACCTGCAGAAGGAGTAGATTAAACAAATTATATTAATGGGATTTTTTTTCCCCCGTTCCTTCTGTCTTTATCCCATTAAAGCAGGTTTTCACCTGACAAATCACGTAACCACCAACCATCCCTGTTCGGTTATCCCTGTCCAATATTTATACCACTGGTTTAAAATATTGTCTAAAAAAAGCAATTCCCAGAGGGGTAAAACAACTGCCGCAAAGTCAAACTCAGAAAATGGTAAACTTGCCCTTTAAAGTGTGTTCATCGTAAATATACAAGGTCTGATCCACTTTTAGGTGGAACAGTGCTTTTATTAACTGGTGTGTTGTGTTGTCTCCAGGGTAAAGTGTTACAGTACCTGATGGGACTTAAAATTGCATTAAGAGGCTTGTGAGATGAGTAGCGTTTTGGCTTAGCATTCTCATCCCAGTTTTTACTCTTATTAGAAAAACACCCCACTGCTTTAAATATCATCAGATCAACGACATCAGAGCAGTTCAGTCCTGTGACAATAGATAGGTATAAACTAAAAACTGTTCCCTTACTTAGATTTTGCTTGTAAAGTGGTTCTTTGGGAGTTAGCAGCAGCCTGGGGAAATCTCATTATGTAGAGCATATACCACATTTGATGAAAAAACTTCAAACTGAAAATGAGGTCTGAGTAATTATGGGGGGAATAATTGGCTGGTATTTTTAATAGCTTTGGGCCAATATTTACTGATTATTCAGTGGATGAGTGAAGAAGCCATGAGTGGCCTCTGGAGGAAGGATTATACCGACGTATACAGAAATGCAACAGTTTTTGGTTTCTACCATTGACACCTCTGTATTCTGACAACAAATTACAGACTAATAGTTTCACATACACTGGAAAAATAGTCTCCCTTAAAACAAGTTAAAATGTGTAGAATACGAGATATCTCTCCCTTTTTAGGAGTAAAAATATCTACCAATAGAACTAGTAAAATTTGTCTTGCTTACATTTCCTAAAATAAGTTGTGATGTCCTGCTCCTTTAGCAAATTTTAATGTTAAAATTAGTACTCATATTAAGGTATATTGCTCTGATAATTTGAAGTACAATATTATGCCTGCAAACAAGAATATTAAAGTAGCTACAAAGTTGTTTAAGGACATATCACACGGCAGCTACGCACATATTGCACAGATGAAAATTGGTCGATACATACATGGAAAACTTAGAAAAGTTGAGGGCTTTCACATGAAATTTTTCCAGATGTATCACGAATGAACCATGGAAAACCATTGTAGAAGTACAAATAAAGCATGCAATGAACACGGAAAGCTGCGCTACATTACATTTCTTCACTTTGACATGAGCACTGAGCAGAAATCACATGGTCAGCACCTGCCGCGGGCCCTCTTGATACTTTCTATTAATTAAACACCCCGCTGAACCTGGCCCCCTCCCGCGACCCGCCTTCCTGCCGCGTGGGTGACCCCCCCCCCCCCCCCCCCCCTCTCTCTGTATAGACTGCAGCAGGGGTAAAAGACCGACCGATTTAGATATCCAACACAATACTGCAATCGTGCAGGAACCATGTGCGATCAGTGACTATTAGTGATTCGTTCATTAATTACGTAATTTTAACGTGATACATGCGCCGTATAAGCGATATAAAACTAATAGATCACTGGTACAAGCGTGATAAGTACGTTAGACAAATGTGGAACGGTTTTGGAAGGCCACAAATTTGCGTATGCATCACGCACAATTGCGTGATTCTTGATACACGTAATAATTCCATAAAAACTACGGATGAACTGTGTAACTCTGAACTGACCAAAAGTTTGAATATACACCTGCTTTTTTCCCCCCACATAGTATATCCCATTTTAAGCACTACCACAGTCCAAATATCCTAATTTTTAGACTACTTAAAATAAGAATTCAGGTACACATTATTTTAGTAAAAAAAGTAGTTCCATTAGAGATATTACTTAAATGAGATGTTTTTAGGATTAATTAGCTCAAAAATATATTTAATTTTCTCAGCAAATTATTACATCTTATGGAAAAGTCACTAGTAAATTAGTTTTGTCTTAAATCAAGTGTAAAACTATATATAAACTGGACACTAGAAAAAATACTCCATGTTTATATTTTGTGTTTTGTAGTGTAGATCCTTATTTATCGCAAATTGGAAGAATTAGTTCATTTTAAAACACACTGGTTCTTTTAAGTTTTTTTTAAATGTTTTTAAGTATGAAAGTCAATGGAGAAAAGTCAGAGTATCAAGAAAAGTCTGGTTATCTTCGGACACCAACTATAGATATGCTTGTTCCTTACTAGAAATGTATTTTTATCTATTTATTTTTTTTATTTTAACTTGTCGTGTCCAACAGCTGGGCAGGCAGATGAGAACTGAGGGCCTCTTGTGTTGGACATATTTTACTTTAACAATAGGGGTTTTAATCTTCAGACAAACCAAATGTATGTCTGAATAAACCCCTTTTGTAATTAAGGCCAAATTTTATTAATTTAAACCACGTTTGAAAATCTTTGGTGTTGGACCGGACGGAAAGGGAAAGAGGGGAAGAAGAGAGAGGGACGTTAGAGAGAGGGGGGGGTAGGAGGGTGATAATAGGAGGGGAAGGGGGGATGAGACCATGAAGCAGCATAAAGCAACAAGTTTACTGGTTGTTTATCATTACGGTAAGGTTCAAATGCAGTACAAAAAGGGCGGGGCCTGTCCACACACACACTCAAATGTTATCAACACACCTGCTAGCTGCAAAAATGTCCAGATGTCAATATGTACACAAAACAGATAGTGTTCACACACGCATACTTATGCCTTAAAACCAACTAGTGTGAAATATTTCAGTCATTCTATCACGCAAACTAGTAGTGCAAAGGTGAGCTAACACCTGTGCTCAGGTGAGTGTTTATGTTCTTCTAAAATGGATAGAGGAATGTATAAAGAAGGAAGGAGGGTGCCCAGCCATCCCCACACCAAGACCCCCGCCGCAGCAGCAGCGGCAGCCGGAACCCCCCCAACGCCACACGGGAGTAGGCAGGGAACAACCGCCCCCCGGGTGACCAAATGTGACACCCAGGCCAGGGCCAGCAGGACCGCCACGAGGCCCCCAGAACCAGAGAGCAGGGAGGCACGGGGGGAAAGAGAGCGCCCCCCCAGCCCAACCAGGAGAGCAGCTCCCCCGCCGCGCCGGGAGAGCCCAACGCAGGGCCCCACCGGAGAAGGACGCCCACAGCCCCAGACGAGCACCCCATCACCACCCAGGAGTTCCGGGCATCCCCCCGCCCCAACCCCAGGTACGAGCCAGGACCCCCCAAGGGAGACCCGCCCTGCACTCCAGGCAGCCACCCACCCGGCCTACGGTTGGTCCAGGGAGGAGCAAGGCAGGGGCCCGCCGCCCCCGCCCAAGAGGGGGCGGTGGGACACTAGGGGGGCACTAGAAATGTATTTGACATCACTGACATGGAGTTAGCTGGGAGTTATTCTTACTGCTCCAATCAACATGTGACTTTGTTAACTGGTCTATCATTACAACAGAAGCCTTTAGAAGCAAAGTTTATGTCCACAGATTATTGCCCTGTAACTCACATCCAAGCTATGGTCTATTAGAACAGTCATATATTCAAGCACGGATAAGAATGTCATTTAACCGAAAATGTCTTTTTTAATAAATATCCATGAAAAATTCTTCCAAAAATTGAGCTTTTTAGTCCATCTGTATTTTATGACTTAAGTTATGCATTGTTTCCAGTCTGTAAATAATTTTAAATAGTCAGAGATAAAAGCTTTAATGATTATATAAAGCTGAAAAAAGATTACCTAAAGCTATTCCATGATGATAAAGTTTGACTGATCTGAAGGTCTTGAACTAACATGTATTTTTTGAAATGTTAACATAATACACAGTGCCTTTATTTGTATAACTTCTTGCGATGCTGCATTTCTTGGTTTAAAACCAGACCAAATGTCACACCAATGATGATTCAAATTGTGAGCAAAGTGAATCCTGGTTGGCAGCACACTGAGCCTCTTAGAGCAGCTTTACACCGCGCATAAAGATCTTTGTGAGAAGCAACTTTTTTTGTTGTCATGAGACATGCACTACTTAGTTGGGATGGGTACCGAACCGAATTTCTGTGCCATGTTGCTACCAGTATCATATAAAAAAGCGGATTGCAGTGCTTTCTAGCGGGCTCAGATGAGAATGTGTGAAGCAGTGAAGCTGTGCAGCGGCTAATGCACTTAGCATCAGCCAAAATGCTATCCGGCAAGATAGCAGGTCAGAGTGATGCATGCAACGCTCTGAAAAAAGGCCAACATCGTGGCATGTGAGAAAAAGGAGCTGCAGTGCCACAATGCAGATTGTCATGTGAATAAAGCATCTTAGCCACATTAAAGCGCTCTCCTTCCCTCTGCCATCCAGCCTCATCAAACTTTAATTTTCATGGAAAGAATTGGTGTTTTTTCCCCTTTATTTTTGAAGCTCCGTTAAGGCTCTGAACCATTTAAAAATACTGGAGAAGCTACATTTAAAATAAACAGTGCTTTATTTAATCAATCATACTTATTGGTTAAGGTACATTCTTTGTCTTTTTTTTTTAATTCTGAAAGATATTTTGTTGTGTAAATCAGACACTGTTGACTGTTCCCTTTAAGAACAAATATATTTTAAGTTATCAAAATAAAAGCACTATGAATTTGCTTGGGTAAAGGCAACTTGTATATGAGATACAGTTGCAGTGCTTAACATTGTAATTAATAAATAAAATGAATTTCATCATTATATTACAATAAAGGCTTATTAATATTCAAGTAGAGTTTTTTTAATCCTATTGCTGGACGCGTATTGGGATCGTATCACCAGACTCTTGTTGATACACACCCCTGGTCTCTACCTTTCATTTCCTTGCTTCAGATCCCTTTCTTCTGCTACCATACTGTTTACAACCTAGTCACACACATTCAACCTTCCTCTCCTTCATATTTGGGGCTCAGCCAATTTTTTTTCTTCTAATCTATTAAGTCATACATTGGCAATATAGCTAAGATTACCCGTGGACTGAAAACCCCACATCGTTTCCTTGTTCCCTTTCTCTCTGCCTCACTTCATCTATCAACGTCTCTCTGTACTCATCCATCCATATATCCATCTGACCTAAGCAAAAAGCTGTGCAAGAGGAGGCTCATTTTGTTTTTATCCTCCTCACTCCCTGCATTCATCTTCCCTCTGTCTCACTATTTTCAACAGGACCATCAGCCATGTCACTTTGTTTCTTTATTTTTTTCCAACTGAAGCAGTTTTCTTACATTTCCAAACTTTTGCTGCTCATACAACGTCTCTCAGCTTTGGTGAGTATGAGGTATTTTGCAGGTTTTTTTGGCCATGTTTCCTTGCTATGATGTTGTCAAATCTTTTTTTTTAAAATATCCAGGTACATTATATACAGGTACAACTATCAGTGATTAAAAACTGTTCTTTATCAAAGTTGTCCCGAAAAAGAACCTTGTTTGTTGGGCAATATTTAGCTGTAACTGCTTTGGGCTGTATTGTTGTTGTTGTGCTGTTTCAAAAGTCTTTTGTATTAAATAAAAACTATTTCATCCATAGTATGACAATATAATGATGCATCAATAGATTGTTGGAGTATTTGACCTCCTTTTAAAGTCTCCTTAAGTACATTCCGAAGGTTGTTAGTGGTGTTGACAATCGGGTCTGAACCGAAACATCACCTCCCATTTAAATTTTATGCAAGCTAATCCTTAACCCCTTTTTTCTTCCCTTTTTCTTCAGTACCCTTATCCACCATCTCTAACATCCCGCTCTTTTCTTCTCTCCTTTTTTTATACATACAAAATACAAGCATAATGAATAGAAAAAAAGTTACAAAAGGGGTTTATACAGAAGAATAATAACCCCCTATTGTTGCAGTAAAATATGTCCAACATAAGAGGTCTTCAGCTCATATCTGTTTGCTAAGATGTTGAAAAGGGAAACTAGAAAACATGTTGCTTTTTTTATAACATTGCTGAGGTGGTTGGAGTCAATGTGCCATCCCACTGAAGACTTTACTTTTGCAATAGAGGGACTTCAGTTAATAACCCTCCATTTACATAGATCTGTGGGTAATCTGTAACACTTGAGCCAACTTGGTTGTTTATGTCATGTTTATGCCAGTTGTTTATGGCCGACGAAGTGGACATTACTAGAAATGAACGCACGCTGGGGAAGCCTGAACCATTTGATGTGAAGCGGAGAAGTGTTCCTTCCGCGTTGTCATGTGACAGCGCACCACTTAGCTGGCTGAGCTGGCACCGACCTCGACTACAGCAGGAAAGGAAAGCGATTATATTAAAGTTAAAATCCCATTATCTGTCACACACTTAGGTGTGTGAAATTTGTTTTCCGCATTTGACCCATCCCCTGGGGGAGCGGTGAGCTGCAGACACAGGCGCGCTAGGGAACCATTTGGTGGTTTAACCCCCCAATCCAAAACCTTATTGCTGAGTGTCAACCAGGGAGGCATTGGGACCCATTTTTAAAGTCTTTGGTATGACTCGGCCTGGATCTCAACTCACGACCTTTCAGTCACAGGGCGGACACTCTACCACAAGATACTGATCGTCATGACGGGTGAAACAAAGCATCAATTCAGACAGAAAGTTCACCTCTTAAATCTCTTGTTTTTGTCCAGAAGACGAAGCTAAAGTTTGTTTTAAAGAAGTCAGCGCAGTGATATAGAACATTTAAACTATGTGACCAGAACTTCTTTTTGACACGTGCATTATCACTGTTCATTATTTTTTTTAATCCTCACCCAGCAGCCAATCAGAATTGAGTGTTCACCCGGACAGTGGTATAATAGTATTTAATTTTGATAAATCCTACCGTCACATTTAGGAACATGCAAATCTCTTAAAAAACAAGAAACAATAACTCATGGAATGAATCACATCTGTCTTCAATAGTAAAAATTGTTACAGACTAAAGGTTGCAAAGTGGAACAATGAACAACTCAGGCAAAGTCAGCTTCTGACAGTACTAATGGTTTTCACAACTACAATGTTAAAATGTTTCCTTCAGGAGTGAGTGTAAGTGTGTCTGTGTGTAGCCCTAGAAATTGGTGAACTGTGCAGGGTGGACTACAGCCTTTACCCTGCAGTAGTTGGAGTAGACTCCAGCAAGCCCTTTTCCCCTGCATGATGGATGGTTGGATTGATAGATGGATGGATTGATGGTTTTTCATAAATATATGTGTCTGAGCCTACCCTCTACCCTTGATTTTCTTAAAATGTGTTATTTAAAGACATGAAAAAAAAATATTTTTTACAAGTACTTTCAAAGTACGGCTATTCAAAGGGACCTGTGGCAGTTTCGTCAACTTTAATCAATGCCCTGTGTCCACCGTGCTCTGGTCACCCTGGACAAATTTGGTAGTCTGGGCATGTATTCATTCATGACTGATACGACCTTCCAGCTAAAACAAATCCTTCACATCAGCAGGGCTACAAAGTCTGCAAATACTCAGTATTCATGAGTTCACAAGGGTGAAACCTGTTATCACAAAGCTTTCAAATAATATGTTTGTAGTGCTTCTGCCTCAGCCCCGCTACATGAAGAGGCAGGGTAAAAGATAAGTAAATCTTTAAAGGAATAATTCCTAATTTTTGCAGCATGTTTACCAACCAGCTGACAGAGCTAAATGTGGAAATAAGCATCGGTTTAATCTTCTTAAGCTTAGACGTGAGATTTGTTGACAACACACAAAATTATAGTTTTAGTACAATTTTGAGTTTTGAGCAGACAAAGCCTGCAACTTATATTTGTGCATGAATAAGTAAAGAATCATATTCAGACGGCTCACACTTTTACCGGGATTAACTCCTCTTATCCCAGAGTTAAACATCTGTAAACATTATGTCTTCATTTCTGTATTATATGCAATTTGTAAGGAGTATCTTTAACAGACCAAGTCACTCTATCAGTTTCCTTCTGCTTTGGGTGTATAGATTATACAAATATAATAATAATAAGTGTTTTTTACAAATACCTGCATTTTCATTGACTATAACATTTCACAACTTGGATTTCCGATAAAGTTTTTGCGCTTGGAGAAGGTAGTTTTTGAGGCCTATCAGTTTTAACATTTGTCACAAAACAGCACTGGAAACACTTTTTTTCAAATGAAATGAGTCACATGACCAACAACCGGATGGCAATGCACTTCTTGTTTGGAGCAGGCTGCCTTGGAGACTGCACAGTGGGCGCCACAAGAGGCCCCTAAATATCCCACAGCTCATCAAAAGTCAAGTGTGTTATGCGGAATTGCTGGATCCACAGCTCCTCTGTAGAATCACCAAACACGATTTCCCAAAAAGGCTTTATCCGTAGCCGCTCCCACATGTACTGTACATGTCATTTCATGGCCTGAATAGAACGCCAACGTCTCCTTTAGAAGATGATGATGAGCGGTAGTGCCATGGCAGAGATTTAAATGTACCGGCTGTAAATGAAAGTATTGTTCACATCCGTTGCCATGTTTTTGAATGACATAGCAAAAGTTGGTTTGTGCATTTTAGCTTAAAATGTGTCTGGACCACGCAGACTACCCGCACTTAATTATAAGAATTGCGGCTGTGGTGGAGCATGTGTCAAAGTGTCCTTGGGCAAGTCATTGAACCCCACATTGCTCCTGTTGGTTATATGCTGGCGCCAGTGTTCAGTTGCAAAGCTGCCATCAGTGTGTAAATGTGTGTGTGAATGCATGAATTGGACTGAAGTGCTTTGGGCCTGGATAGAGAAGCGCTAAATAAGTGTACGCCATTTAGTATTGTAAATCGCTTGATGAGCGCATGGCTCTAAAATTTTCTTGCACCTTTTTTCTATAGGCATGCTTTGAGTGACAGGTCTTAGCCAATACTTACAATACACAAGTGTAAGTAGGGGTGAAGTAGGTTAGATGCAGGCACGTCGTACCGAATTTTCATGTTTTCAGTACCGCAAAATCTACATACTGTGCAAGGGGGCTGTTAGTGCTTTTCAAGTGATAACCTTGTACTCTGTGCTTGCAGTCTGAATGTTGGAAATTCGTGTCATTATGTCCCTTAAGGATACACGCCTGAAGGTAACTGCAAGACATACCTGCGCTCCCTTGAAGTTGCGGTCGGACCTGTCTACGACCCTCTACACACCAAAACCCTCAGCACCTGTACAGGTCAACCGTCGTGACGAAAACATAAGCATAATTATGCTTAGAAGTCATCTTAGAACACATTTAATTTTAGAACACAACATCAATTTCATAATCTAAACATTGCACACCCATTCAGATACCTAAAAGTCTCAGTTTCTATCAGTGTCATTATTTGTTGCTTTATTTACAGATGTGGACTCCTCATTTTCTGGCTGTTGCTGTTGTTAACTTTAGGTTCTCTTATCAATTACCATAAACTGTCAACACAAAACGCCCCGCCATGTTTCACAAGCCAGTCTGCTAACACCTTCTTGACATTTAAAAAGATGTTTTTTAAAGCAGCTGCGTTGTTATTTCCCATCACAGCCACCTCTCAGTCTCAGATGCATGTCTCCAGCAAGGCTCCAGGTCCACATGACGTCTGACACCAGACACTGCAAATGAATTGCAGAACTCACTTGGATCCCGCTACTCCTTTTGAACTAAATTCTATGTCAAAAGAGGTTCTGGTGTGAGAAGCATCCCGTCTCATCCAAGCACCTACGGCATCTCTCTCGTCGGCTCTTTAAGACCAGGGTTGCAGATTAGTTGCTTGGACATCTAACACAAAGAAAGTGTTTGAGGGACTCTTTATTTTACACCCCAGCAAACAAGTAGAAAACTTTTGCATCACCAGCTTTCTTTAAAGATCTAAAGCAGATGTGATACTGAGAGAATTTTTTTTTTTCTGGTGCTTTCAGGATGACACAACATTCCCAGCAACATGACAAGCTCCCCAAAACACGTGTGGATGTCTCCACGGCGGCCTGGAGTATTGATCACCTGTCAGATAGATCACAGCTTGTGAGGCTAAGGGCCTGTGAATCTGACCAGGTGGTCAACAGCAAAGAGGGGACCTCAGGGGACTGTCCCTTCACCATTCCTCTTCAACCTGGATACCTCAGACTTTCAAGAAATCTCAGTCTTGTCATGTTCAGAAATACTCAGAGTGCTGTCGGTTTTGGGTGTGAAAGTAGTGGACAGATGATCGAGTGCAGAAGGAGTGGTGGACACTTTGTCACATGGAGAAGGATCAATAGCTTAAACTTGAATGTCAAGAGGAAAAAACAAATAGATGAGATATGCAACTGAATTCAGCAGGATCTCCATCCAAAAGGAACAGCTGGTGATGGTGAAATGCACTCTAAAGGAGATTACAAAAACAGATTTAGACCTTTTAAAGGGACTATACTATGAAAAATCCGTTTTCGGAGCTTTAAAGTGTGTTGTAATGTTCATTTCTTATGAATAAAATCATCAAAGCTGTATTTTGATCCGCTTATGCATTTCTGAGTATTCTGAGTATAAATATGTGCTTGAAGCACTAACCCCTCCCACAAAAATGAGAGGATTCTCACCAGCTGACGTAGACAAGTGGGAACAGCCCTTTCCAGGCGGAGTCTGCGGTACCAGTACCGCCCCAGGCTAACATAAACACCCACTTTCTCAGCAGAGCTAGTGGTAATTGACTAAAATGCTTTTGTTTTATCTGCACAATATGCACAGCCATCTTTGCAAAAGTTCCAACGTTGTTTGTTTTCGTGGGTTAAATGCAGACACGCTGCTGAGGCCGACTCTAGGTTGACATCGTGAAATGGGCAACACCCCCAAGGAGCGAAAGCCAGTGCCCCAGACATCTGTTGCCAGACAGCAAGTCGTCAAACCAGGTTACAGAGAAATGAAAGTACGGCATCTCTCTCTTTCTAGTTCTGCTTGGTATAACCCCGGAAAAAAAACCATGTCATAAAAAAAGGCTGATATGTGCCTGGAACATCCGCAAGAATTATGACATAATAGCAAAGCAGCCACCCACCTCTGTACAGAATATTGTCTTCAGTTAGAGAGCTCCTCAGGTTTTTCTGCAAGGCTGCATTCTACCAAAGATAATTCCCATCAACAGTAGTCAAAACCATAATGACTCTCCACTCTGAGCTAGTAACCTATCGCAATTATTGACTGACACGCACCACCGGTCCACTTCCCTCAGAGAATAATAAAACATTTTAAATGTGATTTTGGATGTTTTCACTTGGTTCCTGCTGGATTTTAATTTCACATTGACTTTAGAGGGACTTTAAGTCACAAGGTTTTCATATTGTAAAGGGTGGACGTGTGTTAGATTAAACTGATCTCAGATTGTTTTTTTTTTCCTCCTGTTGAATTTATGTTTCTTGTTGTACGGCGATAACTATCATAGATATAAATATATAGAAAAAATAATAAATAATAATTGGAAGTTTTTGTTATTTTTATTCGTAATCGGTTGTTCTGTCTCTATGAAACTTGCAATTAAAATGAGAGGAAAACAACTAAAAAAATACACATGAAAACACCCAGCAGGCGCTATTAGGTAAAATAATTGGTAATGAAAGAAGTGGAGAAGAAAAATACTGTTTTTTGTCAGCTGTTTACTTGTTAATTCTTTGTCCTTTTTGAAAATACCCTTTTACAAAAAGCTTTCTTCAACCTTTCCTCTTCTTAAATCCCCCCCCCCCCCCCCCCACACACACACACACTTTTTCTACTCTTTAACGGCATGTATTTTTAAAATGTGCCTTCTTTTTTACCTCTGAACCTTCACCTTTCCAGGTTGCTTCTGTGCAGGTTTCCAAACGCCTTAACATTCAGTTTCAGCTGTGCTTTCCCCTCATTTGACCTTCATCAAGCGAGGCTTATTAACTTGCCCTTTGCAGCTGCATGCCAGCTATCTTGTTCCGTGATCAGAGCCTGTGTGATACTGTTGTTCAATTAAATTCTGAATTCTGAAAAAACCTTATTAATCACTTCAAAACTCTTCTTGTTAGCACCAACTACCATAAAATATTATTACCAAAAACTCCTGATCTGGCTTGTGAGTATTTGTTACTGGAGCAAATGCAATCAAGAATTGTCTATCTTTCATTTCAGTTAACAGATTACTTACTTTGGCTGTACATTACTTGAATATACAGTTGACACTTGAAGTCAGAAATGGATTTAGTTCAACATTTTGACTCCCTTTTTTGCTGTAGATGGCCTTTGAACTTTGGCTGGGACTATTGGTAGAGAGCCACACACTCTCCCATCCTCCATCTGTTCACACTCTCTCCCTCAAGCTTACAGCCCCTCACGACCCCAACCTAACGTTATCGGTGAGACAAAAATGGTGAGCAATGTTGGAGCTATCCAGCCGCCCAGTTTTGAGCCAAATGCCAGCTCAGACGAGGAAAACAAAGTCGTGCACGTGGATCTATTTGTCTACAGGTGGATGCAGCAGAATGGTGTGGAGCAGGGAGCTTGTGGCTTCCCGTAGTAGCTGCTATGTCACACGCCACAAGCGATTTTCAAGAGCATTTTTGCATCTGCTGCGGATTCAAAAGTTTTGAAAAATATTAATTTGCTGTATAAATGTCCTTCATCATGAGAGGAACATGCTAAAAACAACAAACACATGATTTTCATCAGTGTGGGTATTCAAAAAAAGCTAGATTTTGACAATCATATAATAAACTTCATGGTTATAAACCAGTCTCACTACGATAACCATTCGGTTAGTGAAATTCAACATGAATTCTAGGGGTTTAAATGTCGGATTGTACACTAATCTGAGCTCTGTATAGCATTGTTGGTTTTTCCTTTCACTTTTGAATTTCTATGCTTTACAGTGAGGGGATTTAACTAGAGCTAAGTGTGTTTAAACCACATCCTCAAAAGGAGGAGCTAATTGTCTGACATAAAGAAAGAGATTAGTATTATATTTCCTTTCTGTCGCTTTTATTAATATTTTAAAAGCAGGAGTCATGGAAACCATGAGTGTTTGACCTTAAAATGCCTAATGGAGGGAATAAAATTGTAGTAGATGGGATGATGGACAACCCAGACTCAGACAGAGGAGTGAGAAGTTAAACATTTTAATTAAAAACTCAGGTGAGCAAGACGAGGACATGGCAGCAGCAGTGGAGGAGCCAACACAGAGGAATCTTTCAGTGACTGAGGACAGAGGAGATAAGGTGAGTTTATCCGAGGAGTTTGAGCTGAAGAGAAATCAGCTGTAGAGAAATCAGTCTTCCTTGAAATCGTAGGGACAAATACGAGGATCAACAGGAATATTGCTGACGGCTGCTGGCAGGCGACATGGGAAGGTAGGTAAACAGTTAATCAGAGTCAGGGGAAGTAGAGCAGGAACTTAATAATGTGTCTTAGTCCCTGCTTGACCAGGAGGCGACAAAAGTGAGTAGAAGAGACGCAAAGGAGTGGATGAAGAATCTATAGTCGGGAGTGAGTATGGAGCTTCACTTTAAAAAAGAAAAAAAATGTCTTACAGAGACTTAAGTCTCAACATGCCATAAACTTTCCAAAAAGGAGGAGAAATGGGGAAGAAGGGATCTGTGATTTATTATCCACAAGGAAATCCAAGAGCATAATCCAGGAAAAGATTCAGGTCAAATATTAATCCAAAAGATGAAACAGACGCTAGGCTGAGGCCAGACATGAGGTCAACAGAGTAAGTACTTGAAATAGATTTGCCTTAAATACAAAGGCTAATAATATGTGACATGAACGATTACAAACTGGCAACACAATAGGCTGCAACTGAGGACCACTTAGTGTGTAAAACAGGTAAATGGCGTGAGCACAATCAGTGGACAGGAAACCAGGAAGACCAAAGAAATGGTCAAATCCACTTGCTTATGTTAGTTCTTAGGCTATGTACACAGTGGGCATGTGATGTGCATTCAAGAATGCGCTGAACACGGGTTCTTCAACGCACTTTTAGCATAGGGTGTTCACACTGGACAGTTGCTATACCCAATACTAATGTGTGTACTCACAGTTGAGAGAGGCTTGGTCCAAACGGTGCAAATGTCTTGAATTGTGCTCTATTCCGACATGAAAGACTTGATGGCACAAAATGGAATGTTCTCCTACATAATCACCTTTCAAATGATCGTCACTTCTGTTTTATGAAAATGACATACAGTACATCACTACCAAATCTCAGCACCAGTTTGGTCAAAATTCAGCTACTTTAACGTTCTATGTGAGTCGCACACTTTGTATATAGAGCCTGAAAATTGGCTGACAAATGTGTGTTGCGAAGAGTGAACATGAAAGTTTTAAATGTAGAAGCCTGAAATGTGCATTTAAATAGAATTTTCATTAAAAGTGGTTGCTGGAATGCTCGTTTCTAAGCCTGGTGTGAACGTAGCAGTAGGTTTTAGGCCAATCACATTTGTCTGTTTTCTTTATGCCATTATATATACATTTTGTTTAGCCATTGACAGTGTTGTACATTAAATTAGTACTAATCCCATCATATTGTAGCTATCCTATGTCTGTTAGGTTCTATAGAATCTGCAGAATCCATAAAAAACAGAAGCACCGGTTGCAACATAAAATCTTAGTCTGTGATACCCAGACTAGGAAGCAGAATGCATGACGTGTACTCATCCCGTGATTAGACAAAGGTTTTTGATAATTATTTGATGAATTTTATTCAAAGCCATAATCAGAGTTTTACTTGGCATATGCTATATTCTATTTTCTTGTATGTGTCCCTTTGTTCAGCACTGTTTCTTGATATTAAAACACATGCTAAAATGTACACAAATGGACACACAGGTGTCACCATTAGCCTCCAGTGTCAAGAAAAGTACTAGCTGATGGAATTTAAATTGTACACCATCGCCTTTTACATGTTACTCAGAGGGAATTTTTTTTTTAAAAAAACAGGATGGATTTTATTTTGAAATATGAAGATACTGTGAAGAAAATCCATGTTTATGAGTGCAACCATTTGAATTTGGTGTTTTATAGTGTTATGACCTTGCTCTGCCGGTCAAGGAGTAGGCGGGATGCATTAGGGCAGTGTGATGGTGTGGCACCGTCAGATGACGAGGGAGGGCCACACTGTGTTTTATTATTTGTGTATTTATGTATTTTATGTTTTAAAATGACTACCTGTGGTGCCACCTGGACGATGATTGGAGAGCAACGGCCAATGGGCGTGGCTTATCGTTTAAAAGGGAGCGCCACAGGAAGTGAAATGAGGAGTGAGACGGAGGTGTCGCGTGCTGGTGCGGCGCTGCGTTGGGCAACTGTGGTGCTACATGTTTAACTGTTCTGGAATAAACACAGAACCTCCTCACCTTGGCTCCTCTGCATCCTTTCCCGGTGGGACCGCGTCACAGGTAGTTTATTCTTTCTGTTGTTTTGTTCCATCTTAGAATCCTTGTTAAGGTTTTAGCTGTTAAAGCTTTGTTAGTTTGTTTTTTTGTTTGGATTTTAGGGGTGTGCATGTTCAAGAGTTTGTTCAGATTTTACATAAAAAGGCTATGAGATCCCTACACCTCAGCGATGCATGTTGTGCTTTTGTGTCATTTTGTAAAAATGTAAAAACAAAAGTACGATTAATATTGATACATCAACTAAAAAAAAAGATTACTGACGGTCTAGGTGCAAAATAGACAACTTGCCACAACTGGTAGCTAATAGTAACATCAGAACCCAAATTCTGCTGAATCTCCAGCAGAGCTCAACCACACACATGAAAATCTTTAACCATCTTCAGAAAACCACACTGCTTCAGAATTGTATCCATCAATTCTGTGCAAATTTTAGGACCAGGGTTTCAGAATTCAGGGCTTCAGGACTGGTGTCCAACATGTTTACAAACCAATCTGCCATTAATGCTCTTTATTGGCAACACATCTGATCCAGGTGATCAGCAGCAGATAAAGGTCACGTCACACAGCTTTTTTTGGGGGGAGTTTTTCCTTACAAAGGGGGGTCTAAGGGTGGAGATGTCAGTTTAGTTAGTCTGTTTAGTTAAAGTTTAAGTATTATCCGCTTGAGTTCTATGCATTTCTGATCCTTTTTGATTGTATTTTTATCTTACAATTACGGGTAAGAAGCCCATTGAGACGAATGTTGTTGTGACTTTGGGCTAAATAAATAAAATTGAATTGAATATCAGCACTAGCCTGCTTTTCTCCGCTTCAGAATCCGCTAGAATTCTGTTAATTGCGTAAACAGTTGAAGACTTACGGCAGTCAAACAAACAACACTGCAGCTAAAGCTCTGGTGTTGAAGGGTTAATAATGATTGTGTTTTCAGGGACAAAGGAACACAAGACGGAAAGAAACGCTGAGAATAAATCAGACTGATTAGACAAAGTAAGCCATACTCTTAAAACAAAGTATTGTGTCGGATGAGTTGCAGCAGGTAAAGACGGATAAATGTAGGTTAATCAAAACGAAACACAGACCAACTGATGATTGATCTGAAGGGAGGAGAACATAAACGTTTGATGACAATTTCAGCCGTGCTTTCATTGTCATTGTGTTTGACTGATAATGATCAACAACTGTAAAAGTGTCTGCCGAACTAAATTTATAAAATAAATCCAAATGAAGCACCCTGCAACGATCAACGCCATTTTCCGCTGTGTTATCAAGTTAATTACAGCTGCTGCAGATTGCTGAAGATGTTTGTCCACAGGCAGGTGTTTATGGGCTGTAAACATCTTTTTATCTACAATCTCATGATGTGATTTAATGCCGTCCGCCTGCAGGGTGTGGGGCTTTTTTTATTTTATTTTTTATTTTTTGTGCTGTGCATTTCCAAATGACAATAGCAAAGTTTTAAAACACTAAAACATGGACGGTTGTCTCCCACCTGATGACTTCTTTGAACAAAACTTGCAGAAAAACCTTTAAAATGATAATCTAACATTAGGATATTCATAAAGGTTATTGAATGTATTGATGCCTGCAGTGTGTTGACATATGACTCATTAAAGGTGGAGGAGTTAGAACAAACTATTTTGATCAATATGTTTCAAGTACAGTATTGTCAAAGACTTTGCAACAGACACTACACAATAAAGCTGCATTGACTTGCC
Organism: Oryzias latipes; assembly: GCF_053564925.1. NCBI lineage: Eukaryota > Metazoa > Chordata > Actinopteri > Beloniformes > Adrianichthyidae > Oryzias > Oryzias latipes. The sequence goes on along the minus strand of NC_136245.1, from coordinate 25,465,382 downwards.
TGGATGCATACTTGGGATAAAATGTACATAAATTAATTTAAAAAAAAAAAACAAAAAAAAGGTTTTTGGGCATTGCCTGCAAAGTAACTATCAGACTCACAAATATAATTGAATTTCAATCACAGTGCAGTGGATGTTCAAAATATTTAGGGAGACTTCAGCGTGAATACTAGAGAACAAGTGCCTAATTCCCTCAGAAGTAATTATGCTCTCTGATTAGGGAATTGTGCCTTAATGTAATTATACCGTGCTTTAAAGATTAATTTTGTCTGTGATGGCATGCTGTGTTATGTTGGTGTCTCGCCACATTATTCATAATCACAGCCCACTGTTATCTGTAAAGAGATCCCAATGGTATGAAGGACAAACACACTGTATGGTTTGTGTATGTGTGTGTGTGTGTTTTATTTTTTTGAGTGTGTGTGCGATGTTCAAGTGTATTCACTTCACTTTTGCTCTCAGTACTTTTTATTTTCTGCATAAATGTATGTAGAAAAAGTATTTCTATTTTTTTTTTCTATTAATGCTATTTTATGAAGTACCACAACAAATCATGAGCACATTTGTGTGAAATGTCAATTTCACTTGTTTTCTATAAAAGGTGGGATTGTTCTTGTAAAAAAAGGTACCTGATTTATTTTTGCCAGCCATTCATGTCTAGGTCTATGGTTGCCAAGTTAGTAATAAAAGATTTTTTTATTTTGTCTTAAGCTGTTCCATCTACAATGTTAATCTTTATATTAGTTACATTTTTAGAAACTGGTAATCGATACAAAATTCCCAACCCAAATATATATATAAAAAAAATGAGGCTCTTCCTATTAAAAATAAAAAATAAATCCAAAGAAATTATATTCATTTTAAGCTCGCTAACTAAAAGAGATAGTAGCAAGGGTCAATGTTGGATATTTTGTAAATCCCTAAAATACTTTGTCAAACTATGCTTCAACAATAAAAATAAATAAATATGAAGCATAATAATTAAATGGATTTCTAGATTTGGCCTAAACAGAACACAGTCACAACTTCCCTTACGAGTGGATACAGAATGTCTGGAGTGTACAATAGGCAAATCTGTGTTTGTCCAGATCAGAAACAACCTGTTGAGGCGATAAGGTGAAACATTTATGTCCATTTCGTCTACTAGGATGCTGCAGGCGTCAGGTCGTAGTGATGACTTCTGCTACACGTAAGGTGTGAGTAAGGGTGAATTGTAGGGATTTTTCTTTTTTTTTGACCCCTCTGAATCCTGCGCACTGCACGTGCGTGCTCGTTGCCTTGTCTGGCTTTTAGAAATGAGAAAATTAGAGGATCGGAGCATAACTGTTGTGGGCATCCTACGAGTATCTGCGTATCACTTGTACACCCCGTGCATTTAGCATTTGTTCACAGTCAGGTAGGAGCCAGTGCGCGTACCTCACTAACGATTGGCATGCTACTTAAAGGGCACTGCGCGACTGCATCACCCATACGTTATAAGAGCATGTAACATACATTCAAACTTTACGATACACTTACCAAAAAAACTACAATGGTACGTTCTGTTATTATGAGGTGGTTGTACTGGCCTTAAGGAAGCTGCAAGACACGTCTGCACTCCTCTCACAATGCAGTTACTTCTCTCTATGACCCTCTAAAGGGCCGGACGAACCAAAAACCCTTACACACCCTCGTATGGGTGTTGCAAGCAAAGCATTTATGGTAATTATTTGAAAATTCTAGTTTATCTTTATTTATCCGTGTTTAATCAAAATTGCTAGCTGGTAACCAGACTTTGCTGGATGTGTAAGTCCAGAGTGAGACATAAGAGAAGTGACAGAACAGAGTTCTGATGTCTGTTCAAATCAAAAATCCCTTTCAAATGGCTATCTGCTAAAAAATACTCCACCCAAGAAAAAAAGTAATTTAAAGTAATATAGACAAACTTTTATTGAATTGTGCTTTTCAGATATAGTGAGTTTGTGACATGTATGTTGGTAAATGGAATGTTTTGTCAAAAATAATAACAATAGTACATATGGTAAAGAACTTATTAGCACGTTTGTTAAGGATATCACAGCTAAAGTTGCAAACAGAGTGTGTTTGAACTCACCCTGCTGACTCCCCGTCCTCTGTCCTCTCCATAGTTTGTTCCCAGGATTTCAAAGAAAATGTTGGGATTTGTTCCATTATCAGTGAACTCCAGGAAACTAGTGAGGCCACTCACTCCAAACTGCAAAGAGAAAGATTATTGGTAACTTACTTAACAAAGCTTGTTAAGGAATCCTCATATAAAGTGTTCCCAGATTATTATTTTTTTATTTTTTTTTATCACCAATGAAATGTTTTGTTCAATTCTGGATGCGTTCACATGTTAAACATTTAACATTGTTAAACAAATACACAATTGTGCGTGTGTAGACCAGTGTATATCACCAGACTAGGTCACCAGATGTGCTCACAGTAGGTCTTGTGCTTTTTGGACATATTAAGCAATTATGCATGCGCAAATTTGTGGCTTTCCCCGGCCGTTCCAAGTATGTCTACTGGACTTTTCGCAAATGTTCCACCAATGTATAACTTTTATATTGCATATACTGTGGCACATATCACTTCCAAATGTTGTAATTGATGCACGAATCACTGATAAATTGCATACAAACAATTCAATAATCATGCACGGTTCCTGTTCTACATTGATTCAAGTGTTCTTTGTGTAGATTATTTGTACTTCTTCCACATGTTTCAACGTGGTACATTCCTCATATATCTGTGAAAATGTCACACAAAGACCACAATTTTTCACACTTTTTCTCATGTATATTCATGTATGACCAATTTTTATCCGTACAATAGGTCCAAATTGTACGTCGTGGCTGTGTGACACGGCCCTAAGAAACAACTCAAATTGTTTAGGTTACTGAGGCGTATAGCTAGATATATATTAAACAAAGACAGTTTAGCTGCAGTTTAGATGTAACCTGAGATTAATGCTTCAAGAGGCAAACGTTTTATTTGCTAACATTTCGCCTCCTGACTGAATTTGTCAATGAAAGCTAGATGAAGACATCAATAAAACTCCTCATCAGCAGCTGCAAATTAGTATTTATCATTACCATAATGGCCTCACATACTAAAACAATGATTAAGCACCCAGTCAAACAAAGCCACAGAAGAACTGCTGATACTCTGGAAAAGGAAACTGATCCCAAGCTGCTAACTTTAACTCCATTACTGTTTAGGACTCCTGAACACAGTAATTAGGATTGGTTCAACAGCCAGGTTTGGCTGATGAAAGTGTTGCAAAAACCTGCCTGATCTCAAGGTGAAATACAAAGATAACTATGAAAGTCGTTGGGCAGCATTTTGTCATTAATCCTGAATTAGCATTTCACTTGGCTTCAGTGTTCAGCCAGAGATCCAGCCCAGGGGTAATATCATTGGTGACATCTGAGCAAAGGGGTCTGAGGGCTTACCAGTGATGGAAATGTCACCTCGTTCAATGTCAAGATGGAGTCTGTGTGACACTTTTTGTTGACATACAGTACAGACCAAAAGTTTAGACACACCTTCTCATTCAAAGAAATGTCTTTATTTTCATGACTATGAAAATTGTAGATTCGCACTGAAGACATCAAAACTATGAATTAACACATGTGGAATTATATACATAACAAAAAAGTGTGAAAAAACTAAAAATATGTCATATTGTACGTTCTTCATAGTAGCCACCTTTTGATTTGATTACTGCTTTGCACACTCTTGGCATTCTCCTGTCATCCATCTGTTTACACCCTCTCCAGCTATCTTACAGCCCCTTACTCCCCCAAGCTAGCATCAGTGGTGTAGATAAAATGGTAAGCCATATTGGAGCAATCCAACTGCACAGTTTTGATCCAGATGCCAGGTCAGACGAAGAAAACAAAGACGTAAATGGATCTAAAAGTGGATGCATTAAGCCTGATTTAAACTTGTCTATTTGCAGTGTGTTTCTGTTTCATAGACACAAAAATACAGAACCTTCATTAGCAGCTGATTAGCTCGGTTGGTAAAGTGAGAGGCTACCATGCAGGCAAGACCCTTAACGCTACTGCCTCCCGAGCGCAGTTCAGCTGCAGCTCACCGCTCCCCCAGGGGATGGGGGAGAAGAATGCGGAGAAGAATTTCGCCATTGAGGGATAAATAAATTATCCGAAAAAAAATAATAATTATTTATTCAGCTCACAACGTCTATGTCATGTGCGCGTCTGACGTCTGTCCTTCCGCAACGCAATGCACAAATTATGTTGCTTTTCTTTTACACCTGGTGCCCTTCCTTACAGAAACCTGTATTTAATCCGGGCTAAGGACAGCCACAGGTGTGGCTACATAGGCCTTGCCCAATCACACTCACTGGATGAAGCTCACTCGAACCCTGATTTCTTATGCAACAGTCCTGCACTTCACCAACTGAGCTATTCAGCTGCCCACAATGCAAACTTTATCTATGTCCAGTTTTGCAATGCATCAAAGCTGGAGAAAAACGAGAAACAGGTCTGGGTTTCAAACTAAAAATGTCCACACTGTAATGCACATTTACACGGTGGATACCTCTGGCATTTATTTTCGCCATAGACAACAAATGTGTAATTTTAGAAGTACAAAAACATAAGATCATTTATGACACAAAACGTAAATTTTACAAGGATGATGACATGGGGGTGGTAGGACAAACCACTCCTCAGAAAGCCAGGGGGAAGGGGGGACCGACGGGAGAGGCCACAGAGACAATGGAAACTGATGGTCACAAGAGGTACTCCCCACACAACGCAAGGGATACACACCGCAGACAAACCAGTGTACATAAGGCGTTAGAATGGAGTGCACCAGGGAGCTAGTACCCACTGAAGGTAGTTAAAAGCTTTTTCCAACATTAATTTTTTCTCTCTGCTCCTGATTCACAAGGTTGTGAATAAGGACATATTCAGAAATACAACTTTAATCTTTATTTTCTTTATATATGTTCACCATCATGAGAAAAATGCCACAAGAACATATTCCAAACAAAAATAAATATGATTTTCATTGGAGTAGGTCTTACAAATTGTACAAATAAATGTCAATATATTCTCCTTGACATTATGCAAACCCACAGACTTACATTTTCACATGGCAAAGCGTCCAGGGACAAAGTGACTCCTTGTTTACATGTTTGACCTATGGCTCAAGCCCCAAAGAGGGGGAAGCAGAGCAGCAACTGAAATTCATTTGCAAGAAGGACGTCATAATTATGATTTACTAATTAGAGGCAGGTCATTGTAAGTACTTATTGCTGTTATCTTCTCCCACAGGTTATGCTCGGCACAGTCACTCTCTCCCTTCAGCGAAATCCTTTCACCCCTGAAATTTAATTCCTGCCATCAACCACCTGACCTCCTGATGCCCTCACACTTTCTGACCAATCTCTGTCATCACACTTCCTGTTCCTTGCTCCCCAATCATCCCTTTGCCATTTCCACTTCCTTACTGACATATCATCTTGATTACTGTGAGTTTTTACAAGATCTGTGCTCCCTGTGTGCAATGTGTTAATACTTTGTGCAGTATTAAATTAACAAGTATTATTGGTGGGTAGTGTCGTTTTGTTTTGTTCTTTTGTTGTTTTACTTGGACTTTTTAAAATGTGGGTCATGTAAGGTCATATAATCAATATAGCAGAAGTGCTAAATCTGCATGCATGTCAGATTCCCAACCATCTGAAACGTTTCATCAAGACCAGTTTCTGTGTTTTGGGGTGGTTGCCTACGTGTGTGTGTGTGTATGTGTGTGTGTGTGCGCTTAGGTGGGTAAACCAGGGTTTATTTTGAAAATCTGGCAGATTTGGAGAAAAGCCTTCACCCTGCTTTGCATTCTATACCTTTTTGACAGTATCCAGCATGCTCTTGCCTCCCTGCCACGGCTTGGAGTTCTTCCGGATGCAGCTTAGGCTGGCCATGCTGTGCCACTTCCTGTCCTCCAACTTCCTGTGGAAGCTGTTTGCCAGCAGCAACACTGTATCATAGATGTAGCGGTTAGTGATCTAAAAAGAAAGAAAACAAAAAAGGTAAATAGAAAAATGCTTTGTGAGGGCCATTAAATGGGAAAGAGTGCTGGTATATAAAAAATATTATACAGTTGAGTAGTTTAATCTCCTGTAAGATTGAGTGTAAAGAGAACTCTATTACTGCAGAGTGAGAAACAATAACCAGGAGGAGGAAAAGAGGCTGCAGCTAACTGTAAAAAGTATTTACACTGACTACACATTTGTGTTCTGTATTTTAGTGAATAAAGTCTCATTCAGGAACAGTTGGATCATCAAGTTTACATGCAAAGAGGTAGAAGCATTCACTGCAAAAATATTTTTTACAGAAGCTGTCAACTCTTACCAAAAACGAATAAACTTCAAACCTTGAATAAAGATAAAATCAACATCACTATATACAAGTTGGAGTAACTCAGTTATATCAGATGATACTATCAAGTCCTTAGTCACAACTACCCTTATTGGTGTATAAGGGCTTTCTGTGGGCAAATCTACAGACCAAGTAGACAGCTCGCGCAAAAAAATGTAAGATTCTATACCGCTTGATGAGCCTGTAGATCAACTATGTTCATGGACATTTTTGATCTGCAGGTGAAATGTCGTAGCAAACAATTAAAATGTAAGGGTAAGTAGATAAGACGCCAGTATGTCATGCTGGTCCCTTCAAACTTTCAAGAGCCTGCTCCATGCCTGCAGTCTGACTGTTAGAAATGAGGAAATTAGACAATCAGAGTGTAGTTTTTGTGGACATCTGTACAGCATTTGCACACGGTCATTAAGGAGCCAGTGTCTGCAACTCACTGATGACTAGAGTGCGGCGAAAGGACAGCATCACCCATACGTCACAAGAGCATGAAACGTAAATCATCCTTTCAAATACTTCTTGATACAAGTACCACACAATGGTACATTCCATTTTCATGACAACCCTTTAAGGTGGTCACATGAGCTTCAAGGGGACCGCAAGACACACTTGGAGTCACCTGAAGATGCTGACACACCTTTATCCCTTGTGCCATCCTAGGCACTTTACCATTGGGAGTTGGGTCATAGACCCACCAGACAGTGCGCTGAATCTTTTTTATTCAATGATTTGTGAACCTCACTGTCCATGGATTTCATGAAGTCTTTCCACCCTTATCCACCTTAGTCATGGTAGGGAAAACACGTCAATGTAAGGGTGGGGTCACCTAAGATAGCACAAGGGTTAAACGACCCGGAGCATGTGACAAAAGTCATACAGCAAGACTATACTGTTTACTGTTTTTATGTAAATAAGAGGGCAGTGAGCAGATTTACCTGACTGTCTAATTTCAGAAGATGAACCTACCTCAAGATGTGTAAAATGTAGAAATGAAATAATGAAGTATATTTATGTGATTTCATACTTTTCTAAGCTCAACTGTTACTTTTCATGATTATAAAAAAAGGTAATCAAGGGAACTGGTGCTGCCTCCCCATTAATGGTTTCTATGTGCTTTCATAAAAGCCTGCTATAAAGAGTTAGGTTTTGCTTTTGTTTGCAGAATTCTTCCCTTAATGGTCATTTTTTATGTCTTTCTTGTGTGCGTTGCATCTTTTTTTATGTTGTCGCTATTTTTTGTTCTGGTAAAGGAGCTTGAGTCATGTGAGCGTTACATGTGTGGTAGGAAGGGATCTGTGTGTGTATGTGATCAGCCGGACATGATGTGCTTCATCGCAGTGTGAAATTGCCTTCTGGGCTACTTTCTAGCCGTTATGTACTCATACTGTATCAGCAAATAGAAAGCCTCCACATACAGCACATCTTTAGCTAGAGATGTACGAGGGGTTTGATCGTTTCATCCATTTGATCGTCTGAGAATTAGGTGAGATGCACGACACAGAAATGCACTAATGTAGCAAGCATAGAATAAACTGATGAAATAGTCTATAAAAGGATTGAAAGATTTAGCCTTTTTCTATATTTTCATATTTAGTCCAAGTTACACATTCATGTTCCTGTGACTTATTTCTGTTTCCTGATTATAGTTGGCGAAAGCCAGTAATGGAGCCTCAAAGGAAAATATCCACATAAACATTAAGACCACATTTCTGTCGTCAGTGCAATTCCGACTTTCATCAAATGTGTTCCTCCAGGGTCTAAAGCACGCACATAAATCAACCGTACATTAACTCAATTTCTTTTTTTTTTTTTTTTTTTTTTTTGCCTTGACACATAAATAAGTCTATTCACTTTTCTCATTTCTGCATTCTTTTGATTTGATCATTTTAAATGCACACTCATACATTTACAAGGTTTTCATGCAAAAAATGTAAATAAATGGGACAACTTTTCCCATATGATAAATGCTGTCGTTAAAACGCCTCATCAACATAGGCAGTGGCAATGCCAGACCCTGCTTTAATTAGATGGTTTTTGCATCAGGAGATGTTTCGTAATGTACCCTGTGACCCTATAAAATCAGGAAAAGAAAGGTGACTTATACTTTGGTGTTTTTAATGATGCTGGACTGGACTGTTCTGCGTATTTGAAAATCAAAGAGTTTTACGCGATTCCGTGGGAAATGTAGGTAAGATAAAACATGAACTGTAGTTCAAAGCTATTAATAATAAAAATAAAGTAATTTTTAGACGAATGCTCTTACAAATTAGTGACATTGATTTGGAGCCAATGGATCTTTTTGCACTAAACTGAAAAAAAAAAAAATAATATTAAGTCATGCCCAGTGCAATAGTTTCCAGAAAACATGATGACCTTAAGCTAAAAGGAAGTATTCTATTTTGAAACTGTTTTGATCAGTGAGTTCAAAGGTCAACACAGCTTAGGCTTTAACTACAAGCTCAAAAACATTAAACTTTCAATGTTTTGTTCATTGAACTTCTTTTAGGTACACTTTTCGTAAAAAAAGAAAAAAAAAGAGGATTCTTCATACTTTTGGGTATTCCCTATCAGAAACTAAAGCTCACTTTTAGCAGTTTTAGCAGTTTTTCACTCTCCTATTCTTTTTAGCTGTGTCAAAATGGCTGTCAAGCTTGTGTGAACTGGCATCCTCAGGTGGAAGCTCTGAGCTGTTTAAGTCTGGGCATCAGTAAGGGAATTTTCCTGGAGCTTTTCCAGTATTATCTTTGTGTATGGCTCACTTTTGAGCAGGTTTTCTTCAACATTTCCCATAGTGGGATCTTGCCACATTATGTGGTCAAACTCTGGCATTATTAAACCAGATCCTAGTTTTTTGTTTGTCATAAAGATGTTTAAAGCATTCTTTACAGCAAACTGTATTAACCTTTAGAATGAGAACTTCAAGTTTACAAAACACACATTCATTTTTAAAATATTCAAAAATCAAGGCCAGTTTACAAAGACAGTTTAAAGTTTTTTAACAGAAAATAAATATTACAGGGATAATGGTTATACTTAAAATTTAAAAACAGTTAAGAAGAACTGAATTTAAAGTAAGCTTAAAGTAACAACGCAGATGTAAACTTTTGATTAAAAACAGATCAAATGCAGCTGAGAACACACGGGTCTTTAACTTGGATTTAAATGAACTGAGTACATGCTTCATTGTTTTTTTGATTATTTATGAGTGTCACTATGTGTGAATGTGTGAGTGTGTGTGGGAGGGATTGTGGGGCCCTGCGACAGACTGGTAACCTGTCCAGGGTGTACCATGCCTTCGCTCAACAGTAGCTGGGACAGGCTCCGGCCGCCCCACGACCACGAAAGGGATATAGCGGGAAAAGAAAAATGAATGAATGGATGGATGGAGCGCTTCAGCTGATCTATGGATTTAGTCTCTTCCAGATCTGTGGAGCATAGAAGCTGAATGCAGCTTCTCCATGTTTGGTTTTGACTCTAGGAACTGACAAAAGATTGCATCCAGATGAGCGGAGAGGTCTGGTACATTCAGGGTCAGGAGGTCAATCATGTAATCAAGCAGATATACAGGATCCCCCCTCCCCCTCTTCCCCCAGAGAAGCTGGAAACTTCAAAGTAAAATTGGTTGAATATGTTTTCTGTTATTTGTTATTCTGTCCATTTACGTGTTTGATGCTTTTGTCCAGTTAGGCTTCCTTCCGTCTCACAAGTATTTTTTATTCCCCTAGTAAACCATTCAAAGTGTCATGAACCAGCAAGAGAAATGTAAAATCTATCCTCTTGCAAACAAGCAGCCAGCATAGGACTGATATGGTCTACCTTTTAGGTCCTGGTGGGAACCCAAAGAGCAGAATTCTGAATGACTTACAGTTGAATGCATGACCAAGATTTTCTAACATCAAGCAGTAGCCTTTATCTATTTAAGCTTCTTCAGTGTCTCGTTTTTGTGAATGTACACAGGGATGAAACCTCTCAGCCTAAAGGTCTTAACAGACCTGAATATTCTCTTACCTACCCTCTTTGCAATGCCCTAAACCTGGTGACATCTTAAGTACAAAGATTTTATAACATAATCTGACTTCTATTGAGAGGAAAAAATCTCTCATCATTATATTGGACATCTGATCCGTGGAAAAACCTGCTATATTCTTGCGATCTTTGCTACTTTTGGTTTTCTCGTTGAGAAAGGTGCAAATTTCCATCAAAAATGAAATAAAATTGTCTTTAAAATAGCTGAAAGGTTTTCAGGATGAGGAAAGCTCAATAGATAGACAACATTTTTAGCTGTATTTTAAATGCCTATATCAATTTGAAATATTCCACACACAGACACACAAACTCACCTCTAGCTGCTGGGCCTTGGCGTTCTTTGGGTCACAGACGGACGTGTTAATCCTGTGGTTGTGTTTGACACAGCGTTGAGTTGTGTTCTGAGGCATGGGGAACATCTGCCGCACCAATGTCAGCCGACCAATGGACTTCATGACCAACTCCTGTAGGTCGTAGTCGGAAATCTCCTGTTGGTGGAAGCAGAGCGGAAAGATGGCGGGATAAAGAGAGACGTTTATGGAAATAGGAAAAATACATAAAAATTTTTTTTTTTTTTACGTTAAGACCAAGAAAAGCATAGTCATACTTTCAAAAAATGTGTCTAAATGCTGTATGAAAGTCATTTTTTTTTACTTGCAACACAAAAAGAATTGAAAACATATCCATTTAATGCACATATGATTTTAGAAAGATGCTATCGCTCCATAGAGTGTGAAGGAGGGTTAAACAAAAAGCGTAAGTGCATCTCAGTACAGCTCACACATGCATGCACGCACACTGCATGTCCTTGCAAAACCTTGGACGAAGAACCAGCTAATTTTAGCTCTAGGACATCCCCCCCCCCCCAACACACACACACACATACACTCTTCAATCTTCATTCATGAATCTCCATCTCTACATTTATCATCACTGGTGGAGGCAACACTGCCAGCAGCCTTCTGTGTCTACGAGGGCTTTGATTGTTAGCATTTGATTCTCCGCTTGTGTGTCCATTTTACTGTGTGTATGCGTAAAAAAAAAAAGAGTTTATGTGTCTTTAAGAGATTGTTTTTTAAACCTTCCAACCATGCAAAACCCTTTTGACACCTCTTGAGTTTGCACATGGCAGCTCACTTGACAGGATGGATAGGACTCCAGATCTGCAGAGCGTGCACACACACGCCAGCATACACCTCTCATATTAGTGAGTGTGGGGGGTATTAAGAGGTATCACACCTCATTGACTAATCTCACTGGGTTTTAATTGACTGTAATTTACTCTCATTAAGACCTTAGAGTTATCAAAGAATGATCAATGGGGGTTAGTGCTAGTTTTCAAAATGCATTATTTGTACAGCCTCTATGATCCTTGATAATTAGGAAGAGTTATAGGCTTTGCTCTGCATGCAAAATACACGCAGCGTGTTTTCTGCTGGTTTAAACATCCCATTCGCTTGAAGGTGCATTTAAACTTTTGCTACTACAGTTTGACTGTTTTTATGATAGAAAACTGTGACTTTTATTTAAAACTGGTTCTTTAAACAATAAAAAAATAACATTTCAAGGTGTTGGAGAAATATGGAATAACATATTTAACCTTCAATGCTCACTGAAATATTTACTTACTAGAAAAATTCAAGGTATGTTGTCCTTTAAAACAACAAAAAAGGGAATCTTGCATCAAAAATAAATAAAAGAAAAAAAAAGAGATAGAGGGAAATGCTGTTAACAACTAGAGAAGCAGATGATTCAAGAAAGGATCTACTGCTAAAAACTTACCAGTAACACAAGAAAATGACATAAATACAGGCATCCATGTATTGTACAGAAAGAAACGTTACAGCCAACTATTAGGTAAAGGTTTGACCTCTGAACAGTACGCTTTGTCATGTTCTATATCCCTCTTTGTCTGTGAAACAGGGACTAACTAAAGAGTCATATCCTAATGTGCCCTGCACTTCCCCAAAGCTGTTACCCCTAAGCAGCTCCGAACAAATTATTTTTGACACTTAGAGGGTGTCACCCAGAGCCTCTATGAATTTAAAGTCCCACTCCGATCATCCTTTGACGTGTTTTAAAAACGTTCCCAATGGGCTTTTTAAATTTGTTTATTGGGGGTCTGAATTGTCAATAGACTTGCAATATGATACCATCACAGTTCAATATGTATCCCAAAAATATTTTACAATTTTTTTTTTTGAAAGACTATGACTTAGAAAAAACATTGTCTGAATACTAATACACTTTTCATGTGAATAAAATTGTAAAAATGACAAAAATATAAACAAAAATAATTCTTTCCAGAAGCTATTTTGATGAAGTTGCGTAGAAGGGTAAATGAGAGCGTTTTAATGCACCTATTACGCTTTATTTCCTTCTGTCCGACAGTCAGCACTGCTGCGCTGCAGATCTGTGTTTTTACACACATATTTCATTGCTCTCCATCCCTGTCTTATTTCAGAGCATTATACATGTTTCTCTGATCTATTCAATTACTGGATTAGAATCTTTTGCTGTGAAGTGCAGCTGCACTTTCACTTGCTTCGCCTTCGACATTTTGACTGTGTGCACTGCGCATCTGCATAGCCTCATTCTGCCATGAAGCACCAGCATTAGGGTTTTTTTATGGAACCAGTAGCAACTTTGCATAAAGTTTCGGTACCCATCCCAAGTCAAAACTGAGTTTTATATGTTTTAGTTAATAACTGTGAGGCTAAAACAAGATGGGTCCTGCCAGATCTTGTTGTTGTTTTGGTGTAGTGCTGCTAACAGAGGCTCGGTGGGAAGTGCTGCCAACTTTCAGTCGGTGGTTTTAGCAGAAGACAAAACTGAGACGCTGATAAATAATTAATCAACTGTCATCTTGGCAGCATTTTAAAACGATACTCTTATGGTTTTAGTTTCTTTGGTTTTGTGTTTGGGTTCTCTTTTTGTTCTGTCTGGTTTTGAGTTCATTTCCTGTTTTATTTTGAAAGGTTCCTGTGTTGTGTCGTGTTTTCGAGTTTTACCTTTGGTCCCCATCTGCCCTCATTGTTTCCACCTGTGTCTCATCTGTTCTGTATGTATTTAAGTCCTGTCTTTCCCTTCCTCCTGGGCTGATCCATAGTTTGATATGACGCTGTGCCCTGTTTCCAGTGTTTCTAGTGTTTCAAGTATATTTCCAGTTTTGAGTTTTTCTAGCCTGCAGTGGATTTTGGTTTTATCTTTTCGAGTTTTGGTTTATTAAAGATCTGTGTTCCTGGAACCTTCTGCCTCCTCCTCCTCTCTGTGCCTGGGTGCTTACCTAACCTCCCCCCTCGTAACAGATACAAGTATTGTCAAATGAAATATTGCGATATTTCACTTTAGCGATTTTTCTCTACACCCCTAATGATTATGCAGTTTTTAGCCAAAATCAAAAAATCTGTGTCATTTTCTAAGACATAATTTCTGCAGAGTGGGAGGAGTTCCTAAAAAAATTCCCCTCTGAGTTGTGGGCGGGACTGTGGGCACGGAAGTAAGCCTCCACTCATTTCCCATAATCCCCTTGTTTACGCTGCTGCTCACAGCTCCTCAAAACTCCAACCTTACATTACAGGTGCAACCAAATTGCGAGGAATATTGGAGCTATCCAGCCACGCAGTTCTGAGCCAGATGACAGTCTAACTTTCCACGTTCGTGGATCTATTTCTTTGCAAGTGGATGCAGTAGATAGACTCCACGTCTATCTAATGCATCCACTTGCAGACGAATAGATCCACGAACAGGGAGGTTATTGTCCGACGAGTGCAGCTTCTATGTAACAACTACAAGCTTTTTCAAACTGCATTTTTGGGTCTGCTCCTGATTCACCACAATTGAAATAAAGAAATTATATATATATACATGACCTCCATTATAAAAATGTTGTTTTAAAGAACATGTTAAATTGTTGCCGTTTCTAGTTTCAAAGTTTCAAGTTTCAAACAAACAAAAAAAGCTTGTCTTTACCTTTTGTGTTAATGCTGTTTCTACTAAATCTGTTCCCTTCTGCTCTTGGAAAAAACTCAAATTTGTCGGTATCATTTATGTTCTCAATAATGTGAGATAATTGGTTTGTTTATTCTGTCCAGACATCCTTTTTCTCTACTGAAAAGGAAAGCATCCTCACTCATGGTGTCCCACTTTTGTCCTATTCTTTTTTCCTCCTCCTTCCTTTCCTTTGCAAACATTAAAAAAGAAAAATCTTTCTACAGTAGTTGACTGTACTCAGTTTTTTTTGAAAAACAGAATAAAAATTCAAACAAGTAAAAAAATTAAAGATTATTTAGAATGAACAGTAGTTGTTTTGGTGGAAAAAAAAAGATGTAATAGGATCTGTACACCTTGTGCCGCACATTTATGAATAAAGGGTACATAATATTACAACATGAGTCTCTCAATCCATCCTGTTTATCTGCCTCGTCTCTTATTTTGTCTTTTTTTTTTTTTTTTTATCTCAGACTAATAAGTAGTTACTGTCTAGGATGAAGGTTAGACAATATTTAACCAGCTTATCTAACTTCTACTTTACAAGCAATGCAAAGTGGGGTTTGGCAGCCAATTTATCAGCCGTCAGGGATTTCTCACAAATTATAAGACACGTTATTGGGAATTCAAAGGAATTATGGAAGTAAAAGCTAAAGTTTGCTTTCTTCCACTCCCTTTTAAGCAATATTTAATTTTATGTTTAATTATCCTAAGATTCATACGTCATTGTATGAATGTGTAACTGATGGTTGTAATGTTTTTGTGTATTATTCGTATTTGATTGTTTGAAATAAACCATTTTCAAATCAAATCAAATGTGACATTAAAGGCCAAAAATCTGCAAGGAAATCTATAAAGATCAGAAATCCCAAATAAATGGAAAATATTCAAGCGTTTCTTGATACTGTTTGTTGTCTGCAGTGACAAAAGGGATCCAGAGAAACACATCACCGTCGTTTGCATGCGAAGTACAACAATTCCCATAACTCCAGTAAAATTGCATTTCCCTCCAACTATAATGTGGAATCCCAAGACAACCTGACTTGAATGGCTCTCCTTGAGGCCAAACAAGCGCAATAAATGTTAAATTACCAAAAAAGATAAAAGAAAAAAAAAAGGCACAAGAATGAAGCAGATAAAGAATGATGACGCTTCATACTCTGATCCTGAAAGTGAAGGAGATGGGTGACAGAACAATGATCATTTAGAAGCTTTGAACTCCCCCTGCGGTGCTGCCTGACTGTTGGCTGTAGATAAAGAAAGTTATGACAGCAATAAAGTATGCTTTCATCCCTTGTAGACGTGGAAAAGGTGGAAAAACACGTAAAAACAATCACTTAAAAAAAAGAATAGCCAACTTGAAAAGAAAACAAGGAAAATGCACACTTTCCTCTGTTACATAAAGCCGACCGTGAAATGAAACTCATCCAACAAGGACTGACTGGGCAGTATTTGGTATATCAATCATATTAGCTGCATCCGTTTAGCAAAATCTGCTTGCCAGGAGGAGATTAGCTCATACATTTCAATGTATCCAGGGTTGGTGTGTTTACTAATGTCTTAATTCATTTTAATAATACTATCAATTAAATGTGATGAACTAGTGGGACCTGTTCAATGTGTACACTCAGTAAACACAAAGATAGCTGAGGAGGCCCCAGTGGGTCCTGTGATAAAACAGGGCATAAAATACATTCAAATGAATGGATGGATCTGTTTCTTTAAAGACACACTCTTTGTGGTTTTTCGCGTTCTTGTGGCATTATTTTTTAAAATGGAGGACATATATAGGGAAAATAAGGGTTACATTTGCATTTCTGAGTAATTCTGTATTCAAATCATGGAAAAAACACACAGCAAGCCACAAGCTCTCTGTTCTGCTCCATTCTGATCCATATCTGTCTTTGTCTTCCTCATCCCACCTGGCATTTGGCTCCAATATTGCTCACCATTTTTGCTGCACAAGTTACGTTAGGGGTTTGAGGAGCTGTAAGTTAGCGGCAGTGTGTATAATGATAGATGATGGAAAGTAGGGGCAGCTTATTCAGTGCCAACGGTCTCGCCCACAGTTAAAAAATGGAATTTCTGATGACCTTCTGCTGCTCTGCAGAAACTATGCAGACACAGGTTTTGGATTTTGGCTAAAAACTGTATAATTATGATTGAAAGAGCACTGAAAACACGTTTAATACAGATCAAAAGATGATTGGAGTGGAACTTTGCTGCCATGAGTCTGTGGGATCAATGCCAGTTTTGTCAAAAATGCTGATCAAAATGTGAGTAAATAACATTTTATGCTTACATGAATATACTCATGTTAAAGTAGGACTGTTTTCATTTGACATTAAGTATTTCTTTCCCCTAAACAATGTCTTTTTCGTCCAAATGTAAAAGTGAATGTTTATTTTCTCTTTAAGGTATAGGTAAATATTTGAGTTTGGGCCCAAAGTTCTGTTTCCTCTTTTATCAAGTCAAATAAGGAGAGCTGTTATTTCAGTCTCTCTACCAAAAAGCTTTGAAGAGTCATCAGATTTTTAACTATGTCTATAAGTCTACCCAGATAGTGTTTGTCGCTCACATGAATCAGTTTGAGTCTCAGAGTGTGTTTGGAGAAGATCCTGAGCTTATCTGAATCTCTCCCAACACATGGGGCATCTGCACGGTTCTGCCTTTTCTTCCTATCTTTTCACTTTGCTTGGATGGTGATCTTCTCAGACTATTGATAAGGCAGAGACACAATTCCAGAATCCTCAAGTCTAAATTATTGCTTTTTATGTTTCTTTCCTTCTGTGCCTCTTGATGTCAATGTTATTTTTCAGTCTTATATACAATTAACAATGGCAAAGTAAAAATGAAATGAAATTATAATTATTATAATATAATATAACGTAATTATAATATAATATAATAATATAATATAATAATATAATTTGAAAATATAAATACAATTAAAAAACAGATTGCAGTCTGGACGTTCACGTTTTGCTTTAAAATTGCCTTAAAATTAGCTTAAAAAATGTTAAAAAATGAGAATAAAGCACAAAAAACAGACTTTTCTAAAATTCTACTTTTCATATGTTGACTAATCAGAGTTAAAAAAAAAAACTATGAATGCTTTTATTTTTCCTACCATTTTTTTGTAATCCAAATGAATCTGTTGTCTGGTCCTGTAATCTACAGAAGTGCCAAAGACTGGGATTTTTGTATGAAATTATTTCTTCCAAATGTATTCTGACCCATGAAGTACCAGTTGTTGCAGGTTATCCCAAATCCACTGGAGTCAGCTATTAGAAGCGGGCAGTTTTCCATTGACTGCCATGTTAAAATATCTTACTAAACACTAAAAGCAATTTAGGTATAGTTTGGTTTCAGAAGTTTTTTTTTTTTTTTAAGTTCATTCCTTCATTTTTTCCATCATACAACTCAATGGAGGGATTTTTTTTAAACAGATCATTTTGATTTTATAAAAACGTAGGAAAGTGGTTTTGTAAATTACAGATGGATTGTCCGATTGGTCAAACGCTTCAAACTCCAGACCGTCCTGCTCAACTGCTTTTCCTGGAGCATTGTTGAGTTGGGCGGAGTTAGGCCATTCCCACTTTAAGCTGACTTTTGCAGCATTCAGTGGATGATGTCAGGTCATATCCATATTACATGTCTACGTCTGACATGCACATCTTTAGGAAGTGCAAATCACACCAACGTATTCAATGTAACAACATGTTAAAGCTCACAACGAATGTTAAAAAAGCAAAACTTAGGGGAACATTATTACATTTTAGAAATCAAAACAAAATTCCAGAAATAAAGCACAGTTCCAAAAAAATGAAAAGTAATTTCCAGAAATCAAAAAATGTTACAAAACAAAACCAGAAAAGTTAGGTACTATGGGATGTCACTGATTGGATGATGACATTGGCCAGCATTTTAACTGTAAGTTCTTTGGCATGAAGTGGTACTGGATATGCTCTGTAATAATCCTAAAACTTAGATGGCTGACATTGAATACACATTTGAAAAAACCCAGATGGTAAATAATAAACATCAACATCCAGTTTACAATGTACCACAGTTTTTTTATTGTGTTTCATTTTTTTTTTTACATTTCTTTTTTTTATTTGTGGGAATTTAAATTTCCATTTTCTTTGTTTTTTGTTGGTGGGATTTGCACTTCAGGGCCACCGTACATTTTAGAATAACACTGATTCATTCTGATAAGAAAAAATGAAGCGGTCGGACAATTTTCAGATTCAAATGCAGATTGTCCTCCTTTGTGAACAAAAAGCAATAGCAATAAACAAACATGTCACGAGTTTCTCAGATATCAGGCATGGATTATGACAGTGTTGCTGTGATCCCCTCTTCCATGTAAAATTTTGAAATTAAAAAAGCAAATGGCCAGATAATGAGGTTGACTTTAAGACGTTTGATCGTCTCTGCACCATTAATGGAACTGAGGCATCTGAAGACATGTTGAAAGCAGCCTATAAAAAAGAGATGAGTCTACAGAGTCATGTGCCATTAAGACATATTTAACACACTTTTTGTAAGAAATACTATAGTAAATGATGTTCTTTCACCAGTGCATTTGCTTTGTTTGTGTGTGTTTGGCATGAGTTTTTCCAATGTGTGTGAATGAGAAAGACTAAGATGAGAAACATGGAGATTTTGGCAGCAAGAACCCTCTGTTGTGTGATGTCAGTAATGCCCAAGGCTACAAAAAAGTCAGTGCATTAGTCAGCAGGGCAAATCCGCATCCAAACCCGAGCTGATCTGCTCTGTTTAATGCACTTCTCATCCAAAGAGATCAAAGGCAGTTCCCTTTTCTAAAATTAATACCAAATTACAGTCGTCATTAAAGATTGACTATGTTTTTACTTACGCACAATGGTTTCTCTGATCCATGTTAACAATCACATTTTGATTCAGAACATGGATGAAAGTATTTCATGGACTAAACGGAGAAAAAAAAACTTTAAAAAGAAGTACATTGACTCATAGCGGAGAGGAGGTTTCCTCCCCCGCCACTCTGGCAGCCGGAAAACTGTGGAGCAAGAGTATTGAACCGGCTTATACCAGCAGGGAAAAGCTGCAAAAACTGGTATCATTGCTGTTAGATTTTTTACTGACCTCACTTCATATTTAGCTCTATGTATCTTCCTGTTTTTATCTCAAGTGTTTTGGGAGGAACTGATGAGTTCAATTAAACACGTTTTAGGTATCCTAAAGGGTCATTTAGTAGAAAAACTATCAGTAAATTAGTCAAATGTACATTATCCTCCCTTTTAAAAACATCTAACAGAAGGATAAAAGACTTACGAAATTAAAAACACGCCTTGGCTACCTATAACTATGAGCTGAACCAAGCACTTACCTCATTAATAAGGATCCAGTGGCAATCAAAGGCAACTAGGTTGGTCTCCACTACCTGTAAAACACACAAACAGCACATTTAGAAACAACGAGGAAATCAGCCGGAAAATGTTTCTTTGGTCTCATTTTCTATGCGTATGGAAATGTCCATATCCTCCTTAAATACATCCACGACCCTGTAACACTGGAGATGTCATTGACTACAGCTATATAACACACTCTGTTTAGTGTGTTCATGTGTCGCACAGTCAAGAACATGCTGAATACAGGTTCTTGAACGTGCTTTTAGCATATTGTGTTCACATTGGACTGTCACTACCCAGTACTAGTGTATTTTTCTACAGTTAAAAAGAGGCTTGGTGCGAAATGTCAAAGCACTGTAAATATTGCTCCAACCTTTTTCAATCCCAGCTCTATTCTGACATGTAATAGAGTTGGTTTCAACTAATTCCTGCCGGGCACCATCCACAATTATTAATTTCTCCTTCATGGTCATTTTTAAATCACTTCCGTGATTTCAAAAGGCTGTCATCCATACGTCACTCCCAAATTTTAGTACCAGATTGGTCAAAGTTCAACTGGTTTTGTTCGTATAGCCCAAAAGGTGACTTAAAAATTTGCATAGCAATGTGTGAATGCAAGAGTTTTGAATGCGGAAGCCTGAAACACGCATATGCGCGTGTCAACATAGACTGTTCATTGGAAGTGATTGCTAGAATATGGGTTGCCGAGTCCAGTGCTAACATGGCTTTTGACTTACTGTAACAGTTTGACTGTTTTCATGATTAACGTCAATCAGCTTATAAATTGATGCGGAGAAAAGTGTTTTTTGTTATCAACTTTGCATCAATATATAACAGATTAATAATTTAGTAATGCATAATGGTGCAATTTATTTTCAAATTTACTCTACTTTTCTCTGAGACAGAATCAGCGGATTTACGTTGATACAAAAACGTTTGAAGAGTTACCATAGTCAAAAGAATATAAACACTGGAGCTAAAGCTCTGGTGTTATAGGTTAACTAAAACACAGTCCTTCCTCTCAATGTGTCCAACCATCTCAATCTGCTTCCCTGATTGTATCTCCTAAACATTAACATGAGCTATTCCTCTGATCTAGTCATTCCTGGTCCTATCCATCCTTGTCACTCCCAAAGAGAACATCTTCACCTCTGCAACCTCCAGCTCTGCCTACTCTCTCTTTCTCAGATCCACTGTCCTTTCCTTTCAGTCTTGGTAAACCCCATTTGTCAAACATCATACCTAAAACATCTACTTGTTCCAACCTGCTTGTTCCAACACCTCTTTTCTGCTCTCTGTGTAGTTTTGGACTGTTGACCCTAGGAGCTTAAAGTCCTTCACATTCTTCATTTCTGCTTCCTGCAACATCTCCATTCCACTTGCATCTCTCCCATTTATACACAGGAAGTCTGTCTTGCTGGGGCTTACCTTCTCTCCCCTCCTTTCTATAATCCTCCACCTCTCTAGATGTTCCCTTACCAACTCCCTGCCTTATCTGTAAACCACACAGTCATCTGCAAAATGTATGGTGCATGGAGATACCTGTCTAACTTCATCTGTCTGTCTGTCTGTCTGTCTGTCTGTCTGTCTGTCTGTCTGTCTGTCTGTCCGTCCATCACCACACAAAACAAAAAGAGGCTCACAGCTGATTCTTGACCTCCACCTTGAACTCCTCTGTCACACTTAAAGCATATCTCACAACTGTTTTACAGCTCTCTTATACATATATGTCCTTATTGCTAGTTAAGAGCTGACACATATACTGTGTTTATTCCAGTGTGGAACTGTCATAGGATGCCACCTGTGCAACAAATCCAGTTGGGAAATTGCCTCACTCCTAAATATTTCACGATCAACTGTCAGCTCTATCATAACAAAATGGAAGACTTTGGGAAAGGAAGGTCCATAGAGACATGGATGACCGAGTCTGGTGTGGATGAAGTTAACTGATCTGCACAAAGTCCTGACCTGCACCAGATAGAAAACCTCTAAGTCAAATTAGAGCGGAAACTTAGAGCCAGGCCTTCTCCACCAACATCAATGTGTGACCTCACCAATGCACCTTTGGAAGAACGGTCAAAAATTCCTGTAAGCACACTCTTTAACCTTGTGGATAGCCTTCCCAGAAGAGTTCAAGGTGTAATAGCCGCAAAAGGTGGATTATCATAATATTGAACTCTATGAGTTGGGAATGGATGGCACTTCACTTCACATGTGGTTCAATGCAGGTTAGTAAATATGCTTGGCGATATAGTGTGTGTTCTTAAAAACTCTAATGCCACACTCCACTCTTCTTTATATAAACCACGGCTCATCTCAGAGACTTTCTCTGGATCTACAAAAAGCTCTTTCTCTTAAAAAAAAATCCTCAAAGCAGCTGTTTTTATCTGTGGTTGTCTTGCTCAATAGTAAAGCATGCTCAAAGATGCTCACTTCTGACCTCAGCCTAGTTTCCACTATTTTTCCCATAACTTTATTACGTTACTCATCGGCGTTTTTCCTTATAGTTTCCACAACTCTGCACCTCCACACCCCTCCACTCTGATGCCATTCATGACACAACCCTCTGCATTTGCCCATTCTTTGGAGCACCACCAGAAAAAGACCAAATTGTTCCCCCTTGTGGTACCAACATGCCTCCCATCTCACCCATAATATATATTTTCCCACTGCCCTGCATTTTGTTCACATTTTCCTGCCTGAACACACCAAATTCATATCATCTCATCTCATCTGACTGCGACTAATCAGAGGGTGACTCACTATCAGAAGCCTCATGGTGAGTCACAGTCATTTGAATTAAGTATGTTGGAACAAATAAACCATGTAGAGCTGGGGATCCTGAGGATCAGGATTAGGAGACACTCATTTAAACCATAACTAAATATGCCACCTGAAACATAACCAGATTATCATTGCACACAAATTTAACCAAAAAAAAGGCCTCAAGGTCTCAGTAGGTTTAGCTCAACCAGCATCTGCTCTTCACAGTGACGACACAGGTTTTGATCTTGAATATATGGAACGCCTCAATGAAGGTAAGAAATCGGAGTTGAAATAAAGGAGCAGCTACTATTTGAAGGCTGATTCTATTTATATGTATTAGATGTCCCCTTAATTAGGTTAAATGTTGTTTTTGTCTCAGATTTTAGGTGGAGTAGCTGAAAGAACTCCCTCTGTTTTGAAGTCATGGAGAGAGGCTGAAACTGAATGAGGTGATGCGAATGAAAGTCGCGTCAAAGGTTTTTAGGCTATCGATCAAACACAGGCAAATATAGCAAAGCTGTCTTGCCTGTGACATTTTCAAGCTCATAGAAATACTCCTACTAGAAACTACCTAAGAACTATCTCAATAAAAAGGGTTTGTCTCAATTGATCCAAATTGGAAAACCTCTGAAGACGCCTCATTTTATAGATTTTTTAAATTATTTATTCAAGTATTTATTCTGTAAGTTCCTCTAAACCCCATAGTCAAGCGTGAGATATTTTCCCTTTTTCACAGATTTGTTCATTTATGTCACAAATGTAGTATGTGTCAGGTCTTAACTGGCATTAATACAGTATATTAACAATTTATAGACTTTGCAGAATTATATGTAGAATTGTTTTTCCATTAAAGTAAACACATTCTAGTATAGGATGTCAACCTTTTCAAAACTCTTTGTAATGGAAAAGTTTCAAAATTAAAGTTGTCTACTTCTTGCCTTTGGAACAAATCATTTCATTGACAGCAAACTCAGTAAGTACGTTTTACATCATCATCATCATCATCATCATCATCATCATCATCATCATCAAAGATTTAATTGGATTTCAACAAGAACCAAAGGAAAAAAATCCATTTAAATAAGTCAGTTTTACATTTTCCAATCTGGTTGGACAGTGGGAGGCTGATCATTGATTGACTGCTGAGAAAAGAAAGATGCTGATTGGATGATCAGTCCAGATTAAATACATGTGTCAATAATCCAAGGTTGTAACCGGATGTGTGAATACAACAGTTAAAGAAAATAATAATAGTTTAAAAAAAACATTTGTAACGGTCGGAAGACTTGAAAGAAAAATCTTTCTATTGATAGAAGACATTTTTGCAATTTGCAAAACTTTTTTTTTTTTCTTCCTGAGACTTTTACTCAAGGGCAATGCGGTTTTAACAGACTAACAGTCTAAAATTATTCTGCAAATGCAAAACTTATTGACACGTGTGGGCATCATTTTACAACTGTAAAATGTTTGAGAAAAAGGAATAAATAAAGATCCATAAACATTAGTTTCTTTTAAATCTTGCAAAAATACATTATCATCTGCTTGAAGGCACTAAAAAACTAAATAACCTGCTGATCACCTCTGCAAGTTCTCTTTTATCTAAGTGGTAAAAAAACAAGGAAAAGCAGAGTTGTGGATTTCTAAACATATCTAAATATCACTAAACAGTTAAGAGGAAAATGTACATGACTTTTTTCTCACTTCATTTACAGCTCTAAAAACAGCCCTGATAGGATATCACAGCATATTAATCAATAGAATTTTGTTTCAGAAGTGTACATTTTCATTTTATTTGATTTGCAATTCAACACAATTCATTTAAAACATTGTTATGCTTGTCATACTTATATTGTAGTTCTATTTTTTATTGATTTACAATGAAAAACAAGAGTTTTCCTTTTCTCTAAAGCTCCAGAGTTATGAATTCCTGCATTTACTTTACTGCAGTAACCTCACTTAAAATTGAAATATACTTGTTTGAACAAAAAAACAAAACAAATATGAGTAAAAAAAACAAACAAACAAACAAAACAGTAGCCTAATAGCTTTTTTTTACAAAGTTATTGTTTTTTTTCCCCACTTTTCACTATTCTCCTGTATTTTACATATTTGATTTTATTTGTCATCTCATGATTTGGGCTTTATTTCTTTGTGTTTCATTCTTTCTCTTTTACCTTCTTTTTCATGTTAATCCTAAAATCCAGTCAATCGTCTATATCATTAGGCTTAATTGTCTAGGTGACTAGTGCACAGTGGGTGATTAAACTCGTTTTAGCTGTAAACAAAAGACAACAGCTGGAGAGCGTGGCAGAGCATGTCTATTAGTGGTTTCATCGCCACCAAAGTCTCCTTAAAACGGCACCGTGATGACACAGAGTGTTGCTGTAAAACACTCAACCAGAACACATAAAAGAAAGAAATGTCCTTTCCTTCAAATTTTTTCACCTTTTAATTTGTGTGAAATCCTGGGCTTCAGCCTATCCACCTAATAGCAAACAGTCTAATAAGGTTTGAATTTGCGGTCTGACATTTCAATAAAGGCAAGTTTGACTGTAAAACACAACATGCACCTTTTGGATTTTTAACAGTCAGAAACATATGCTTTTAGTCTTAATTATTTCTAAATTTCTTTTTTGTTGAAGTCCAGTCTTCTGACTTTTTTAATCACTTCATAGCCCTTGAAAAACATTTTTTTACACAGATTTGACGCAAAAATGATGGAAACTCAAAGCATCTCTTTACATAGCATACAGTTATTGTATATTTTAAAACTGTTCAATAAGAAAACAATATTGTGAATGTGGTGAAAATGTCAGAAACCCTCAAATAAACCATAATAACTTAAAGGTACTGACTTATAAAGTCCATAAGGGATTTTATTAATATGCTAAAAATGGCTTATTTTTTAAATAAACAGTATAATAAAAAATGGAAATTCTGATTTTAATGATCAGCATTCAAGTCTACAGGGGCAAATACTTTTACTATTTTGACCTCCCACTGGTATTATGTGGCCAGATGTCTCAAACTAATTAGTGAAAGGGCAGGTTTGGAGCACTAAAAAACACTCATTAGAGGCCTAAACTGTTCAATATAGTTCTCCTCTGTCATGCATGTGGTTAAAAATGTATGCACAAACACCACTAACAGTAACAGCTTTGTTAACCAATCCAGGGGTTAGTCAGGAGTCACATGGGCATCGTTTCCCTCAGACCACCTGAAGGATTTCATTCCATCTCCGTTCACAAAAGCCTTTTTCTTTATTGTCCTGACTCTCTGATGTTAGAAGATCATATTAAAATAACTGCTGACATCTGGGGACAAAAAAAAAAATTCAAATGTCAATACAAGAAAGCCTTTT
Organism: Oryzias latipes; assembly: GCF_053564925.1. NCBI lineage: Eukaryota > Metazoa > Chordata > Actinopteri > Beloniformes > Adrianichthyidae > Oryzias > Oryzias latipes. Next base: position 25,439,439 of record NC_136245.1, on the reverse strand, counting down.
GTGAAGTCTGAAAGTTGACGGCGTGATGGTCTTGAACAGCGCTGCACTCGTGTGTTTTATTGAGTGACCATGACATGGCTCAACACCTTTTTTTTTTGGTTCCACAGTGACCTCCATTCACCTGTCGCTCCTGGAGAAGTTAAACAAAAGACGTTCATTGGCAAACAGCTGCTGTGTTTGTATGGGTTCTTAGCTTGGCAAGCTGTACAGGTACGCCTTAAGCCGTGGTTACATGCACCTGTGCTGGGGTTTGACCCCTTATCTTAAGGGGAGCACAGGTGTGTCTTGTAATTCCCTTGAGGCTCGTACAGCCACCTTAAGAGGCGCATCAGAAAAATTGATTTGTAAGGAAGTCACACGCATTTATGTTGTATGATGCCATTTTCACAGCACCCCTATCGTTAGTAAGGTGCGCATACCGACCTTACTGACTACGTACAAATGCGTCACCGATGATGTGTTCATAGAAACACAAACTATGTAAGAGGCGCACAAGGCATGCACTTTTCACCTGGACAGAAGCAAAGGACTCTGCACAACATGGTTGCACCTCAACTTCTTCACCCTTACTTAGCCTTACGTGTTGCATAAACATTTACTTCCAAAGCAACGTGCATGAACATGCAGGCTCACAGAATGGTCTACTACTTTAAGATTTTCGGTGGGCCTCTGCGTATTCCGTTTAGATTTGCCCATTTTTCACCTGCAGACAGCCCGTATTCACCTGTGAGGGCAATTGTGACAAAGGCAAGGGTCACATATTCATTTGCCGAAGTGTGTAGGGGAGGCATTGTTAGAATCTTCAAGTTTTATGCCGCCGCATGATTTTTGGAAAATCGTTGGCGTGGTCATGAATGTAGGCAGTGGATGACTCCATTATAAAATCGAGCGACAGCTGAATGGCCACAGGGCAGTAGCAGCCGGGTTGCTGGCCGGCAGCAGCTATGGTTGGACGATATGTAAATGTCTCCGGACGGAGGCCGACCATATAAAGTGCCACTGACCACTAGCCACCTGACAGGCCGAGGGTAAATATAAAAGTAGGCCATTCTGCCTGTCACTGGGCTGCCACTCCACGACCTCGAAATGTGCCTGGGCGGCCACCGACCGATGTCTACATTTGGAGAAAACTTTTAAATGTTTTCACTCTGAAGATCATGAGCAACAAGAATCTATTATTTGTTTATTTTTTTACATATTAGAGAACTTCATTGTTCTGTAAATTCATCTGTTAAATGCAAACTGAAAGTATTAAAATTATTTTAAACCATGGTAACCTAACAGTTGAAAATATGTAAGTCTATCTAGCGTTTCTTTTTTTCTTCTTTTGTAGTAGAATATAATAATGTAACTTTTTTAGATTGTGTAAAAAGAGCTGACATGTCATCCCACAGGGACTATCTGGTCATTATAAGGTAACGCACGCTTGAAAATATGTTTTCAGGTAGTTTGACAACAAACGAAGTCCATATGCTAAGCATCCTAAGTACTGGATTTTTTCCAGAGTTTGACTCTGTCACTGAATCTGTTTATTCCCTTTATGGACAGAATTCCACAGTTCAGCAAAGCAACGTTCCAGTAAGGAACTTCAGGATTCAATCTCTGTCATTTTAAGATAATGTACTCCTCCACTTTCACACAACTGTGACCTCTAGCTCTCTCTCACTGGAGCAGCTCGCAGCCAAGCATGAAGCTGTCAGGATGAAAATCAGAACGTCTGAAGCTGTAGTTCTCAGCCGGGCAAAAAGAGGAAAACCCCCTCTGAGTTGGGAGTGACGCACTCCCTCAAGTGAAGGAATTTAGGGAGCCTGGAATTTCTTTATACTTCAGAGAAGAACAGGTTGACATGTGAAGTGGTGCCATGTAGTTTTAAGGGCTCTGTATTCATCTGTTGTACTGCTTGGAGAGCAGAATCTAAAGGCAAGACTCTCAGTTTGGCGGTCGATCTAATTTCTCACACTCATCCATAGTTGCATGCTGAGGGCAACGATCCTAAAGATTCACTTCTCACGTACGAGGAGATAAAATAAACTTTCTTAGCAGGCTGGCTGGATTTGTCCTTAGAGATCAGTGAAGGAGCTCAGTCATCTGAGAGAAGTTTAGAGGAGAGCCGCTGATGATTTCTACTGAGAGGAACCACCTGAGGTTGTCTGGATCTCCTGATTTTCTCACAGATGCCTTCCTGTTGAGCTGTTAGGGGGCTTGTACAACTAGGATGGAACCTTGACAGAGCCTCATTTCTTTGATTTTTCTTTTAACCCATCATAGTTTATTCTAAAAATGAAACAACCAAGGACTTTTAGCATAAAGTCAGCTTTGCAAGTCTGTTTCTGATGGATAAAACTGCAGTTGTATTTTTTATATATATATATATATATATATATATATATATATATATATATATATATATATATAAAATAAATAAATTGAATAAATCAAGCAAATTAAATCTGATCATTTTTTAACGTAATTCTTTCATTCTTTCCTTGATCTAAAGCTAATTCTACTTCAAGATGCATTTTTTACTACAATTAAAAAAAAAAAAAATTGTCCGTAGGTGTGAGTGTGATTGTGACCCTGCGACAGACTGGCAACCTGTTCAAGGTGTCCCCTGCCTTCGCCCATAGGTGGCCGGGATAGGCTCCGGCAGCCCCATGACCCAGAAAGGGAACAAACCGAAGATGAATGAATGAATGAATGAATGATGAAAATAAAAATAAATCAATATTTGACAAAGGTTTAAGCTACTACTAAATAAAGGGATTTGCAGCATGTCGTAGTTGTACTAATTTGTTCAATGCATTATTTTTATAGCTATCTGATAAAACCTACCCTGCAGAAAATGTAAGAGCAAGGTCTGTGTTTGGACATGTGACTGTCAGCTCTGGAACCACAGCATTGTGCTTATGAGGTTAAAAACAAACCTGCACAAATAAAAATTCAATTATTTTCTTCACAATCCAGCTGGTATATTTATTTGATGACTGCAGTATGTGTGCTTCAATTCAAGAAAAACTGAAACCCGTGTTATCACTGTCCTCAAAAATGTCCCTTTGAATGTGAGTCTGTCTGCTTCCAAGGCTTCATTGACAAAGTGTCTCAGCATACTGTAGATACAGAGGAGTTTAATTACTTTTATCCTCCAAGTCTTTCATGGCATTGTAGATCTGTAAGAAATATATGTTTTCAACATAATTGATAGATAGAAAGTTTGACAGAAAAGGGAAAGTAATTATGAGTTTACAAAAAAACGCAAAGATTTTATTCACTAAATAATTGACAACCTGTTTTAAATAATCAAATATTGCCAAATCCAACATTTTATTAATTGTTTATAAGTAGTTAAAAATTCAAATTTGCTCTTGTATTATTTTAAAATCTGCTTAAGACAAATGTTTCTAATAATTTGTCAAACACTTTAAACAGTGTTTTGAAAATGTTGTATTGTGAATATTAGGTTGTGTTTTTACTAAAAATTAAACTAGATCAATTCAAATTAACATCGTTTAAAACCAAATATAGGAAAAGTTAAAAGTATTTTTCTTTTTTTTTTCTTATGGAGTAGGTTAGACAGAAATCACCATGGACTATGATGTTTGCAGATGACATCGTGATTTGTAGCAATGGCAGGGAACAGGTGGAGGAGCAGCTAGAGAGGTGGAGGTTTGCCCTGGAAAGTTGGTAGCAGCAAGACGGGGTGCCTGTGTGTAAATGAGAGGGACCAAAGTAGAAGAATGAGGTTACAGGGAGAAGCGCTAAAGAAGGGGGAGGATTTCAAGAAGTCAAGAAGTGAGAGCAGGCAGGTTGGAGTGGGTGGAGAAAAGTGTCACAGCTCAAATGAAAGGAAAAGTATGCAACTGTGGCAAGACCAGCCATGCTGTTCAGCCCAGTGGAACTGAGTAAAAGACAGGAAGCAGAGCTGGAGGTAGCAGAGAGGAAGGTGTTGAGATATTCTTCTGGAGTGACCAGGATGGATAGGCTTAGGAATGAGTACATCAGAGGTAGAGCACATGTTAGATGTTTTGGGGATAAAGTCAGAGGCCAGACTGAAATGGTTCGGACATGGCCAGAGGAGAGACTGTGAATACATTGGTAGAAAGATGCAGAGTCTAGAGCTGCTAGACGAGAGGTCTAAAAGAAGACCAGAGAGGAGGTTTATGGATGCTGTGAATGAAGACATGAAGGTAGTCGATGTTAAGAGTAGAGGATGCAGAAGACAGGGTTAGATGGAAGAAGCTGATTTGCTGCGGCGACCCCTGAAGGGAAAAGCCGAAAGAAAAAGACAAAGTTTTACAAAACCAGTCAAGTCATTTTAAGGCATCATTGTTTGCATTGAGAAATAGAACTGGTGCACGTACTGGTTTAAATGAAGACGTTACACATGAAAAATCTGAAAAACGGTTTCAAACTTCCGCGCAACCAAAAAGAAAACATATTCCAAGTACTTCTGAAAAATATTGACAGATTAACTCTGAATCTCTGGACACTAAAGAGACAAAGCCTCAACATGTTTTCAATTTGAGCTGCTCTTCCATGTCAGCGTTACACGCTGTTTCTTTAGCCAGGCAATGTAACAGAAATACATTTTCCATGCAATCAAACAGAGCCCTTAAACCAAAGAGAGCTGACGAGGCTCGAACAAGAAGAACGCTTCGGAGGAAGAGAAGTCAAAGTAATTAAACTGCATGTACTGGACCACAGTGATTCCAATGTGTGTCAAAGGTCTGTGTGATTCTTTTCAACAACTAATGACTGCAGATTACCACCAATCCAATGTTTAATTACTTTGATCTAATTGTGGCCGCAGAACAATTATCTGCAAAGTTGTCTACAGAGAGGTGCTGCAGAAAACATGATGTATGCATTCATTCATAGACAGAAGTATACATTATATATTTCTTTTTATATATATATATATATATATATATATATATATATATATATATATATATATATATATATATATATATATATATATATATATATTTATATTTATAATAAATGCTGGAGACAAATGTCTCTGGGAGTTAAATCTTTTGCTCCCATTTCCTATGCGCACAGAGGCAAAAACAACAAGCTGTCAAACTCAACAAAAGCTACCAAAATCTCCTCTTGACAAGGTCTTGCCCTCTCCCCAAACCCAGCACTTTAACGATCGCCCTTTATTGATCACCCACTTGCTTTTTTGATGAAAACATAGCTGTTGGAGCTAGATGCTACATTTTCTTTCTCACATACATCTGTAGCCAACCATCCCTCCTTCTATTTCAGTTTGTCCTATAATCCAGTAACACCAAAGGTCTCTGATAGTGTATGTGGGGGCAGCACAGGGGTAACAAGGCTAACGTGCAGAACATCTATCATCCTAAGAACGGGGCCTTCGCTGTGGGTCTGTGATTGTAGGCAAACACATACAAGAACTGAACACACATCGTGCTTTGAGTTTATCGATCTGACCACAGCTTCAAGCACTGCAAAATCCTCAGAGACACACACACACACCACACACACAATAGCAAAGCCATCTCCAGAAAATGTGACAATATTCAACCTGACATTTGGATATGAACCGGTCAATAGCCAGAATAAACAGAATCAGCTGTCACAATATTCAAAGGTATACAGTGTTGTGTACACAAATGAACCGGTTTGAGCTAGTGTGTAAGTTCTTAATGCTGTAATATTCCTAAGTGATTTGCTGGCTGCCAAACTGTGAATTAACTTACTCGGTCACAGCTTAAATCTTTTTTTTTCCTGCAGCATAAAAAAGGGAGTTGAGCTTTTTTTTCGATGTAAGCATTTTAAGAATAATTCAATTGATATATGTTTCCAGTCTACGAGGTTGCTGACAGATAAGTTCAAAACTGGACTTTTGACGGTGTTACCATGCGGAAATCACACGTGCCGACTACACGTTTTGTTTTGTATCATTCGAACTAGAAGGCGCTCCAGAGTTTGGGTTACAGACACCAAAAAATTCATAATAAAAATAAAAAAATCATAAGTCACAGTTTTGGGAGAAATGTATCTAACAAAATAAAGGACCAAGAAGTGACACTTGGTGCTTATTTAGCTTCATGATACGTATGAGGAATCTACTGGTTTATTAGCGCAAAACAAATACATTTACTAGGATAACTGTACCACAAAAAAATGCTAACAAGTCAATTAGTCGCTTTTGACTAACTCCACCAAGGCCGGCACGTCATCTTCTGCGTCGCTGATAGTAGAAAATACTTATACACCTAGCTACAGTGTCCTCTAGTGGTTGTAAGTGGGAACATAACAATCATGAGCCTGTTTATTTAAAAAAGAAAAATTAAATTTAAGTCACAATCCCTGTAACTTTAGCACACAAAAAATGGGATTTATATTGCAAAAAAACAAAAAAATTGTACCTTGTTTCTTACTTTAAAGAACTTTAATGGTTTACTCAGATGTTGTTTTTTCTGTAAAGTGTAGAACAACCAAACAGATTTGTATTGGTTACGGTTTGCACCCATAGAACCCACTAAGGATTTTTGGGACTTTTCACAGATCTGTGAAGACTCATTCATCCAGAAAGGTTCCACAGCAGAAATATTTTCCAAAAGGGTCATCTGGACTTTCTCTCTCTTTTTTTTAAAACTTTTGTTTAACCTTTTTTTTCCAATAAGTCCAGATGACCAATTTTAAAACGTTCTGCTTTAGTTTAAACTTTCTGCTTTAGTTTACAAGTGTTTCTTTTACAATATTCATAAAGCAGATAAAGCAGACATTTTGACATCAGCACTGATCTCTAAATATATGTATATATATATATATATATATATATACACACATACATATAAAGTTTGTTGTTTTTTTAACAATTTTAAAAAACCCTAGCAAGTGTTTAATGTCACTTTCCCTGCACAAACTCCACGGTAGACAATGTCTATTTTACCCTTATCCAGGGGATGTTTTAATAACTCTTTGCTTCGACATTAAAAGTATACACCCTTCACTTCCGGTGTTACACTCTCAACCCTCCGGTTGGAACCCAAAACTAAACAAGCAATTCCTATTGCTACAGCAAGTATGTGGGTATATGGAGTTCACTTTTTACTTCTTGTTTTGTTTGAAACAAAAAAATGTGCCACTCCTTACACTCGCAGAGTATTTCTCCTGTTGTTATTTTGATTTTTTAAACATTTTTAAACCAGACTTAAGCTGACCCTTGGCAAACATCCAGTAGGGAGATTTGACTGAAGCTCCTATTTGATTTTATAAACATTTTGTAAAATGTTTATATTGGGGTCGTCCTGTTCATTTACTCTAATACTTAACTCTGAATAATTTCCTAATATTTTTTTTTATTATTTTGAGTAATACTATGCAAATGATATAAAAATAAATTTAAATAAACGAAATGCAAAATTGCCTCATTGTAAACAAAAATGTGATGTTGAATTCTAAATGATAAACATACATTTCTTAAATGTTAAGTTATGATATAAGAATAGGAATAATTATGTAGCCACAAGGGGGGCCAAGTCTTGGTCTTCCTGTGCCGGTCCACAGCCTGGATAAAATACAGGGTGGTGTCAGGAAGGGCATCCGGCGTAAAACTCCCCTCCAAGCCACTTGTGCAAATCAGTGACAGTTGATTTGCTGTGGCGACCCATGATGGGATAAAGGTGAAAAAACAAACATTATATAGAATAATCTGGCTTATTTCCGATACTTTAGTGTACAGCAAAATATTAACCCTTTTTAGAATGTCAGGCCCCATGTTTGTTGGAATTTGCTATCCAAAAGTCTGGGCTGGGGGGGAAAAAGAAAAGACTGACGTTGAGTTTGTTTGTGAGAGTTTCTAAGACAGACGATTGAGGATGGAAGCTGGACATAGAGGGAGAAAAGGAAACTTCAAACGTTTCTGGGAGTTCAAGTAGAAAGGCGGTGAGAATGAGAGCATAGCCGCAAAGTGTTGACTTTGCTTCTGAAGTTTCCCTAAAATAACTAATCTTGCAGCTGATAGGAAATCCGTCCGCATCACTTTTCATCCGTCTTCTGGCAGTCGGTACATCTATCACTCCTGCCATTTCCCCCTTGACTGCACTATAAAACATATATGTGGTAATCCAACTTTTGAGACCAAGAATAGATTTATTTAGGTGTCAATCAAAAAAAGAAATCATTAATCATTCACAACTGCAAATAATTTAACAGGAAAACCCTTAATTTCAATTCCATGGTGTAAATCCTTATCATCATCATCATCATCATCATCAAACTGACGTCCATAAAATATCTATTTTTATTTATGTCTCACATTGTGACGCCTTCACGTTGTTTACTCTACCGGACAAACTTGTGAGCTTAATCATTGTTTCACATAAAGTTAATAATTAAAATGAAAATAAGTAACAAAGAACCCTGATGAGCTCAGCACTGGCATAACTCCTGCACACGCGGGAAGCCATAGATTTAATTACCAACATTTAGGAGGCGAAGGTGTAACAACTTCATAATTTGAGACTAAGTGGTTTTCAGACTGGGGCCAGAGACCGAGGTCAAAGTAGTGTTATAGCCTGAGGACGAGGTGTTTGATTGAGTGAGCAATGAAAGGAAAAACCAGCTGTGCATGCCAGAGAGCAGCAGCTGTTAGGATTCCTAATGGTGCATCTGATCAGGCTTTCAGGGGTTGGAGCGTATGGCAAGTTTGAAAACCAGAGAAGGTGAGTCCACTGTGGCCCAAACACAGGTAACTCATGGGGATGCATGCAAGACATGTAGGAAGTTATAAAATAATGCTGTTTCCCAAAATGCTTAACATTTTTTTTAGGGGTGAGCAAACGTCTTGATGAAAAAGAAATAACCCAGAATCTGGACACAAGCATGCTTACATTTTGATTGACTTTTTCTTTTTAAAAACAGAACACTTTTGAGTTTTTAGTATTTAAAAAATGTCTCTTTTGTTCTCATTTTTAATAACACCAATTGGTTTAAAAAATGCAAATTCAGAGAAATGTTGTGTTCATGTGATGTTGGAATAATCAGAAAGCTGACAGTCCAACTCAGAAAAACAACAAATCTCCCTAAACCAGATGAATGCAAAGGAGTTTTCTGCACGTAGACAACGGGTAATTTTTTGTAGTGGTTCTATGGGGAGACTCCAGAATTACAGGTAAAATAAAACATTAACAAGGAATATCAATATAATTGATTCCAGTTTGGCAGGTAGGATTAAATAGTTTAAAAGGCTGCATTTGGCAGTTTTTTCTTAGTTTTTACTTGGGATTAGACCCGCACAATATATTGCAAATTTATTGTTATCGGGATATCAAGCTGTGCAATTTCCATATCGCAAAGGTTGGCAAAAATTGCAATAAATTGTTACCTTAAATGTACAAAAAAAGCTTATGTCAGCTTGAAGTATTTAACAAATCAAATAAATCACTTTATGCATTTGACCAATCGGAAGGACTCGTTTACATCATTGACCAATCAGATGGAGCGCTTTTAAGTTAGATGTTTGGCTCCTATGTAGACCAGGGTCACTTGGAGTGTAATTTAAGTTATGTTATCTAAATCAACTGTTGCAAGGAAATAGAAATTATGTTAATGGTTGTTTTGCTATTTGTTCATGTATCGTAAGTTATATTGTCATCGCAATATTGATCTCTAATATCGTAAATTTTCAATTAATAGTAATTTTCAAGTTTTCCACATATCGTGCAGCCCTACTTGGGATGGATACCGAATCGAAACTGTGCCACGTTGCTCCAAGTACTGTATAAAAACGTGGATTGTGGTGCTCTTTAGTGGGCTTCAGATGAAAACGAGTGACATTGATATGTATTGTGATACATATAGCCTCGGGATAATCATAGTGTCGTGATACAATGCATATCATCAGACTACACATCAATATTGCACACATTCAAGCGGTCATTATCAGCAAAAACATAAAAATTTGTAAATTAAATTTTGGTAAATATTTTAATATTTAAAAAAATGTATATTCAAAATGCGATATTGTAGCTGTATTCAGAACAAAAGTCTGATACTTTTTGTTGAAAGTGCCTTTATTCAAATTGATTTTTTCAAACGCTATTTGGCCTATAAAAGCATGATCTACTTTTTGTTAATTAGGTTTTGACATATGCAAATTCCCTTTATCAGTAAACGTCTAGACATTGAACATTTTGCAATAGACATAAATAAAATATGAAACTTTTTACATCAAGTGTTTTAAAAAAAACTATTCTCCTCACTTGACATTTTCTTTGAAAGTCCAAAAAAGATCCAACAAACACAAAGTCGATCTTTATGAGATTTTATGAAATTCCAATTGTTTCCTAACACAACAATCTATTTAAATATGCAGAATAACATCTTTCCAGATGGTTAAACATCTTATTGTTGCTATGCTACACTAAACTGAACTGAACTGATGTAGGCCATTTAAATGCTAATGTCTCTGGCTTTGATTGAATTCAATGTAAAAAAAAAAAACAACAAAAAACATTTTTTGATTGGTTGTGGTTTAGTCTGCACCTGAATAATCACAAAAATTAAGTAGTTTAAGAATTAATGTAAGAATTAAAAACTTTGTCATAGAAAATGATTATCAAAGTGTCTTCTCGTAGGTTAGTTGAGCTTTGAGCTGGAACACTTCAGTGAGTTTGCAACTAACTTTAATGTCCACCTCATCACCTGCAATCTAGATTTGTGTCTTTCAATAAGAGTGTCACAGTACAATAATGTTCTGTCTGGAGTACTAATTATTCACTTTCACCTAATTGGTCTAAAAACATTCAACCATTGCTGGGATAGGAGCCCTGTCTTCATCCAAACAGGCCCAGGTTTCACACTAAGGTAGAAATGTAAACAATCTTAAACAATTTTTATCATTGAGTTTCATTTATTTTTATTCAATACACTTTGATAGGAAGGTCTGTATATTATCAATACAAACTACATAGTTCCTGTTTGGTTTATGGTGTGCTATTTTTATCAAGGAAAACCCTACGTAGGTACAAAAAGGCTGAAAATCACTGCTCTGGATCATATAGTTCACCTCATACTTTTGAGCTTTTTGAGATGTTTTTTGACGTGTTTTGACCGGTTTGGTCTTGGATTTTCAATAAATGGACATAAAGAATTAAATCTTGGATTTGGGCGTTTGTCAACACATGTTTAAACTCGGCATACCTGCCCTTAGACCCTTCTTCTCGGTAAGGAAAAATTCCTAAAGAAAAACCGATTCCGAAAAAAAACAAGGAACTACAGGGATGTCCACCTGAAGGAGGTATTGTCCCCCAGGACGGACAGGCGATGTACCAGAATTCTTAGAGAAGAATTAGCTTATCTAACTCTACAACTACATATCTTAATAGTCCAGCAGATGGGCTTCATAGGCTTCTTAAGGTCCACAACCAAGTGTACGAGCAGGAGCAGGGATGAGGAAAACGGTCAGGTACAGGAGTGTGAAGAAAGCGATTTTCCATTGACTTGATGATGAACTCGGTCAGTAATGAGCCAATACGTGCACATCTTTAATGGCGCAAGGACACGTACAACAACATCACCCGTACATCATAAGTGCGTCCAACTTGCATCATCCTTACAAATACTTCACAATACATTTATTACCCACATGACAGTGGTACGATCCAATTTCATGACGTCCCTTAGATGGCCGAATAAACCTCAAGGGAATAGCAAGAAATACCTGAGCTCCCTTTAAGATGGTGCCACTCCTGTCTACAACCCTCCGTGGGCCAAGATAACCCTAAAAGTCTAAGGGAGTACTCATAAACATCTCACGAGGAGAGCATCATTGCTGGCGAGGAAGGTCAGACTCAAAGCAATTCTGACAAAAAAATGCCAGATTTCACAACTACAAATAAATTCTACGAAGAAATATTTTTTCAACAAAACCAATGGACTTCATTTTACCCAGAAAAGAAGACAGACGCACAGCTCAAGCTACTAGATTTAAAAAAGAAAACTGCCTTGCACAAGAAAGCAATAATTCCAATCGACACCAAAACAACAGTCAAGTGTAAGAAAACCAGAGGTTGTTCCAAGTTGTTATTTTATACACAACTAAAATGAACGTCCCCTTCTAATGCCTTAAATGAAGCAGCTAAATAGGGTGGGCCAATGTCAAACAGTCCTGATGGTCAGGGATCCTTTTGATCCTGAAGCCACTGACACATAATTATAAGAAGAAGATGAGGATATCAATTTCAAAGTGTAACAATCACCCACCTCCTTCACATCAGTGCAGCAGCACTATGGTAAGTCTGAACATCAACTTGCTGACCCACTTCAAAAGAGGTTTTATTCAGACTGGATAAACACACTTGAATGGCATCATTAATGGTGATCATCATCATCATCAGCATCATCACTGCTGAAGAGGCTGGACAATTTTCAGTGGAAATACAGAATTCTCTCAAGTAAGAAAGGCTAATGTAGGAGTTCAGACCAAGAAAAGGATGGCCAACATGAGCCAAACCAAAATAAAGCAAAAAAGTGTTATCCATTATCCAGATTTCCCAAATTTGACAATGGACCAACTGTTTTAGTTAAATCAAGGAACAACTGGACCTAGGTGGTTGAAGAGAGTGATTTCCCATTGACTTGATTTTGCATTTTAAAACGTGTGTATAGTCTGCTTTCTTTTCTTTTCACAGCAACAGAGGAGTTTAATCTTTATTTTAAATATGCCATATTTATTTGTTAAGAGTTCACAATTTTAGGATCTTTTTATTATCGGCGTGTGGGTGAATGCACTGGTGGACCCAACTGAGCTTCAAATGTTATTTTCGCATCCAAATGCTTTTCAGGAAAAATGTCAAGAAGTCACTGTGAAATCTAGCTGGTGGTGCCGGAAATTATTGCCTAGCTATACAAGTGTATACTTTGGATACAACTAAATCCAAATGGAATTGAATAAAGATATATTGCAAGGAGAGTTAAGTATGTAATCCCCTATTGTGATGCTAGTAGTTTACTTCCCTTCACTAAACTCTATCTCTACTAATCAACAATGATGTACCCATTTTCGCTGTAAACAGTGAGATCTAAGCATTCATTCATTCATTCATTCATTCATCTTCTTTACCGTTTATTCCCTTTCGGGGTCACGGGGTTGCTGGAGCCTATCCCGGCCACTTGGGCGTAGGCAAGGGATGCCCTGGACTGGTCGACAGTCTGTCGCAGGGTAGAATATCCTCAATCACACATCCATTCACTCTCACACTCACACCTATGGTCAATTTAGAGTTGCCAATCAACCTATGAAGCATGTTTTTGGATGGTGGGAGGAAGCCGGAGATCCCGGAGAGAACCCACGCATTCACGGGGAGAACATGCAAACTCCACACAGAAAGGTCCCCCATTGATGCTGTGTTTTCCATGTCCCCCAGCCGGGACTTGAACCAGGGGCCTTCTTACTGTGAGGCAAGAGCGCTAACCACTGCGCCACCGTGCAGCCCGAGATCTAAGCAAAGCTTTGTAAATCTAGCCAGGAGAGAATGCTTCCCTATTTAGACAAAAAGCATCCCCATCTTTGACTGTTGTGCCAGACTTGTAGGAACAGTGCTTTATGTACAAATGTTTCTCACATCCTACATTTAATTGAGAACAGAATTGAAAAACTCATCAAAGTAACACATTTATAAAAAATAAAAAAAACTTTTTCTTGTAAAAGTGCTGCACACTTTATGCCACCGTCACAAATACAAATGCAACTGGCGGCGGCAGTCAGGCAGTGATAACGTCATTCCGAAATCTGGCAGCCACAGGGCAGTAGCAGCCAGATCGTGCCTGCGATTAGATTAGACGATGTGTAAATGTCTCTGGACAGCGGCTGTCCATATCAAGTGCCACCGGCCACCAGCCGCACGTGGTTATGGAAACTTTCTATATACTGTCTGAGCACCACTCTGCGCTGCAACCACGGCCTCACCTACGTGTTGCACTACTTTTATGATTATTGCTGCAAGCACAATGTTCTGTCGTCTTCGTGCTCTTCTCAGCATCAACTACAGTTCGTCAATACGCAGGTCTTAAAGTCGCTGTGGTGCTATTAACGCCATGAGTTTATGCAGCATTAATGCTGCACTAGGGTGGCAGTCTGAAATCAGCTGATCATCAGACAATTGTGGGGACCTGGGAGACCCTCCTATCAGTCAATGATTGTGTTGCTGCCATCCTGCCACCTGCCTGTCACTGAACTGCAACTACGCGGCCTCCAAATGTGCGCCCCAATGACTGATGTAAAAAAAAAAAAAAGTCATTCTGTCGCTGTCTATCATTTCCTAAAACCTCTGCGGTCACCGTGCGGCATGTAAATATGCGACTGCCACCTCCTGATTGCAAAAGCCACCACGCGACCACCTGCCGTATTTGCGAAAAACTTGCATTTAAGGCTACGTTCACACTGTAGGGCTTCATGCTAAATTCAAATTTTTAGAAAAAAATCGATTTTTTTGCAAGGCTGTTCACATTTCTAATTAAATGCAAACTTTTGTGATCTCCTCTGTGACCGTGAAATGATCCAGAAGTGACCTGCATGCGCAGAAGGGGTACTCAATGGGGAACAACGTCAGTCGTTGTTTGCGGAAGTAGCTAACGTTAACAATGGATGTCAACAACAGTGTACTTAACAGCTGAGCTCTTTTTGCAATATTACATTTATTTTCACAAAGGAGCCAGCACAATTACAACCTTCTCATTTTATGAAAAAAATTAAAAAGGAGAATAGCAAGGTTTTTGGCCATGGCGTTTTGTGGAGCAGTGTTTGCCAAGTCGGTACAGAGAAATGTGTGGGTGTGGAGTGTTATAAAGTTAAGTCACAGTAGCTACAGGCCATGTGCAAATAACCCACCTGTATCACCGCAAGAGCGACTAGCCATTCTGGCCGCGACAGCTGCGGGAGCTTGGCTCTCATCCTCGGACTTCTCTTGGCCAAAGCAGCTGTCCAACAGTTCTAGTGCCTGAATGCTGGGCTTATCCCCAAAAATGTGGTCTAGCTCTTCATAAAATGGACAGATGATACATTGACGGCCACTTTGTTTGTTCCAGTCTTTAACCTTCTTGTATTTGGCTCGGATGCTTTTTATTTTTTGCTGGCATTGGAGCCAGGACCGTCTGTACCCACGCTCGGCCATTTCGCTGGAAATTTTTTCAAAAACTGCCCGGTTGCGATAAGAGTCTTTGAGTTTGGCCTGAATGGAGCTGTCGCCCCCAATTACTAATCCAATCGGTGACCACGCTTCCCTTCCACTGACTGGTCTCAGCAGCAACGTCCGCCGGAGGTCGCATTTCAAAAGATCAAAAACGCATCGGATTGTGCACCACTTACCCAAGTGGCCTGGGTCGCATTTGAAAAGATCGGATCTGTGTCGTTCAGACTGTCATGAAAAGATCAGATACAGGTCACAGAGGTGCAAAAACATCGGAATTGGGTGGTTTCAGCCTGCAATGTGAACGTAGCCTTTGTCGCCTTTTGGGACATGTGACGAAAGTCTTACCATGGTTTTTGATAATCTTAACTCAAATCAAAGTTTCACTCTAAGCAGAGACCTTTTATGAGCATTTATTGAAGAAATTATATATTTTACTTTATTTTATTATGTAAATATATATATAAATACTCACAGAAGCTTTTCCAAAATCTGTCACATTGTTTGTGGCTATGCAGTCAAGCAGAGATAATAAGAAGCTTTTAGGTAAGGCAGCTTTCTCATTTATTTTCAGCCGGAAGCAATGCGCTGTACTCAAAGAACCTCTGTGTTGTTTCTATTGTGACATTTTATTCTTTTCATCTGTTCTTGTGTCTCCTCCCCTCCCAGGCTTCTGTCCTTAATCATCTTCCCTTTGTCCAGTTTGCTGTACCCACTCGTATTATTACCTTTTCAATTCTGGTTATCGTGCTTCATCTTCTTCTGTCTCTCTTCACGCCGGTCTTTTTTTCCTGCAAACTGCAACACCGCTAATTTCTCATTCACCTCGTCTTCAATAATCTATTTTTGTACACAACTGAAAAAAATAACATTACTGGATGTTATAACTGAGCTGAAGTGAAGAAGAAGAATACATCTTTTTTTACTTATTTTATTTAAAACATTTATTTGATAAACATTACTATTACCCCTTTCCATCCTATTACTAGTCTGGTGTTGTTTTTTTTTGCCTCTGTCTTGATTTGGGCTGCTCTGATTTTCTGGTTTAAAATGAATGTTTTCCTGTTAGAACACTTGTTCCAGTAGTTTGCTTAGTTTGTTTCTATTTTCCTTACATTTCCAACAGTAAGCGAGTTTCACCAAAGACCCATAGTCAGTTAGACCAGAATTTAATCCGCATCACAGTACGGATCAGTTTCACAGATCTGTCCAAGCACAACAAATCATTAAAAATCCATTAGTCTGGTATTCAGAGATATTTTATACTTAACCTTTTTTTTATTAATTCACACTCAGAAAGTGCTGCTTTTATGAGGTAAAATTCTACCCTGACTAAAGGCATATAACTATCAAGATATATCAAATCAAACCATCTGTAGAGCACTTTTACAACGCGAGCTACTCAAAGTGCTTTACATAAAAACATGATCAAACAAAAGGACATCACAAATATTTTGTATAAAACCCACACAATGCCAACAGCCCCCCCCCCACACACACACACACACCATGATAATAAGAATGATAAGATGATACAATGTATAAGATCTGGCTTTGTACTGAAGTGACGAAACGATATTTTGGGGACACATCATCAACCCCCCCCCACTCAAGTTCACAGAATACACTAGCACAGGACCCCCCCAGGTCTGAGTTCAAGGGCCATATAAGACATTAACTTTTTCCTTTTAATGCCATAAGTTCCCACTCCTACAGAAACTGTGTTTAGGGAGTACAGCTGGATGGCTCCAATATTGCTCGCCATTTTTGTTGCACCAGAAGTTGTGTTGGCGGTGTTAGGGGCTGTAGCGGGAGAGCTTGCAAAAGGAGAGCTCTTAGCAACAGGGAGGAGAAGGGGTGGGGGGGGGGGGGGGTGGTGCTCCACACCAACGCTCAGTTCTAATGAACTACTGCCACTCTGCAGAAACTATGACCTAAAAAAAACCACAAGTTTTTTTTTTCTTTCGACTAAAAATGACAATCATAATCAAAAGAGCACTGGAAACGCTTTAACAAGTTAAGAAGAAGCAAGAAGTGACAGATAGTACATTCATTTTATTGATCTTAAGAAAGTGTGAAGTTATTTTTATGAATCCCAACAGAAATTGATTTTGAATCCATAATAAAAAAATTACTTTATTTGCATTTCATGTGCCACTTTGACAGTAGCAAAAACCAAAAAAGTGGAAAACATATTACAAGTCGTTATAATATGCTTTATTTCTAGAAATATCAAATTTAATTAAAAAAAAAAAAAAACAATAAAAAAATAAGTTTAAACTTGACTGATGTGAAGGTGGCAAAGAGAAATATTATCTCTGAGCTCCACCATCTAACCTATAGGATCCTTAAATATGGATCCAGTAAAGGCAAGAGAAAATTTTCAAGTATGTGCAAAAAAAAAAGCTTAATAAAAACTTGTGGGGCCGCAATGTGTATGGAGTGTGTGTAATGGGTGGGTGTGTGACTGGATGGCGTGGAAACAGAGGAGACAGCAAAGTAAGAGGTAACAGATAAGCACATTGGCAAACAAAAAACAAAAAGCTCTGTCTTGCTTCTCCTACTGCAAACACACACATGCACACACACATACACACACACACCACCTCAAAAGTAATTTCTGTCATCCCCATTAGCGGCTGTATAGCTGCTGTCAATAGTACTAGCCCTTAGAACACTTTGCACACATTCACACACAAATTTCACAGTCTTGCAGCCATAACGCTCCTAATCATTTTTGCCCAGAGCTCTCAGTGCAACGATAAAGCCTTAATGTCACCACAAAACACACACGTGCACACCCTCTGTTTATGGAGATAAGAACATAATGTCAAGTTTGTGTGGAGATAAAGTTCAAGGGGAAAAGCTGCGTCGAGCCCTTGATGTGCCCTCCGAGTGCTGGGTACAAGTACAGGTGAAGGTGTGTACTTACAGAAAGTAAAACTTTGATAAAACAATCTGAAAATATTCATTCTAACTGGAGCATTTACATTTCTGTGGTTTTGCAGGAATTGTGTTGTCAAGATTTGCTAACAGTAAGTTCATGCTGGGGCATTATCGGTGACCTGGTCTCACGCTTCCAATGGTAGCTTGACCTTAGATCGGATGATGGCCATCATAAAAGTTGGATTACGATTTTTGCATTTGACAATTGGTCTCACCCAGAGAACCACACAGTATAAACCTACATTCACATCGCCCTCGACGTGTGTTCAAGTGGCCACTTCTAATGCAGAGTCTATGTAAACGTTTGTAAACGCACGCTTTGGGCTTCACATTCACGCATAGTTTTTGAGGCCGGTTTCTGACTTGACGTACAAATTGTGTTGCAACTGAACGTGGGTTAAAACTTAAGCCAGGTCAAACTTTGACCAATCAGGAACTCGGATTTGCTCAGGATGTATGGATGGCGCCTCTTTTAAGTCACTGAAGTGCCAACTGTTAGAAAGTTGAACATGGTGGAGAAATGAATAATTTGCCTTGATGGGATTAAATATTTCGGAATAGAGCTGTGAAATAAAAAAACCTGGAGCAAGAACTTGAGATTTGGGGCGCTATGACATTTTGCACCAAGCCCCTTCCAACTGTAGGTGGGTGACACGCATTAATGAACGGTAGAAAAGACAAAAAAAGAAGCCCCTCCCTGCTTGCCTAATGTGAACACCATGGGCTTAACGTGCAACGTAACAGAGACGTACCGCAGAAAGACCAGTGTGTAAAACACCCAATAAGTCCGTACCATAATTCTTACATTTTCACTAATTGATTTAAACAATTCAGTGAAGATATCAGTTTTGTGACATCTTTTGATTAATTTCTATTTCTTTTTTTTTTTCACTTTTGGTTCTAAACTATTTTGGATTTAGTCATTTGTTGTTGATGGCCAGCCTCAAATTGAAAATCAAAATTGACCAATATTGGGCAACTTTTGATTATCTGAGTTACTATAATAAACATAAATTCTTCATTTTTTAATTAACGGGGAAAGAAAAAGTTTGATTATATTTTGGACATTTATGGTTTTTGTTTTATTTATTTTTTGCTATAATATAATATAATATAATATAATATAATATAATATAATATAATATAATATAATATAATATAATATAATATAATATAATATAATATAATATAATATAATATAATATAATATAATATAATATAAATAATCTGTTTTAGTTGAACTGACAGTCCATATTGTCTCCTCCTAGCACATATTTCATATTTTATGGCCCTTGGGTCTAAAATGAATCAGAAGTAATTCATTATAAATTGTGGAAAATTCATGCAGAGTGTGTTGATGTGAAAATAAATATTCATCACTGGCAATGGAGCAAAGCAAAGCCACAACATCTGAGTCAAAGCTCCATTAGTGGAAAACGACTGTTAAGCCCAACCGCATGGGGATGATTAGAGCAAATGTATTAAAGTGGGTATATCATACATTTTTCCTGGATAATGTTTTTTATTCTAGGGCATATGCAAAAATTATTTGCATTCTCTAACTAGGCATAATACGTTTTAAGGTCCAACATACTTTTTATGTTTTTATAAAACAAAAAGTCTGACTGAGTCTATGCAAGCAAGAACCCCTCCAGAAGACAGCAACCAATTTTAGTTTGCAATTTAAAGAAAGCTTTTTTTTGCAGCAGCAGTTTTTTTTTTGATAATAGATAAAAAGAAATTAAGTGACATGGATGTTAGGAGAAAAAAGCACTTTATTTACAACATTTTTGACATGGTGTAACTGTATGACATATAATTCATTAACATATTTTGAATTCTTTTAATTAAAAAAGTAGTAGTTTCAGAAAATGAATAACATTAGATAAGTTGTTTTCACCATAAAGTTTTGAACATTAGCAAAACGTTTCCCACCAAAAGTGTAGATTTCATGGAAGCAGCCATTTTGAAATTGGCAGGAAAAGCCCTTCTACTGCCTCTAGTGGAGTGAAATGGCACTGCAGGTTAGAAAACATGGACCAAAGTCCAACAAATAGTTGTAATTAATTTAAATAGTTTGAATTCCCCAAATGAGATAGAGGTCTCAGAAATATGCCTCATCAAATCAAACCGAACTGAACCAAACCACACCAAATCAAATAAAATCCGATCAATCTCTATTTATAGAACACTGGTTTTACATATTGTAATCCAAAGCTGTATCAAATACGATACAAATGGTTGCACAGGGTTAAAAATGATAGATAAAAAAAGTGTTACAGCATTGACTCAATCCTTTAAGGATGTGATTTTTAACTACAGAAGCACCAATGTCTTACAAAGTAAACAGGCAGATGAAGGCAAGATTCCCAAGTTTGACTTTTGAAGCATAGTTTTAAAAACTGTATATTATTTATCAGATTATATAGTCTTTTTTTTTACATTTCTTTTCCTTTAAATGGCTATTTCAGCTTTTTGGATAATATTGACACAATGAAATATTATTAAAAAAAAGGTACTTCCCTTATGAAGTTGTATTTTATTTTAATGTAACACTTTGAGACCAACAAGCAAAACCAACAAAAAAACATTTTTTTTTCTTTAAAATCTACAAATCTTTTCAGCCAATCACAAAACTGGTGATAATACAGAAATGTTTTAAATAATCTAACTTTTTTTTTTTTTTTTGCATATAGCTAAAATAAGAGTGCAGAGCCATAGGGAGTACCGTGAGGGAAACGTTAACCTCTAAAAGTGTCTGGAGTTGCCCAGACAACTATTTTGTACACACGAAAGAAAATAACTGTGTGTTCTGTCTGGAGAGCCTGCAATGGATTTCACCGTGTTTTGTTTCTGCATTATGATATGTGAGTATGCTTCACTCCTTGACTGGTGTGTAAAGACCGAGTCCCACTGAGTCCCATTAAGCTCTCTATGAAGGTTCTGAGCGTACCGCTGATGTGAAAGGTTTCAGGCATTTGGTTTAGGCAATTCAAATGTTTCCCTTTATTAAATATAAATCATTTATTTTTATTTATTTTTTTGCTTTCTTTACAGTTATATTGGTTTTGGGATCTTGTCGTCTGCCCATTAGTCAAATACATTTCTGTTAAAGAAGACCAATAAAATCGAAAACAATTAGAAATCCCAGCCACTTGCTCAAAATTCAATATCTTAGGAAATCCCAATTTAAATTATTTTTTGAGTTCTTTATGTCAAAAAAGTAAAATAAATAACATTCTTTTTAACATTTTTAATGAATACATAGTATAAATGACTTCTGAGAAAAAAACAGAGAACCTTTTAAATCAAGAATGGATCTTAGGCATCAAGACAAAAGTCCTTTTCTTTGCTTTGCTCTGAGTAAAATCTGGAGATGTCTGTTCTAACAAGAAGTTTTTACTGCCAGTGGCGAGTGCACACTGGCACGCACTTCCCTGGCAAATGCAACAGAGCGGCAAAATGTTAAATAACGCAGAAAATTGAATGAACATGTTCATTCTCACAATATATATCCATACATTTGTAGGAATGAGATGCATGGATGTGCATGGAATGAGGCGTTTGATTGGAGATTTATCAGATATCAATTCTATAAATTTTGGAGATATGATTTTTTTTATGCAATGCTATTCTAAGTCTACTAGAGTGTTGGTGACTTAAATCTATAGAGCGGTCAGAACCATCCCACCTATGAGTATCAAGTTTGAAGGTAAAGGAAAAGCAGTAGAAATCTGAAGGGGTCCACAATTTTACAACACACAACGAAAAAATGAGATTGCCAAGAATTACAGTTATTTTGAATCTCAATGCAAGGCTGCACATTGCCAAGAGCCCAATGGCCTTTAAAAGTCATATTGGATCTGTTGGCAGGTGTGGCAGGTGGGGGAAAAAAAAGAAAAGTAAAAGGGGGGGCTTTGGTCGCTCCTTAGGCTATTGTGGATCATTATCTCTCCATTTTCAGGACCAATCCCTTTCAGGGTCACAGGGGCTGCTGGAGCCAACCCGCTTTGTGTTGGGCAAAGGCAGGGTAGACGTTGAACAGGTCACTAGTCTGTTGCAGAGCCACACACTCACACCTAATTAAGGTATGAAGCATGTTTTTGGACTGTGGAAGGACACCAGAGTGCCTGGAGAGAACGCACACACAAGGAAAACATGAAAACTCCACACAGAGAGGTCCGTGCTGGGATTTGAACCAGGGCCTGCACCACTGTACAGACCATGGATCATTGCAATATGGGAAAACCAAATAAATAAATAAAATACTCCATCTCTCACCTGCAATCATCCAACCAGTGCTTTTTCAATTCCTATATTGAGTCTCTGTGAAAGCTATCAGGTTATATTAGTAAAATGCAGATATTGTGTGTTCCAGCATGTTTTTCAGGTTACAGTGACCTTTGGTCACATATTAAAATATACAGACTCAAAAATAAAGTTGCATCAATGCACAGAATTCATTATACTATGTATACAATGAAGGCCTTCTATGCCATTCTATGCTGTTCTAAAAGTGGGAATGTGCATATGTGTCACTGAAAATACCTTTCTCTGTTTTAAAAATATGAATAATTATTATGTTGTTAAAGCTTCCATAAATAAACCGTAAATTGACACCAATATTTTTCTTATATGTCATTTCCATTAACCCTCCTGTTATGTTACGGGTCAAATTAACCTGTTAACCTCAAAGCTTGAACATCTAGGAAAAAACTGTAGTTAAAAGTATTTTTTCAGCATGAAACTTCTTCTGCTTGCCTTAATTAGTGTAATCAACATATATTATGAAAATGGTTCATCTCACATATATGCAACCACCCCCTGCATGTTTATGTCACATAGATACTGTTCGGGTCAATTTGACCCAGCAGTCAAACTGGAGGTACAAGGATGTCTTATTATATTTGTTAAGCTTATAAGCAGTTTAGTAATATGGATTTTGAAGACAATGGTCTGACTTTAGATGTTAATAAATCTTATTAACACTTTCAGGTATTTGCAAGACATCTATAATGCTAATAAATATCTTACTAGCATCTGACACATTAATAAAGCCTATTAATTTGTTAAGTTAGTTAATAAAACTTATAAGCTTATTATAAACATC
Source organism: Oryzias latipes (assembly GCF_053564925.1). NCBI lineage: Eukaryota > Metazoa > Chordata > Actinopteri > Beloniformes > Adrianichthyidae > Oryzias > Oryzias latipes. The sequence goes on along the minus strand of NC_136245.1, from coordinate 25,416,219 downwards.
TTACTAGAACCCCAAACATTAATAATACTTCTTCATTTGTTAACAAAGGTTGTTAATAAATCTTATTAAGCTTATTAACACTGACACATTTGTTAGGCACCTACAATGTTAATAAATGCCTCATTAGCATATTGAAAACATCCTAATAATAATGCTTGTAAATGTGTTAAGTAAGTAATTTAATAAACCTCATTAGACTTATTGTACTAATAAATGTCTTACTAACACCCTAAAAATTCATTTATAACGCTTGTTAATGCGTTAACAAAGCTTGTTAAGGAATCTTAATTTAAAGTTTTACCAAAAGATTCTCTGCATGGGAGTCCTTCCAACATTACATAGGCAGACCTTTACAAAATGAGTAGCAGAAGCAGAATGATGACAGTCCAGGAGGCTCTGGAAGTCATCAATGATCATGATCAGAAGAAGACTATCTTGAGCTAAGTTCTGATTCTAATGATTTTGATTTGGAACCAGATGAGGGAATTGCTATTCCTGTTCCTCCAAGCAAGACATTCATATCAATGAATGGTGAAATACATTGGTCTTCATCCCCAAATATGCGTCAGACAAACCTGTCTGCAGAAAACATAATAAAGACAGTGTCAGGGCCCACTAGGATGGCAGTGACTCATGTGACCATGTCAATTCAATTCATTCATTCATTTTCTTAACCGTTTTTCCCTTTCGGGGTCACGGGGCTGCCGGAGCCTATCCCGGCCACTTGTGGGCAAAGGCAGAGGACAACCTGGACAGGTCGCCAGTCTGTCGCAGGGTGGAGTGTCCACAAACACACATCCATTCACTCTCACACTCACACTTAGGGACAATTTTAGAGTTGCCAATTAACCTATGAAGCATGTTTTTTGGACGGTGGGAGGAAGCCGGAGACCCCGGAGAGAACCCACGCATGCATGGGGAAACATGCAAACTCCACACAGAAAGGTCCCCCGTTGATGTAGTTTTTCACGTCCCCCAACCGGGACTTGAACCGGAGGCCTTCTTGCTGTGAGGCAAGACCGCTAACCACTGCGCCACCAATTCAATTCAATTTTATTTTATTTTATTTGTATAGCCCAAATTCACAACAACAGTCGTCTCGATGGGCTTCATCTCGGTAATTGAAAAAGTAAAACATAAAATCAAAAGGATCATGAATACAAAGAATTCAATAGGAAAATACTAAATTGAACTAACTAAACAGACTAAACTAAACGGTCATCCCTTCCCTTAGAGCCCCCTTTGCTGTAAGGAAAAACTCCCAATAAAAAAAACGGATTCCGGAAAAAATGAAGAAACCTCAGGGGTGCCCACATGAAGGAGGGATCCTGCCCCAGGACAGACAGGCAATTTACCAGAACTCATAGAGAGGACTTAACTTAACAACATATTTAAAGTCCAGCAGACGAGCTTCATCCAGATTGAGTTGGGGGGACGGCTGGGGGCGCGAGTCGAGCTGGAGACAGGATCCAGGTCAAGACAAGCGTGACCTGTGCGAAATGTGCAAAATTAATTTGCACAAAGCACAGAGTAATGACAGGTCACTCTTGTGTTGTGTATATGTACAGACACACACACAACTTCATATTGCGATTGCTTGTCTGTTGTATTGTGATTTTGTTTTTTTTTTGTTGTTCACAGTGCATGTATGTAAAACAAAATTTCAAGATTATGTTTCAATATTATGTAAAACTATTGTATTTTATATGTTAGTCTTTCAAAAGTACTACAATAGTGAAAAAAAAAAAAAGTTTGAACATGTTTATTTTTAAGAAAAATTGAGTGAATTATCTAATAATTGAACCACTTCCTGTTAGAGGTAAGGAACACCATTTCACTAAGTTTTGATAGAATAATTAGTAATTGAGTTAGTAATGAAATTTTCTCACTGCTTGTTAGGATTTTCTGGGTTTCAGACATTTTTTAATTAATAAAACATGCACCAGGTCAAATTGACCCAGGAACATCATCTCTGTTCCTCAGAAATGAACATATCAGGAGGGTTAAAAATGTCAGTTGCTGTCATCACAATATCCCAACAACCTGACAAGATGTGAGACTACAATATGGTTCCTTAAAAACCATAAAGACATAAAGATCACAGATTGGAATACAATAATAAATAACATAACACAAAGCTCAAAGTAATTTAGTTATATAATTTGATCCAAAAGCTTATTTTTGTTGATTGATACTTTTACCTTTAGACAATCTGTTCTGAAATGCTTCAAAAGACTTCTTTATGTCTGTCACTAAAGAATTCTCACATTGGAGTCTGACTTCATAAATATGAGTACAAAAGCATGAAAATGTGCTTTTACATTATTCATAGACTAAAGTATCAGTCTTTACAAGCAAAGAATTTCCTTGGACAAACCCATGTTTGAGTGGCTTCATGCCAACTGTCTGGTTTCCCTTGAATTCCTTTAGAGGTCGGACTTGAACTCTACTGAACTTCTGCAAAAACTTCAGAAAATGGAACTTGAAATTGTTCTATTTCATTCAGGAGGTTTCAGAAGCAGCACAATTTAAAACATTTCGTTTTAAAAGACACAAATTTAACTCAAAAGATCATCTCTGAAAACCCCCAAAGACAGTGTTTCACATGTGCCTCCTGTTCATTCTTTAAGTCTGGAGGGGCCCTGCTTGGTGACAGTAGAACCCAAAGAGCTCAAATTAGAGAAAATACCAATAAGCTCAAAATAATTACAAAAATAAATATTTTTATTTTGACATTTTTATACACCAGTCATGTTATACCCATTCTCAATGGTAATTTCATTGCTGAATTTAAAAAAAAAGAACCCATGTTTGCAATGATTCCATAGATCAGTCAGGAAAGAACTGGTGTTGGTTTCTTTTAATATGAGTTCCTTTTTGTGTTTTTCTCCTTCTGTTGTGAAATTGTTGATGGGAAGTTCTCTGCATCTCTGCAATTGATGAATTAAGAGCAGGTTTGGAAAAGAAACAAGAAAAACTAGAGGCCTGTGAAGGTGATGTTTTTAACTGGTGATCCAGTCTTGGATTGCTCTTCTCTTGTGTCTGTCGGTCTTCTTGTGCCAGGTGATTTGGAACAGCTTGCAGTCCAAGTCGACTGTCAGGGCCAAATGCATCTGGATGGGAGGTGCTATTTCTGTGACAAATGACCTTACAAATAACTAATGGAGAAAAAAAAACAAGGTTTACCTCGTCTCTGTCCGTCTCTACATGTCTGCACGCTCGTCTGTGGTTGTCCTGCAACCTTTGAGTCTGTCTCCCTTCTTTCCGCCTTGCAAGGATGCCAGGAAAAGGCATCTGCTCTAATCCATCTGATCCAGCAGTCTTTACTGTCTTCCAACACTTCATCTCAGAAATAAATCCCAAGAGGTGTCTGACTAAATGTAATTAAGTGACTGGCCTGCCAACCTTAGTAAAAGAAAGGGAGGAACTCAAAAAGTCAAATATGTGTGTAACTAACAAACAAACAAAAAGAATTGGGGATGATGTGGCATCGAAGAAAAACGTCACCAGAATAGTTTTGAGGTACGAAAGGCAAGAAGGGTCATGTCTCCTAAAGATTTTTCAGTTTGCTCTCCTTTTCATAATAACTTCATATCTCATTATCACAAGATGACGGGATAAAATTATAGCTTGCTATCACAGGATCACAGCTTATTAATGCCTTATTGCAGGGGTGTCAAACTCATTTTCACCGAGGGCCACATAAGCATAGTGGCTGTCCTCAAAGGGCCAGATAGAACTTATACATGTAACTAAATGTAACGAAAAATAAACGTAACTACTCCTTAATGTTACATAACTCATTATTTATTTATTATAACTTTTTAAAGTGACAATTACAGTTGCATAGAAAACATAAGTTTGCTCGTTCCTCTTTCATAAATCCTTTTCAGTTTGATTCTGTCAGGTTAGGTCATATTGACAGTGTTTAAGTCCTAATGTATAGTTGCCCGATCCAATATTTCAAGTCAGATTCACCCTAGATATGAATAAATACACACCAATTTTTATTTTTTATTTTAAGAAATTAAAAACTTTTATGCTCTCGCGAGCCACACAAAATAACACAGCGGGACACATTTGACCCGCGGGCTTTGAGTTTCACTCATGTGCCTTATATTGGTGATCACTAAATCTTCTCAAACGGCTATGGCTGATACACTCAAAAAAATGATCCATGCTGTTTTCCTGTTTCTCTTTATTTATTCTTTTTATCGTATCTTCTGCTGTTTTACGACTAAAATTTTTCACCTATTTTAACCATTCAACTATTAAAATGATAAGCTCTTTCGTTTAAGACTTTTGGTCCTTTAAATCCTTCGACTTTTCGAAGAAAGAAAACTTTTGTTCGTGTTTTTCCACGTTTTTTTTGCCTTGCCTTTCTTGATAAAATTGAGTTCGACTAACTCAATTATATTTCATTACATGGAAGAATTTTCTTTGAGGTGGGGCTACTCATATTTATTGGATGGAAATCCTGCCCACAATTAAATTGAGTCCATCCAATGAGTTATTTGAGTGTAAAAAAGTTCCTTTTCACCAACAATTTAAATTATTTTTTAAAGTTAGACCACACCTAAGGTTTTCAATAATATCAAAGTGTGATAAACGTCACCATAAAAGATCTTTGAGAAAAATCGTGATTTCAATATTTTCCACATTAAAATAAATAGCAGAGCAATTTTTGCAGTTGTGTCTCATTATTTTGTTCATGCATGCTGTGGGTGGCATGTCTATGTTAGCTGAGACAGCTAGAGGGACACCTGATGTGAAAAAATTAACAAATGATAAGTTGATCAATTAGTTATGAATCTGTTAGCCGTTCGGCTCTTATATCCGACAAACTCCAAATAAGTGTGTTATTTCAAGAAAACATTTTTGCAATCTCGAGATCATGACTTAATTACTCAATCTCTTGGGAAAATGATGAAATTTTATTGTCATTTTGAAAAAAAAAAAGATAAGTTCTTAGGTCATAACCTCCAGAAAAATGAGCTAAAAAATAATAACAGATGTGGCCATTTTCGTCTTCTATTCTATGATTGTTACTTTGGTAAACCACATTCAAGTAGCACACAATAGATAGTAGCGCACAATTAACATATTTAGGTGTGATTTTTCTGCTCAAACAATAAGAAATAAAATAGATTTTAAAAAAATACTTTGAATTCAAAGCAATAAAGAAAAATATGACCTGAATAAAAAGACATAGCAAAAATAATATGAAACTACCAGAACAAAAGGCAGTTTTTTCTAACTTCAGTTTCAGTCTCAGGAAAGAAGCTAGACCTCAACAGTGAATTTAGTTTACCGGAAGGCTGACAAGCAGCAGTCCATAAGAATGATGGGTGGGGTCACATGTGCCTCCCCCAGGGTCCTCCCCTTAAAATGGCTAGCGAAGATCTCACTAATGGATTTGAAACTACACCCAGTGACCTTCTCAGCTGCTCTGACAATCAGTGATGAGATGGCTCAGAACACGTTTTAATACTATAACTGTAAAAGGACGTAGAAGGTCAAATCTAGTCTTAAGAGGTTTCATTGGGAGATACAGATGTCAGTGGGGTTTCTTAGAGGAGCTGGCTGAGCCGCTGTACCATGCAATAGTATCACTAATAGAAGAACCCATATACTTGAATTTGGGCACACCTGAACAATATTGGCGTACATGAGCCGGAAACAAAGCTGTGCACTGGGCCGGCAGCCATTCTGATCACACTTTTTAGTGTCAAGGCTTGAAAGTCAAGAGTCTCAGCAAAGGCATCAATCACTGGAGGGCACTTTTAACAGCAAGTTTTATTTCAGTTCCAGTCAGCAAATTTATAAAGTCTTTTGCCACAACAGTGTCAAACAAGTTGCCGTTTTTAACAATCTCAAATTCTGAGGAAAAGAGATGAACGGTAGAGCTAAACGGACAAATTACCAAGTGATCTTGAATTTACAAAATACTTCTTTTCAAAAAGAAAAGTGATTCATTTTATATATATATATATATATACTTTTTTCTTACTTATATGTATGTATGTATGTATATATATATATTAAACTTCCATGAACAATCATGATGCGTTTTACATTTAAACTATTTTACAAGCTTGGTATCAAAGTTTATTATGTTTTACAAGAGTTAAATCAGGGCCAGAGCTACAGGGGAGTATAGGGGGGCTGCTGCCTTCTCTAAGCAAAATACTTTGCCCCACCCCCCATTTTCAATATTTTAATATTAGTATCATTATAGAAAGATTACAAAAAAAAGATCAATACCATCTCATTTAAGCATTAGTAATAGCACCACAGCTGTTTTAAAATTAATAATAATATGAAGAACAACAATAAAACTGTTTGAAATTCGTATTTTTAAACAATTTTGTTGTAATAGCTGTCCACTCTGCAGTTCCCATTTGCCACCCTATCAAAAATGTCTGCCCCCCTCCCGCCCCTTATATAAAATATTCAAGCTCCATGACTGAGTTTAAGTACTAATTTCCCTGTCTTATAATTGCAAGACATGCATCCAAATTTGATTTCTTTTTTTCGATTTCCATTTTTTAAGTACCAAACTAGCTAGCTACTTGATCATGCAGCTGATACTTGATAGCTACTTGACACTGTAGCTAACTAGCTAGCTAGCAGGACGGACGGACAGAAATTGCTCTTTATATGTACTTAAATCTTCAAAATCTCTGCCAATTCTTAACAATTTTCCTTTTTTTGGAACAGGCAACATACAAAAATTTTTTTGTCAAAAAATCTACTGCATGACTAGGGCAGTCCACCAATGTTGCTCTTTGGCCCCACAAACTGTCATTTCGTTAAATACTGCGGTGAACATACACATGTCACACAAAAACCCCACATCCCCCTTCTTGTCACGCATTTGAGTAAATTACCCTGTGATTGCTCCTTCTGAGGTCACTTTTAATTAAACTGAGATATGAACATGATGCATGGGATTTAACTATATCCTACCACTACAAATTATGAATTCATAACCAATGCTTGAGCCTTTTGATTTCAACCATGACCTCCACATCATTTATGTTTTAGAGCAAGGGAACTCCTCTAATCGTCTACTGCGGAGATAGAGGGCATGATAAGGGTAGACTGCATTTGAATGTGTGTGTGTGTTTGATTTTAGTAGCATTAAAAGATGTAAGCATTTCAAAATTGGAAGGATGTCTTGCTTTTATCCTGTTGATCTAAGAAAAAAAAGGAATTAGAAGCGCATATTAAAACTTTAACAGGCTCTGATTGTAAAGCTTCGGTCAAAATGGTCTATGAATGCAGGTTTTAGGTTTCCGTTGAATGAATTATCACTAACCTTGGACAACCAAAAGAAAAAACAAAAAAAGAGATTTCTGTTTAAAGTCAAACAAAGACCCAACAAAGGAATGTCACTTTCTGAAACTCACGCTAAGCCAACATTTGCTCATTTAATCTGTTTGGACATCTTGATAGAGGAGCATTTTGACCTCATGCAAGTTTAACTGAGTTTATCTGTGAAAGGTCTTTTCAGTTTTGTTTTGTGTGTGTGTGTGTGTGTGTGTGTGTATAGGTGTGTGTGTGTAGGTGTGTGCAAAATTGACAGGATCACCATAACAAACCAGCAACAGATTAAACTTTACCGAAGAAGGGGCAAGCTACACCTAAATAGAACACACTGTTTGACCTACCGTAACTTTTCAACCGTTATATGATCAACATGAATCAGCCAATTCTGAAGCGGAGAAAAGGGGCTTTTCACATGGCTTTGCACCAATATCTAACGCATTTCTAACACTTCAAAATCTGCTACATTTACATTAATTGTGTGAACGGTTGACGGATACGATAGTCAAACTGGTGTTAAAGAATTAACTGGTCATGCACAGAAAACTTCAAACTACCAGACAGGATCTTGTGATGGTTGACAGGTTCTGAACGCCAACAGCTTTGGCTGTCCACATTAATACTAAATGTCAAACAAATGTGCTTTTCCTATATATTTACTATCCTGTAGTCTATCAGACACATGGAGTCAACAGACTCTGCCACTGTCACGTTCATTAAAATATCAAATCTGTTCTGTTTTTGATCAAACAGGAGTGTGTGAGTTTTACCCGAGTAGGGTGTCTTATAAGTATTTTGATCACAAAAATTAAAGAAACAACAATAGCGGCTTCCTCTGTCAACCAGTAACACAAAAAAAGACCAAAGGAAACCTCCTCCTTACCTCTGTGATAAAAGCCTTTGCAGTTGCTGGACTCATAAAGAGCACAGCTCGACGTAGTGTATCTCTGTACCGATGAAGCTCTTCCACGCGCATTGTTCTGAACAAACTTGTGATCATCATGTTGATGTTTGATTCAACCTTCTGAAGGGACACTTCCATTCCATGCTGAGAGATCCGGTCGAGGAAATCCTCAATACCACGAATATCTGGAGGAAGAACAGAGTAATAGAAGGTAATCAAACTACAGTACATTGTACAGGATATGTACCTGCAAGGTCGAGAAAAATCATGTTATAGATAGTCGAAGGTGTTTATTTTCCCTTTGATGAAGTTCTATTTTCTTATTAAGCACAGTGTCTGGAAACACCATGTCACACAATCATTAGGTACATTTTGTGCATTTTCCACGTATGAAATTTTCCTATTTTGTAATATTCATGTGATATACATAATTCCTAAGTCTCAACTCTTTATGTGAATTCGGTTTTGAGAAATTCAAAATTTTGGTCGGTTAAGAGTTATGCAGCTTGCACATATTATGCATCATTTTAATGCAGTTATTACATAAATCGCACACAATTGTGTGGGATTTTTGCAAGATGTATATGCAAAATTGTGGCACTAACGAATTGGATAAAAATAGCGCAATAATCACGCATAGTTCATGTACTACATTGATTCACGTGTTCTTTGCGTGGGTTATTCGTACTTTTTCCGGGGTTTTAACGTGGTTCATTCATGATACATCTGTGAAAATTTGATGTAAAGACTTCAACTTTTCCACGTATATTCAGGTATGACCAATTTTCATTTGTGCAATATGCATATATTGTACATAGTGGCTGTATGACATGGCCTCTATATTTCACTCAGCAAAATTGATATTTTTTAGTTGTTTCACTGGCTCTTATCAAGCGTAATCAGAATATGTGTACACACATATACAGGAAAAACTTCATCATATACTATGTAAGAAACACTTAAAAAACGTAATTTGAATCAAAAAGCAAAACTGTGCCTCATAATCCCGAGTACTTTACATGTGACTTAAATCTGGTTGTGTTCAATGATATCAACAGTTGCACACAATAATACGTGTTATGGTGAATATGCCATTGCGGCTAATGTCTACCGATGTCAGACATTGCCTTTTACATGTTACATGTTATTCTTAGTGATTCCAGTCTGTTTTTTGTTTTTTTTCATGTATTGCAAACAAGTTTAAGAGTTTCATGTATATTGAATATGTTAACTCCTTTAATATAGTCTAACTAATTGAAGTACTCATCTCTGACACTTCTGTCTCGCTTAATAGACCTTATGCTGTAGTTTCGTGCACCTTATACATGAAATAAGTTCGAAAACTGACCATTCATTGACAGTGTGCCTTATAATTCAGTGGGCCCTATAAAGCATATGCATTTATTTAAATATAAGCAGTTGTTTAGCATCCAAAGGATAATATTGTGCTGCTAAAAGTACAGGAAGTTTTAAATAAAATATCTATTTTCTTTAATCTCATGATATGCATTGCTTATGAGTCCATAAGTGCTGTTAGATTGTTAAGTTTTTATTTATATGCATTATAAGCAGTAGTTATTCAGAGAACAATGTTATGAAGTGAGTAAACGTATTCCCCAGAGAGATAAAATGCAATGGGCCTACTGGTATATATGTTGTTTAAACCATACAGTGCTATAGCTACATCATTTAAAAGTTTAAATGGTGATGAAACCTGGATGTTAGTGTTGGATTTTTTCTGCCTGAACTCCCCCACTTCTAATGAGCTACATTTGCAGTCAAGGTAATCCTAATTAAAGCACTTTGGTGGAGACCACAGCTAATGATGTCAGAGCACAAATGTGTGTGTTTGTGTGGCTGCACTATGTAAAGAACCTACCTAATGATCTATTTGATATGGAAAATGGATGACAATGTCATCCTTCTCTGTGTCGCATTTGAGCAATTAGCTGAATTGATTAGACTTTTTAGGGGAGAAAGTGCTAAGGTGACAGAGATTTCATCAAGGCGGAATTTTATATTATATCAAGAGGAGACAGACTGGAGTTACACTCACTTTGAAAATTAAATCTGGAAATTGAGAGAGGTTGAAGATTGAAAAAACATCTGTTATACTGTATGTAAAGCCAGTTATGAGGGTAAAGAAAAGACGGCTATAGTTTTATTTGAAATGTAAAATCAGGTGACATCGAGGATTGTCCCCTTCGAGGATTGTTAGTTCAATTTAGTATTTTCCTATTGAATTCTATGTATTCATGATCTTTTTGATTTTATGTTTTACTTTTCAATTACCGATACGAAGCCCGTGGAGACGACTGTTGTTGTGAATTTGGGCTATACAAATAAAATTGAATTGAATTGAAATTGAAAGACCTCTGATGTACTCTGATGAGAACTGTGTTTTTGGAGTTTTTAAACATTGTCTAGTAGCTTTTTTTTAAGATGGAGGACATATTTAAAGAAAATTAAGCTTAACTTTGCGTTTCTGAGTATTTCTTTATTCAAACTCTTGTGATGGAGTATCAGACAAAAAAAACGCAATTTGAAAAAGATTGTTGCTATACCATAGGTGCTACAATCAGCAGGGCACAAGCTCCCTGCTCCACTCCTTTCCGATACATCTATTTGTAGACGACTTGATCCCTGTACGTCTCTGTTTTCCTTGACCGAGTTGCCATCAGGCTGAAACTGTGCAACATCATAATCTTAATAAAAAGACCATTAGGACGCTTTTACAATCGATAAAAAGATGATCGGAGTGGGACTTTTACATGAAATGAACTTCTTTGACTTTAAACAATTTTTAAAAAGGAAGAAATTTTGATGCTTCTTACATTGCTCACACTTGGGAAATGCATACACAATCCTGTCTAAAAGAAGACATGATAATTAAATCCTATAATACTTTGCTATCACAATTGTTGTTAATATTGATTGTTGTGTGTTCTCCAGGATTTTTCATGTCACATTTTGCATTATGAAGCTATAAGTGGGTGTTTCTGTAGTCCATTTTATTCCATCTGTAGTTCCCTTCGAGTCACTTTGTATCTCTCTGCTGTCAGCCATTTTTACAGCTGAAGGAAAGGTTGACTTGAAGTTTGCAGATCTCTGCCTTTAGCTTTTGACCAATGACATTTGTCACGAGTCAAGGAAAGGTAGGAAGGATTTCTTTTTTATTCAATTAAGCCACGCCATGTGCTCAGAAAAGTAAAACACTATATTTTTCTGAGTTGCTTGTGCAGGCTAAAAGTGCATTTGTTCCTAAATTCTCCTGTTCTGTGCAATCTGTACCCTTTGTTCATGATTTAAAGGGAAACTGTCTATCTGTATTTGTTCCCCTTTACTCACTATTTATGGTATTGTTTTTACCACTTACGCTTGACAGTGAGAAAGGGGTTATGAGTAAAGCAGACCGTAAGACGGCACCTGCAATTGGGAATTCATTTTTCTAAGATTTGTGTGGGCAGGTATCACATAATTAGCTGGAAAAATAATTTACTGCAATACTAAGTAATGAAAACTAAATTATCTTGGGCGAAGTAATGAATGTCTGAGTCACCTGGGTTCCATATCGCAGCCTCTTAAAACCAACTCTAGATAACTTGCAGTGTGTCTGCTGTAGAAATGAAATACCCATGGCTCTGTGGTATAGCTTAATGAAAAAGACAGTCTAGTATGGCCCTTTTTTTTGCCAAATATCTTTCTATAAGTGTTTTTTTTTTTTTTTCAAATTGCAGAAGCACATTTGAATTGATCTTGTTTTCATTTGCCAAAATCTTAAATGTTGACAAAGGCAGGGTTACACTACGGTCACATATCCCAAAAAGCCACCACGTGGTGACCTAAATGCAAGTTTTTGAGCAATACCGTCACATGGCCATGGAGTTTTTAAGAAAATGTAAACTTTTTATGGGGACCGCATGATTTTTTTGACATCGGGCAATGGCTCTCCAGACACATTTGGAGGTCACGCGGTGTCAGTCCAGCAGCAGCGCAGTAATCGACAAACAAGTGGGTCTCTAAGGTCCCCAAATTTTAGACGTCACCCTCCAGCCAGCCCCCGCCCCCTGCTGTCACTGTCCGATTGTTAGAACTTGTGAGGTAGCAGGAGGCATGTTGTCTAAAATATGTAAATTTGTAAATTCACAAGATTATAATGTGTGCTCAAAATCGGAGTTCTGAAATCTTAGCCTGCTTTTTATATATTCCTTGATTTCAGGCGGCAGGTGGCACTTGATACGAATGGCTGCCATCTGAGACATCTACACATCGTCCAATCAGAGCTGTTGCCGGACGACAGTCTGGCTGCCACCACCCAGCTTTCGCCCGATTTTGTGCCGATGCCTCCCTATTTCGCGGTGGCAGTTGAATATCTGACCGTAGCATTATTTGCCTTCAATTAGGGCTTTTTAATATTAAAATATCATACCTTTCTTTTATAAAATAGCTTTTAGCATCCCATCTTCTTTCATCTATGCTTAGAATCTACAGAAACGCTTTGTGTGTGTAACATATCTGCAAAGGATTAAAAATTATGAAGAATGACTTTGTGTTGAAAGAATTGGACATTTTGATTATACCTGTGATCTTAAGAAAACTATTACTTGCAACTGATAAACTTTATCTTAAGGTATTGTAGACCTCATTGACTTAGAAGCGTTCATCTGCCTTTCTGCCATTGCTCCTGCTTGCCTGGGTGATCCCTCTAGCTTTACTTGCCACAATCAATTCTTTCGAAAAAGCTATCTTAAAACCCAGTTGGTGTTTGTGATGCACTGCAAAAGAGTAGATTAACAAAGGAAGCTTGTTTCTCCACAATGGGTCATTATCACTATGTTTCTCCATTTGTGTCTGTTATTTTGGCTCCTGTCATGTGTTCAATGTTTTTCTTTTAAATTGAAATTTTACTAGATTTCTATTGGCCAATCATCAGATATAAAAACTTAATGCTCCTCTCACCCTTCCGCGGGTGGTTTTTCACACAAGCTCTGGTCCTCTACCAGAGGCCTGGGAGCTTGAGAGTCCTGCGCAGTATCTTAGCTGTTCCTAGCACTGCGCTTTTCTGGACTGAGAGGTCTGAGGTCTTTCCAGGTATCTGTTGTAGCCACTCCTCCAGCTTGGGGGTCACTGCCTCCAACTACCACAGGCACCACTGTCACCTTCACTTTCCAGGCTTTCTCCAGTTCTTCTATGAGTACCTGGTATTTCTCCAGTTTCTCGTGTTTCTTCTTCCTGATGTTCCCATCGCTTGGCACTGCCACATCCACCACAACGGCTTTCCTCTGTTCTTTACAACAACTTTGAATCTGATTTCATTCTTATCTGTCAATTTGTCCCCTCAATTCTGCTTATATAATGTACCCAGAAACTGATTTCAAATGTTAGGATTTAACAATTTGGTTGAATTTTCATTGTAATAATTTACTTTTTATTACATGCAGATATGTCAGAATCTCAATTGTTTGTTTCAAAGTAAAATTAAATCT